>NC_060268.1:30746787-31354053 GCF_021613505.1 Equus quagga | reverse complement strand
GGGGGAGGGGGAGGAGGGGGAGGAGGAGGAGGAGGAGGAGGAGGGGGAGTAGGAGGAAGGTAAAGGATGGGTGTCAATACAGGTGTTGGTAAGAATTTGGGAAGAGGCATCTGGGAAATCCTGTTTACTCTGTGAAGCAGAAGTTCTGTCATATGCTGAATATAACAGGAATGGACAATTGGGGACTTGAGCATTTTAAGTTTCGTGAGGAACTTAGAGAAAGGAGACTAAATCGGATCACATGAAGAATTTTCGAATAGTGTTAACAGCCCAGTTAAGGTTGGAAATGGTGGATTTGTGCGGCTCTTTTCATAGCTCGCCTAGCTGGGAAGTAACTCCCCCACCTCCTGTCCCACAGCAACACAGCTGCCAAGATTAAGAATGAGAGGAGGAAACAAATAAATAAGTGAATAAAAAATGTTTTTAAAAAGAAAAGAGAATAACAGGAGGCCCAGTGAATCAATCTGTGGTTGAGGGGTAGGGGTGGAGGCAGGGCCCTATCGGCTCGTGTAAGTGCTTTCAGGGCAAGAACTTTATTTTAATGCTGCTGTGACAACTACAACTTTTTATAAGAATAGAGCTTTGTACATGCTATAAAATGTTCAGTACAGGTTTGTTATTTGACTTATGGTGAAGTGATTTCCAAGAAGAATACCCAGAGATAGAAATTCAGGACTAGTTTCAATAAAAGGTTAATTAAGGAAATAAAGATTTGGGGCCAGCCCGGTGGCATAGCAGTTAAGTTTGCACGTTCTGCTTTGGCAGCCGGGTTTCGCTGGTTTGGATCCTGGGTGCAGATCTATGCACCACTTATCAAGCCATGCTATGGCAGGCGTCCCACATATAAAATGGAGGAAGATAAGGGGCTGGCCCGGTGGCGCAGCGGTTAAGTTTGCACGTTCCACTTCTCAGCGGCCCGGGGTTCACTGTTTCGGTTCCCCAGTGCGGACATGGCACCCCTTGGCAAAAAGCCATGCTGTGGTACATGTCCCACGTATAAAGTAGAGGAAGATGGGCATGCATGTTAGCTCAGGGCCAGTCTTCCTCAGCAAAAAGAGGAGGATTGGCAGTAGTTAGCTCAGGGCTGATCTTCCTCAATAAAGAAAAAAAAAAATGGAGGAAGATGGGCATGGATGTTAGCTCAGGGCCAACCTTCCTCCAAAAAAAAAAAAGATTTTAAAGTCATCATTAAAACATAGAGTTGAAGACAAAAAGATAAACTTTCTTAAAAGTCAATGTAAAGAGAGAGGAGCTAAGATCAAGCCTTGGAAATAAGAGAACAGAAAAAAGTGCAACCATAAAAGAAAACAAAAAAATCACTGAGCAAACTATGACCACAATGCTGTCATGCCAATTTTCCCCAACAAATCTAGACACTAAAAGGATGAGAAAGGTAATTAAGGCAGGAAGCAGAGAAAAAGCAGAGTCAAACATGTCTATGGGAGCAGAGAACACTATACACAAGTCCTGAAGAAATTTATGAGAATTCACTTAGCAATTTTCCTCTGATCCATCTGACTTGGCCAAAAGAAAAGGTGGTGAGACAAAAGCAGCCAGCAGGAAAGTAACTGAAGCTGGAGTGGACCAAGAACCAGGAGCGGTCACGAGTCTTATCCAGGCCACTCAAGCCCATCTCTTGTAGCAGGGGCCTACTGTAGTGCAGGGAGCGGGACAGCTCAATGTTGTCCTGAGGAGGTGAAACTGATGGCCCTGGGGGACAATACAGGGCTCCAAGCAGGAAGAAGTGGAAGGAGACACTAGGAGTTTCAGGCAGATCTGCCACCAAAACTGGATGCTCATCAACAATATCCTTCAAATTCTGGTGCACATGCTCAGTATAAGCATTACATTAATAGAGGCCCCTGAGGAAACCAGTGCTGTTTAGGAGTGTCCCAAGCAAGAGAGACGTTCTCGGACAACCACTTTTTTTGTTTGGGCCTCAGATTTGTGTAAAGAAAATGAAAATGAAGTAAGTTATGTTCTGAACTCATGAATAACTAAGTTTCGTTGAAACTCTTCCTAAATAATATGGAGGTCAACTCACTAGAAGTTGAAGAACTCACCTGTCATGAAGATAGCTGTGATTTTAATGCACAGTTTATAACCAATGGAAGAGAGCAAGCATAATAGCAAAAAGCAGATTTAATAAAGCCCACACTATAATATAAAAATAAAGACAGTTTCCTGGGCCAAGTCCACAAATTAATCAGCCAAGAAAAGTATAAATTTTAGAAGAGGGCAGTACTTACACAGTTAAATTAGAAAAGAGAAATCTCAGCAAGAAGTATCAAAGAAGAAGAAAGGATTTGGGGATTGCTGCAAACATTCAGATTGTTGATACCTTACATCTTTCTTTGGCTTTGTGGATGATCCAAATTATTTTCCATACATTGTAGAAAAACATATTTCATGTTGCCTTCATTTTAAAAGATGGTTTTGCAAGAATAAGGCCTGATCATATAGACTACCCCCTTAACAAGGAAGGGAGGGAAGTAATCCAAACACTCAAATTCTGAGGGGCTAATAAAGCTTTGTGTTATGGGGACTAAGAGGATATGGTAAACATTTCTGATATTTTAAGAGCCTATACTGATTTCATGTCATGGTCAAAGGTTAACTGTGTAATGCAAATGGAATTTAACATTTTCTAAATTTTTAAACATACAGAGAAGTTAAAATAGAAACAACTACTGTACATGCCGTATGTTGAAATTTTAAAAAATATTGTTTTTTAGGGGCTGGCCCCGTGGCCGAGTGGTTAAGTTCGCGCGCTCCGCTGCAGGCGGCCCAGTGTTTCGTTGGTTTGAATCCTGGGCGCGGACATGGCACTGCTCATCAAACCACGCTGAGGCAGCGTCCCACATGCCACAACTAGAAGGACCCACAACGAAGAATACACAACTATGTACCGGGGGGCTTTGGGGAGAAAAAGGAAAAAATAAAATCTTTAAAAAAAAAAAATATTGTTTTTAGTGTGCATATATGTATATATACAGATGCACACATAGATAAGTATGTTTTGATTATTAGTATATGTGTCGCAATCTTTCATAATTTAAAAAATATATAAAAGGAATCTTACAGTATGTAACCTTTTGATACTGGCTTCTTTCATTCAGCATAAGGCCTTGGAGATTCATGCAAGTTGTTGCATGTTATCAGTACTTAGTCCTTTTATTTAAAGACAGTTTGAGACATGATTCACATACTGTATAATCCACCCATTTAGTGTTCAATTCAATGTTTCTTAATATATTCACATTGTCGTGCAACTGTCACAATTTTACATTTTGGTCCCTCGAAAAGAATCCATGCTCCCATTTTAGCAGTCAATCTCCATCTCACTCCCCTACCTTGCCCAATCCAAATCTATTTTCTGTCTCTATAAATTTGCCTACTCTGGACATTTCATATAAATGGAATAACACGTGATCTTTTGTGACTGGCTTCTATCACTTTGCATAATGTTTTCAAGGTTCATCCATATTGTTGCATGTTTTAGTACTTCATTTGTTTTTATTGCCAAATAATATTGCATTATATGGATATACCACATTTTATCTATTCATCAATTAGTGGGCATTTGGGTTGTTTCTATCTTTTTCTGGTTGTTATAAATGCTGCTATGAACATTCCTGTTCAGGCATACCTCATTTTATTGCATTTTGCAGATATTGTGCTTTTTATAAGACCCTCCACCAGGAAAGATTACGACTTGCTGAAGGCTCAGATGATGGTAGGCATTTTTAAGCAATAACGTATTTTTTAATTAAGGTATATACATTGTTTCTGTAGACATAAAGCTATTGCACACATAACAGACTACACTAGAGTGTAAATATAACTTTTATACGCACTAGGAAATAAAAAAATTCCTGACTCACTGTATTGTGATATTCGCTTTATTGTGGTAGCCTGGAATCAAACACGCAATATCTGCAAGGTATGCCTGTGTAAGTTTTTGTGTGGACATATATTCTCTTTCTTCTGGGTATGTATCTAGGAGTAGAATCGCTGGGTCATACGTAACTCTGTGTTTAACTTTTTGAGGAACTGCCAAATGGTTTTCCAAACTGGTTGCCCCACTTTATGTTCCCACCAGAAGTATATGAGGGTTTCAATTTTTCCATATCCTAGTCAACATTTGTTATTGTCCGTCTTTTTGATGAAAGCCATCCTAGTGGATGTGAAGTGGTGTTTCATTGTGGTTTTGATGTACATTTCCCTGATGACTAAAGATGGTGAGCAGCTTTACAGGTACCTATTGGCACTTTTTCCCCGCCTCATCTCCATTTGGAAAGCTTTTACCTCTCTTTCCTCCCACAATTTTGAGGGTCTGCTTTGACATATTTCGTACTCTTACATCATAAATATTATTGAATTGTTCCCTAAGGTATATCCCTTTGGGTTAGAGTCCCTACTTAGCATTTATATAGCACATTCCCAGAAAGTCTGTCATTTTCCACTATTTCTATCCCTTTCATCTTGTGATTTCTGTTCTGGCTCATTTATTTGGTTAAAAACCTTTCTTAAATACTTTCAGAGGGGTTAGGTGGGTGACAGACTCTTTAAATTTTTGTATATTTATAATATAGTTCCCTCTTGTAGGGAGAATGGTATCTTCACTGGGAATAGGGATTTGGGATTATGGTCTTTTTCTCTTGGTGATCTGTGGACACTCTTCCACCATCTCCTACTTTCCAGTGTTGTGGATTAGAATTCTGATGCCAGTCTGATACTTTATAGGTATAACATGCTCTACCTAGAAGCCTCCAAGATGAATCCTCGGAATTCAAAATTTTTATCAGGATAACCCCAGGTGTGTGTTTTTCATCACTGATCTTCCCGGGAACTTCACTCTGTACACTCAAGTCTTTAGCTCAGAAAATTTTTTTCTATTTGTTTAAATTATTGCTTCTCCATTTGTTCCTTTGTCTGGAACTTACATTAGACATGTTAGGTATCCTGAATCTATCCTCCAGCTTTCTCATCTTTTCTTTTTTCAATCTCTTTGTATTTTTGGCTCTGAAATATTTCTTCCACTTGATCTTCTGGGCCAATAAATGATCATATTCATTCTTTTATTCAATAATCATGTACTGGGTGCTTATTAAGTGCAAGATAGTGTTCTAGGCATTGAGTGTTGACAACAGATCAGCAGTATACATAAAATAAAAAGTTTCTGCCCTTATGGTGCTTACATTTTAGTGAAGATAGTAAAAAAAAAACCAAAAAACCCCACAAAAACAGAAGAGTGTGTGCACGGGTTGAGTCAGGTGGTAATAAGTATTTACCTGGGAAATCATAGTTTTTGCTCCATAAATTTTTTACTCCTTTTTGTATTTCACTTCAACTTCCTTAAATGCTTCTATTATTTATTATTTTCATACTCAAGTTACTGTCTCCTCTAGCATTTCTATTTAGCTGGTCCACTACATTGTTTATTCTAAGAGGTTTTTCTCTTTCTGGTTGCCTGGCTTCCCCAGATGGCTTGTTTTCCTTTGTTACCTCAGAGGGGCTTAGGTTTCGTTGTTGGAGGACCGCAAGTGATAGCAGTCTCAAGGGAACAGAAAGACAAAGCGATCTACTCCTGTAGGTGGGCAGTACAGCAGGCAAGCCGCCAGCCCTGTGCCGGCCCAGGAAGAAGCCTCCAGGCTCTGAGGTCTCTTTATACCTCCCAGCCTCAGGGATAGGGAGATAGCAGTCCACTGGCTCTTTCCCTTTCTCCTTCCGCCCAGGAGTCCATGGATCTCTACCAAGCCAAGCTCTTTCCTGAATCTGCCCTTCTTATCCTCACCCCAAGGCTCTTGTCCAGCCCTTGAGAAACAAGTCTTGGGCCAGCTCTCCCTGATGGAGAGCCAAGGCCTCACTTGCACCTAACTGTTCATTGGCTCCAGGGGCCATTTGGCTGAACAGAGGCAGATATAGGCTAGAATTAGGAACAGAGGGATAGTGAGATGTCACCTTCCCAGAACCCTCTCTGGAAAGCAATTCCTGTTTACAGACTAGGCCCAAAAACATTTAAACCTCGGCAGTAAGTCAAAATTTTAAAAAGCATCTGTGACGTCCAGACATTTGTGGGTTGAATCATTTTCAACTACAGCCCTAAATGTTAAGCTCTGAGAAATAAGATCTGAAAGTTAGTCAGATTTAAAGGATACTGACTAGATGGATGAATCTCAAGATAATTATGTTGTATGAAAGCAGTCAGACAGAAGAGAGCACAGACTTTATGATTCCATTCATATAAAATTCTAAGATATGTAAACTAATATATAGTGACAGAAAGCAGATCAATGGTCGCCTGGGGACCAGAGAATTAAGCGAGTGGGATATAAAAGAGTACAAGGAAATTTTTGGAGGTGATGGACTGTTCATGATATTGATTACGCTAATTAATTATTTCAGGGTTGTACACACATGTCAAAACTCATCAAACTATACACTTTAAATATGTGCAGCTTAATTTATGTCAATTATACCTCAATAAAACTTTAAAAGGAATATTTACAATCACAAAGGGTTGATATCCCTAAATATAAAGAACATCTAAAAATAAAGAAAAACATCAACAGGTAAGAGAAATGAATAGAAAGTCACTTAACTTTTGTGAGTTTGAAATTTTCCATAATAAAAAAATAAAAATATATAATTTTCAAAAAATATTAAAACAGTATCCCTCACTCTCATATAATTCACAATACAGTTGAAGAGAGATAAATACAATTACAAAGCTATTGCAAGTTCAGGGCACACTGCAAAGTATATTTGAGTGCTGATGGATACTGATGGAATAATTAAAGATGGGGTAGAGGATTAGGCAAATCATCTTGGAGGAAGTGAGCATGAGCCTAGTCTTGAGATGATGTGGGTTTGTGTAAATTTTTATGGTAGACAAGGAGTAGAAAGCAGAAGAGAGTTCAGATAAGAAAAATATGTGAACAAAGGCTATGTGGTAGGACAAAGATGAAGACAGCTTTTGAAAAGGACTCTTACTATAGGTTCACCATATCTAATACAACCACAGAAATCTCTTGTCACAAAAAGGTTATATATACACTGCAGTAGAAAGAACACACAGGAAAGGAAATGAGATCTAATTTACTATATGGGGGTTTGGAATGCATCAAAATCATTTATGTTATTTATGCACCATCTTCAATCTTTACCATGTCTATGTTCTACCTATATTAGTACTTTTCTCTAAACAGACTTGTGTTTTTACCTAGCTTCATTTTATCCATATCCCCATTTTTTCCATCATTAACCTTTAGTCTTCAAGCCTCCTATTCCTATCTCCCTGATAAGTGTGCATCTCTGTAGAAATTCAAGGAGTGGAGGGCTAATAAGGACTGTCAGGTTAAGCCCAGTTCCTTGCCTGTTCAGATTTCTCAATTTTAGCATCATGTGAAAGAATTTTCTATATTTGGAAATACTCTACACTAAATAAAAAAGCAAGCCAACACACGAAAAGGTAGAAGCAGCAAGTTACTGTCAATTAATTTTGAGAAATCCCTGAAAACAAAGAAAAGAAGAATAAAGATATGAAGAAAAGAAATGGAACCTAAGAATTAGTAACTACTGAGAAAACAGAGCAGTCTAGTTCATAAAACATAAATAATTATGTATGTATTTAACGTAGAGGGATGGTGTGGTGAAAAGAAAAAAGGCTATAGCCACAGAGACTTTAGTTTGAATTTCACACCTACAACTTAAATAACCTAATTTCTCGGCACCTCACTTTCCTCATCTCTAAAACAGTGACAACGGTTACCTGCCCTGGTGGTTGATCCTCACAAACACCAGGCCAGTATTTGAAAAGCTCCTGGCATATAGTAGGTGCTCAACAATTATTACTATAATGTCGATGACATTTTTTAATGTAAAACTGTTTCCCCTTTCAACCTGGCAAAGGCAAAAAATGCTAGATTCTTTAAAGTTTACCAGCTTATAATCAGTTTTGTAAGCTATGCCTTATGTTCAAATTCAGTCTGAAATTTGAAAACTTTCTGAATATTTTATAACATGCTAAAATTACACTAAATATGTTTTTATAATCCTAAAGTAAATGTTGCTTTAAGTATAGAATATAAAATGTAAATATATTTATAAATTAGTTATAAATATAATAGAAAATATAAATATATTTATGAAATATAAAAATAAGCAATATGCATATGCATGCATGTACATTTTGGAAAATTTTTATCTTTATAGAATTAAATCAGTTCTGATCTCGTATGTCTCCTTTGGAGCAAAAGCAGCAGATAGTACACAGAAGGGTGGTACATTAAGCAAGAAAAATTTGGGGAGTGGGAGACTCTAAAAATCTGGTATAACAGTATTGAAATAGGGAACAAGAAGTGTTCAAGACTGTCAGAGTGTAATATGATGAAGGGTCAATAATCTAAATAAAGCTTTAAGATGTAAAGAACTGAAAGGAATCAGACTCAAATTTGTATTCTTTTATTAAGGTCTTAGATACAGTAAAAAAAAAAATACATGGTAAAAAGAATCGGGAAGAGTTGTTAGTCTTTCTGACAACGATGGAAGATTGAGGGGTGGGGAGGGAGGCAGAAAAACATGCCTCATCAAGCCAAGTTTAAGGATAAACTTTTGACCCTGAGATTTTAAAACATGTAGATATGAATTTGTTAGTTGAGTTGGTAAAAACCTCATCTAAACAGTTAAAAAAATAAAAATAAAGCTTTTAAATCTTCACTACAGATTTTTTTTTATCAATACAAAGCAGCTCTTTAGTTGTCTATTTAACCTATTTTAAAGTCAGTCAATAAAAGAAAGTAGTCATATCAACTTCTTTAGAACATAAGCTTTCATGGGTAACTAGCAGAACTAACATTTAGTTTAACAGTCTAACTTTTGTGAGTTCTTAATAAAATTTAAACTCCATTTAACATGAAATCTCTCTCACAGTATGCTCTCATACCATCTGGATTACTTGAGAGTTAATGTCTGGAGATGCTGTTCATCTCCAATATGTTCCTTTCTTTTCTGCTATAGGTCTGTTTCTGAAAATTTCCTTAGAACTCTATTTCAAAGGAAGGGGAAACCTTGCAACCTGCCATCTGTATCAAGTGAAGGCAAATTCAGCAGTCAAAATCTGTCTAATCCTTAGACACTCTTAAGAAGATCTGAGGAGTGAGAGGATTTGGGAAAATTATTTCACAGAAATACCTAAACTCAATAAATAGTTAAATAAATGAACAAATGTAACATTTATACCTGATTAAGTAAATGTAATAAACAGGAAAACTCTGTTGTATTGTTATAAAAAACATCACAGGTTTGATAATGCTCACATCAAATCCTGTGGCATGCACATTAAAATAGAAAGTAACTTTCTCTTATTCTTATTAAGCTAGGACTTGGCATCATGGTATGATGGAAAGCACAGAAAATTTAGAAGTTTGCACACTGGCTCTGCTACTACTCACCTTGTAGCCTGAGGCAAGTTACTGTCTACAGCCTCAGTTTCTTATCTCTAAAAAGGCTTTAACCTCACTATTCCAGAGTGGAGAGAGGATGAAATTGATAACACTTCATTAAGTAGCCCCATCTCTTAGCTCTCTCTACCACAGGCCCAATGTGCTAACTACCTTAAACTTTTGTTTCCCATATGCACTACATCTTCCTCTCATATCTTCTAATTCTTCCTATTGCTTGTAATTGTCTTCTCTAGACCTCCCTTCAACAATCAGTTGTGTCCCATCCTCTGCCATACCTGTCCAGGGTCCCCTCCAGGCAATATTATTATTCTTTCCATCTGTTATTCAAAGCAGTTTCTTTTTGTTTTTATTAAACCATTAATCCCAATATAAGAAGTAAAAGGTAGCTCTTACCTTTGAGTGCTGTGTCATGTGTTAAGTGCCTTATATTTTTCCATGTAATTCCATGTAATTCACAACCACTGTGTAAAGCAGGTACTGTTATTCCTTTTGTTTTATCAATGAGTAAACTAACGATTAGAGAAGTTAAACAACTTGCCCAGTCACTCAGGTAATAATACAAATTATCACTACTCCTAATTAGTAATAATTAGTAGGACTGGGCTTCAAAGCCAGGTTCCTGGCTCTAAAGCCATTCTGCCACCTTTGCTGGGGAACTTATACCTCCTATGCCTTTGGAGCCTTAGGAAAAAAGTACCACACCTGGCCTGATATTTGCACTGAACATGTGTTTGGAGAATAAAGAAGGCAGAGAACAAATCTACTCACTGAATTGCCTATTATGTGTAATTCACCTGGACCTGGAGATACAAAAATGATTCCAAAAGGTCTCTACCCTCAAGGAGACCAGGTTAGTCTACTGGGGGAGAGAGACAAGTAAACAGATGATTACAATACAGAGTATGGGAGGTGCTGACTCGATAGACAGGTTGCTGAGGAAACCTAGGATAGGGAGCCTAAACTGGACCGGAGAGGAGGAAAACAGTCAAGACAGACGCTAGGGAAGCTTCTGCTCTTCCCTTCGAAATCAAAATTAAGCAGGGTTTTACTTGATGGACATTCTACTAGCTAGCATGGCAGGGATTAACGTACTTTTTAAAATTAGTTTATGAGACTACATCAAACTAAAAAGCTTCTGCACAGCAAAGGAAACCATCAACAAAACAAAAACACAACCCATCAACTGGGAGAAAATATTTGTAAATCATATATCTGCTAAAGGGTTAATATAAAAATTATATAAAGAACTCATACAACTCAACAACAAAAAGATGAATGACCCGATCAAAAAATGGGCAGAGAATCTGAACAGACATTTTTCCAAAGAAGATATACAGATGACCAACAGGCACATGAAAACATGTTCAACAAATCAAAACTACAATGAGATATCACCTCACACCAGTCAGAATAGCTATTATCAAAAAGATGAGAAATAACAAGTGTTGGAGAGGATGTGGAGAAAAAACAACCCTTACACACTGCTAGTGGGAATGTAAACTGGTGTAGCCACCATGGAAAACAGTATGGAGATGTCTCAAAAAATTAAAAATAGAAATACATAAGATCCAGCTATTCCACTTCTGGGTATTTATCCAAAGAACATGAAAACACTATTTTGAAAAGATATATGCACCCCTATGTCCACTGCAGCATTATTTACAATATCCAAGGCTTGGAAGCAACCCAAGTGCCCATCGACAGATAGATAAAGATGTGGTAGATAGACACAGTGGAATACTACTCAGCCACAAAAAAGGAGACAAAACTGTGCCATTTGCCATAACATGGATGGACCCTGCAGGTATTATGCTAAATGAAATAAGTCAGACTGAGAAAGACAATTACCGTATGACTTCACTTACATGTGGAAGATAAACAAACAAACCCATAGATATGGAGAACAGACTGGTGGTGTGGACAGATTTTTTGGGACCCCTCTCCCTGGTCTAACAGGTGAATCCAACAAACTGCACAGGCTTTAAGTCAGTACAATAAAATCCATGCTGTACTGTGAAGCAGCCGTGCAGGCCACCTGTGGCCTGTGTCAAAATGACTTTGCAACCTCACACCTCATGACTGAAGATGCCAGCTGGAGAAATCTGCAACGGGAAAAGACAAAGGGTACCTAGCTCCTGCATCCCCAGCTGCATTTCTTAGAGATTAAGGGAATCATTAAGGACCCTGGTCCTTGCCTCCCTCCACATAGATAACATCAACATCCCTGAACTTGTCTGATGTATAACCAAGAAATTCCTGTTTATGTTATTTTTAATGTAAAGTCTAGAGGAAAAAGATGTACCCTATCCCTTTTTAACATATATGAAACCTGGTTTTCTTCCCCCCTCTTCCCTGCATGTACAGTGTTTGTGAAAGATATATAAGCAGCACTTAAACACACACACCTGGGAGCAGTTCCGCATGTACACTCTGTTGAACTGTTTCCCAGGGCTTGAACTCCTCACTCTGATTATTGAATAAACTCCTTCACTAATATTACCTAGACTATTTCAGTCGGCAGTGGTTACCAGAGGGGAAGGGGGTCGGGGAGGGTGAAAGGAGTAAAGGGGCACATAGGTACGGTGACAGATGGAAACTAGACTTTTGGTGGTGAACAGGATGCAGTCTATACAAAAGTTGAAATACACCTAAAATTTATATGTTATAAACCAACATGACCACAATAAAATAAAAAATAAAGTTAGTTTAGATGTCTGTATTCATATGTTTTATCTCAAATTACCTGCCTAGTTCAAATAAATCTCATCTTTTAAAAAACACACTTTAAAGGATGATCTGCTTTCTAAATATGTTCAATTTATATGACAGCACATATTTTTCTCTCCTCACAAATAAAGAATGAAAAGCACAGTGGCCGGCCCGGTGGCACAGTAGTTAAGTTGGTGCACTCTCCTTCGGCAGACCAGGGTTTGCAGGTTCAGATCCCAGGCACAGGCCTACACACCACTCTTGAAGCCATGCTGTGGTGGCATCCCACATATAAAACAGAGGAAGATTGGCACAGATGTTAGCTCAGGGACAATCTTCCTCAAGCAAAAAGAGGAAGATTGGCAACAGATGTTAGCTCAGGGCCAATGTTTCTCATCAAAAAAAAAAAAAGCACAAAAAGCAACTGGTCACATACGTGGCTAGTGCTAGAAGTACTAGCAACAAAATCAGGATCAGTTTAGCAATTTTTAACTCAGACGAACAGGGGACTAAAACTTACTGCATTTCAAGCAACTGCTCCAAAGACACCATCTATCCTCAAGAACATTTTACTCCAAAGTAAAAAAAAAAAAAAAAAAAACACAAAACTTTCAGGTTTTCCCCATATTCCCTAATTTAACCCTACAATAAAGATAAATACAATTTAGATAATATATTCCCATCAGTTGTTCACTTACCAAACAACACTTGATTCAAGTGGATACTTTCTGGGCTGTCACGGAAAATGCCAAATAAAAAGCCTTACTAAATTCAAGCTAGATGTATCTGTCACTTCTTCCTCGACCAAAGCAATCACTATGGAATAACTAAATTAAGCCTGGGAATGTCACTTATCACAAAATTGCTTGCTACCAAAAATTTTTATGGATTTCTAGGTGGTTGCTAATAAATCAAATGATTTCAACACTGCTCTAATCTGAATAAAGCAGATTTCTTCAAACATTACTGGATCAGTAAATATGAAATAATAAAACAGTAGACGCGATGAAGAAAGGAAATAAAAAACAATGAGAAGCGAAATAAGGAACAGATAGATGTCATTTTGTGAAATTAATGAAGACAACAGCAAAGACAAAAGCCTAAAGGGATGAAAATCTAAGGGCAGCAAACATATGCAACTAAGAAAGTACAGCTTCAAATAGACACAATCCCAAAAGAGAACTTAACTTCTTTGAGCTAAAGTTGTGGAGAATCAGGCTCAATTTCAAAGTAGATAAAACTTACTTTCAACTTATCACCCTGACTACTCAGCAAAATGAAAATAACCTGGGAGACAGAGTTTCCATAAAACCTTCATTCTTTATCTTCCCCTAGTAAATTCTCTCACTAGAAGGAGAAAATAAACAAGAGGAATTTTTTTTGATAGTCCTTTTCCTTAAGTTACAGATTCTTAAAAATTCATGAAGGCTTGGTAAAACAAGAGAGTCAATACCTGTTTACAGCAAGGAATTGTGATATGTTACTTGCTAAAGAGGAAAGTTAGAATCATGGAATCAAAAAGGATTTTGAGAGATTACTTATTCCCTTAGCCTTTAGTCACATAGCAGAGGAGTTTCTGACAATCTACGAAATTTACAGACTTAAAAAATAAAGGGCTTCAAACCACGACTATATTCAACACCATAATATTGACTAAGATTTTAATTGCATGTTTAAAAACTCAAAGCCACAATTCCTCCAGCAAGTTTAACTGTTACCATTTAGAGAAAATAATAGGGATAATCACATTCATCACATTTATTAAAGCTGACGCTATGCTGGTCGTCATAATGCTCTCCTGTACTTCTGTTCTTTCATGAAAGAATTCTTAGACCGCTCACTATTGAATTACTGTTTAACTGGTAAAGTGAGGCAAAACACTGAATAACTTGAAAAGTCACAAGTGCAAAGTCCACTCTACAAACTACTGAACCATGCTCCTTCTTTATGTGCTTTTCTAGATAATTTAAACTATCTTAGCAAAGGGTGAATTCTAAATTCTGCACAAATTGACTTTTCTGCGCCTTTTTGCTTGAAAACTCTTTTCATGCGTTACCACTGATTCAGTTTCACCTGTAGGTAATGAACACAGAACTCACTGTAGGGAAAAACAAACCAGAATGTGAAAAAAGTAAGATAAGTTATCAGATATACCAGGGAGTGAAACAGTTGACTGAGAAACACTTTAACCACACTACTTTTTCTCCATCCTTAGGGAGGTATTTTGAATATTCTAGTTACCATTTCTTTCACGAAAAACCCTACAGGTTCCAAAAGCTGCCAAGTTGAGTACTCACCTGGTTCATTTGAATATTGAATCCAGTCTTTTATTTCTGCTAAGCTGGGCTCCCCTTCTCGGGAGACCGAAGCTGCTGCCCCCTCCTCTGGGTCCTCTACCTTAGTCACCGTAAAGTGTGGCATTGTTATAGTTAGAAATACCGTGCTTTTGCTGTATTTAAACTTCCTTCCAGTCTACTTTCCCTGCCTACCTTTTCCTTGCTGTGCCCCTTTCAGACTCTGATTACTGCCTACTGGAGACCGAGGCAGGGAATCGGGAAGTACTTTCAGTTCACGTGACCTACCTTCAGCCCCAGCCCCAAGGGAGTGGAACGCTGAAAGACACGCCTTCCACAGTGTTTATCAGTCATTCAAAAGGATTAAGCACTCCACCCTTTACTTATTGTTATTAAACTCAAAAATCCCAAGAACTGTTTAGGCTGCTTTCCCGGAGCTGCCAAGAGCTGGAGAGTGGGCAGAATTCATGACCTGCCAACCCACTTGTTTCCTTCACTTAAGTTATTTCTACTCCTGCATGCACCATCATGATCTCAGTCTCTGCCCTCAAATTTCACAAGAGAAAGATTAGGGAGCAGTTCATTTTACAAACTTTCCTCTTTAAAGAAATGATGCCAATTTAGAAAATGAACCATAAGCTATTTGTAAGTTTCTGTTGTTGCTGCTTTATTTCAAAGCATACGGAAAACAGTCACGCAACTCAAAGTTTCTTCTCTTTCTGATGAGAACGTTCACCAAGTATTTAACGAACACCTACATATTTCACATGTGGCATAATTCTAGATGCAGTAGTGTGTACAAGGACATCCAAGAAGAGACATTAACTTTCCCAAGAGTCCAAGTTTGTTTAAAGGAGCAAAATATTTTTTAAAGAGTTCAGAATTTTTCGTATTGTACAGAATTTAAACATCATGCTTTAAAGAAAAAATTTCCAAGAAAATCCCACTGATTAAGAGGTTCCTAGTTCCTTCAGCACACACTTAAAATAGCATACTTAACTCTTGGTATATTTTATCAGATAACTGTTTGTGTCAAGTTCTCAGTTGATTACTTTAACTACAGAGTGTGAGGCCCCACCTACACTTAGACAAGGGCATTCAGTCAATTGAGCCCTGTGCTAACTTCCAAGTTGATGACGTAATATAAGGGCTTTGTTGTAACACCTGACAAGTAAGATGGTGCTAAACTTAACCGAGAAGGAATGATGGCTTATAATCCGTTTATTTGAATATATGCCACTTCTAAAAGAGATGGAAACTAACAGTAGTTAAACACCTACTTTGTGCTCTGCAGTGCACTAGAAACTTTTCATTATGATCTCATTTAATCATCATGGAAACATTAGGCTAAGGAACTTGCCCAAAGTTACAGAGTTTGTAAATGGTGAAGCCCAACTGAAAAACCCCTAATACCCTTGTTGGTAGGCAGCACAGAAGTTGTTTCATAGAAAGAAAACTCATATACACTCACCTAAAGTTCATTTCATGGGCTCCTATATGGCTTGTTTGTAATCTTGGCTGCACAATGGAATCACCTGGGGAGATTTTAAAACTCCTGATGTCTGGGTCCCATGCCAGGTATTGTGATTTAATTGCTCTATAGTAGAGGCAGGGCAACAAGACTTTTAAAAGCTACCCGCCCCGCCCCTATCCTGATGGTTCTCACACACAGCCAAGGTTGAGAATTTCTACTATTTGGGAAAGAGAAAAGTTTATCACCTTGAGAAGTCTTTGTAACTACTTTTATCTTTGAAAGAAACTAAGTCAGGTGTGGTAGTGCCCTTGGAGATTTTTCCTTATTTCTAACCTAGGTAGCTACTCCACCAATTTATTTAAAAGAACTTAACTACCAAGTTGTCAAAGATTTCAATATGCTGGGTTCCAAGTTCTTTCATACTTTAGTGCTACTGGATATTTCCAATAGGCTCTTGCCTTCATATCTATTTTATAAAGAGAGTTGAACGGTGGGTAATCTATAGTCAATGGACAGAAACAGTGACTTGTGTTTATAAATCTGTGCAGAGCTTGTGCATGTAAGCCTATGTACAAATGTTATCCTGTCACCTTTCCCCTCTAAAAAAAAATCCCCAAACTAAACAAGCAGGAGGACAACAAATTCCTGCTAATCTATGATAGTAGTAATTTACCACCTTGATGCTTTGGTACCACAGTGGTCAGCAATTTTAAAATACTTCTCTCCTAGAGTGGACTGTAGATAAAAGTGCGAGGGCATAAAAAATTGAAGGCAAAGTTAAAGTAATACAGAAAAAGTTAGGGGGGAACTGGTAAAGCTGAGGTGTGTGACTGCTGTGTATGGTTAGTGGTTAGAGAAAGTGGGATGTAAGAAATAGCTATTTAAAGTCTAATAGACTACCACAATGAGGAACCACTACACATCTACCACTATGGATAAATTGATAAGACTGACAACAGCAAATATGGTAAGAACATAGAACAAAAGGAACTTCCATACATTGTGACTGGGGTGTAAATTGGTTCACTCACTTGGAAAGGGTCTGATACTTTCCCCTATAATCCAGCAATTGGACTCCTAGGTATTTACCCCCCAAAAGGAAAACATACTCCCAACAAAAGGATTTATACAAGAATGTTCTCAGCAGTTTAGTAATAATAGCCCAAAACGGGAAACAACCCAGGTGTACATCCACAGAAGAATGGATAAACAAACTATGATATATTCATACAAAGAAATACTATTCAGCTATAAAAAGGAATGAACCAGTGATACGCTCAACAATATGGATGAATCTCAAAAACATTATGCTAAGTGAAAGAAACCTCAAACAAACAATTACATAATACATGAATCCACTGATACTAGGTTTTAGAACAGGCAAAACTAATCTATGGTGCAAAAAAACCAGGACAATGGTTGCCTCTAGGGGGATGGTGGTGGAGATTTCCCGGAATGAGGCATGAGAGAACTTCTCAGAGTGATGGTAATCTACATCTTGACACAGTTTAGAGTTCCACAGCTGAGTGCATTTGTCAAAACTCAGCCAATGTTCTCTTAAAATTTGTGTTATTTCATTGTATGGAAAGTTTACCTCAAAAGAAAAAAAACTGCAAACAGATACTGAATTCTAATTAATAATATGCATTTTGAACTATTTGGGGGAAGTGAACTAATATCTGCACTTTACCTTGAAATGCATATAAGACGACAGATAGATGGATAGATATGTAATAGGAAAAGTATAATAAAATGTTAATGATAGACTCTGGGTGGTGGGTGTACGGGTGTTCACTATAAAAGTCTTTCAACTTTCTGTATGTTTGAAAATTTTCAAAATACAATGTCGAAAAAATACAATAAACTGACACCATTATGAAAATAAATAGGCAAGTCACAGACTGGGAGAAAATATTCACAAAACATATACTTGTATGGACTTGACAAGGGACTTCTATCTTGAATATATAAAAATTCCCTACAGCTCAATAATAAAAAGACAAACAACTCAGGCTGGGCCCCATGGCCGAATGGTTAAAGTTCTGTGTGCTCTGGTTAGGCGGCCCAGGTTCTCAGGTTCAGAGCCCAGGAGTGGACCTACTCCACTCACTGGCTGTGCTGTGGAGGCATCCCACATACAAAATGGAGGAAGACTGGCATAGATGTTAGCTCAGGGCTAATCTACCTCAAGCAAAAACTTTAAAAAAAAGAGGAGGATTGGCAATGGATGTTAGTTCAGGGCAAATCTTCCTCAGCAACAAAACAAAACAAAACAGACAAAACTTAATGCAAAGTGGGCAAAAGATGTAAACAGACAATTCACAAAGGAAGTTATACAAATGGCTAATAAGCACTTGAAATAGTGCTCAACATCACTGGCCACTGGGGACATACAAATTAAAATCACAATTAAAATTGCTGGCAAGGATGTAGAGCAAATGTTAGTGGGAATGTAAAATGGTACAACAACTTTGGAAAAGGTCTGGTGTTTTTTAAAAATTTAAACACACGCCTACCCTATGACCCAGCAATTCCTCTTCTAGGTATTTACCCAAGAGAAATACAAGCATAAGTCCACAAAAAATTTTGAAAGAGTATGTTTATAGCAGCTTTATTCATAACAGCCCAAACACGAAACAGCCCGCCCAGGTATCCATCAATAGGATAAACAACTTGTCTGTGAAAATGAATGGCATCAGTGGTGAATGTATCACATATTTTGCAGCTAACAACTGAGAGATAAATATTTTATGTAAAAGACATTATTTTCTGATGGATTCATAATACTGTAGAGTAAAGAAGACAAAGAGTTCTCCAAATCAAAACATCAGGAAAATCCCACGACTTACTGAGGCTGAAGGAATCACGCATTTATTCAAAATATATTTGAGTGCCCACTATGTGCCAGGAAATAGGAATGCAGTGGAGAACAAGAGACTGTACCTGGCTTCAAGCTCACAGTCTTGCTATCCAACTATTTAATAAAAGACAATATAAAACCAGGATCAGAAGTAAAATACAGGATAAGCATAGAGACAACCCTGAGAGAACAACACACTACCATCTTGCCCAGTTACTTCTTCAGGGACCTCCAGTTCTGAGTCTTCACTAGAGGAAAGAATGTAGTAGGATAGTTGATGACTAGCTAATTTGATAGCTACGTCAGCCATTTTGGCTGCTGACCCAAATAGTAAAGAAGGCATGATTATCAAAAGCCTCTGAGTACTCAGAGCCCTCAGGTTCCACTGTTGCAACTCCCTATGTAAGACTGCCTATCTGTTTCACTACTCTCATGTCATTACAGCCCAGGTAAGATAGGACCCAAGAATCACCAGCCAAGGAGGTAGCGCTGGCAGCTTTGAACATGGACTACTCAGTAGCTCACTCAGAAGTTCACTTCTGATGCAGGACACTTCATTCTTCTATTATGAAATACTTGCTAGATGGGCTTCTAGTCAACACTACAAACAGTATATAGAAAATAAAACTGATACTAGGCAACGTATTGTCAAAACTTAGGATACTTTTTAAAAATGTAAAGAAAGGAAAATAAAAACACAACTCAAAACAAAATTTCCTTGTTAATTTTCACCTCAGTGAACAAGTGTTTTTATAAGTTACTGCTTCCTTCCTCCCCTGCAACAAAACTCCATTTAAAAATAGATCTACTGAGACGTGGGTCAAAATATGAATATTCATTAACTTTAGGACAGGAGTAATGTAACTAAATTAGTAACTGTTCATGTAATTCAGCAGTACTAGGTATTTGCAGACCATTTGTGTAAAAGACAGTGAAATATACATCATTAGGCCAGATTTCCTTTTATGAACACAGAACCTTAAGCTATTCAGGAAAGATGCAAGGAGTCTAGGTAATATTAGGAAGGAGTTTATTCAATAATCAGAGGGAGGAGCTCAAGCCCTGGGAAACAGTTTAACAGAGTGCTCTGATGGAACTGCTCTGAGGTGTGTGTGTAAGTGCACCATATATCTTTTTCACAAACACTGTACATGCAGGGAAGAGGGAAAAAAAAAACCTTACAACCAGATTTCATTTATGTTAAAAGGGATAGGGCACACCTGGTTTTGCTCTAGATTACACATTAAAGATAACATAAGAATTTCTTGGTTATACATCAAACAAATTCAGGGATGCTGATGTTATCCATGTGGAGGGAGAAAGGACCAGGGTCCTTAATGATTTCCTTAATCTCTAAGAAATGCAGCTGGGGATGCAGGAGCTAGGTACCCTTTATCTTTTCCTGTTGCAGATTTCTCCACCTGGCATCTTCTGTCGTGAGGCATGGGGTTGCAAAGTCACTCTGACACAGGCCGAAGGTGGCCTGCACAGCTGCTTCACACGACAGCATGGATTTTCTTGTACTGACTTAAAGCCTGTGCAGTTTGCTTGTCAGATTTGCCTGTTAGATGAAGAAGAGGGGTCCCAAAAATCTGTCCACACATCATTTATTTTACTACTTTTTTTTTTTTTTTTTTACTATTTCCTGTCATGCACCCAATGCCAGGCAAAATAATTGCAAAAATGTAAATAGAACATAAAAATTGCATTTCTTTTATGATTCCTGCACCCTATATTTGCAATTGACAAGAATACTGGTATTAGCATCACACACACCTGGGTTCAAATTACTATTCTTCTAATTACTACTTGCATGACCTTGGGCAGGTTACTTAACATTATCAGCTTGTTTTCTCCTGGATAAGAAATCCCATTTTAGCTCAGAAGAAAATGACTTTTTTCCAAATGAAAAAATATCAAAACTGCTAATTTTTCAGGAAAGGGAAGAATTAACCTTATCTAATAATCCAGGAAGAATCTTTTCTATTTCTTATTAATTCTTAAAATTTTATTTGGAAATTAGCACACTGCTAAACTAGAAAAAAACAAATCAACAGAGGATAATTTTTTACATGTGTCTTAGGATGCAAATTAGCTTGTTTTGAAAATAAGCATTTCTGGATATAAAAAAAGCTTAAATGTTAAATGCAAATGCTCTCAAAATAGAATAAAGACAAATTTCAGTTGACTTTCTCATAGCTCCTCAAGGTGAAAATATACACGTGTATAGAAAAGTTTTTAGTTAGTGATTTTTTTTTTCCTGAGGAAGATGAGCCCTGAGCTAACATCTGTTGCCAATCTTCCTCTTTTTTTGCTTGCAGAAGATTAGCCCTGAGCTAACATCTGTGCCAATCTTCCTCCACTTTATTTGTGGGTCACCTCCACAAAATGGCTGACGTGGTGTAGGTCCATGCCTGGGATGTGAACCTGGGTGCTAATGCGAAGCATGCCAAACTTAACCACTACACCACAGGGTGGTGCCACTGTTTTCTTTTTTTAAACTAGCAATATGAAAAACGAATAGCCTTATCCCAAAGTAAAAGCAGACTTGTCTAGTAAAATGGAGGAAATTCAGGTGTCACTTTGCCAAAAATTAAAGCTATCTACCAAATGGTTCCAATTGTAAACAGATGAATACTATCCATTGAATATCTTGCATGTATTTCTCAAGGCCGTTAGAAATGTAATAAGGCTAAGCAATGCACAAATAATAAAAATAATAATAACACAAAGCAGAAGATACCATTGATTGATTTAGCAAGGGAAGTGGAGAATGAAAACTGAGCTAAGAGGAAATTTTTAAAAAACCCAAAAAACTAAAGTTAGGAGTAAGCCTAAACATACCTGTCATTTTCTAATAACTTAAATACAGCTTTTGTTTTCTATTTCTGTGCTTTTCAACTACAAAAACTTCAGTTTTAAGAAGAAAATAAAAAATCTTCAGCCTTTACATTTTTTCAGTTAAGACATCCAAAGGTAACTTCAAAATTTCAGGTTTTGCATAGCCTCTCAGGTTGATTTATTTACAATATTGACTTGATTTTGAAACTTTAACTGTAAGTTCCACCAATGATTTAACAGTATCTTAAAATTCTTCAAAAGTAAAATGCACCTGAATATCAGAATTGTTAAAAATTTGCTTAGACCTGAGCAAATGTGGTAATATTTCCTATTAAGCAACTATTGAACTTTTGCAATTAAAGCAAGGTGCCGTGTGTGTCTGTGTATGTGTGCATTGTATGTTCTGCAGTTTTGTGCTCCTATCTTCATATACAATCACTGGGATTCTACAAAATACACAAATCACTAAATTATATAATTTTAATGGGGAATATCTTTTTGTTTTTCTATTTAACATGTAAAACCTCACTGAAATAATACATTGTTTTACACAGTCACAAAATAAAATGCTCTCATAATTCCTACAGTATAGTCCTCCAAACTTTCATATCTACTGCTAAAAACATATCACCTTGAACTTAAGATACATATACTCTACATTATTCTAAGTCAACAAGCCCACCGGTGCAGCTGTGCCGATTGTGTTGGGCCAAAAGGGCAGTGGGGTTGGGAGCTGAAATCCAGTTTGCCCTTCTCCAGCGAAGCTTGGAAGGGGTACCTTTTTAGAATTTGCACAAAGGTCATGCTAGCCCGTAAGTATTTATTAGGCAGAGGGGCAAAAGAGAGGCAGCTACGATCCAAAAGTTTACAGCATAATATCATCCTCACAGATCATTATACATTGCTTTAAATGTCAGCATTAGAAACATTCCCCTTATTCTAACAGCCATAAAATGGGAAAGCATGACTTTTATAAGGTTCCCTGGTCCCAAGAAGTGTCCTCTTCCTTCTTTTCCATTCCAGTATAGGTAATATCAAAGCAAAGTTTGAGAATCTGCAATTGAGAAACATGTCACTGAGAGGAAAAGAATGAGGCCCTTGGTGGAGAGAATTAGTGAGGATGTGGAAGACACCGCGAAAGATAAACCACAAGAAGGTGAAGCAATCACTTTACCAATCATTGATATTTAATCAAATATCTAGAGTATTCTAGGACAGACTCTATAAAAAGAAAGTCCTTTCTATTAAAGCAGCTTTCTTTTTTTTTTTTTTAAAGATTTTATTTTTTCCTTTTTCTCCCCAAAGCCCCCTGGTACATAGTTGTATATTCTTCGTTGTGGGTCCTTCTAGTTGTGGTATGTGGGACGCTGCCTCAGCGTGGTTTGATGAGCAGTGCCATGTCCACGCCCAGGACTCGAACCAATGAAACACTGGGCCACCTGCAGCACAGTGCGCGAAGTTAACCACTCGGCCACGGGGCCAGCCCCTGAAGCAGCTTTCTTAACTGCAGTTTAACCTTTTAAAAGTTTTTATTATATCTATTTTCAAATGTACACAAAAGCAAAGAGAACAGTAAAACGAATCTTCATGTACCTTTTATTCTGATTCAACAAATTATAAACATTGGCCAATCTCTCAATGCTTCTGGCGGGGAGGGGAGTACATTTCCTTTCACCTGTAAATACTTCAATATGTATCTCTATAGGTAAGGGCTTTACATTACCACAGGGTCATAAATACACCTAAGAAAATTCACAATAGTTCCTTAATATTGTTTAATACCAAGTACATGGCCACATTCCCCCGATTATCTCAAAAATGTCTTTTTACAGTTGTTTTGTTCATATCAGGATCCAAACAAGGTCCACACATTGCATTTGATATGCTTTTTATCTGTAATAGCTTTCTCTTCCTTTCTATCACTCCTCTCCACCCCAGCCATTTATTTGCTCAAGAATCTAGTTATTCAATAAAATTTCTCCTATTCTGGATTTGGCTAATTGCTTCCTGTGGGTAAAGTAATATATTATAAAGTTTATCACTGGCTCTGGAGTATGGAGAAGAGGGGAAAAACAGATGTGGTCTATAACCAAAATATTTCAGATAAGTGATACTGAAAAACCGTTTTTTAAAAAAAACCACCCAAGGATGCTATCAGGCAAGCTAAGAAGATATCAAATCCAAGTATTTTTATAAAACTATTCATCCTACTACCTTATACAATGTTATAGCTCACTCTTAGAGTGCCAAAGTGAAATGGATAGTATTCAATAACCATATAATATGAAAGCTGTATTTAAAAGAAGAGTAATAGTCACCTGTGATTGAAAATATAATGTAATTCACTCATTTTGGTCTGGGGCAAAAACGTAGAGGGTTTTTTCAAAAGTTAAAAAAAAGTGTTTGGTACTTTGAAACATATTCTTATGAAAAAAGTAGAGCGCTAAGTTTCTTCGTAAAATATTACTCTGATTTAACCCTAGCATGAGAGACTGATGAGACCTACTGAAAACACATAGAATTGGTAGATCAGCCGAGTAGGCTAAACGTCTATGTGTAATGTAACGGCTCCAGGTGCAGATAAATATTCTATAAGACTTACTGACATTTAAGGAAAAGCCTGCTGTGCCTTAGCTACTTGGTGAACTTCTGCTCACCCTTCAAAGCCCAGCTCAGGTGGGAAAGTTCCCATGCATGTAGCATTGATCACTCTTCCCTTTTGAGCTGTGGTCCTCAGCTCTGGCTTTATATTAGAATCAGCTGAAGAGCTTTTAAAACCTACTGATGCAATTAAATCAGAATCCCTGGGAATGGGGTAGAGGTATTTAAAAAAAATCTCTAGATCATTCCAATATGCAGCCAGGTGAAACATCACTGCTCTAGTAGGTATATTTCATTTGACTTTATCATAGTATGTTTTAATTTTTCTTTATATTTGTCTCTTTTTTTAGTCTAGAGGATCTTCAACTCAATGTTTATTTATTGAGTGCAAGTTATATGTAATATCAGGTATCATACCAGGTGCTGAAAATACAAAGACAACTTCATGTCCCTGTTCTCAAAAACCTAACAGCCTAATTGAAGAAAATAATATGTAAACAAAAACAACAAAATTAAATGAAATAGGTGCTACAGTAGTAGTCTGTATAAGGGATAAAGGGACATCAAAAACTGATCTATCTGCGTGTGGGGTTGAATCAGAAAAGGTTTCAGAGAGAAGGTGACTCTTTGAAGGAGGGACTTATCTAAACTATTTTTGCATCTGTACCACCTAACATCCCTCAGTAAAAACTCTGTAATAGCCAGCCTCAAAGTTGGTACTTAGAGCTCCTTGACTCAACTGGCTTTTACTTTTACTCCACTTCAGAAACCCACTCCCAAGGCTGCACACTAGACGGGAACTGCCCATCTCTGAAACTATTAACCCCAACATTCAACTGTCTGACCAGTCTTTAATGCTTCCACGTCTTTCACTACCACTTTACCTCATCAGGTCCTCCAGTTCTCAGTGTCTCCATTTTACCTCAGTTCATCATTTTCTTTTGCTGTATCTTTCTACTGCTTTTTTGTATTTTGCTGTATATGTCCATTGTGGCATTTATCACACAGCATTATAACCTATGAAAGTTTGTTTGCTTTCTCCATTAGATCATAACTTTCCTTAGAATAGTTACTGGATTCTTTTTCTCAGTCCTGTATCCTTAACACTCAGAACAGGGTCTGACCCAGAATAAGCGCTCAGTAAATGGTGAAGGAATGGATAAAGTATTATCATTCTCACCACTATACCATGAGCTCTCCAAAGGCAGAACCTGTATCTTACCTGCGTATTTCCTATAATTCCTACCAGAGTGCCTCACACATATCAGAGCCTCAGGGATCATTTGGTGAATTGTAAAAGGTTGAAATGTATTACAGCCTGTATAACATATAAAAATGTGTTACTTGCTCTTTTTTGGTATTATACAATCATTTAAGTTAACAAAATGGTGATGAGGCAAATGTAAAAAATGTTCATCATGGCAGGGGCAAAATGATATAACGGAAAGCACTGGATAGAAGTTAGTAGGCCTACGCCTCAGTCTTACCTTTGCTACTCTGTGTTCTACCAATAACTACCTCTGTAAACCTTAGTTTCCCCATTTATTAAAATGGGGTCTGACCAGAATTCAATTCTTGATCATCTGAGGTTCCCTAACACACTATGCCTCTTAAAAATTTTCTTTATTATAAAAGTGATACACTCTCAATATAGAAAGTTGTACATACCCTTCCAAATTGTTTAGGTAAAGGAAAATTCCCACTCTCCACCCTATTTTCATAACTCTCCAGAGGTATCCACTCTGAACAGTTCCTTTTGTATCTTTAAGGCATTCTTCATGCAAAAGCAAGTACAGTGCTAAGATTCTTGATTTTATTTACCAACTGCACAGTCTCATAAATTCTTATGGAACCTTGACAAAATGAAAGGAGAACTATAAATATTTTGATAGCAGAAAGATAATTATCTACTGAAAAGGTCAACAGTAGAAAAAATTAAAACAAATAAGTATTTAAAACTTGGTATGTCATCCTCCTTCGTTGTGTAATGTAATGTAAATAAAAGGTATATGACAAGAAAAGAAACTTAAGGTGGGAAGCTCCTCTACAGGAAAAAATGTGGGAGACATGGGAATTGTGGGGTAAGGAGGGAGAATCATACCAATGTCACAACCACAGACGGATGCAGAAAGGGCCAAAAATATCACAGAATTCTAAAGATTAAAATAGCAAACAATTCTGAAATATGCGATGAGACTAAGGGTAGAGTCAATCGTAGAAAAGGAAGTAGCTATTTTTCTGTACTAAATCTAGCCCAAAGACCAACGTAGATTAACATATGTCCTTGATTTTCTTGACAACTGCATCCTTTGAAGATCTTCATCTAAATCTAACAAGGGCATCCACATATTATGAAGCCAAAGGTGGAATAATTATATTTTTAACCAGTTCTCTCTACTGGTGGGGAAAAATATCACAGGATGGTAGTCATCATAAATTTAAAAATTAATTTTTAAAATAATTTTAACTAAACAAGAATTTTTTAAAAGATAGAAAAAGTAGGCTATTGGAAAAGTAGGAAACTAGTTTTCAGAGAATACAGTGGAAAGAGTGGTCTAATGGCTGGACTGTTAATCTCCTTTTCATTTTGTACCAGAGAGTATTTGAACACTAAGGAATGTGTTAGAGAGCCAAGCTTTAACTTCTGTACCCACCTAAACAACATAGATTTCACTTAGACATGTCCCGAGGTTTACACCTATAGTGTGAAACGATACCACTCGAGACTGTAAAGAATGCTTATAGGTAAGATAAGAACAGCAGCCTGGACAAGGATCCTGTTCTGTAAGGCTAACACGTTACTGAAATAAGTCCACTTTTTAAAACAAAATGAACATACAGTTCCATAACATATAAGTCACAAGTCTAACAACACGTAACTAGTGTAAATTACCTAATGACAATTACAGCATTAAAAAAACTAACACTGTTATAGTTTTTACCTGATATTTTTACAACCTAAATACCCTATGATGAATAAAAATGAAAACTACAATTTAGAATTAATTTGGAGGAAGAGGAATGACAAAATTATATTATGGAATCAAAAATAATTTAACACTGTGGTACACAAAGTTTGTCAAGAAGTTGAAAATAGTTAAGTCCAGGAATCAACCTGTAACAGCTCCTTAAAAAAAATGGTTAGTCAAGGATAAGTGTATTCTGGAATCAACCTGTAACAGCTCCTTAAAAAAAAATGGTTAGTCAAAGATAAGTGAATTCTGGAACCAACCTGTAACAGCTCCTAAAAGGATAAGTGAACTCTGGAACCAACCTGTAACAGCTCCTTAAAAAAAATCGTTAGTCAAGGATAAGTGAATGTTAGGACTACAACCCTTACTAAATCTACCTTGTCTCCAGACATTAAAAAACACAAACAGAAATAAGGAACCAAAATCATTCTGGTTTCCTGTACCCTTTAGGTTAAGAGGAACAATGTTTCTTGACACCGGAAAAATGCAAGTCAGCCTCGCTTCACAAGTCAGTGGCTGAAGTTATGGTTTTCAAATTTGGGTAGAACAACATTTTAAGATTCTTGAGAGAAATTTTCATTACTAGACAGATCTAATTCGTTAGAATAGAGCACAAAACTAAATATATAAGGCAGTACAGCAGTTCTCAAACTTTTCTACATCGGCATCTGAAAAATGTTATGACCTCTCCATTTTATTTCATCTCTCTCTTCCATCACCTCTTCCCACCAAAGCCAACGAAAACTTCCAAGCCAGCTGACACAAATTGGTTTAAGAAGCTAAAGGTCTGCAGTGGTCAACAGAAGTCAGAAGTGGCTTGTGTGCTACTTCCAGACCACAAAGACTCAATACTCAATACATTCCATCTAAAGTACAAAGTGGAAAAATTATGTGGGACTGAGGCCCTAAAAGCCTCTTTACAATTTCTCCATTCGACAGGAGCGCACGCTAGATCTACCCAGCCTCACCCAGAATGAGCTTAGCTACCTGAACCAGTGTCTCTGTAAAACACAAATTTTTAAAAAGAATTTTGCAACACAGTATCTGAAGTCTTTGTAGGAAACCTAGTAACTGAGATATGATCAATAACTACTCCTCCTAAGTGGCCTTGAAAGCAGACTGTAATAGTTAGAGCCCTAAAGCTAGACCTCCACTAAATTTTACAATTAAGGATTCACTGTGCTCAAAACCTATCAAACTCTTTGATATTCATTCTTAACCAAAATACACATTTCAATTCTAAGGAGACAAAAACGAGGAAGTCAAAACATACATCTACTTTCCTTCTTGCAATATACCTTCCCCTGTGCCAAATTACCCCTGCAGAGAGCCACTGTGCTAACCATTAGTCCAAAGGATTCCTAAGCATCTCAAAAAGAGGTACCTTGGTTCCTGATGGTCGTCGTATAATGGAAAAATGATCCCCCAGTAGATGGTCATCCTGGGTAAAGAAGCCAGTAATGAAAGTACCCCGTCATCTGGGTTTCTACTTACCTTCAGTAACATCCGGGGGGTTAGAAGTCCGGTCACTGGCTGGATCCAGTGCAACAGTTCCCAGTGAGGTGGTGGCTCCAGACATCTCACTCATGGGCTCACTACGGCTTGTTTCAGGCACACTTTCCCGGGAGCTAAATCTTACTCGGGAACTGGATCGAGAGCTGAGGTCCGGGCTGGTGTCTGACAAACCTGGAATGTCATCGATCTTTGTTGGTGTCACCATGAACCGAACTGAAGCCATCTTGCTGGTGGTTTCTGGAGGATGCATTTTTCCTTTTCCTTTCCTTTATAAGGACAAAGAAAAAAGGAAAACCCCGCAAAATCCTTCCTCCTACGCTAGCTACTTTTGCTTGCAAAAATAGAAAAGATAACTTTTTTTAAAAAAAACCTTGACACCACACAAAAAGCCCCAAATAAGATTCCTTTTCCTCAAAATTCAAGCAGATTGTCCTCTAAGTCCACCACCAGTAGCTGAAAGATATTTTAAAAAAAACCGACAAAATGATGCCAATCTCGTGTAACTTCGTTCCCTCAGAATGAGGAGCTACCTAGCTATCTCCCCTGGTCCACGGCTGCGGGCTCCGTGCCATGGTCTCAGAGAAGCAGGTGAAGCCTTTCTCCTCCTGAACCCCAGGTTTCGGCCGAGGTAGTCAGTCCTTTATCTGGCAAATGTCCCACGGTTCTAGTTGAGCAAAGCGCGCGCAAGCCCACCTTACCAGGCAAATATAGCATAGATCAGATTGCGAAACTGTGTACACCGGCCACCTGTTGTGTATCAGGTGAATACTCCGCAGGTCTGGCTGGGAGGAGGTGTGTGCAGAGCCACCCGATGTTTCTGAGGCCGATAATCCACTTGGGTCTGGCGGGAGAGGTGCGCATGCATAACGGGAAAAATACCCTATACTACTAGATGGAGGAGAATGAGCAGAGCAGGGTGAGCAGAGGAGGAAGCAGGGGCAGAGCGGATTCCAGCCTCTGAGAGGTCTGCCGGGGTGGCCCGCCCGCTCTTCTGGCAAAAAACGTCCCTGGGATCTGTGAGGAGGCGGCTAGCCGATGGAGACGACTCGGACTGCAGCTCACGGTAGTGGCAGCTCGTTGCTAGTCCATCGAGCCCATGGCCGGCAGTGTGACAAGACCCGCCACCCTCTGCCGGGAGATGCTTTCTCCCCTTCCAGGGCCCCGGCGCAGGTCAGCCCCTCGCCCCTCTTCCTTCGGGTCCCAGCAGCGGAGGAGACGGCCTCGCAGGCTGGCCCTGGCTGAGCAGGAGGGACAGAAGGCGAGGAGGAGGTCGCAGGTGCGGAATCCCGGCGCCAGCTGATGCGGGTGCGCGCGCAGCTGTTGTTTACGAGCCGATAACAGTTCCCGCGCCGCGGCGCGCGCAGGAAGGCTCGGGCTGCCGGGGAGGGCGCCCCCTCCCCGGCCAGACGCGAGAGCAGCAGTTACGTGACCTCACCGCCCCCGGCCCCGGGCCCGGGCCTGGAGGGCTGTGCCCGCGCAGCCGCAGCCCCTCCCGTCCCTCCCAACTCGTTCCTCATTCGAGGCTAACGGTCCGAAGAGAAGCCTCGGGGAGCCGTCTGAGGGCGGTACCGTCCCGCAATCGCCCGACAGCCCCGCCCAGCCTCTGCAGCCCGCGAGGCACTGGAGACAGCTGCGCGCATGCGCTCGCTCGGGTCGCCCCAGGACTGGAGGGCGAGGGGCAGGACCCAACACGGGAGGCCCGGAGCACGACGGGAATTGTAGTTGGGTGTGGGGGCCTGAGCTGCACGCACCAGGGATAACCACATCCTTTTCCTTCTTGGTTCTGCTGTGTTGCATAAACTCATTCTGGAGGCATCTCAGAGAACAGACGACATCCTTTGCCCTCAAAATCTCAAAACCCATCTCTTTAATAAGACTCTCTGAAAATACCATTAATAATTTAAAAATCACTAACTTCCCAACACCATGTATCTAGGTATGACTCCTACTAGAATTTTTATGTAGAGGTGTATTCCTAAAGCATTGTATCCTCTAATTTATATACACTTTGTGCTACATTTCTTTTTCCTTTTTCTTGTCCTTTAAAAAAAATGCTGTCTTTCACAATATATACATCATATTAGGTTGTACACCTTAAATATATGCAATTTTGTCAATTATACCTCAACATAGCTGGAAAAAAATGTTATGTTCACTTTCTAGTCAGACTTTAAGTTCCATTAAAGAAAACGTCTTTAATATTAGATCTGGAAAAGACATTTAGATACTTTCTCTTGACTCCATTTGCCGTGTTTTCCCTACTACTGTCATCAGAATATTTTTCTTAGCATGTTTATTTACTGCATGGATAGAGGTGTTGAATAAATTTTGACTAGCAATGTTTTGTGAGATGGTTATTTCCTATAGCTTTGATCAAGATGTTTAAATTTAACAATCAAGGCCCTGGCTTTGCCTGGGTCCTTGCTCCTCACAAGTGGAAATGTTCTTCCACTTGTGGAATGGTATTTAAGACCTGAGCCACGATATTCCCTTTTATCAAATGACACACAAAGTCCAAAGACTGGTAAAAAAACATCCAGGTAACAAAATGAAAAATAAATCCTCATTTAAAATGTAAATCTCCTTAAAGCTTGAGTCTTTATAAAGCCTGTGATTATTGATTCAGGCTCACAGGCGTCCTACCTGAGGAAGCAAGAAATTCACCTCCCTAAGGGATCTGTTTTTTCCTCAGGCAGGCCTGCTATTCATTCAAATCTCACAGAATTTCCCTTTATAAAGAAATGCTGGATCTTTAAAATACCCAATTTTGTTTCACAACAGTGTATTTCATCCATTTATATATACTACCTAATACCAATACATTATACCTCTTAAGACTCTTGTCCCATTTCTGAGCACATCTCAGAAGACATTAATACCCAGGGGATCTCTTAAGGAAAAAGTCCTCAGTATATTCAAACCTGTTTGCCTTTTCTCCTCTCCTTTACTTAGGAATATTTCCAGGTTAAAGTCTTTTCATTTCAGTCTACACCACAGGTAGCATGGAACAATGCTAATCCTTTTTCTCTGGTGGGTGAGGGAGTGGGAGTAACCTATAAAGACAGAATTACAGTCACCCTTAAAAAAAATTGGTAGCAGAATTCATTTACTAACTTTGGTGCTTAAGAAACTTCCATAGCAGATCCTTTTCTAGTCATTTGCAGAATTTTTAATATTTCTTCAATCATTATCCCCTTAATAGTATAAAATAACTCTCTAACATCCCTCAGATCCAATGCTAAGAACCCTGTAAGTGAATAGGTTAAGAAATAAGAAATTTTTAATTAACTCCCAACACTAGCTTGAAAGACAAGATCCCTGCTTGAAGCTCTCATATCTCATCTTCTAAATTAAGATCCATGAAGAGTTCCAAATAGCATCTAGCTGCCAAAGAGAATATAAAGTTAGGTGTACCTAAGAAGACAACTCCTTGATGGAGAACTAAAAGCCTGGAATTATTTCCAGAAGGGGTGTAAATATGCATAAAGGCATTCCTATTCATAATGGTTGGACAAACACTGTAGATACATTAAGAACCACCAGTGAACCCTATCAATTTTAGAGTTGGAAGAGAACTTAGAAAGGATGAGAAAAATGGGACTAAACACGTTAAGTGACTTTCTCAAAGTTAGACAAAGAGGGGAGAATCCTGGTCTCCTGACTTCCAATTCACTGCCTTCCCTCTACAAAACAGCTATTATTTTTCAAGCAACTCTTCCATTTTGAGTCAAAATTTCAAAGGGCAAGAAATTACTTAAATGACAACAGGGGTATTTTTTAGTGAATGTTAACCATTGTGGAAGCATCTTTCTTAACCCTTCTTCCCCTTCCCCAACATCCTCCTATCACGAAGAGCACAGCACGACTCCTGCTACAGCAGCAAATTAAGTTTTTCTTCCAAGTGGACTTGCTGTATCTTTGGGAGTACTCTTCCCTCTCATCTCCCTCGTTTTTGCTTTTATTTTTAAACCACTTCTTTCTTCCCACGACCTACAAAACAAGAGCTCTTTCAAATTATTTTAATAACCTGGCAGTGATTGAAAATACGAAAAGAAGATTCAAACTTGTCCCCTCTAAGGGGGATGCTACCATGATTGCCTCACACAAACATGATCAAAGGCAATGATGAGACGGATTCCAAAGAGCAAGGGCGGTAAGAAGGCTTCAAGGCTCACAGATTGAAGAGCTTCGTTTCGGAAAGTCTCTTGAGGCGTGGCAGGCGGCAGAAGAGACATGAAATTTAAGGGACTCTCAGAGGACAGGGCGCGGTTGCTGGGTCATGAGCACCTTGAAGCGTTTCTTGATGGTGATTCGGTGTCGAGAGTATTTGTCGTCTGGGGAGAAGCGAGCAGGATGGGCCGAGCAGGTCTGTTGTCCCATAGGGTCAAGCTTCTGCTCGAGAAAAAGAGAACATAATCTTAGTACCGGAGTGATGGGAAAACTTAATCACTGGAGTCATAAGTGAGATGGAGGCTGGGATAGTGAGCGGGCTGCGCAAAAAAAAGGAAACAGGAGGACAGGAGACGCGACAGTCAGCTCAAGAAATCACACACTCCTGCTTCTACCACGCCTGCCTCCTGGGCCTTCTGGTTCCTCTCACCCAGCGAGGCAACTCGGTGCCTGGTCTCACCCGCTCCTCCGAGCTACATTTCTCGCCATGTCTATTTACAACCTGTTTCCTCCACTCACCTTGAGCGTATAAACCCGGTCTCCCTGCTCGTTGAGATAATACTGGAGAAACATGATCAGACTAAACCCAGAGATTCCAACTCCGTCCGCAGGCGGGTCTAGCAGACGGCAGCGCGTGTTTGCCAATTTCCTTCCTGTGTAGCCGGAAGTCTCTTTCTCAAGGCATGCCGGGAAATGTAGTCCATTTAGGCCTTTCTCCAGCTGGCCGAAAGTGGGCGCCCTAGTGCAGGACTTGGCCCAGTTGCAACCCAGTTGCAACTTTTGCGGGCGTTGGCGCCCAGTTGCAACCTTGCAGGCGTTCTAAGACTCGTGGAGTATGCCCCCTGTGTGCCAGACACTGCTAGACTGCTAGGCATTAGAGGGGGGTAAGGATGGATGTGGGTTGAACATTGATGAACAGAATCCTGTCTTTATTTCTAGATGCACACCCATTTCAGGCGCAGTATGTTTCTAGAACGTGGAGAAACAATAGCTCCAGGATTCAGAGCCCCTTTACCTTAGGGAAGAAAGAAGAAGGTTTTCTTCCCTCCCCTCTTTTACATCCGATCCCCCCGCCCTATTTCAAAGTATTGGCGGTAAAGAGTGCATGATGGGTATTCAATATTCTGTACAGCGAGGAGAGCGTGAAGTGATTTTATGAAACTGGTGAAGTATATTTTGAAGTTGAACCAAGATTCAAACTCAGTTCTCTTTACCACAAAGTCAGCGCTCTTTCTTATGGTGGTGAGTAGCTAATAATAGCATAATATGATGCACCTCCGAGGGGGTATTTCGAAATTTTAAAGGACTGTCCTTATAGGACTCTATTTTAAAAAACGCAAATTGGAACCCAGGTATTACAAAGATGATCGTTGCAGTATTATCTATAATGGAAAAACATTGGAACATATATTAATTTTATAACCAGAAAAACTGAAAGGCTTTTTTTTCTTTAAGAATATAGTTTATATTTACTTGTAGTTGCATAAAATATCTCTGCAGGGATTCACATAATATTGGTTGCCTCTGGGATAAAGTTCCAGAGGAAAGGAGTGGGAGGGAGACTTGTTGTATATTCCATTTTGCATAGTTTGACTTTTGAATCATGCTGATATGTTACTCATTTAAAAAATTAAAATTATTTGGAAAAATTTTAAAACAACAAAGTAATTTAACAAACAAAAAGAGGGACTTTTTGGTCTTGAAATATTAGGTGGAATGGCAGTTGATAGAGTGGGGCTTTTCAGCCAAGGGTAAGGCTGAGCCTTCTGTGGAGTGCAGAGCTGATGGAAGTAGCCTCTTTGGGAACTGCAGGACAGCCTTCCAAGGAAATGATACGAATACAGCAGTGGAACACACTGGATTTTCTGAGACAATCCTAATTTCAGTCTGTTCCCTTGATCCTTAAGTACACCAGACTATGTGCTCTGAATTTGGTTCAGAAAATATTGCCAACATTGAATTAAGTCAAGGGTCTGCCACAACCTACTATTAATAGGAAATCAGGTACAGAACTGGGTGGGATTGAAGGGTACAAAACTAGATATATCGGTGAAGCATTGTATAGGGAACTGAGATGTAAAACTATAATGCTGGGAATCTGAGAAGGAATTTACAAATTGCCCTAAAGAGGTACACAACAACTGTGTTGCCATACTCTGGTTTGGAGCAAATCCCTGGTTACTGCTTACTTACTAGAGTCATTTGTGGAATATCTCCCTACCCCTGACCATGTATTCCCCTCTCCCCTCCCCCACTGCAGAATGCCTTAAGTCCTAGATTCTAGTTCTGTTGTAATCTGATTTTTACCCTCCCTTCCTTGGATCCCTGTGTATCTACTGGAGCCAGGTTACTCTCTGGGTCCTGGACCTGACTGTCTCATTCTGGAGGCTTCCAGACAGCCTTGGTTAGTGCCCAAACCTGAGAGGATGGCTTCAGATGGAAGTAAGTCTGCAGGTGAGTGGGAGGGGGTGGGAGGGTCCCTGCCACCTGCTTGCATCCTTGGGGATTCAAATTTGACACTTTACCCGGGGACAAGCTCTTTGGGCCGACCTAGAGGGATGTGAGATCAGTAGAGACCCCACCAAAGGCCTCACACTGCAGGAGGCTGGGGAAGGAGATTGTGTCATTAAGACTGGGGGCTGGGGAAGGAAGAGGGCCTCCTGGGAGGCAGATCAAAGCACCTCAGAGGAAAGTGCTTAGTATTGAAAAGGGATGGCAGTTAGCAACTTGCTTCTCTGAAAGAGGGACCCCTTTAACATGTGTTTGTATGGCAGGGGCAGGAGCATGGGTGGGGCCCAGAGAGGGTTCAAGGGGAAGCCTCGAGTTCCTGTGTCTTCTTTAGGCAACTGGAGGCTGCTCTAGGATTTTGCTCTTAGAGAACTGAGCTGGGGCCATTCTGGATCTTACTGGGGGTGGCGGGGGGCGGGGGGAGGGAGGCCTTAGCTGGAAAACTGTTCAGTGGGGTTATCTGTTGCCAAGTCTGTACAGAAATGGCCTCCCAAAAGCTAGACTGGTATGTCCTGTAAGTGCTTCTGCTCAGAGCCTCATGGCTCCTTCCAGCCCCAGAGATGGCTTCTCTCTCAGTTCAGGGAGCAGTTTTCCTTGATTCCCCAGGGGCAGGGGAGGTGGGTCACTCCACCTGGGATGAGAGTTGGGGCTTCCCTGACATGCTCTCAGCTTTTGTACCTTTTGTGGAGCTCAGGCCTTCAGACCCATTTCGTTGAGTTCTGTACTTAGAATGCTCCTGGCCCTCTGCTGTATGGGTGAGATGACGAGTTTGCTTATGTTCCATGTCTCCTTCATAGTCTGGAAGCGGAAGCTGAGTGTTGTTACTTTGCCAGTGGGATATGCTTTATAAGAGGGGGAAGAGAATAGCATGAAATTAGGCAAATGATCTTCTCTTGTTACTGTTAACAGTCCTAGGAGACACATGTCCTGATTAATTAAGTACATGTTTTATGTATTTATCGTTGGTCTCTTTGGACCAGAGTCCCAGTAGCTCCTCCTCAGCAGGTACTGTGTTTCGGACTTCATTATCAGTGCCTTGTTCATAGTGGGCCCAACATTTCTGATATTAGGAACTGCAAGCAGAGGGATCACAGATAGTCTCCACTGCCAAATTTTAACACGTCCAGCAGCTACTTAAAGCTCTGGGAACCTCCCTCCCCACACTTCCCTCCCTTTGCTCATTTCCTGACCCTTATCTCTAGTCATTCCTGGCTGTTATATAATGAAATTTCTGGGAACCAAACATCTAATCCACACACCCTCTTCTGGGAACAGTGTTTCTGTGAGTGGTGGCAGAGACCACAGAGCAGTTAGGCGTAGGGTTCAGGTGGTTTGAATGTGTTGGGAATGGGTGGGAATAAAAGATATACCTGTCTGCTGGGTGGGATGTGTTATGGCCTATGAGCTCGTAGGTTCAAGGATCATTGCAGCTTCTCTAGTGCAATAATTCTCAACTGGGAGTAAGGGACATCAAAATCACTTGGGGGACATTTGCAAACTACATGAGTTCCACCTCCATATCCCCTACCTCACCTGTTGAGAATCAGAGCTCTGATTTTTCAGGGACTAAAGTTGAACTCTGATGACCTAACTTCTGGTCTCCTTTTTTCCTTCTCCACTCCCTCTTTTTCTTTGTCTTGCCAGCATCTCCGTTGCCAGGACCAGATGTGACCATGAAACCTGGCGCCACCCGATCTCCTTTCACTGCACTTCCCTTTCCCCCACCTGCTCCTGGCCCACCAGACCAACCACCTTGGGAGCTGCCTCCACAGCCCCCCATGCCTTCAGCTTTCTCTCCAGGCAACCCTCTGGTGCTCTCTGCTTTCCCCAGCCCCTTGTTGGTGACAGGGGATGGAGGCCCTGGCCATCCATCCAGTGGGGCTGGACCTGGCAAAGTCGTTGTCAAAGTCAAGACAGAAGAGGGGCCAGCTGATTCCTCACAAACTCAGAACTTGATCCTTGCTCAGACTGCCCTCAGTTGGATTGCCTCAGACACTCCCTGCGGGGTCTCCGAGGGTCCTCCCCCTCAATTCGTGACAGCCACTAACATCAGGACCCTTCTGCCCACTAAGGCTGTTGGAGTGAGCCAAGAGGGCCTCCCAGGCCTTCCTGCTCAGGCTCCACCACCAGCTGCCCAACTTGCCCCCATTGTGGCCCAGGAAAAGGCTTGGCCAGGGCCACCTGGGGCATCCAGGGAAGGAGGTCCTGCAGCCGCCAGATCCAAGTCCTCACTGAGTGACCTCTCCTATACTTCCAAGGGTGTTTATGAGAACTTCCGTCGCTGGCAGCGCTACAAAGCCTTGGCCCGGAGACACTTATCCCAAAGTCCTGATGCAGAAGCCTTTTCCTGCTTTCTTATGTAAGTGGGGAGCTTTGAGAGTAGTTATCCTAGGGCTTTAAATAAGGAGGAGTTTGGGATGGACAAAAGAGATTAGGCTATTTAGGAATACTTGAGAGCAGGTCCTAAGAGCGATGGAGATGCTATGAGAACAAAAAGCATAATAACTATAATAATGATGATGATAATGATAATAAGCCTTTTTACCCACTTCCCAGATTATAACATTCTTAGAAGTGTCTTCTCTTGGGTCCTCAAATCCTTGTGAGTTCAGGCAAGCATTTTTACGGTAATCCTCACTTTTGGATGAGAAGACTGAAGCTCAGGGAGGTTTCCTGTCATAGAGTGAGGAGAAAGGATTAGAATTTAGGTCTCTGACATCAAGTGCCAGAGTCCCTCCATTCTGGTTTCCTACCTTCTGACATGAGACATGGAGTTGAGCTGTGTAAACTGGCTAGGATGAGGAGTGTTGGACCCTGCAGGGCCAGGCAGATGACCTTGTATGTGCTATCCCCGCACCGCCTCCTGTTTTATTCAGAATTCAAGTTGAAATAGTGAGGTGGTAGAGCTTGCATAGTGGTCAAGGGCCTAGCCTAGGCTCCACCACTCACTACATTTGTGACCCTGACATTTAAATATCTTTGCTCTCAGTTTTCTTATGTAGAAAGGGGATGATTATACCTACCTTAGAGGATTGCTGAGAAGGTGAAATGAGTTAATATATGTGCAGTGCTTAGCAGAGTGCCTGGAACAGGGAATGCCTCATTAAATGGTAGCTGCTATTATTTTTATTATAAAAAGGCAATCTAGAAGAGAAAAAGAACTCACAAAAGGCTAAAGTGTCTGTGTGAGTGGATGCTTAGCTGAGGAGCCGAGGACCCGTGGGCTGTGTTGTATTTATAAAGCAGTCATTAGCTATCTGAGGAATTTTCTTTTTCCCATCCAGACCCGCTGCCTCTGTCAACTGCACTGTACTCTCAACATTTTGTGTAAACCACTGCATAACACATACCACATTTTACTGGACTGAAAAAAATGTAAATGTTGTTTCTCCAGTGGTTGAACTCCTAAGGAATCTCCCTTTCCACCCTGACTCTGGGTGAATAAACCAAAAGGCTCCCCCAAAGTCCTTAGTGTAGATCACCTCACAGGGTCCCCGTTTTCTCCAGACAGCTCCGAGTTCTCTTGAAGGCTGGCAGGCTGACCTTCTAACTCTTGAGCCAGCACTGCTGAATTTCCAGCTCCTGGCCTCTTCCTGCTTTCCTCGCTCAGGGGCTCTGGGAAGGGTTGCTCCAAAACTGCTGTCCAGAGCCCCTGCAACAGTCACTTGGGAAGCTGGTACAATGCTTGGTCCTGGGGTCCTGGGGTGCTGTAATCCATATTTATAACAAGCTTCATCAGGTGATTCTAGACACAATAATGCCTGAGGACTCCTGGGAAGTCAGAAGGGCAAAAATGAACCAGAGAGCTCAGAGAATTGATATTTGATTGTGAGGGGTATCCCGGAGGCAAAAAAAACCCCCTAAAAACCAACAAGTAAAAACACCACACAATCTTTAAACAGAGATATGTTTCGGGTAGTGAGTGCCTTTTATTAAAATGTAAGAGCCTTTGGACAGTTAAGCCTACTGTACAATAAGTCCCATTAATTTAATAACCTGTTATTATAACATTTTTATATATTATATAACATATGTAATACATAACACATATATAACATATTATAATAATATATAATATATATAACATGTTATATATTATATAACATTTCTTTCTAATGTTTTGTTGAGGAGAGCACTGTGAGAATTAAGGATGGTTTACTTCAAAAGGTGGGGAGAAGAATCACCTGTTTGACTTGTATGAGATTTGTAAATTTCAGTGGGAAGACAGGCCAGTCTGGTAAATGGATGGATGGGAGGTGTGGGGTCTGGAAGTCTTATCAGAATTGGGACATAACAGGGATTGGAGGGCATGGGGTGTGTATTGAGGTGGATGAGGGGGCACACTTGTGGAACGTGACTGACCCCCTGGGGGTTTTAGCCCAGTGCTTCGTTCTCTGGCCCGGCTGAAGCCCACTATGACCCTGGAGGAGGGACTGCCAAGAGCTGTGCAGGAGTGGGAGCGCACCAGCAACTTTGACCGGATGATCTTTTATGAGATGGCAGAAAAGTGAGTCAGACCGACCCTCATTCTCCTGGGAGGGCTGTGTGGCTAATGGATGGGGGCAGGTAAGAGAGGCTTGAGTCTGGGTGTGCGGGTGATTAGGAGGGGTGTAGAGTAGGATAGGGCCTCTTGGATCCTCGCTGCTTTTTCCACCACCTTGACTCTTGGTTTTTTTTCTGTCCTGTCTCCTCTTGGAAGCTCTCCCTTCTCCAGATCTTGAATTATATAGGGGCCTTGATATTGAAGCTCTTAGGGTGGGATTGGAGCCCAATTGGTGTAAAAAATTCCATGCAGAAGGGACCTAAGAATGAGGAGGTAAGCCCTATTAGGCAGGTTCCTTCCTATCTGATTGACCAGGAAGCAAGTGACTACTGATGCAGACCTTGGGACCACTCCTCCTCTGGAAATAGTGGCACAGAAATCATTTACCCGTCATCTCAGGGAGGGGCAGGTTCTTGAAGAGGTTGGTCAGGTGAGAGTCCTGGGTGCCCAAAGTGGTGTCCTGGCTTATATCCCCTATTTCTCCATGATAATCTCCTTCATTAAAAAGATAACTCTGAGGAAAATGAACTCTTTCCTCCAAGCTTAGCTTCCACTTTCTCCCCGAAATCTTGTGGATGCATACCTCCTAGATTTACTCTTCCAGGGCCAAGCCCAGCCTCAGGACTCCTGGATCTCAGCACTGTCTCCTGGCAGGAATTGCCTTCAATTGCAACCCTAGGCTGGCTACAGGATTTCAGCCATTCTTTAACATTTGTAGGCAGGGGCAAATGAGGCCTTGAGGAGGAGCCCCCTGTGGGATCCTGCCAGGCTGTGGCACAGGCCTGACTGAATTCAACAAGCCTGTACTGATTGCTGCTGCATACCCTCAGTGATGCTGAGTGAGGCTGGGTGTGAAACAGAAGTGAAAGTCATGGCTCTGTCCTAGAGAAGCTTATAAGCTCTAGATTGTTCATTTTCTTAACAAGCTTCCTAAGTGATGACTGCAGGTGAAGGGACTCTGTAGTGACCTTGTGAGGTTTCCCCAGAACTCTTATTCAGCCATCTGTGAGCAGCTCCCTCCTGGTGTCTGGGTTCCTGAAGGGTCTGGCCTCAGCGCTGCCCGGGCCTTCCTCACCCTCTGCAGGTTCATGGAGTTTGAGGCTGAGGAAATGCAGATTCAGAATACGCAGCTGATGAATGGGTCCCAGGGCCTGCCTCCTGTAGCCCCTCCGAAACTTGATCCTCCAGGGCCCCTGGCCCCTGAGGTTTGCCAGCAGCCAGGTAAGGCTACCCAATTCCAACAGGAGCCGTGAGCCAAAGGTACAAGGGGAGGCACACAGAAACCAGTCACAGGTTAGGGAAGGCATGGCCCTCACTTCTGCCACTTTACCTCCAGAGAGTAGCAGTTGATGTTCCAAACAATATGTACATAGGAGGCTGGGTTCTCAGGTTCCCTTGGTTCTACACTAGGTATTGATGTTAGGCCAAGTAGACTAACTACTCCCTCACCGAGACTGTAAATGAGGCACACAATACCACATCTGCCTAAGAAATGGGGGCTGTATCAGGGGACTTCTTGGAATTTCAGAGGTTCCAAGATTCCTCAGTGATTCTCTCTCTTAGACCATCTGGCTCCTAAATCTTCTCCCATGGCTGGTACTCTTTCAGGTTGGCTTGATCCAGCCTGGAACCATTTCGGTGTACCCAGATTGCTGTCCTTACAAGCACGGGATTGGGAGGCAGAAGTCGTAGTCTCTGTGCCACTTCTCATTTTTCCTCTCCATCTCTTCCCTTAGTGTACATTCCCAAGAAGGCAGCTTCCAAGGCACGGGCCCCCCGCCAGCGACAGCGCAAAACCCAGAGGCCTCCAGTTCCTGAGGCACCCAAGGAGATCCCACCAGAAGCTGTGAAAGAGTATGCTGACATAATGGAAGGGCTGGTGGGGAGCCACTTGGTCACTGAGGAGTCAGACGGAAAACAGGCAGAGGAAGAAGAGCAGCAGGAGAAAGAAGGGATATATCCAGATCTGGGTCTCCAGAGCTACATCGATGAGCTGTGTTCTCAGGAGGTCTTTGTCTCCCAGGTGGGCTGGGCTCGGAGGTCTGGTTTCTAGCAGATCCTGGGGTGGGAACTCCAGGGAACCAAAGATCTAGGGTTCCGCCTGGGGCAGTTAGGAACTAGGCTCTCTTCTGTACTGAGAGATGTCCGTGCATGCACGCACACGTGAATTTGTATAGGTGGTGGAGGTGAGTTGGGTAGGGGGGCTCATGGCTTCTTCTCTAGAGCGTCTTGGCTCACAGGTTACCTCCTGTCAAAGACTCACATCACTTTTCCTTCTGTTCCCCAGGTGGAGGCTGTCATTCACCCTCAATTTCTGGAAGATCTGCTGTCCCCAGAACAACAGAGGGATCCTTTGGCCTTAATTGAGGAATTGGAACAAGAAGAAGGACTCAGTCTTGCCCAGGTAAACCTGGGAAGTAGGGAATATCAGAACAGGAAGCTTGCATGATTTTTTCTAACCCTACACTGTCTTGGATGGTATGACTTCTGTAGGCAAACAGCTTCAGGATTGGGCTTCAGGTGCTGAGCAAGTAGGTAAGGGACAGTGGTAATGCAGGAACAGGGGAGTTTGTGGGCTCAAAGCACGAGAATAAGGCCCAAGAAGGGAAGAGAAGAGCTACGGTATCTGTCTTTGATACAGTCACTTATGCTACTTGCTTGCATTCTCTGCTCTCCTCAAGTACCATCTCCTTACTACCCACTCAGCCAGCCCTTCTTACAACCATGTATAGATCAGTATTTATCCATTCTCCTTCCAGCTGGTCCAGAAGCGACTCCAGGCCTTGGAAGAAGAGGATGGGGAGGCACCTCCAAGTTGCCATGGAGCTCAATCGGACTCAAGTCTTTCTGTTTCTGATGAAGATGAAGATGGGAGTGGGCGGCTTCGGCCCTCACCTGGGTCTCGGGTGGCTGGGGGCACTGTTCGCCTTGGAAAGGCTGCTTCTCCAGGAAAGCGGGCAAGAGAAGTGCATGGTGGGCAGGAGCGGGCCCTAGATGGCCCAAGGGGGATGCGTAGGGATGGGAACACTCTGTCATCCCCCAGAAGCTGGGACCTGCAGCTAGAACTTGCAACTCTACAGGGAACTCGAGGACCCTTAGGTACAGAGAGAAGAGGGTCTGGGAAGGTTACAAACCAGATATCCCCATATCAGGATGACCACTTGGGAGGTGCTGGGACCCCTGCGCACTCCCTGGTGGCTGATAGGACTTCCGAGGCTCTGCCCCTTTGCTGGCAGGACAGCCCCCAGCTAGAGATGGTTCCCAGTTTGGACGCTGGCCTTGTAAAGCCAGCTCCTCTGCAGGGACAGGGGTTAGAAAGGCAGGTTGTGGGCTTACAGAAAGGACAACAGACAGGGGGTCTTGGAGCGCTTCCTCAAGGGAAGGAACTGTTGGCAGTGTCCCAGGAAGGGTCTTCAGGAACCATGTGGGAAAATGACAGAGGTCCTCCCCTGGCTCAGAGTTATGAGCAGAGCCCTTCCCCTAGAGCAGCTGGGGACAGGGAGAGGGACATGGATGGGGATGGGGCCTCTCTCAGTCCAGGACTTTGGCTGAGCAGTGAGATGGATGCCGTAGGCTTGGAGTTGCCCTTACAAATTGAGGAGGTCATAGAAAACTTCCATGATGGGGAATGTGGAACTGAGTACCAGGGAGGCTGCCAGGCCCTGGGCTCCAGAAGTAATATTTCTCTGGGTCCTGGAGAAACCACAGCACCTGGGGATGTGGGGAGCAGTGTAATTCTCTGTGGAGGCCCCAATGCCACAGCTGTCCTAGAAAAGAGAGACCACTGCAGCTTGCCAGAACCTCTGAGGGCCAACAGCCCTGCCTTGAGGCCTACAGACAATAGGGAACAGAGCCCTGAGGCTGTACAGGATCCCAGTGACCTGTGGGCAGAAGGTTGCCCTCCATTGCTGGGAAGCAGAATTGGTGCCTCCACACTGGGGGCTTCCAAAGAAAGCCTCTTCCATGCATGTCAAGGTAATATCCTTACCCTGGGGCCCCAGGATACCACCTCCTTCCCCGAGGCCAGCCAAGAGGCAGGCAGCAGAGGCAATTCCATTTCTCCCCTGTTGGAAACCACAGAAAACATCAACATACTAGATGTTACAGATGCCTGTGGCCTCCAGCTAGGGGTCAATGAGGATACCTGCCCACCAAATTTTAATTCGTATGACCCCGAAGGAGAGGGCAGAGAAGATACCGATTTATCCAAGCCTAAAGACCTTGCCCCCTCGCCAGGGAATCAAGAGTCTTATGCACATGAGACGCCCAAATCAACATCTCCTTACCAGGGCCTTGGAAGCACTTCCCCTAGATGGGGAACCAGGGATGCCTTAACTCTGAGAGAAGCCTCCCCTGTTAGTGAAACACGCAGTTCAGCAGATGGGGCCAAAGGAAAGGAGGAGGAGGAGGAGGAAGATGAGGAACTCTCCAACTTTGCCTACCTCTTGGCCTCCAAACTTAGCCTGTCGCCAAGGGAGCTTCCCCTCAGTCCTCGTCCAGCCTCAGGCCTGTCCTCCAAAGGTAGGGGGGTCCAGAGAGCATCCCACTCCCTCTCTGCTGAGGCAAGAGGCCTTGGCCAACCTCCGTTTCCTGTTGCCAAGTCTGGAAAGCGAGCTCTTGTTGGGGGTCTAGCCTCTGCAGAAAAGAGGCCCTATGTGGAAGCTGAACTTGGGGGCTCTGGGGAGAAACCCCTGGCTCTGGGTGTGGTTCGACCCTCACAGCCTCGTAAAAGAAGGCGTGACAGTTTCCTCACTGGCAGAAGGAAGAAACGACGTCGTAGCCAGTAGGGAACATGGGACCATCTTATCCCACCTGCCGGTCCCTGAAGGTGGGGCCCCCGAGTATGTTTCACCCAGGCTGCACACCAACAGACTTGTTCTCAGTCTTAGGTTGTTTTGTTGTTCTGCAAAAGTGGCAAGTGTGGGAAGGGAGGTCCCCTTGGTGGGAGGTGAGGGGGAAGTACCTTTGGAAGGAGTTGTATGGGGAAAGAAATGAATACAGATTTCTTTTGTTGGAAAACGCTCTCAACGTGCCCTTTTGTACTCACCTCTTTGCTGGTAGATGGGGTAAGAAGCTGTAAAGAAGAAATTAGGTGGGGGTGGTCCCAGATTCTATGGATCCAGACACCTTTCCAGCCTCCAGCCTTATCTAGACTCCCTGATAAGAGGTCCCCAGGGATCACTTTATTCCTCCCCTCATCAAAAGCCTGGACATCCTATCATTGTCAAGTCTCCCTTTAAAAGTCTATAGATGGAAAGATTTTTCTTTTTTTTTAACCTACCAGATCTTTGAGCTAGATACCTTAATTTTCTAAATCTAATTAATTTTCTATAATTGTACCAGGACACAGCACCTTTCTCTGGCGGAGGGTGGTGACTTTTCTTCTTTTTTGAAGAGACTGACAGAAGGGATTTAATGTCCTCAACTCATCCCACAGCAAAAATGCCTGTGTGGTTGGTCTGAGTTGCAGGAAGGCCTGGTTCCTATGACAAAGCTTTCTGATCCCACCAGGGGAGAAGGAGTCAATCTCAGTGGGATTATTAAAATGGAATGGCGGTTAGCTATTTTTTAACCTCTAATGAGGACAGAACGAGAGGGAATAGGCTAAAAAGAGGTTCATGGGGAAGCCTGTTAAAATGTGTGTCTGTAAGGTATGACAACAGGAGGGGAGGATATGAAATTTGCATGATTTCTCTGCAGGAAAAGGGCCCTGTCCCACTGGAAGTAAAGATTCATCCAGCTATGGCCAAGAGGACCAACCTTCGGAACCATCGGGATCTTCCAGTGGGAAGCCTGCAACCATTAATCCCTTTTCTTCCCAGCTAACGATACTATCAATGTGACTGCGCTCCATTTTTTTAAATAGATATAGATATATATTTATATTTATATATAAAATAGTTTCTTACAAAAAAAAAAACCAAACGAAAAATGAAAATCAACTTAAAATAACAACAATAACAAAAAATCAAGCAGGAGCAGAGATGGGCTTGAGGCACAGGGTGGGCCCCTGGCCGCCCTGAGTCTGCGGGCTGGATGCGAGTTCGGGAGGCTGAGGTGGCTCAGTCGCCCTTCTGCTTGGGTGCCTGCACAGTCCCGTTGGCCCGAGCAGTGGGGCTGCCTGGGGATGAGGCATTTGGTATCTGGGAGGGGCGCAGGTAGGTGCTGAAGAGCTTCTCATGGAGCGGGTCACGGAGGGAGAAGTCCTGGAACTGACCTGGACAGATTAAGAGTGAGATGGGGAGTAAAATAATCCAAGAAGGACAGGAAGAGGGTGCCCCTGCTCTTTTCTCAGAATTGCTACGTCCCATCCCTCTCATCTCTGCTTCACTTCTCAAATCCAAGCTTACGTCGTCTCTGCCTTCCCAGCTGGTTCCTCCCAGCCTGTCTGCCTCTCAGATGTTCTGATCCCCGGCCCTGGGCACCAGCCTTGTTCCCTCCCAGCCCAGGGCTGATGGTGCCCGGAGTGTTGCATGTGGAGCTGAGAAGGCAGTGACTTACAGAGGGAGAGGCCTTGGCAGGATCCTGCCTGGCACAGCTCAGCATGCAAAGTTACGGCAGCAGGGCGAGGTGACCCCAGCAGGAGGTGTAGGATGGTGCTGAAGCCGTCTCTGTACAGCAGGCGGGTGGGTCCCTCTGTTTGCTCCTCAGCGAACAGCTTGGAGAGAAAGGAACATGAGTCAAGCCATCTCCTCATGCCATGGCCCCACTCTGCCCCGCAGGTCTGCCTCACACAGGCTCTTCCTCTTCCAAAAGTGTGGAGCACAGGCCCTCCCTGTCCCCTGGTTCCTTTCTGCAGAATTGTAAACTTCATAGCTTCTGCTCTCTTCCTAGTCCCAGCTCTGCTTCAACGTAGAGACACTGGGGCTCTGCAGTTCAGACACTGTGGCACTAGGGTGGACACCAAGCACTATCTAGAAGCTATTGGGAAGAGCACACACACAGGCCTCCAGAGGGGAGAGGTGAGCACAGGCATCATGTCCCCCCAACTCCGATACCTCAAAGGCCAGGCAAGTCAGTTCCTCCAGGCTCCTGTTCCCATCCAGAGCTGCCAATGCAAGGGCCACATCCCGGAAGTCCACCAAGCCGTTGGCATCCTGGAGGATGAAAGAGAAACCAGGATTATGTGGGGACTAACCCATGTGCCCCTTCTTCTAATGAAGCCCTTCTACTCTGGATTTTGGCTCCTCCCCCTCCTCAGCAGCCACAACGGTGACCCCTATGTCTGCTTCCCTCAAAATTGTGAGCCCCAAGCTGGAAAAACTGGTTCTTCCCTTACTTAGCCTATGTGGGAACACTGGTCCAATAGACTAAAAGATCACTGGCATAATTTCTTACAAAAAAACCCAAGGGGGATGCATGCTGTGCCAACTCTATGGGGGACCATGGGCATTCTGGTTTTGGTTCTGTTCTGCTACAGACTAAGCAGGGAAGCTCCTTTCAAGGACAGTCTGTCCTAATCTAAGAAATCACACTGATCACTCTGTCCCTTCAGAGTATGATGAGAGCCATGGTCTGCATCTTAGATCAAAAAGAGCTCCTTGGGACCACTGGTGGCTGTTCATAAACATTAGGAGTCTTCTGAGGTTATTATAATTCAACAGGAAAACCCAGTGTTAAGTAACAGGAAATAAAGTTTGCCAAGATTCTGGAGAAAGTTCAGGAATCCCCCGGAGAAGCTGTGGGATATTTTTAAAAAATCTTCCCAAGTACTGTAAATACTTCTGTGTCTCAAACTCTTAACTGCCGAGCCTGTCCAGTGTCATCTCCTTCATATGTCATCGTCCCACCCAACCTTCATGACTCTTCTCGGAAACCTTCACACAGTGCCCTACAGGGTCATATAATGATCCCCCATCTTCGCCAACCTCTAAAGTGGCTTCAGAAATTTATGGACCTCACTGACCCATTATTTCTCCACTGTTCCTCCACTACAAGGATTAAAACATTGCTCCTCGATGCACTGGGTACTCTGTAAGAATGAAGCCCCAGTGAACCTCAGAAAATGGCCATCTAAGAACAGCTGTTAGAACACTCAGCACAAACTCCAAATTGGCCATCCAAAGCAACTGACATGGCCACTCAAATACTGATCTTAAATCCTGAGCACAACTGCCCAGAGGGCAAGCTCTGGGCTCTGTCCTCTGCATCTTAGCTCCTTTTTACCTGCTGGAAGTAGCTGAAGGCACCGGCCACCATCTGTGGGTCAGAGAGCTGTAGCTGCCTGGCAAACTCTTCCTGGCTGATCATTCGACTCCGGCCTGGCTCTGCTCCAGCATCCACACAGCCAGGGGACAGCCTACAGTGGAATTGTAGAAGGCAGAAAGCTGAGTCAGTTTCTTTCTGGACATACCACCCAGCAGGACCTTGGCCCCAGCCCCAGGAGTTCTCATAGCACAGGTACATCTAGTGTTTTTCTAAGATATACTCTGACTCATAGTCCCTTGAGAGCCATTTCTACTTTTTTTTCCTGGGGTTATTACATATAAAGATATGTAATAACCCTTTCTTTTTTCCTTCTTCCTTTGATTCGATTATCTTTTAAAAAGTTCCTCTATCTTCCTACTTTTTTTTAAGACTTTCCTTCCTCATTCCCATTTCTTCCTTTTCTTCTTATTCTTTTTCTCTATGTATATGTGACACTGCCCACACCATCATCTTCAAGGTCACTTACCCAGCCTTCCGAAGCACCCTTCTCAGTTCCCAGAGCTGTGGCTCCAATGCTACCTTCAGCCGGCCCACCACAATCACAGGCAAGCTCCCTACAAACTCACACTCGGTGGCTGGAATGCCCAGGGCCCTACAGGATGAAGAAGGATGGAATGGAGGGGAAATGAGGCAGAAGAATCTTCTGGGGGTCCATTAATGACTCTGGCCTGTGGACTAGGGAGAGCAGATCCGGCCCCTTTAACTGCCCCCACCTGGCCCCAAGTCTCAGCTGTCCAGTAGCCGTTCCACCTGCCCACTCCGCCATCTATGCCTCAAAACCTCAGCCCTCCACCCCTCCCATGGTTTCTTTGCCCTGTATATCTACTCCAGGAAATACTTTGTGGGACACTCACTGTGCCATCACCCTCTGGACATTGTTGGCATAGAGGGTGGGGTCCCTGCTCTCCTCCAGGCTGGGGTGGTACACAGGGAGGAACTGAAACACACACATCAGGACCTCAAAGCTGGGGGTGACCACCTCTATCCTCTTTCCCCAAGCTTCAGGGGTCAGCGGATGCCCATTCTCCCATCCCACCTAAGGGGGTCATACCTCCACATCCACGATGCTGCAGGGCTGAGAGGCTGTGAGCCAAAGGACTTTGAGTCTAAGAGAAGAGAGATGTCAGATGCTCACCAATCCCTAATTATGGGCTCCTCCCACCCAGAGGAGGGGAGTGGGAAAGTTCTGTCCATTGATATAAAAATGGATGCCTAGCCATACAGTCGGCTGGGTGACTAGGAAGTTGGGAGAGACAAGGGTCAGAAAGGTGGCAGGGCAAGAGAAACACTGCAGGGAGATGCCAGAGGGAGAGCTGCAAGCGAGAGGAGGCTTGAATAATGGGGAGAAGGGAAGAGGCAAGCCTGTTGGTGGTGGTCTCAAGAAGGGATGACTGAAGGAGAAAATCACTTAGAAACCTAGGAAAGTAAGTTAGAAGGAGCTATAACCACAGCAGGAGTGATTAGGTGGCATAGCTGAAAGCACTTCCAGACTATATCGGGAGATCAGAACGAAGCAGAGGCAACGGGCATCCCCTTCTCTAGAGTTCTCTCAGTCTGAGAATGAAGAAGGGCCGTTCACCTTGTCTGGAGATTGGAAGACGGGCCAGGAATTCTCTGACGGACCCTGCTCCCCACCCTCACCCCAGGAACACCAGAACTCACACTCCAGGGCCCCTCCATGCCCAGCTGGTGGTGTCCTATGGGAGAAGCAGAGATAAGGGGACAAAAACTTTACTTTTCTTCCCCGGAACTGGCCTGGATTCTCTTTGAGCAGAGGCCCTGACCCCGCCCCAGCCCTACCCCTACATGCACATCCCATCATGCACTAACAGTTTTCAATGATTCCCACTTAGGGTGGATTCAGGCTTCAACAGTTCCCCCAACCCCCGCCCCCACCTCCTCCAGACTCACCAGACTGTTGGGGTAGCGGATGAGGACAGGCTGCACAGGCACCCCTGCGATGAAGGCTCCTAAAGCCCATTTCCACCCCCACCCCCCAGGCAGAGGTTAATGCATGGAGGCAGCTAGATGGCATGAAGTGTGGGGGTCTGGGACGGTTCTCAGATGAGATGTGGCCTGGCTTCATTTCATTTATAATTTTCTCTCTGACTCCTGGAGACTTTTCAGGGTCAGCTAGGAGGTTCCCTGCCTCCCTTCCTCCCCGACCCCTCCAGTTCTTGGGTTATTCTAAAGTCCCTTTCCAAATCAGGGGCTCTTTTTTCTTATAGTCCTACCACCCACTACTGTTTTATTCACCTGGCTTGAATTTAAGCAAAGCCTTCTTGTTGGAACAGGTGCCCTCAGGAAAGAACAGGACCTGAGGAAAAAGCCAAGGGACCAGAATGAAGTGGGGAGGCTGAAGGCGAGGAGAGAAGAAGAGAAGCCTCTTCAGGAGCACAGAAAAGGCGAGCAGATATTAAGACCCTTACCCACCTGGGGCCACTTGCCTCCTGAGGTAGCCCGTCTTCGGACCTCCTCTACCACCCTGCGCCGAGAAGCCGGGTCATGACGGGACACTAGGATGGCTTGGTTGAAGCGAAGAAGGGCTGGGGTCCAGAGAGGATATAAGGAGTCACTTGGTTCCTACCTGGGGGCATTAACACCTGCAGCCTCCCCTTCCCTCCACAGTAGGAGATGCTTCGCAGTTATCTTGTTGCCCTGGGACTCTCTTTTTACTGTGTGCTGACCTTCTAGGGGACTGACCAGAGCTGCCTCCAACACCTTCTCTAAGCCCCAGCCCTCAGAGCCTAAGAGGTTGGTTCACAAATGCTGTTAATCTGCATTTCATTTGCCAGCATCAGTCAACATCCCTTCTAACTTCTCCCTCCCCTGGCGGCCAGTTCTTTTCTCAAGTGTGTGCACATCTCCACATTGCTGTCTTTTTTGCCCAGAGCTGTCGCCTCTCCCCTTCACCTGTTACACTCTCTCACCTCCAATGACAGGCACAGAAAGGTTTTCAGCTCGGGACACAACCTTGGGCAGGTCACAGGGCAGCAGAACAATGGGGTCAAAGAAAGTAGAGTGGGGGGCAGCAACAAGCACAGGGGCTTGAAGGCATGAGGCCCGCTGGCCCCGAACGCGAATCCGGAGGAAGCCCAGCAGGAAAAAGAGCAGGCGGCTGAGACCCAGCACCCCGTTGTGGCACACGGTCCTGCAGAGCAAGGCTGAGTCAGTGGAGGCCGCGATTCTGACCCTCACTCACCCTCAGGCTTTAGGCACCCAGTAAAGCAAGTGCCCTTCTTTTGCCCTCTGTTACTCTGGTCAAGGGGCTGAAGTCTCTGGCTACTTTGGGACATACTAGGACATGTCACTTAGAGTTGAGGTCCTTCTTGGGCCCCAGGTCTGAGCCTGGTGACTCATCTCACTGACCCAGGCTAGGTAGGAGAGCTTCAGAACCCTCCTTCCTCTTCTTCTCAGAGGGAGCAGAATGGATAGCAGGGAAGAGAAGTGAGCAGTAGGGTCTCTAGGGGCTGATCCCCCACTTACTTCCTCCATCCTGTAATTGGTTCCTGAAGCTGCTCCTCAGTAAGACCAGCTACTTGCAGCCAGGCAAAGGGCCAGAGGAGAAAGAGGACGATAAAGGCCAGAAGCACTCGGATGGGGGCCAGCAATGCTCCCAGGAGGCAGAACTGCAGAGGGTGGGAGAGAATGCCACTTCAGGGATGGGAGACTCCCTCCACAGCTGCCCCTCTCCCTTGGCTGCCCTTCTCCCATACAGACAGACCCAGGAGCAGAGAGCCATCACCCCCTGTAAATCAGGAGACACGTGGTTTGGGAACAGGACAGGGGATTGGAATCCAAGGTGGGATGAAAACACCAATGATGGGAACAGGATGAAAGACTAATAGGATGAAGGGCTTCATTTTCCTCTTTCAGTTGGTCCCCACCCCACCTATAAAATTGAATGTCATATGTGCATCTAACACTTGGGAAGGCTGTTAAGAGGCTTTAATGATAACCCGTGTGAAAGCGTCCACCACAGTGCTTGATGTAGAGTGGGCTACAGATGCTTCTTCCTCCTCCCCCACGTCCCACTCCATAAATAGCTCTTCTGTCCAACAGAAACCAGGTGCATAGTTCTCCACTTTGGGCCTGAGAGGCAGAGGGTTGGAACACACAGAGAGGTCCACTTTTCAGGCCTCAGACCAGTCTCTAGTTCTGCCCAACGGCACTCCCCTAGTACTGGGGGATGGCAGAGAGAAAAGCTAGGCCTACTCCGCAGGGTAGGGGTTGCCAGGAGCCAGGATGACTCCACGGGCTGCCCTGGGGAGAATGCAGGTAAACAAATGGAGTCCCAGGAGCCCGCATCAGGGGAGGTGATGGCAGCAGAAACCTAGGGCACTCCCTTCCTACACCACCTCCCACCCAGTTTCCCTAGGTTGGTGCAGCCCTCCACTTCCTGTAGCCAACCCTCTTCTCAGCCTCCTACCCCCGCTCGCCCCCCCCTCCCCCGGAGGTGCTGCAGTGCGGGAGGTGGGGGCAGTGGATGGGAAGGGTGTAGGAAGGGAACGGGCGCAGGCTCCGGGCCCAGAAACCTCTTCCCTCTAATTCACAGCCTCGGAAAAGCACTCGGCACGCCCCTGCCCCCACCCCCGGCTTTCCGTAGCCTCTAGCTCCATCCTAGCTCATCGGTCTCCGCAGGATGTATTCCGCATTCCCCAGTGTCCTCCATCTCCCCGACCCCTGGGTCCCCTGCGGTCCTCCATCCTCACCTAGTCAGTTCTTCCATACGTCGGAGCTTGTCTATCGCCCAAGCCCGCGTCCTCCCCAGGACTCCTCGCCTGCTCCCCGCCGCCCCCACGTGCGCACACCTAGACTCGCGCCCCGTAAGCCTCTCACCCACCACCTTTCCGGATCCTCACCCTCATCTTTGCCAGGGCTCTAAACGGCCTCCTGCTTCTATCCCCGCGAGTCGTCTAGACGCCCCTCGCCCACAACCTTACCTTAACCCTCTGGAGGCGGGAGAGATGTAACTCATGCACGAAGGGGTTGGGGGGCGCTGAGGGTCCGGGGGTGGGGTCGAGGGGGACCCAGTCCCCCGGACTTCCCTGGCTCATAGCGGCGGGAGAAGGTGGAAGGGAGGGCGCCCTGGCCCCAGCCCCGGGCCCCGCTCTGCAGAGCAGCGGCTGCGGCTGCGGCAGCGGCGGCGGCGCTCTGGCCCGGCCCCGCCTGGTGCGGGGCGCGGAGGGGCGGGGAGCAGGCGGCGCGGCCGGGCCGCGCAGTGAGGGAGCCGGCCGAGGGGCGGGGCTTCCAGCGCCCCAACACCCCGGCTCCACCGCGACCGCCGCGCCGCCCGCGACCCCTCCGGCCATTGTTCAGAGGCTGCCGGATGCTGGGGCGCGTTGCCGGCCTTGGGGCTGCCCCAGGCCTGGCCCTTCGGCCGTTCCTTTCTGAAGACCCGGCCGCCGCCTCCCCGCAGGCCTCGCTTGGAGCGGGTTTGGGGCCGCGGGGTGGGCGCAGAGCCGAGGGCGCCCTCCGACCCCGCCCGGGCGTCGAGGTCACCCCGCGAGCGCAGATCGGGGTGGGGCACTCGGGCGGATGGGAATGGAAGGGCGGGGGCGCCGTGCGCCGAGGCCGGCAGCTCGGGGCAAGGCGGGGCCCCGGTGACCCCTCCTCGCTGGCGGCCGACCACCTTTCCTTCCTGGTCCAGGCGACGCCATCCAGGCGCTCGCGCCTTCTGCCGGCGGCTTTGAGCCTCACGTCTGGGCATCCGCGTCCTGCCTGCGCTGGGCCGGGCGCCTCTTCTGATGTGAGCACTCCTCACATCACACAGCCAGCAACACACAAGACACTGGCCCACATCTTTCCCAGGAACAGGGCAAGGCCTGCCTGAGGAGGGCAGTGGGAATCCGGGAAGCGGGGCTGACCCCAGAGGCAGCCTTCTTTTTCCTCTTAGTCTCTCTTTTCTGTCTCTCTCTCTCTCTCCACTGTGTGAGAGGATAAGGTGTTACAGAACCAGGTTCCTTTTTGCCCACCACCCAGAAAGCCAAGCACCAACATGACAAGATTACAGCAGAGAGAGAGTTTAATCACAAGGCAGCCACGTGAGGAAGCAAGAGCATGAGTCTCAAATTCTGTTCCTCGAAAACAGGGATTCAGGGATATTTATGGAGTAAGGGGAAAGGTGGTCTGAAATGTGGAGACAGGTGATTGGAGGTGAGGGCAGGTGAGGTGATTGATCATCTGTGCAAGCATAGTCAGATGCCATGCCTCTTCATAGGACCCATGGTCTCAAAATGTTGGCATTTGCGTGGTCTGAGGGTGGAGTTTTTAGCCTCTTGATGTCAAAAGGTTGCCTGTTAGACATCTGCTCAGGCCCAGTTGATGGGGTGGTGGTCTCAACTGGCCTGAAGTGGACAAGGAGTTCTAATTCATGAGAAACACCTCACGCACACATTACCATGGTGACTCAGGCTCTAGGAAAATCTTATCTATAGGAGCCTAGTGGCAGTCAGATAGCATATTGCCTAAACAGCACAGTTAACAATGGGGGAGTTAAACCACTGTGGGGACCTGGAATTGGCCACCCCAAGATATGTCTCTTTGGCATCAGGATTATTTGAGGCTGATTGCTTTGGTAAACTGGGACAGGGAAGGAGGCTCTGAGGAATGGAACTTGCCCTTTGTTAGGACATGTTTACATTTGTAAGGTAAATCTCTATCTGTAAAAGGTGCCTCCCTCTCTGTACCAGGAAGAAGAAAGGCCATGACCTTCTCTCTAGAAACTCTTAGTCAATACCAAAGGCAAGGACTTAAATCTGCATTTTATTGTGCTTCTCTGGTAACCTCCTGTAACTGACTTCCTTCCCCCTCCCAACGTTGGCGTTTCTTTAAGGATTAAGCATGTTTCCTTAGGGAAGGAACTGATTGCTGTGCTCACCTGTGACCGCCCAGATCCAGACAATCGACTTGCCTCCTGCAACGCCCACCAAGATAGCAGACCACTACCTGCTGTGTCCATCAAGCATTGTGCCGACAGGGCAATCTTGTGACTGTTGTGGGAGGGACATTTCAATCACATGTGAAACACCCTGTTTGGGGGTATATAACCACTCTGTGCACCCCACTTCTTCGGTGCCCTTTCTTCCTTCGGGAAGAAAGGCCCCAGGCCATGTTTCCTCATAAAGCTTTGTTTAATATTTTCTTGCTGTTCTGTCTCATGTGAATTTAATTCGTTCTCCGGCCAGACGAACCCACATTTGGGAAGAGGAAATGTCTTCCTCCCCTACACCACTAAAAGCTGTAATTGCAAAAAGGAAAAACACCTTTAGATCCTAGCTACTTAATCATCAATGGCTAACTCTTTGCCAGTTTCAAAAGTAATTCCCATCATCCTCAAGCTCCAAACTATCCTAGAAATCTCAAAAACTGATCAGCCTCTGGTTTTCAGGTGATAGTGAGATTAGGGAATTAGGTGGCCTTTGAAATCCACAGCCAGTGGATCAGAAAGATAATAAGTACCCATGACAAAAAGGGGATAAGAGCCTCGTTGCTTGTGGAAAGAAGTTGCCTTCGGTTCACCTTGTTTTATTTCTCTCTCTGCATCCCTGTCAATCACCATTTCGTGAGAGTAGTGGGGACAATGACAGATCAATGGGTTGCTGGATCATTGGATTCCGTTAATCTTTTATTGGAATGGAGACCAGACAAAAGCCAGAAGTCACTCTACTTCTATTTAGATACCCTTCTCTTCATTCCCATCCCGTAATTTTACTCATTTACACTCCTGCCTATTGTCAAGAAGAGAACAGTCAGCTTTCTCAGAGAAGTAAGGGGATATCTTAGTCAAGATTTAGTTATTTCTTAAAGGTTCTTAGGAAAGATTCAATAGCTCTCTTTTACCTACTGTTCAAAAAATTAAAAATTTCCTGCTCTATTGAGAAACTATTAACGTATAACTTATGTACATTTAACATGGACAATGTGATGATGAGAGACATGTATATCTTCTACCTGCTATTTAAGGGAGATCAGGTTTCTGTATATCTTGGGTTTTCCAAGATAGTTCCAATATTTTTATAATTTCTTTTTCTTCAATTAAGGCAATTCATTAAATACATAATTACACATAATTTGCTTCTTATGTCTTCAATATTTTAACATAAATTATCTATAACCATACCTGGAGGAGTTATTAAACTTAGGACTCAAACCCACAGAGTAGTAACAATTATATGCAAATTACTAGGTAAGTAAATTAAGCATAACAACATACTATCAATGATATACAGAGAAAGTTTTGGTACTAATTTCTAATTCTTTCTCTCTATGGAACTGATGAAAACCCTTAGGCAGTGTGTCTGATGTGGATTTCTATTCTTCCATCATTTGTTTTTTTCATCTTCTATGTCTCTTGCAATGTTCTTGCTCCTTGCTGCTCCCCGCCAGGTTGTTACTTTGTTGTCTCACGTTTCTTATCACTGATTGCAGAGCAGTCTCAGTCTTTGTGGCAATTTTTAATATTTTAAATGTCTTCATTAACTTTTTGCTAAACTGCTCTGCAAATATGCTTGCTATTAGCTGCTTATTGCCAAGGAACACTGTCTTTGTTTTTGCCCCTCTACTCTCTCTGTCTTTTTCTACTTTAGATACTCTAGTAGAATTCACTCTGCCAGTGCTGGACTGATGGGCTGGAGGTTTTATACACGTTGTCTTTTTTGTAGAGTGACTGTTCGATTGGGATTTTTAGTGGATGTGTTGGTCCTTTCTCCCCTTTTCTCCTTAATAGAACTGTGATTTAGTTCAAGCATCTAGCTGCCCCACATACTCATTTTCCTCCGGGGCAGCCTGGTTAAGAGGAACCCTGTCTGAGGTCATCCTTTTCTCCTAGTCGGTGACTGATTTGGAGGGGATGTGTGACCCTGGACAATGAGACATGAAGGAAAGCCTGCTGAGGAGCTTCTGGGAAAAATTTCCTCATTCTTCATGAGAATGCCTTACAAATGAACACTTTCTTTTTATCCTCTGGGTGTTTCTGAATGTGACACCTGTGACTGCTGGAGCCATCTTGAAACTACCCTTAGGACCCACTATCGCTTAGGATAGCAGCGTGGTGAGATGAAAAGAATCTGGGTCTTTGATGACAGAATTGAGCCTCTGAACAAACCAAATTGAAATCTGAAGTATTTCCGGGCTTCATGTTACATGAGAAAATAAATTTCCTTGCTCATTAAGCCAGTTGGAGTCACAGATTCTGTTATATACCAAAAGCCAGTGTATTAGTTTTCTTTTGCTGTGTAACAAATCGCCATTAAATTAGCAGCTTAAAGCAGCCTCCATGTATTATCACAGCTTCTCAAAGTCAGAAGTCCAGACGTGGCTTAGCTAGGTCCTCTGCTCAGAGTCTCACAAGCCTGAAATCAAGGTGTTGGCAGGGCCATGCTCTCTTCTGATGGCTTGAATAAGGAAGGATTTGCTTCCAAGCCCCTTCATTTGTTGGCGGAATTCATTTCCTTGAGGCTGTAGAATTCATGGTAGCTTGATTCACGGCACCAGAGAGAGATAGAGTCTCTGGCTGCTTCAACTCTCTGACCTCCAGATCCTCTTTTAAAGGGCTCACCTGATTAGGTCAGGCCCACCCATGATAATACCTCTTCTGATTAACTCAAAGTCAACTAATAGGGATCAGGGACCTTTTTTTTTTTTTTGCTGAGGAAGATTAGCTCTGAGCTAACATCTGTTGCCCATCTTCCTCTTTTTAATTTTTGCTTGGGGAAGATTATCCCTGAGCTAACATCTGTGCCAGTCTTTCTCTATTTTATATGTGGGTCACCACCATAGCATAGTGGTGGGGCTGCACCTGACATCTGAACCTGTGAACCTGGGCTGCCAAGGCAAAGCATGCCAGATTTAACTACAAGGCCACAGGTGTGCCCCAAGGGACCAGGGACTTTAACTACATCTGCAAAATCCATTCACCTCTGCCATATCATGTAACATAATCATGCGAGTGCTCTCTCATCACCTTTGCCATAGTCTATTTTTAGAGGCCAGTGACAGATTTGGCCTGAACTTAAGGAGAGGGAATTATATAAAGGCATGCATACTAAGGAGCAGGAATCATAAGGCCACCCCAGAGGTGTCTGCTACAGACGCTTACTGATTCAGGGTCCAAGATAAAAATTCTTTCCTCACTGTGGAGAAATACGCTTATTTTTCCTGAGTGAAAGTGACATTCTTCTCTGGTTCAGCGTTTATTGTTTAGCCATCTCGTGCTCACAATTACATGAGTGATACTGAAATACAGATCTGAACAAACGCTCTTGGAGCATAACAAAGGGAACGACTAAGTAGATCACGATATCTCAAAAGAGACTACCCTAGAGAGGGTTATTTGAATTAGATCTGGACAAATAAGTAGCAGTTTGTAAAGAAGTTGAGGAGGAACAAATTAGAAGTAGGAGCACTTAGTCACAGACAGGAGAAAGTTAATGAGGGCGTGAGTTCACTCATGCGGTCACATTGCTGCGAAGAGGATAGCAGATTGGGCTGGCGTTGGAGATTGAGGGATATTGTGTAAAACTTTTGACATATTCTAAATAATTTGCATTTGTCCCTACCCCTAGAAAAGAGTAAGCTGACATCAAAGAAAGATATGGCAGTGTTCAATAGATGTTCTTTATGCACCGATACAGTAATATGTATAATTACACATATTCCACACATGTCGCCTGGTGACGTGGTTATGTGAGTTCTATTGTTTATTCAGCTTGCAGATAATATTTGGTATTTCTGTGAATTTCTAGACCTCTTGGGATTACTCTATGCAATGGCACATGTAGAATATTTGGCCCCCTAGATGGGGCCCTCATGATGGGATTAGTGCCCTCATAAGAAGCGAAGACAAAGAGCTTATTGTCTCTCTCTCTGAAATGTGAGGACACAGTGAAAAGTCTGATGTCTACAAGCCAGGAAGAAAGTCCTTACTATAAACGGACCACGATCTCTGACTTCCAGTCTCCAGAACTAAATAAAGGGAAAATAATTGTCTCTTCCTCAAGCCACCTATGGTATTTTGTTTTGGATCCTTGAGCTGACTAAGAAACTATCACTATGCTACAATTTTTTATCTCAAATCTACCATTTAAATGCAGGCATATGGAGTAGCACAGGGCTAGAGACGTGAAGGATGCCTGAAGGAGTCTGGATGGATTCCAGACCTTTGCAAACTTACTCTTAAATGCATGGGAATAGCTACTGCATCCGCTGGTCTGGGGGCAGTTGCATAATTGGGTGTTCTTTCTTTCTTTTTTTCTTTTGAGGAAGATCAGTCTGAGCTGACATCTGCTGCCAATCTTCCTCTTTTGTTTTTTGCTGAGGAAGATTGGCCCTGAGCTAATATCCGTGCCCATCTTCCTCTATTTTATATGTGGGATGCCTGCCTCAGCATGACTTGATAAGCAGTAAGTAGGTCTTAACCTGGGATCTAAACTGGTAAGCCCAGGCTGTGGAAGCAGAGCGTGAGAACTTAACTGCTGCGCCGCTGGGCCAGCCCCGTAATTGGGAGTTCCTTGAGTTAAATTCCGTATAGAATATGATGTTTATTAAAGGGTAAGTAATACAAATGTCCAACGTGGAGCTTAAATAAATATTATTAAAAGTCAAAAGCAACCACAGCAACAACAAAAAAATCAAACAACCCGATCAAAAAATGGGCAGGGGACATGAACAGACATTTCTCCAAAGAAGATATACGGATGGTCAAAAGACACATGAAAATATGCTCATCATCACTAATCATCAGGGAAATGCAAATCAAAACTACACTAAGATATCACCTTACACCTGTTAGAATGGCAAAAATATCCAAAACAAAAAGTGACAAATGTTGGAGAGGTTGTGGAGAAAAAGGAATCCTCATACACTGTTGGTGGGAATGCAAACTGCTGCAGCCACTGTGGAAAACAGTATGGAGGTTTCTCAAAAAATGAAAAATAGAAATACCTTATGACCCAGCCGTCCACTACTGGGTATCTATCCAAAGAACTTGAAATCAGCAATTCCAAGAGTCCCATGCACCCCAATGTTCATCGCAGCATTATTTACAATAGCGAAGACATGGAAGCAACCTAAGTGCCCATCAACTGATGGTTGGATAAAGAAGATATGGTATATATACACAATGGAATACTACTCAGCCATAAAAAAGGACAGAATCGTCCAAGTCACAACAACATGGATGGACCGTGAGGGTATTATGTTAAGTGAAATAAGCCAGATAGAGAAAGACGAACTCTGCATGACTCCACTCATAGGTGGAAGTTAACATATAGACAAAGAGAACTGATTGGTGGTTATCAGGGGAAAGGGGGGGTGGGGGAGGGCACAAAGGGTGAAGTGGTGCACTTACAACATGACTAACAATAATGTACAACTGAAATTTCACAAGGTTGTAAACTATCATAATCTTAATAAAAAGAAAAAAAAAGCAACCACAGCAATTTTAAAACTTGGACCCATAGTATTTTTTTTGGGAGGAGTATATTGTCAATGACATTGTTCAGAATTGCTGGTGCATAGTAACAATAAAATGCTGAGTGTTAGCCAGTTTTATCGTTGGTTTTAAATTCTCTACAGACAGTGCACACCCTTATTGCCTGCACTGGGGGCTGACTCCCTCCATAAACCTACCTTTTGTACCCTGTTGACTCCATGATCTCTTAGGTGCTTGTTTCAAGGTTGAGAACCACTAGTCTAGCTTGGAAGACTAGTAAGATTTGGGACTGACATAATTAAACATATTCATCGGGAGGCACCAGCCAGATCCAAGTGACATGTTTAGTAAGCCTTTAAAAGTGTGGATCTGGGGCTCAGGGATGGAGATGAAAATTTTGGAGAAGCCTATGTATGCGGTAGATGTCGTCCAATTATGAGGTAGACTCTAAGACTTAAACCAAAAGAAGTTTATTTAGAGTTTGTTAGGACTGCAGGCTGGGAACACAGATTCAAGTAGCAGTTGAATTGTGTTCTGGCTGTTGAAGGGAGAGGCAAGGTTTTATAGTCATGGCTAAAAAAGGCAAAGAAAAAAGTGAAAGGAATGTCTTTTAACAAATTCCAGGTGCAAGGTAGTCATTGGGGTGAGGGTTGGCTGAAACAAGCCATTAAAACTTAGGAATGTAGAAGATGACCTTATAGGAACGAGGTCTCTGTCCCAATAATCTTATCTTCCTTGAGAAGACTTGCAGATGCATTCCCGGCATCTAATGAGTTCAAGAGTTCATCCTGAAGGAGGAATTTGTTCCTCTCTCGTCCATGTCTGCCCCACTCTATTTAAGTGCCTTAACATGGAAGACTCCATCATTTTTCAATTCCATAAAGAGAAATTAAAATCAGGAGTGTGTTTCCCACATACTTTTGGGATCAGAGGTATTTCTGTTTGTTTCAGAGATGCCTTAAATCAAGAGGGAATTCTGACAAACCATGTTGTTTGCTTTCTTAATTAAAAATATTTATTGAGCAACACCTATCTACCAGGCACCATGCTAAGTGTTAGGAGTATATTGACAGGTGAATTGGACACAGTCTTTATTATGGTTGTGGAACTTGAATTCTGGCTTCCTCATCCCATCTTATTCTTTTTTGTTTTTTAAACAGGAGAAAAACAAAAAGTTTAATAACATGTATACATGGGAGAGACCCAGGAAAACTGGGCAACTTGCCAAAATGGTCAAAGTGCTCACCTTAAATACCATTTCAGCAAGACAAGGGGATGTTGGAGGTGGGGAGAGTCAGTTATGGGAGGTTACCAGGAAAAGCACAGTAAACAAGGGTGAGGTTGTTATGCAGATTTGAGTTGTTTCCTTCTCCATTGGTAAGAGTTTCTAAAGATTTATATATCCTCCTCTTCCTGATGCAGTGAGGGAGACACCCTAACAAGTAGAGATTTCCCTTACAAATGGAAATTTCTTTTACAAAGGGTACCTTCTACTTGTTTTTCAGAGCTCCTCCCATGTCTGATGTTTCTTAAAAAATAGCCAGCCTAAAATAAGCCTTATGCCAAAGAAACATATTTAGAGTGGCAAATTCTGCCCCCTACAGTCCCACTTTTCAAATTTCCCCATGAGGTTTCATAGTGCAGAAGCTAAGTTGACAGATTGCTCCATATCTCATTGAACCAGTCACTCAGTCCTGAGAACAGGTTAGTTCAGTTAAATAGTTATATCTCATTTTAGGAGGTGATGATACAGGTGGGCTCCCAAAGTTAGGCCTATATTGTGTGAGAAACCAGGTATTTAAATAGGGGGCATTACTATGGGAATAAAAGAAAAGGTAGCTAGTCAAGAAGATTTCGAGATGTCAGAGTTGAAGCATCTTTTGCGGTATGGAATGTCTCTGCTAATGTTGTTGAGCATTCAGGCAAACTCTCTGAGTGGCTTACCTGGCATTAGGCACAAAGATTATCCAAACATCAGTTTTTGTGGTGACCTTTCCTGAGTCTATATCAAATTGTTTATGTTCAGTTTGCAGGGCTTCAGGAAAAAGGGCAATTTTAGTTCTCAGTGGTTCCGAGTCAAATATAGGAGAAAACTGGAAACAATCTTTTGTAGAATTGTAGCCATACATTTGAGAAAACTAGAAGAATTCAGGATCCAGTCCACTTCACAGGTGGAAAACGAAACCTCGAAAGAAAATGAACAGCATTTGAATCTAATATCCACAAATGTGTATTATATTTTTCTCTGAAACATAATTGTTCTCTCTAAAAATCACCCTCAGTTTTACTAAAGAGAGACAAAGTAAGACTAATTTGTTGCAAAATAAGTTTAGTTCCCATAAACTTGGCCTGATGATTTACATAAATTCAGCAAGAATAGCAAATGATCAAATAGGCTCTTTTAAATCTGCTTTCCTGGAACTTTTCATAAGGAATTTCCAGATTGAACTTTAAGTAGCCTCTTGAGGCTAGGAACCCATGCCAAGGGCTTGCCAGAAGACTTTACCTGCAATACTTGTAGATTTGGGTGAATTCCTCTCTTCTCAAGGTCCCCAAATATCCTGAGATCCTCCACCTACCAGGAAGTGACCTTTCTCACTCACCTGGAAATGCTGCTGGGAACTTTGTAAGTAAGGTATCAGGCTGTTTTTTCCCCAAGGGGCTTTATTGGTTCCATAAAGTCAATCTTAGTTCCTTAATACTGTTTGGTCATACCTGAGTCTATGCATGTCTCTCTCAAATATGACATTCCAGTCAAAGCCTTGGTAATATAACCAGTTTCCAATTGTGTCCTGCTACAAAGAGAACAGATTCCTATTGAACTTATGTAAATAACTATATTGCCATGAAAATAATACTCACTCACTAAGAATTTCCAAATTCTGGAGGGATCATGTAGGGAAAAAAGTTGTTTCATCTTTGTTCACAAAGATATATATTTTACCAAATTGTTCTAAGTCATAGGTAGCTTAAGAGAAAGAGTTTCCTTAAATCTCGAAAACAAAGATTAAAGAACCAGTAATATTTCAAATAAAAAGTCATAAAAATTTTAATGATACTTATCAGTTTAGTCCCATGTAATTAATTCTTGTTGATCTTGACATTTTATTAGTAGTTTTATGAATCCAATTTTTCTTTAGAGTTCTATAAATTCTTATCCAATTCAGTTTTATGATCCTAATGTTATCAGAAACTTATGTGTCAAAAAGCCATTTTTATGAGTCTTTTTTCCAATTGCTTCTTTCCTTCTAGGTACATAGTTTTATTTTAGCTAGCGGTGAAGTCCTTAAAGACAATCCCTATCAGCTATGGTCAGAAGTTCAGTCAGACTGTTGGCCTCCCCTCTTATTTTCTGTATTTTTATCTATTCACTAATCTCAGGAGGTAATCCATTTACAAAAACTTTTGAGGACACTCCCTGGGATTAAGAAATTCAACTATGGCACTTGGTTTTAAGTGTACTTCTTAAATGATCTTATTTGATTGGCAAGTCCTCATAATGGCCAACATTCTAAATCTAGTTTCTGTTCTTTCATCTTGTTAATGGATTTCCCAAGCCCAGCTGTTACAGTTCTTTGTGTCTACTTTTCAACTTAGTCTTCCTATAAGTACCAATAAGAGGATGAGAGCTCCCTAAAGATTCTTTTCTTTCAAATCTAGCCAATTCAGAAGATCCATCCTCTGGCCATTGATGAGTAGGATCTCATATTAATCTCAGTAGTGACTCAAACCAATAAGGCTTAACCAATGACATAAGAGGTGTCTCACAAGAGAGTGCAAAAAATTCAGCCTTTATGAGATCCAGAAAGTTTATTCCCAGAGTTAGTCTGAGAAAGTAAAAGCCCCTTCTGCTACAGGAGGTAAGAATGGTGTAGTGAAAAACGGTGTGCTGATGCAAATAGTCCACAAGCACTGTATATATCAAAATTGGAGTGAGTTTCTTATGAGCCAATTTGAGGACTGTAGCCTGGGAGAAATTTTGCACCAAGGAAGGAAGTTTTCTGAAGAAGTGGGTTTTACATAGTGGTTATTGTATCATCTTGGAACAAGAGCATCCATCACATACAACAGGAATATCTCTTTTACTACTGTCATAAGATGCTTTGCTAGAACATCAGCCCAGTGGTCACAAGGAGAGCAAAGCAAGCTGGTGGTTGGCAGGCCAGTGATCATGAGAGTTAAAGCAAGTCAGTAATTAATCCTTAATTTCTGGGAAGAAATGCTTATTCTTAAAGAAATGCTGATATGGGGGAGGCAACATCCCTATCTTTAAGGGCATCATTCTCAGCTTTGGGACATTGTGAAGGTTTAAAGCAGATGTACAATGCATGCTCAACAGGCCATGTCAGGCCTTTCTGGAAAAAAGAGGTCAGGCTGAATTAACTGTAAAACAAATGGCTTCCTCATATACCCCAATATATCCTATTGCTTTTCATTTATTTTTCATGTGTCTCTAGTCTCCAAGAAAGATGTGAGACACCCCTAGTTACAAACCCACTGATCTGTGACACCAGGCAGGTGCTACTGGAATGGGACTTTTCCAGCACTAACAAAGCAACAAGGGTTGAGACGACAAAGGCCCCTTGTGGATTGGGACTCCTTATGACAAACTCCCCTGAAAGCTGGCACAGTTGGACAAAGAGAGGGCTGTGTGTCTCAGAACCCTAGTCTAATCAACCAATCACCAATATGTGTATCCTCTGGCTGGTGAAGACCAGGAAGAATATTCTCAGTGGTCACAAAGCTAAGCTCTCAAGACATAGAACAAGACAAAGAATACAACAGATAGGGTCAAAGAAAAACAGTGACCATTTATGGGAGGAAAAAGTTCAACAAAGCGAAGAGTCCTCTACTTTGCCAGAGTTGATAAATCCAAGGAACTAGCTCCACAAATATTTTCTCCTGCTAATTTAAATTTAGAAAGAAAAGAACTCACCGCTCTTGCTTACATTGCACCCTGCAGGCAGAGGTCCAGGAGACTGATGTGGTAAGAACTCTCACCTCTGCCAGCTCTTGTCAGAGGTCCAGGATCTCTCAGCTGCAGCAGTCCCAGAGCGAGCCATGTTCAGCCAGTTAAGTTTGTCCCTTTGTGGTCACCAACTATAGGGGATGAAATGTTCTTCTCCCCTTCTGGGTTCTTCTGGTCTAAGAATTAAATTGACATGAGATAGATTAACAGGAGAAAAACAAATAAAAGTTTAATAACATGTATATGTGGGAGATATCCAGGAAAACTGAGTAACTCCCCATCTTATTCTTGAGTCAGGATTTATATTGGAACATTTTATGAAATCTTAATAAGCAAGAAGGTCATTTAATACCAAGCCAGATTCCTTTTTGGGGGGGAACTAAGAGGCTGGACTTCTCTTTGGTAGAGATAGCACAATTTTTATGCCTTCATTCTAGGTTCACCAAGAGTGCCCTTAGAAGGATTAGAGATTGGAAAAAAAATCACAAACTTCAACATATTCAAGAATATTCAAGATAGTCTTGAGATGAGATAAAAAGTTTTAAAAGGGGAGCTTACTGCATAAGGGCACATGTGAGCAAGGGAGGAGGGGAGACTCCATCTCTGTAGTCCTGAGGGTACCATAGTGCTGAAAGTCCCTGAATTTAATAGATGTTGTCTGTTGCTTGAGAGTCTCATATTTTTAAAAAAGCAATAGCTGATGTAGATCTGTGAGTCACCCAATTTCAGGGGCCTGGAACAATGTCCATTGATCACTTCCCGAGATCTGCATTCACAGGGAACTTTATAGAATGTAGGCCACTAAATAAAAGAATATTTTTCATATTTATGAAGATGCCCCTACTGTCTGAGCTATTTCTTTTTTCCAGTCTTGGTGTTACATTTGCCCTAATCCTTCCTGGGAATAATGGTATGAATTAGAGTTGCCAGAGTGAGGTTAGTACAGAATAAAGTAAACAGTCTTGGATTTGGCACCACACAATAGTTCGTGGGACCCTTGTACAGTAACTGCTTTGCTTGGGGCACACACCACACTTCCTTCCCCACATCCCCTTTTGAATGTGAGCTGCTCTGCAGCCATTCCTTCCAATGACTTCTTCTTCCTGAGCTTTCTTATTTTCTGGTGGCAATCAGATTTCTGTTTCCTGCCTTTTTCTTTTCCTCTCAGAAATACCACTTAAGTTTTGGTGAAAGATCCAAGAACAACCAAGGAAGTATGGGAGAGAATTAGATTAGGGACTGTGTGTGGATGTGGGGAGAAGTGAAGGTGGTGGTGGTGGGATGTACAAAGAGGCAAAGCAGAGCATGTGTTCAGGTATGAGTCATATCCACAGGGCCTAGGACAGCGCCTGGTGGAAAGTAAGTGCTTTATAATTGTTGGCTAAATGCGAAATAATATTTATTGTTTTTTCATGCCATGTTTCACAAAATTCTCGTGTTGGCTCATAATCAGAATACATAAAATAGAATACAAACAAGGTTGAAGAATTAGAAACAGGGAAATATAAGTAAAATAAATGAGATACTATATGCAGTAAGAGATTAATTTATTTGACTTGTTCTCATTAGTTTTATTTAGTTATTTTTTATTGAGGTCACATAGGTTTATAACATTATATAAATTTCAGGTGTACAATATTATATTTCGACTTCTGTGTAGACTGCACTGTGTTCACCACCAAAAGTCTAGTTGTCATCTGTCACTACAAATGTGCCCATTTGGCCCTCCTCCTACCTCTTCCTCTCTGGTAAACACCAACCTGTTCTTCATATCTGTGTGTTTGTTTATCTCTCACATATGAGTGAAATCGTATGGCGTCTGTCCATCTGACTTAGCATAATACCCTCAAGGTCCATCCATGTTGTTGCAAATGGCACAATTTCATCTTTTTTATGGCTGAGTAGTATTCCTATGCATGTATATACCACATCTGCTTTATCCATTCATCTGTTGATGGGCACTTAGGCTGCTTCCAAGTCTTGGTTATTGTGAATAGCCAATGTGCTGCAATGAGCATGGTGGTGCCTGTATCTTTTTAAATTAGTGTTTTCATGTTCTTTGGATAAATACCCAAAAGAGGAATTTCTGGATTATATGGTAGTTCCATTTTTAATCTTTTGAGGACTCACCATACTGTTTTCCTTCGTGGCTGCACCAATTTACATTCCAACTAGCAGTGTATGAGGGTACTCTTTTCTCTGCATCCTCCCCAACACTTGTTATTTCTTGTCTTTTTAATAATAGCCATTCTGACGGGCATGAGGTGATATCCTCTCATTAGTTTTAAAATCAACTTTATTGATGTATATTTTACACTGTAATTTTTAAAATCTTTTATTTTGAAATAATTATCAATTCACAGAAAGTGAATTGTACAGAGAGGGGGCCGGCACAGTGGTTAAGTTCACACATTCTGCTTTGGCGGCCCAGGGTTAGTGGGTTCGGATCCCGGGTGTGGACCTATGCACTGCTTGTCAAGCTGTGCTGTGGTAGGCGTCCCACATATAAAGTAGAGGTAAATGGGCACAAACGTTAGTTCAGGGCCAGTCTTCCTCAGCAAAAAGAGGAGGATTAGCAACAGATGTAAGCTCAGGGCTAATCTTCCTCAAGAAAAAAGAAAGAAAAGAAAAAAAGTAGTACAGAGAGGTCCATGTACCCTTCTTCCAGTTTCTCTCAATGGTTATACATTTTATGACTATAGTACATTATCAAAACTAGGAGGGGCCAGCCCGGTGGTGCAGTGGTTAAGTTTGCACGTTCTGTGTCGGAGGCCTGGGGTTTGCCGGTTCGGATCCCGAGTGTGGACGTGGCACCACCTGGCAAGCCATGCTGTGGCGGGCGTCCCACATATCAAGTAGAGGAAGATGGGCACGGATGTTAGCTCGGGGCCAGTCTTCCTCAGCAAAAAGAGGAAGATTGACAGCAGGTGTTAGCTCAGGGCTAATCTTCCTAAAAAACAAACAAACAAACAAACAGAAACCAGGAAATTGATGTTGATAATGTGTGTAGATATTTCTATGCCATTAAATCTCATGTGGAGGTTCGGGTAATGACCACCACAATCAAGATGTAGAACTATTTTGTCCTCACAAATATCTCCCTTGCATTACCTCTTTATAGTCAAAGCTGCCCTTCCTCCTCCTTATCATCCTTTATCCCTGGCAACCACTAATTAATAGGTTTTCCATTGCAGCAATTTTATCATATTGAGAGTATTATATAAGTGCAATCATACAGCATGTAACTTTTTAAAAATCTTTTCAGATTGCATTTTTCACTTGGTATAATGCTTTTGAGATCCATCCAAATTGTTGCGTGTTTCAATATTTCATGCCTATTTTTTGCTGATTAGTATTCCATGCAATGGACGTACCACAGTTTATTGAACCAGTCTCCTATTGAGGGACATTTTGCTTGTTTCTAGGTTCTGGCTAGCACAAATAAAGTTCCTATGAACCTTCATGTACAGGTTTTTGTGTAGACATAAATTTTCACTTCTCTGGGATAAATGCCCAGGAGTGTGATTGCTGGGTTGTGTGGTAGTAGCATGTTTAGTTCTATAAAAAACTGCCAAAATACAGCTGTCTATTTTACATTTACACAGCAATATATGAGAGATCCAGTTGCTTTACAGCCTCACCATCATTTGGTATTGTCACTATTTTTTATATTAGCTGTTCCAATAGGTGTGTGGTTATATCTCATTTTGGTCTTCATTTGCATTTCTTTAATGGCTAGCGACGTTGACCATCTTTTCTGCCATTGGTTTTTAATCTTTCTCCAAAGACTTCTTCCTCTTGAATCATGATAACCAACTGAGACCACATGTTAACATTCATGCTCAGTCCTAATTAATATCTTTCCTCCCTTAACTCTCTGTGGGAGGGTGGTTATTTTTTGTAAAAGTCTCTGTGTTCCTTGGTCTCTAGCATTGCCTGGGGTGAACGCTAATAAAGCTGTTTACGGCAAAGTATTTTCCGAATAGAAGTCCTGTGTTTGGAGACACTGCCTCCAGGAGACAAAAATGTTGCAGTGAAGGCTCTCATTCATTCGTGTTTTGAATACATTATCTCTAGATCTTTTTCACTCTATAACTGGATTTTATAGTTTATTTTATATCTTAGGGAACAGATTGGCCTCAGTAAGAAGTTCTGTAATGTAATACTTAGAAATTAGGCTCTAGAATCAGAACAATGTGGATTTTAATTTCTGGTTTTGCCACTTCTGAACTTTGCGAACTTGCACAAGTTATTTAAACTCTAAGCATTCGTTTTCTCAAATACAAGATCAGGATAATAAAGGCAATTACCTTATAGGGTTTTTGTGAAGATTATCTGCATTTCAGTTATTTGTTGTTGTGTTACATGTTATCCCAAAGCTTAGTGGCTTCAAATAAGAACTATTTATTATCTCTCGTGATTCTGTGAGTTGACTGGTGCTATAGACTGAATGTTTGTGTCCCTCCAAAAATGCATATGTTGAAACCCTAACCCCCAATGTGGTGGTATTAGGAGGTGGGGCCTTTGGAAGGTGATTAGGTCATGAGGGGGGAGCCTTCATGAATAGGATTAGTGCCCTTATAAAAGAGAACTTGGAAAGCTGCCTTGCCCTTTCCACCATGTAAGGACACAGTGAAAACGGGGCTAGGATCCAGAAAGCACGCTCTCACAATCTCGGACATCGAACCTGCCAGTGACTTGATCTTGGACTTCCCAGCCTCCAGAACTCTTATGTCTCTTTAGTCTTTGCTTTTTATGACACGTTTTTCTTTTCTAGAAGGCCCAGGCCAAGCATCTTGTTAAATTTCCAGGTTCTTGGTTTATTTCTTCATGCTGCCATATCATTTGTTTTTCTTTCCCTGTATTGTCTGTATACATGATTGGAAGTTTAGAGATTTGATTAGAAGATTCAGTTTAAACAATTTTGGCAAGAATATATCTTATTTAATGTTGTGATTTGATATTGCATTACCTAAGGAAACAACAATGTCAGGTTGTTCCACTATTAGTGGGGGTATAGATGGTGAATACGAGATCACTCCATTGAATGGCACGTATTTTCACCTTTGCAATTAGTGACTAATTGGTGTGGTTTTAGATCAGTTAGTTATTGCTGTATAGAAAACCATCTCAAAAATTGAGTGGCTTAAAACAACGATTTATTTAGCTTGTGATTCTGAGGGTTGGTAATTTAAGTTGAGTTCACAGGGCAGCTCTCCTGGTTTCAGTTGGACCTCCTCACGCATTGATGGTCAGCTGTGGATTGGTTGCACGGCTCTGCTCCCCGGGGTTGACTCATTGTTGCCTGTGGCACCTCAAGTCTCGGCAGGCTAGCCTGGATTTATTCTCGTGACAATGATAGGGTTCCAAGAGAGCAAGTGAAAGTGTGTGAGGGCTAGGCTAGGAACTGATACACTGTTACTTCTTCCATATCCCATAGGCCAAAACAAATCACAAGGCCAGTTGAGATCCATGGGGTAGGGAAAAAAGACTCCATCTCTTGATGGGGGAGCTACAAAATCACATTGCAAGAGGCATAGCTACAGGAGAAGGTGAATTGGGGCCATTCTTTACAATCAATCTACCATAGGCATCATGTTTCCTACCACTCTCTCCTAATGACTTTGACATCCATTGATAATTCCCACCCGAATCAATCATCACATTGTGCTGACCAAAGGGTGATTTCTTAATTCAATCATTTCTTCTATATTTTCTAGTTAGCATTCATCTGTAAAAAGAACCTCCTTTTATTTTCCTTTTCTGTCTTTTTTTGAGTATTATAGACAATTTTCTAATAATTATATAAAAATATATGCTTAGAAAAATTCAAACAATACAGAAATATGTAGGGTAGGAAGCAAAAACTTTCTGCAGTCCTAGTCTTCAGAGGGACCCATTGTTACAATTTTGCACAGATTCTCTCATATTTATATAAATATGTATAATATATAAAGGAAGCAAAAATGGGATATTACTTACATAACACTTAGATTTCAGATGTATTTGAAATAGCAAAATAAGCATCTTACACTAATAAAAATACTAATGCTTAAAAACAGAATGAAGCGGCAGAATACTTTCCCCAAAACTTGTTCTTCCCTTTGCATTCTTATTTTTTCTTAGAAATACGTATTGTAAATCCAGCGTAATCACTTCCACATCCAATTCGTCACCACGTCCTATTTAAATCCTGCCATTGTCCATGGATGACAGTATATCACTCTCAACTTGGCCCACTAGCTACTGCTCAGTCCATTTACGCCCATCATCCCCAACCTCACCTCTTGCCACTTACTCTTTCTGCCTCAGTCATGCCAGATTTCTTTCAATTCCTTGAACTCACCACATACTTCATGCCTCCTGGCCTTTGAACATGTGGTTCCATCTCCTGAAACACTTCCTCCTCACCTTCCCCCTAGCCCAGCCTATGTCTGACTACAACCTGGTCACCCTTCAGCCTCAGCTTAGATATTGCCTCCTCGGGGAGGCCTTCTCTGACTCCCAAACTGGTTTACATGCTCCTGTTTTGTGTTCTGTAGCACTTGAAATTAATTTAATGTTTCTATTCATGGTCAGACTGTAAGTGCCAAGAGGACACAGTAACTGTATTCTCAGGGCTGGCATAGCAGTTGGCACATTATAGGTGCTCAATAAATGTTCTTTAAAAAAAGTAGAATAGTGTTCTGGAATACTGGAAACTAGTATCACAGTCCTATTTCCAACCACATCCTCCTTCCTAGCCTTTCAGTTCCTGAGCACACTGTAGTTGATCTGTCAGTGCTCTGCCTAGATCCTCCTGGACCCCTTGGTAAAGCATTTATGCATGATTTTTAATGGTCAGCACCTGCAGCTCTCTTAGGAAGACTGTCCCTGGGCTATTAGAACTGCTTTTTCCCCCTACAACCTTAGTGAGGTATAATTGACAAATAAAAATCCTATATATTTAGAGTGTACAATGTGATGATTTGAGATACGTATTCATTGTGAAATGATCACCACAATCAGGTTAGCTAACACATCCATCACCTCACAAAGGTAGCCTTTTTTTGTGGTGAGAACACTTAAGATCTACTTTCTTAGCAAATTTCAAGTATGCAGTATGGTATTGTTAACTATTGTCACCATGCTGTACATTACATCCCCAGAACTTAATCATCTCATAAGTGAAAGTTTGTACCCTTTGACCAACATCTCCCCATCTCCCCCACCCCCCAGCCCCTGGCAACCACTGTTCCATTCTCTGGTTCTAAGAATTTAACTTTTCTAGATTCCACGTGTAAGTGAGATCATACCGTACTTGCCTTTCTGTGACTGGCTTCTTTCATTTAGTGTAACTTTGGAGTATATAGCCAAAGGAAATGAAATCAGCATTAGAGCTGCTTTGTTCAGGCAAAGATAAAAGGAAGTCACTGGGAGTTTACATTCTTCCTGCACCAACCATCCCAATCCTTAGCTGCTGCAAAGCCTAGCTCCTTTGACTCCAGTTGGGATGAACTCTAAACTCGGAGCAATAATCTACATTCCAGAGGTCCCCTGCAGGATCCGACTGGGGCTTGACTTTGCATGAGATTGCACTCTTTCTTGGCTTTCTCCTCTCCCAGACCTGCTTCCCCATCTCCTTTACTAGTTTCTTTTGGGAACATTTTCCTGTTTTTTTTTTTTTGTTTGATGAGAACTTTTAATATTTACTCTCTTAGCAACTTTCAAATATACAATACAGTATTATTAACTATAGTCACCATGCTGTACTTACATCTCCAGGACTTATTTAGCTTATAACTGGAATTTTGTACTTTGACCACCCTCACCCATTTTCCCACCCGTCACCCCCTGCCTCTGGCAACCACAATCTGTTCTCTGTAACTATGAGTTTGATTTTTTTTAGATTCCACATATAAGTGAGTTCATACAGTATTTGTCTTTCTCTGTCTGACTTATTTCACTTAGCATAATGCCCTCAAGGTCCATTCCTGTTGTTGAAAATGGCAAGATTTTCTTCTTTTTATTTTTCATTTTTTTTTGGTGAGGAAGATTGGCCCTGAGCTAACATTTGTTGCCAATCTTCCTCTTTTTGCTTGAGGAAGATTGTCGCTGAACTAACATTTGTGCCAATCTTCCTCTATTTCGTATGTGGGACACCACCATAGCATGGCTGTATATGGGACTCCACCACAGCAGAGCTTGACGAGTGGTGTGTAGGTCCACACCTGGGATCTTAACCTGTGACCTCCAGGCTGCCAAAGTGGAGCAGATGAACTTAACCACTATGCCATTGGGCCAGCCCAGAGATTTTATTCTTTTTTATGGCTGCATAATATTCCATTGTATATGTACATACCACATTTTCTTCATCCGTTCATTAATCCAGTCATTTGTTGATGGACCCTCAGGTTGTTTCCATGTCTTAGATATTGTAAATCATGCTGCAATGAACATGGAGTGCAGATACATTTTTGAGATAGTGATTTCATTTCCTTCAGATAAATATCCAGAAAAGGAATTGCTGGACTGTATGATAGTTATACTTTTAATTTAAAATCACTGGAATATGAATCTTGGTCTCAGTCTGCTGCTGGAGCACCTGACCTAAGACCCACAACAAGGTTGCTTTTGACTCAGGGCACATGACCTTACTTTGGCTTTCTTCCTCTCTTCATCCAGGTCTCTGTTCAAATGCCATCCCCTTAGAGAGGTCTTCCTTAACCCCTGATATAAAGTAGCAGCCCTCCTTTCTTCCCATCCTGCTCCTGTGGCCTTCCATCTCAGTAACGTGTTTTATTTTTCTTTCATAGCACAAATGACTCTCTGATTATATGCTTATCTCTTTGTTTATTGACTGTTTCCCTAACTGTTTCTCTGGTCTGCTCCATGAGGACAGGGACCTTTGTCTTTTTTTGCTACTGCTGCTCTAGAACAGAGCACAGAGTGGTACTCAATAAAAATCACTTGAAAGAATTATTACTCTTTAGTACAGCAGGGAGATGTAGTAGTGAAAATTTTGGGTCAAAAGAATAAAATTCCATTATTAAACTTACATTGTCCTGAAAATTTTATATAATCTTTAGAACTACTCTTTTCTTTTGGTTACCTTTTTTTTCATTTTGCAACTATTTGTCAGAAATAAATGTTTTAATGAGTGTTGCATGGCCTTCCTGTAGGAAGCCCAAAGACTAGTGTCATTTTATGAGTTCTTCCTGAGAACTTTACACCATTTTAGATAATACAGATGAAAATAATTTGCAATGGAAAGAACATGAGATGGGGGTTGTAGCCCTTGTTTTCTGTAGACTAGCTATGTAGCCTTGGCCATCATACCCCTCCTGTAAAATGACTGGGTTGGGCTGGGTCAGTAGTTCTCAAACTTTTGTGTGTTTCCAGGCAGATGAAAATTTCCTGGCCCAACCTGAGAGATTTTAGTTCAGGAGGTCTGGGGTGGGCCTTGGAATCTGCATTTTTCCATAACCACACAAGATGACTTAGGAACAGATAGTCTGTAGACCACACTTTTAGAAAACTGGGGGGCTAGCCCAGTGGCCCAGTGGTTAAGTTTGCATGTTCTGCTTCTCGGCGGCCTGGGGTTTCCCGGTTCGGATCCCAGGTGCGGACATGGCACCGCTTGGCACTCCATGCTGTGGTAGGCGTCTCACATATAAAGTAGAGGAAGATGAGCACGGATGTTAGCTCAGGGCCAGGCTCCCTCAGCAAAAAAGAGGAGGACTGGCAGTAGTTAGCTCAGAGCTAATCTTCCTCAAAAGAAAGAAAAAAGAAAACTGGGCATGATGTTCATTTATTATGTCAATCATTCCACAAAATTCTGTTGAGCATCTACTATGTGCTCTGCTATGTGTCCTAGAGTCTGGGGATACAGCTATGAACGAAATAGATCAATCTCTGCTCTCCTGGAACTTCATTCAAAAGAGTGTTTGTGTGTGTGCGCGTGTGCATGACAGGAGACATAGACAAGAGAACCATAAAAAATACATCTGTGGTGTCAGATGGTGCTAAATGCTAAAGAGAAAATTGAAGTAAGGATGGGACATGACGAGTACTAAGCAGGTTGGGACAGTGGTGATTGCGGTTGTAATCAGGCAAGACCCACAGAGATGGTGACACTTGAGGAGAGAGAGAGTGGATGATAAGCTATCTGGGAGAAGAATCTTCCAGAAAGAGGGAAGAGCCAGTGCAAAAGGCTCTGAGGAGGGAGCCTGCCTGGTGTGCTGGAGGACGGGCAAGGAGTGGAGTGATGGGAAGAGAGTAACAAGAGATGTGGTGGGGAGGATCCTGCCAGATCACATAGGGCTGTGCAGGTCATTTTACAGTCTTCAGTTTTACTCTGAGGAGAATCAGAAGCCAATGGAGGGTTCTGAGTGGAGAAGAGACATGGTTTATACTGCTCTTTAAAAGAGTCACTCCACAAAGGGGGCAAGAGTGGAAACAGGCCTGTGCTAAGTGCTGTATACAGGGTAGCTAATTTAATTCTCACAACAGAGAGCTTTAACATTCTATTACCTATTGGTTGCCTGAGTTGGTGAAAAATTTAAAAAATTCATTTTATTCCATTCTTTGTCCTAGCTGCTATTTCTGTTTATGTCACTTATTCATTCGCAACAATTTATGATTTCCTGACCTTTTCCAGGCAGGGGTGTGGCAGGATAGGAGGTGGGAGGGTCATTCTTTTTTCTCTCCTGACATTTCCTTCCTTGTGGATGGGCATATGTTCACCCAACACTGTGGGGGTGGGGGATGTTGTACAATGTCTGATGGGTGAGTTTGGAGGGAGAAAGTGGACATGTGTCTCTCCTTCCTGCCCTCAGGCAGTATTTGTTCTTCTCTGTTCCTCCAGACACTGTTTTATAAGGTCTGGCTTCCACTTGGGAAGGTCTGTGGTGGTTCAGCACTGCTGGGACCTGGGTGGGTCTAACTTGGGGTTCAGCATTGAAAGTTTACGTATCTCAGACCTCTATACAACATGAACTGACATCAGCTTTATCAATAACAAACGCAATGTTTGGCCTCCAAGCACATTATTTATTGTCTCTATCCTTATTGGTCACAAGGTAGAAGAGGGGTATGATTTTTGGGTCAGCTCAAACTCTAGTGGTATTCTTTGCAGCACTTCTCTTAGTACTTAAAACAGTGTTAATGGGGTTTTATTCCAAGTTTTTCTTAGGTAAAAGCACCTTGTTGGCGGGTCATTCACAAAAATTACAGTAGGTGGCAGACAAACTCTATCAAAATCAGCCTTCACAGCAGTTCTATTAAGGAGCTAGCCAATTTTTGCAATGTCCCATTAGAAACCAGATTGTCTTTGTTCAGGCTGCTATAACAAAGCGCTATGGACTGGATGGCTTTTAAACAACAGAAATTTATTTCTTACAGTTCTGGGACTGGAAGTCAAAAATGAGGGTGCCAGCATGGTTGAATTCTGGTGAGGACCCTCTTCTGGGTTGCAGACTGCTGATTTCTTGTTGTATCCTCATATGGTGGAAAGAGAGTGAGAGAACTCTCTGGGATCTTCTTATAAGGGCACTAATCCCCTTCATGAGGGCTCTACTCTCATGACCTAATCACCTCCCAAAGGCTCTACCTCCAAATACCATCACATTGGGATTATGGGTTTCAACATAAGAACTTTGGAGGAGCACAAACAATCAGTCCATACACAGATCCACTTAGCAAAGCAACCAGGTTAGACTACCTTCTGTAACATCGCATCATGCTGGAGTCAGAAACCATATTGTCTAGGTCATTCTGTACATGTTGGTCTCCCCGTGAGCTGAGACAGTCTGCAGTTCTAAACTTGGGATGTTAAGAGTAACAACAATAATGACCACAAGAAACAGTTATTAAGCACTTAATAATTGCCAGGCAGGGGCTAGGTGTTTTACATGTGTTATCTAAATTAATACCCACAAGGGTCTTATGATGTAGGTGTTGTTATCATCTTTGCTTTGCATATGAGGGTTTAGGGAAGGTGTTTAAATTTGCCAGCTGGTGGCGAAGGTTTCCCAAAGCCCTGCACTGAACTGCTGCCCTTAATTGCCTCAGTGGGCACTAACTCTGTGAATTAAAGGAATCAAAGGATGAAAGGGAGCCTCAAGAGAGATGTGAACACCGCCTTTAAGGGTTTGAGGGGCTGCCATGTGAGAGCAGACTTACTTTGTGCAGCTTCAGAGTAGATTCCAAGCCAGTGGGCAGGGAGTTCCCCCACAGAGGCAGATGTTTCTAACATTTAGAAGAGACATGGAATGGAACAGTTGGTGAAATAGTGAGCATCTGTCCCTGCAGAAAGATTCTCTCTCTTCTGACTGCTTTGTTAAATTCTCAACATAACATAAAAAAAAAGTCATGCCGAGTGCCTGGTACTGATGTTCAATTTGGGTTCACATCCTGGCTCTGCTACTTGCCAGTGTGTGAACTGGAGCAGCGCCACTAGGCGGGGTTGATGGGCCAGACATGGCACCTAGACACTCACCAGATATGTGACATTGGGCAGGTCACCTCTTTGTGATTCAGATTACTCATCTTAAGTGGGATCATTACGAGATTTCTCTCATAAAGTTGTTGTGAGGATTGTGTAAGTTGATCTAAGTGGCCTCTGGTAAGTGCCTAGTAAGTATGAGCTATCATTTCTTGATTTGTGATTATCCCTGTTATGAACTGAGTGTTCGTATCCCCCCCAAAGTCATATGTTGGAGCTCTAACCTCCAACATGATGGTATGAGAAAGCAGGGCCTTTGGGAGTGATTAGGACATGAAGGTGGGCCTCTCATGAATGGGATTAGTGCCCTTATGAAAGAGACCCCAGAGAGCTCTCTTGTTCTTTCCACCATGTGAGGACACAGTGAGAAGATGGCCATCTACGAACCAGGAAGTGGGCTCTCATCAGACGCTGAATCTGCTGGTACCTCAATCTCAGACTTCTAGTCTCCAGAACCGTGAGACATAAACACTTGTTGTTTAAGCCACTAGTGCATGGCAATCTGTTATAGCAGCCTGAACTGACTAAAACGGTCACTATAGCACTTGTCAAATAAAAATGTCTTCCCATCTCCAAGCCAACATTATTTTTGTAATTAAAGAGTAAATCCTGCTGGTTCTCTCAGGGTTAGCAGAGTTTTTTGAATGTCTGTCAAAGATGTTGAAGGAATTGTTTGAGAGTAGATTTTGTTTTTTGCAATAGTCGAAAGTTATTCAGAGCCAAGCCTTTCAAATAGGAAAAGCCATTAAATTGGGTTTCTGATGTGTGGCAGGATAAATTTGGGAGGCATTAATTTCCATTTGCCATGTCTTATTTCTGTTCCTCCAATCCAAGCGTATTTCCAGGCACTTTAGAAATTCTTTGCTTCAGATATTTTTTGTAGGCTATAAATACAAATTTTGATGTCACTAAGTCTTCTTTGATTTTGATAGAGTATTACCTCTATGAAGTATAATTTATGTCCTGGAGGGGTAAGAAAGAGAGAATAGACAAACACAGAGAGAGAGAAAGAAAAGATACTAGAGACTGGGAAGGGGATAAAAGTCATGGAACTTGTGCTTATTAGAAATTTGGGCTCCAGGCACAGGGATTCCAGCCTTGCCTGACTCCAGCGCTCAAAGCAAGCACAGAAGATGTGAGATGCTCGACTGGAGGAAATCATAATCTGTTGGGACAATGGGCTTCTTAGCAGTCTGGATAGGTGTCAGAGGAACTCTCACATGCTTCGGTGCTGAAAGATCCCAGGATCTTGGCACAACTCAGGAATTGGGAACCCAAAGAATGGATGGAACGGCATTTCTCCAGCATCTGGCAGAATGGGGCTCAAAGTCAGATTGAAGATGATTAAAAGAAAATAAGGTGGGACTGGCTTAGTGGTTAAGTTCACACGTTTTGCTTTGGCGGCCCAGGGTTTGCTTTGGTGTCCCGGGGTTCAAAGGTCCAGATCTCGGGTGTGGACCTAGCACCGCTTGTCCAGCCACACTGTGGCAGCATCCCACATAAAGTAGAGGAAGATTGGCACAGATGTTAGCTCAGTGACAATCTTCCTCAAGCAAAAAGGAGAAGATTGGCAACAGATGTTAGCTCAGAGCCAGTCTTCCTCAAAAACAAAAACAAGAACAAAAAAAAAAAAAAAGAAAAAGAAGAAACTAAGGCAACACACTTTTTCTTGTATCCTTGAATTTGTGGACCTTAAGTCATACCTACTATCAATATTTTGTTTGGTAAATATGGGTGTATGTCTCTAAAATAACCATATTTACCTTTCCAGATCTAACGTTTTATAGGTCTGAGAGTGCCCCACATTTTCTGAACAATTCCAGCATCATTGGAATAAGCATAAAATTTTCTAGGTGGCTATTGAAGGTCAATGCTTTTTGGCCTGTATAGATTATTTTTTCAAATTGAGATGTAATTGACATAATGCCTGTGTAAACCATTAATAAATAAAAATGCCTAATTACTCTTAATTATCTTGTTTCATTACTTTGAATTCCTTTGTCTATTTTGAGGAATTCTTGAGAAAAGCCTGAAATTAGGTGTGAGATCCTATAGCATCTCCATATAATGATATTTACTTCTCACAGATATAGATTAAACTAACAGATTATGAGGCAATTAGCTTGGCCAAGATCATATTGGTATACTAGTAATAATAATAGTGTTCTTGATGATGATTATGATGATAACCTAATTGAAATGATAGAGACAAAGAAGAAGACTACACAATAAAGTCAAAGAAACATAGTATTTTTGGGTTTAATATTGTCATTTAACTATTCAATGAATACTTTTATAGAACTTATATATGTGTTGTGTACTTTTCTAAGAACTTTATAACACTAACTCACTTAGAACTCATACAATCTTATTAGGTAGACACTAGTGTCTTCTATACTTTAAAGATGAAGAAATTGAGGCATAGAGAGCTTAGGGAACTTGTTAAAGGTTACTAGTGATGGAGTCGGAGTTTAAACCTAGGCAGGTTAACTCTAGAGTCTATGCTCTTAACCACTGTGCTACACTACCTCTCTCTGACTGGGTCTAGTGAGCAACTGAGATCCTCCTTTTAGGAGAGAAATAGAAAGGCATGGGGGATCTGTGACAATGTAAAGAAACTGCTCATTCATTTGTTCATTCATTTATTCGTTTGGTTCCTAGGCCCAAGTCGTTTGGTTCTCAGGCTCAATTTCTATTCCAGATAGTTTATGAAGTCAAATCAACTTTGTTCCTAACTGCCCCAATTTAGTACTTAAGTGGTGAATCTGTCCATCAACTATGCAGCCAATTCATGGCTTCATTGGTATTATTGAACGATTTTCCTTCATCACCTTAAGAACAAGATCCATATTTCTGTCTATGGATTTACCGTGCAATGAACAAGATAAAGAGACCTGTTTACACCTGTCCTCATCTTTACCCACCAGAGAATCTCCTGAAAGATCACATATTAAACATCTCAATTTTCTGTTCTCTAATCAAGACTGGAACAATCTCACTAACCATATGCTATTTTGCCACAAACTGCAATTGCTTCCATTGACACAAGTATCCAACTCACTGCAGACTCTAGAACCTCCTAGTTTTCCTTTGGTTTGATACTTCTTTCTGGTTGGTTGTTTACCTGTAGGTAAATGAAGAGTGCAATGGAAGTTCCCAGGGGCATAATGATTTATATAAGTCTCGAGTTCCTAATCAAGATATTTACTCTTATTGAAGACACCTTGAAACAAAGGGAAGGCTTGATGTACCGTGGAGACACACTGTCTCCCGGGACCCCCAAACCAGGAAGGCAGGAGAGGACAGCTCTAGCCACAGGCTGGAAGATGGTGAACCAGAAGTTAAGCTTACTGTCAGATAGAGGGTTTTGGGGATTTTCTTTCCTAGACAGTTTATTTTCTGTGAGTGTATACAAGGTTGACACAAACTGTTTGTGATGCAAGGGAGTCTCTATCATTCTAAGCAGACAAACTGCACATTGTCCCTTTCCTGGTAGCCAGGGTCCTGTATCATCTCAGACACAGGAGGAATTTGTTCTCTGTGTACTTCATTACCAAGTAAATAAAAACTTAGGGTGACAACATGACACAATCCCCAGGCAAAACAGTCAACTATTTTGTGGTCTCAGTAGAATATATTGTTATTTATATCCAGGACTGTTAATTAACAACTTACCTACCAGAATAGAAGCTTATGTAGTAATTAGTGTTCAGGATAATTTTTACAATTGGCTGCTTTGCGATTTCTAACCCTGAAGTAGATATTATGAAAGTGTTGGCCACCCCTTATATCATTTTTATTTTTTCTTTCCTTTTTGTCTTTCTTAGGGTTCTTTTCATTATAATTTCTCTGTTTCCTCCTCTCTTCTCTTTCTCTCCATTTTCTTATTTAAAAATGCTTCCCTGGGGTCAGCCCCATGGCCTCGTGGTTAAGTTCTGTGCACTCTGCTTTGGTGGCCCAGGTTCGCTGGTTTGGAATCTGGGCACGGACATACACCACTCGTCAGCCATATTGTGGTGACCCACGTATAAAATAAAAGAAGATTGGCATGGACGTTAACTCAAGGCTAATCTTCCTCAGGAAAAAAAAATGCTTTGTCATGTTCTGAAAATCTCCTTGAGTCAGGTCTCAGTTTAAATGAGTTTCCCAGGGAAGCCTTTTCTAATGCCCGGATTAGATTAGGTAGCACTATTAAAAGTACACATAGCTCATACAATCAATCAGTTCACTCATTAATTAATGATGTGAACAGAATCATATTTATATTTTTAACATTTGTCCTCCTCTCTGCCGTTAGCCTCAAGGAGGGCAGGGACATACCTTCTTCTTTCATTGCTAAATTCCCAGGGCTGACACATAGTAGTAGATGTCAACAGTTAATTGCCATCATTTTGAAGGTTTTTAAAGAATCTCTCATTTTTTCTTTTCTATTTCATCAGATATTTCAAATGTATTTGTGTGCAATACAGAATATTTAACCTAGAAGGGATTGTCAATATTATCTAGTCCAAGTCTCCACCCTTTTCCCTTAATTTAAATATGAGAGAACTAAACTCCAGATAGGTGAAGTGACTTCCACATGGGTACATAGAACACAGGTGACAGACCTAGGATCCTAATTCTCCTTATCCTACACTACATAGGTTTTCCCACTTTGCTTCCCTTTGTGTCAATCCAGGTATCTAATAAGTAAGGTGAAGGGAATATTTCTCTTCTGTTTAGTTCTATAGTCAGCCCTGGTGATCTAGTGGTTAAGAATTGGAGCTCTCACTGCCATGGCCTAGGTTTGTTTCCCGGGCAGGGAACCACACCACTTGTCTGTTGGTTGTCATGTTGCAGTGGTTGTGTGTTGCTCTGATGCTGAAAGCTATGCCACAAATATTTCAAATACCAGCAGGATCACCCATGGTGCACAGGTTTCAGTGGATCTCCCAGACTAAGGAGGGAGGACCTGGCCACCCACTTCCAAAAAAATTGGCCGTGAAAACCCTATGAATAACAGTGGAGCATCATCTGATACAGTGCTGGAAGGTGAGAGGAAGGCACAAAAAGACCAGGCACAGTTCTGCTCTGGCGTACACACGGTTGCTAGGAGTATGAATTGACTCTATGGCACTAACAGCAAAAATTTACTTCAGTCCAATGTATCTTAAATTTTCAAAGCCTTATTTGGGGACGATTTTAAAAATATTTTGAAGTGTAGGAAACGGGATAAAAATTTTTGTAATTCAACATTAGTGGGTCAGGTGCACATAAAAATATCAACCTTGAAGGTGCAACTTTCCTTACAGTGACACTGTTATGATGGAAAGGAGGGGGAAGGAGGACATAGATAGTGCCTGGGAGAGAGAATAATCTGATATGGAATTCATAATCCCATAGATCTGTGAGGCTGATCTGGCCCGCAGAAAAGTAGTCTTCTCTTCCCTTGACATAACATCTGCCTTCCTAAGACAAGACAACTTTCTGAGATAGAGAAAGGTGCTTCATCCAGAGGACATAGGGATTTGAAAAAGCCATCCTGATCAGGAAGAATTATGACGTAGTAGGATTGTAGGTATTCCAGAGGGGCTATTAGCCTAGTAGCCAAGGGCAGTGCTATTAAAATAATTCTCCTTAAAAAAAAAAAAAAAAAAAAAAATAAAATAATTCTCCTTATTCTTATATGGAGATGAGGCATTAGCACAAGAGTGTTTTTGTGAGATTGTGGTGTCTTTTAAAAAATATTTTTATTTATTTTCTTTTTTATTCTTTTATTGCAGTAAAATTGGTTTATAACATTATATACATTTCAAAGGTATATCATTAAATGTTGATTTCTGTGTAGATTACATCGTGTTCACCACCCAAAGACTAATTACCATCCATCACCACACACATGTGCCTAATCACCTCTTTCACCTTCCTCCCTCCCCCCTTACTCTCTGGTAACCACCAGTCCAGTCTCTGTCTCCATGTAATTGTTTGTTGTTCTTATCTTCTACCTATGAGTAAGATCATATGGTATATCACTTTCTCCCTCTGACTTATTTCATTTGGCATAATACCCTCAAGGTCTATCCACGTTGTCACAAATGGCCAGATTTCATTGTTTTTTATGGGTGAGTAGTATTCCATTGTGTATATATACTGCATCTTCTTTATCCATCCGTCCCTTGATGGGCACTTGGGTTGTTTCCACGTCTTGGCTATTGTGAATAATGTTGCAATGAACATAGGAGTGCATGTATGTTTACACATTTGTGTTTTCATGTCCTTTGAATAAATACCCAGCAGTGGAATAGCTGGATCATATGGGGGTTCTATTCTTAAGTTTTTGAGGAATCTCCACACTGTTTTCCTAGTGGCTGCACCAGTTGGCACTCCCACCAGCAGTGTCTGAGAGTTTCCTTCTCTCCACATCCTCTCCAAGAATTGTTTTCTGTCTTGTTAATTATAGCCATTCTGATGGAAGTGAGGTGATATCTCATTGTAGTTTTGATTTGCATTTCCTTGATAGTTAATAATCTTGAACATCTTTTCATGTGCTTGTTGGCCATCTGTATATCTTCTTTGGAGAAAAGTCTGTTCATATCTTTTGCCCACTTTTTAATTGGGTTGTTAGTTTTTTTATTGTTGAGATGTGTGGGTTCTTTATATGTTTTGGATCTTAACCCCTTATCTGATGTATGGTTTGCAAATATCTTCTCCATATTGCTATGTTGTCTTTTTATCTTATTGATCGTTTCCTTTGCTGTGCAGAAGATTTTAGTTTGATGTAGTCCCATTTGTTTATTTTTCCTATTGTTTCCCTTGCTTGATCACATATGGTACTTGAAAATCAGCTGCTAACTGGTGTCGAAGAGCATACTGCCTGTGTTTTCTTATAGAAGTTTCCTGTCTTACATTCAAGTCCTTAATCCATTTTGAGTTAATTTTTGTGTATGGTGAAAGATAATGGTCTACTTTAATTATTTTGCATGTCGCTGTCCAGTTTTCCCAATACCATTGTTGAAGAGACCTTCTTTTCTCCATTGTATGTTTTTGGTTCCCTTGTCAAAAATTAACTACCCATAGATGTGTGGGTTTATTTCTGGACTCTTGATTCTGTTCCATTGATCTGTGTGTCTGTTTTTTTGCCAGTACCATGCTGTTTCGGTTACAATAGTTTTGTAATATATTTTGAAATCAAAGAGTGTGATGTCTCCAGCTTTGTTCTTTTTTCTCAGGATTCCTTTGGCTAATTGGAGACTTTTGTTGTTCCATATAAATTTTAGGATTTTTTGTTCTATTTCTGTGAAAAATGTTGTTGGAACTTTGATAGAAATTGCATTGAATTTGTAGATTGCTTTAGGGATTATGAACATTTTAACTATATTAATTCTTCCAATCCAAGAGTGTGGAATATCTTTCCATTTCTTTGTGCCTTCTTCGATTTCTTTTAACAATGTTTTATAGTTTTCGGTGTACAGATCTTTCCCTTCTTTGGTTCTGTTTATTCCTAGGTATTTTATTCTTCTTGTTGCAATTGTAAATGGGATTGTATCTTTAATTTCTCTTTCTGCTACTTCGTTGTTAGCATATAGAAATGCAACTGATTTTTGTATGTTGATTTTTTATCCTGCAACTTTACCGTAGTCACTTATTATTTCTAAAAGATTTTTGGTGGATTCTTTAGGATTTTCTATGTGTAAATCATGTCATTTGCAAATAGTGACAGTTTCATTTCTCCTTTCTGATCTGGATCCCTTTTATTTCTTTTCCTTGCCTGATATCTCTGGATAGGACTTCCAATACTATGTTAAATAATACTGGTAAATGAGGACATCCTTGCCTGGTTCTGGTTCTTAGAGGGATAGCTTGCAGTTTTTCTCCATTGAGAATGATATTAGCTGTGGGTTTCTCATATAAGTCCTTTATTATGTTGAGGTATTTTCCTTCGATACCCATTTTATTTAGAATTTTTATCATAAATGGATGCTGTTTCTTGTCAAATATTTTCTCTGCATCTCTGGAGATGATCATGTGATTTTTATTCTTCATTTTGTTAATGTGGTGTATCTGGTTGATTAATTTTCAGATATTGAACCATCTTTGAATCCCTGGAATAAGTCCCACTTGATCGTGGTGTATAATCTTTTTAATGTAGTGTTGGATTTGATTTGCCAGTATTTGGTTGAGGATTTTTGCATTGATGTTCATCAGTGATATCGGCCTGTAATTTTCTCTTTTGTGTTGTCCTTGTCTGGTTGTGGCATCAGGATAATATCAGCTTGATCAAATGATTTAGGAAGCTTCTCCTCCTCTCCCATTTTTGGGAAGAATTTGAGAAGGATAGGTATTAAGTCTTCTTTGAACGTTTGGTAGAATTCACCAGAAAAGCCATCTGGTCCTGGGCTTTTATTTTTTGGGAGATTTTTGATTACTTTTTCAGTCTCCTTACTGGTGATAGTTCTATTCAGATTATCTATTTCTTCTTGATTCAGTTTTGGAAGGTTATATGATTCTAAGAATTTATCCCTTCTTCTAGATTATCCAATTTGTTGACATTTAGCTTTTTGAAGTATTCTTTTATAACCTTTTGTATTTCTGGAGTGTCCGTTGTAATTTTCCCTCTTTCATTTCTGATTTTATTTGAGCCTTCTCTCTTTTTTTCTTTGTGATTCTAACAAAAGGTTTGTCAATTTTGTTTGTTTTCAAATAACCAGCTCTTAGTTTCATTGATTTTTCCTATTGTTTTTTAGTCTCTATTTCATTTATTTTTGCTCTAATTTTTATTATTTCCTTCCTTCCACTGATTTTGGGCTTTGTTATTCTTTTTCCAGTTCCTTTAGGTACACTGTTAGATTATTTGAGATTTTTCTTGTTTGTTGAGGTAGGTCTGTATTGCTACAAATTTCTGTCTTAGAACTGCCTTTGCTGTAACCCATAAGTTTTGGCATGTTGTAATTTCATTTTCATCTGTATCCAGGTATTTTAGATTTCTCTTTTGATTTCTTCATTGACCCAATCATTGTTCAGTAGCATTTACTTAATCTGCACATAGTTGTGGCTTTTCTGACTTTCTTCCTGTAGTTGATTTCTAGTTTCATACCTCTTTGGTCAGAAAAGATGGTTGGTATTATTTCAATCTTCTTACATTTTTATTTTGAGGAAGATTAGCCCTCAGCTAACATCCACCACCAATCCTCCTCTTTTTTGCTGAGGAAGATTGGCCCTGAGCTAACATCCGTGCCCATCTTCCTCCACTTTATACGTGGGATGCCTACTGCAGCATGGCTCGACAAGTGGTGTGTAGGTCTGCACCAACTGGATCTGAACTGGGAAACCCTGGGCCACTGAAGTGGAATGTGTGAACTTAACTGCTGAGCCACTGGGCCAGCCCCAGCAATCTTCTTCAATTTATTGGGACTTGTTTTGTGGCCTAATGTGTGATCAATTCTGGAGAATGCGCCATGTGTTTTTGAAAAAAATGTGTATTCTGTGGTTTTTGGATTAAATATTCTGTACATATCTACTAAGTCCATCTGGTCTAGTGTGTCATTTAAGGCCAATGTTTCCTCATTGATCTTTGGTTTGGATGATCTATCCATTGGTGTAAGTGGAGTGTTAAAGTCCCCTACTATTATTGTGTTACTGTATTATTGTGTTATTGTATTATTGTGTTCTTCTTTTATGTCTGTTAATAATTGCTTTATATATTTAGGTGTTCCTATGTCAGGTGCATAGATATTTAGTTTGTTATATCCTCTTGCTGGATTGTTCCTTTATATTATGTAGAGTCCTTCTTTGTCTCTTGTTACAGTTTTTGTTTTAAAGTCTATTTTGTCTGATATAAGTATTGCTACCCTGGCTTTCTTTTCTTTGCCATTTGCATGAAGTATCTTTTTCCTTCTCTTCACTTTCAATTTGTGAGTGTCTTTGGGTCTGAAGTGTGTCTCTTGTATGCAGCATATATATGTGTCTTGTTTTTTTATCCCATCAGCCACCCTATGCATTTTGATTGGAGCATTTAATCCATTGACAGTTAAAGTAGCTATTGATAAGTATGTACATATTGCTATTTTGTTACTTTTTTCTAGGTGTTTTAATTCTTCTCTGTTCCTTTCTTCTTCCCTTGCTCTCTTCCCTTGTGGTTTGGTGGCTTTTTTTAGTATTATGTTTGGGTTCCTTTCTCTTAATTATTTGTGTATTTATTATTGGTTTCTGGTTTGTGATTACCATGAGGTTCATATATAATAACCTATGTATATAGCAATCTATATTAAGTTGATGGTCTCTTTAGTTTGACCTCATTCTAAAAGCTCTACTCTTTCACTCTCCTCCCCCCTCATTTTATGTTTTTGAGATAATATCTAACCTCTTTTTTAATGTGTGTGTATTCATTATCCTCTTATCGTGGAAACAGGTAATTTTAGGACTTTTGCCTTTTGATCCTCATATTATCTTCATAGTGGTTGATATGCTACATTTATGGTATTTTAGTCTTTACCAGAGATTTTATTGGCTTTCTTATTTTGATAATTTTCTTATTCCTATTTGTGCTCTTCTCTTTCCCACTTAAATAAATCCCTTCAGCATTTCTTGTAAAACTTGTTTCTTGGTGATAAACTCTTTTAATATTTGCTTGTCTGGGAAATTCTTCATCTCTCCTTCATTCTGAATGACAACCTTGCCAGGTACAGTATTCTTGGCTGTAGGTTTTTTCCTTTCAGCACTTTTTTTTTTTGGCAAGGAAGATCAGCCCTGAGCTAACATCTTTTGCCAATATTCATCTTTTGTCTTGAGGGAGAGTGGCCTTGAGCTAATATCTGTGCCAATCTTCCTCTCTTTCATGTGGGATGCCAACACAGCATGGCTTGACAGGTGGTGCTAGGTCTGTGCCCAGGATCCAAACCTGTGAATCCCAGGTGGCTGAAGTGGAGCATGTAAACTTAACTTCCTTGCCAGCCCCTCTTTTCAGCACTTTAAATATATCACACCCCTCCCTTCTAGCCTGTATGGTTTCTGCTGAGAAGTCAGCTGCTAGCCTTATGGGGTTTCCTTTGTATGTAACTTGTTGCCTTTTTCTTGCAGCTTTTAGAATTCTCTGTCTTTAATTCTTGATGTTTTAAGTATAATGTATCTTGGTGTGGGCCTCTTTGCATTTATCTTGTTTGGTGTCCTCTGTGCTTCCTGTACTTGGATGTCTATTTCTTTCCTTAGGTTAGGAATGTTTTAAGCTATTATTTCTTCAAATAGACTCTCTGCCCCTTTGTCTCTCTCTTTTCCTTCTGGGACACCTAGAATATGAATGTTATTGAGCTTGCTGTTGTCCTAGAGGTCCCTTAGACTGTTCTTTTTATTTTTCCTGATTTTATTTTTGTGAGGAAGATTGACCCTGAGTTAACATCTATTGCCAATCTTTCTCTTTTTGCATGAGGAAGGTTGTTGCTGAGCTAATATCTGTGCCAATATTCCTCTATTTCATGCAGGATGAGGCCATAGCATAGCTTGATGAAGGATGTTAGGTCCACCTCTGGGATCTGAGCCTGTGAAATCTAGGCCGCTGAATGGAACACACAAACTTAACCACTACGCCACAGGGCCAGTCCCTGTTCTCATTAAAAAAAAAAAAAACCTTTGTTTAAATCTGTTCAGCTTGGGTAATTTCCTTTAGCTTTTTGTCCAGCTTGTTGATCTGTTCTTCTGTATCATTTACTTTGCTATCGCGTCCCTCTAGTGAATTTTTCATTTCCAGTATTGTATTCTTCATTCTGATTGGTTCTTTTTTATATTTTCCAGTTCCTTTCTGATGTTCTTACTGAGTTCATCCATTCTTCTCCCAAGACCAGTGAAAATCCTTATGACTTTTTGTTTGAACTTTTTGTCAGGTATATTGTTTGTTTGTGTTTCATTTAGTTCTTTTTTGGGGTTTTGTCCTGTTTGCTTACTTGGAATGTATTCCTTTGCCTGCTCATTTTTCCTCTTTCTCTGTGCTTATATCTATGTATTAGTTGGGTCAGTTACATCTCCTTATCTTGGAGAGGTGGCCTTATTTAAGAGATGCCTTACGAGGCCCAACACTGTGCTTCTCTCTCATCACCAGTTCCAGAGTGTTCCAGGAGTGACCCCTGTGTGAGCTACATATGTCCTTGTTTGTGGCAGGATTGCTCTTGCAGGTGCCCAGGGAGACTAGGCTGTGGTCCTGACGGGCTGATTGTAATGATCAGCTATGTGTGGTTGCCATGGGCCCTTCGGTCACTTTATTGGGTGTGGGGAGCCCCAGCACAGTTGTCTGCAAGATCTAATAGCACATTCCTGTTGCAGTTTTTCTGCTAAGTGAGTAGGCCCCCAGTGTGGCTAAGTGCTAGTCTCAGGACCTTATAATCACTGTAGACCTCTGGGCTGCAAACCTGTTGTCAGCTCTCTCAGGATTGTAGCTGACTGGGGCTGGGCCCAGGCATCAGAGTGCTCAATTGTTTCAGGCTTTGAAAGGCGGGGCCAATTCCCTATGTGGCTGTTTGAGAAGCACAAGTCTGCTGCAGCTGGCAAGCCCCACTGCCTGCAGCACCTCAGACACCATCAAAACAGTCCTGCCCTGTGTGCACACCCTGATCCACGGAAGTGAACCCAGTGGCCCCACTGCAGATGTCCCACATACTCCACCAATGCCCCAGACACTCCACCCACTCCTCATGCATGCCATGACCCACAGAGGCAGACCCTGGATGCAGAGGTTTCAGGCACCCAGACTATGCAGGCCCACAAGTTGCCCAAGGGCTTGCTGTTGGGTGGGGCCAATCCCTAGGGCTAAGCTGGATTAAATCTAGTGGGTGGGGAAGACCCTGGGCTAACAGGCCAGGGGAAGAACTTCAATGGTGTCTCCCAGCATCTGTGTCAGCATGCCTGTACTAGCTCACAATAATGGCTGCCACCAATGTCTCAGTCCCTGGAGAGGTCTAACCTCTCACCGAGCTGCACTCAGAGCCTATCAGGTGAGTTTCTTTCCACTAAAGGACTGTGCACCTTTCTTTCTGGTGATTTTAGGTTGCTTTCTGAAGTGGGTGAATTTGTGCACGGGCCCTAAAAGACCCCAATTTTTTCCCTTATGTGTGATAATTTTTCTGGAGATATTCCCTGTTGTAGTTAATAGCCAGCAAAGACTGATGTTAGGATGCTCATCTCGGTTGTGCTGAGTCCAAAGGATGCTTATAGAGATAATCCTCCCCTGCTCAGGTCCCCTACACCTCCAGGGAAGGCTGTGTCCCTTAGATTGCTCCTGTCTGGCCATGAAGTGCCGTGGCTTGTGAAGGCGGCATTTTTACTCTCCAGAAAGGAATTCTGCCTCTTCCACCTTGATCAGCACTGTCCTTTGTGTGAGGGTTCTTTCTATCCAGTTTTCAGTTCTCTCTCAGAGGAAATTGTATCTAGAGTAGTTGTAAGTTTGTTGTGGGAAGAGGTGAGTTCAGAGTCTGCCTACACCACTACTTTGACACCTCTCTGAGATTGTGAGGTCTTAATAGTACATTATGTGCAAAAATCAAGGGGAAATCATTTTTTATTCAGCCCTAGTTTTGCTTTAATAAATGGCTGCATAATATTTATTTTATTTTATTTTTAAATTTATATTTATTTTATTTTTAAATTTATATTTATTTTATTTTAAACAATGTGGTTTAGAGATGATATAGAGTGTAAGTAGAGAAGAGCAATGCAATAATGGAAGAGACAAAAACAGATTTAAAATGTCTTGATTACTCAGATGGAAGAGTAGAAGAGTGAGTTAGGAAATATTTAATAGTCCTTTTCTCCAAATACATAACACAAATTAGACAATAAGTTTGTTACATAAATGGAGAGCTAATTATATGGCATATAAGGTTATTTTCTTGATATGATTTTAAAATCACTCTGAATAGCTGCTTGAATTCAACGTTTTGGGGACTGACTCCTCTGGAAGGGAAAGGCTGGTTATATGACCAACAGGCAACTCTTGAAGCTTGGGGGATTTTTATCTCTTGCTTTGTCAGTAACCATGGCTGAAATATATTTTGAGGGGGGACTCTGTAGAACACAATTCCAAAACAAGAAAAAAGATCTGTTTATTATTTTAGTTTATGGAGAGCTCCTGAGTGTTTTAGGAAGTAGAACCAACTGCTTATTTAAAGAAAGCAGTGAACCAAAAGAAGCTCTTCTCCTCCAAATGATCTAAGAACAACCCAAAAATCATTTCAGTTTTCTACATTTCTTGCAAAATAAATAGTACTAGATTGGACTGAATCAGCCAAGGAAGATTTGATTTTCCTTGTTCCTTGGTTATGCTTTGCAACTATTCTTTTTTTTTTTCCTCTTCTCTTCAAAGCCTGCAGTACATAGTTATATATTCCAGCTATAGGTCCTTCTAGTTGTGGCATGTGTGTTGCCACCACAGCATGGCCTGATGAGCAGTACCATGTTCGCACCCAGGATCCCAACTGGCGAAACCCTGGGCCACTGAAGCAGAGCCCACGAACTTAACAACTCAGCCATGGGGCTGACCCCTGCAACTATTTTTTTTTTTTTTTTTTTTTAAGGATTGGCACCTGGGCTAACAACTGTTGCCAATCTTTTTCTTTTTTTTTTCCTGCTTTATGTCCCCAACTCCCCCCTGTACATAGTTGTATATCTTAGTTGCAGGTCCTTCTAGTTGTGGGATGTGGGACACTGCCTCAACGTGGCCTGACGAGTGGTGCCATGTCCGCACCCAGGATCCGAACCCTGGGCTGCCGCAGCGGAGCGCGTGAACTTAACCACTCGGCCATAGAGCTAGCCCCTGCAACTATTCTTTAAATAATATCTCAGTGAATCTTATAAGAGATATTTAAGAAGCAGAGTGGAAGATTTGAATGATCTAAATTCTAGGACAAAATTCAACACTATTTAAATGAATACAACAAAATGCAATGATCAACAATGTAAAAATCACAATAACTAGCACCCGAGAAAAATTCTCAGGCATGCAAAGAAGCAAAAAATATCACCCTCAGAAGAAAAATAAGTCTACAGAAACAAATTCAGAAATGACAGAAATCATGGAAGTATCAGAAAAGGATGTGAAAAGCTCACCTAGGCAAATAATTAAATTGCTGAAAATCAGTGATGAGGAGTAAAATTGAAAGGCAGCTAGACAGAAAGAATTCATGGCATATAGAATGAGAACAAATGACTTCTCATCAGAAACTAAGCAATCTAGAAGACAATGGAAACATATTGTTAAAGTTTTAAACAAACAACCCCCTCCTCCAAATCCACAAACCACTGTCATCTAGAATTTTTAATTCAGTGAAAATATATTTCACAATTGAACTTGGGATAAAGAATTTTTTCGACAAACAAAAACTTAGAGTTTTCATCTAATGCAGATCTACACTATAAGCAATGTTATAAAGTACTTCAGGCAAAAGGAAAATTACACAGGATATTAATTTGGATGTCCATAATGGAATGAAGAGCCATAGAAATGGTAAATATGTATGTAAATATGTGACTTACCCCCCTGATTTTTAAATCTCTTTAAAAGACTGTTGAAAGAAGAAATGATAGCTCTGTGTTATGGGAATAATAACAAGTGTAGAAATAAATTGTATGACAATAGCAGAAAGAAAAGGCTAGAGGAAATGGGTTTCTTACACTATATGAGAAGTAGTATAAAATTATTTGAAGGTATATGTTATAAGTTAAAAATGTATATTGTAAACCTTACAGTAAATACTCAGAAAAAAACCACCCAAACAAACACTATGATGTCCCATAAACTAAATCCTTGAAATAAATCTATTGATTATCTATCCAAGTATCTACATATCTATCTAATCTATCTCCTGCTGATTCTGCTTCCCTGGCCGACACTTGACTAATATATGAGTACATACCTATCATGCCAAAATAAGAAAATAAGAGAAAAGTGGACTTCTAATGTGCTTTTAAGGCATAGTGGAGTCTGAAGTATTTTGTTCTTGAGTTAGATGGCCAATATTATATTTCTTAGGCAATGACACTGTTTGTGCTGAGAGAATACAATGTATGGTATCATTATTATCAGACTACGCACTCACCAGAAAGCAGTGGTCAGAAAAATCAGAACATTTAAAACGGAATATCTCACTACAGCAGAATTTTTCTCCCCAAAGAGAAAATGAAGCTATAACCAAAGTAAATTTCCAAGTGGTTTATTTGTTAACCCAGCAAGGAAATCCGTTTATTAATGTGAGTCAATGCGAATTTGACTGTGTAGCCAAAGAAATGTGTCCAGATAAAATAAACTTATTTAAGATGAGTATTAGCGTTTCAGTGGGAGCAGTTGCTTGCAGAGTTGGGGACATTGGAGCAACATTGATAGTAAATTAACAAACAAGGCAAATTATTTCAAGTGGTTTCCTTTGGCTGTTATAAGTTGACAGATGTTACTGATACTTCTCAATTGTCATTTGTTTTAGGAGTTAATGCTGAGTTTGAAGTGGCTGAAAAATTAGCCTCTATAGTAGTTTCCATGGAACTATAATATAGGTGATACATTTTTGAATAAGTGAGAAAACATAAATTCAGTACAATCTGAAGTGGAATCTGCTAAGATATGTTACAACTGATGGTGATAAAAATATGCATAAGCAGTAAAAAATCTTCACTAGACAAACTTACAAAACTTATGAAAATGTAAGATGTTTAAAATCTATGGTTATTGATTCTGTTAGTCATCAGCAGGTGAAACTATCACGTGTTTATTGAATCAGTAGTGTCAAAGGCAAACTATTCACTCTTGAGGACTCAACCATTATTAATTAATGGATTTTTGTCAAATAAATCTATTTGTGCGCTTAACAGTGGTAAAGTTTTACTGCAATTTTTTGAGATCAGGATCAAGATTGAAATTTTTCTGAGTCAATATAGATTTATCAGTTCTATATAAGAGAAGAAGAGAAAGACACACATAATATATCTAGATTTCAGTAAAGTGTCTTTCAGGCTTTCATAATTAAAAAAATTAAAAACTGTGAATTCTATGGAAACACAGTTAGATGAATTTGAAACTTCAGGGACACATTTCCATAAAGTATCAACTTAAAGAATATTGCATGAAGTCAAGCATACACTTATGCTCTTATTGTTTTCCAACAGTTTTGCCAATGATTTAGATTTAGACAGAAAAGGTAAACAATGAGAAGAGTTTAGGGTTAAATAATTTGAAAGAATTATATTGGCTGAATACTCATGATAAGTCAAGGATATTGGGGTTTCCCACTCCCAATCCCTCAAAGCTCATAAAAGTTCAGGTTTTTCTAATAAAAACACAAGGAGAATCACAATCCCACTATTGCCAAGTGGCCAGTCCCCCTCCTGTATCCACCTCTGTGCTCTTTGACAACAAGCTGGTCTGTGATGTGTGGTCATATCTTCTCTCATTAACCCAAGATGCCCACAGTTGTTTCCAAGAATCCTCAACCCTCTTCACAAATCACAGCCTTCCAAGCATAAACTTCTGGCCAGCCTCTGAATGTGCTATGCTCATTCAGATTTTCATATCTCTACATGTGCTGCTTCCTCTGTCACTGCTCAAAGCCAAACCATCATCCAGATAGCACCTCTTTGAAGAAGCCTTTTCATACTTTCCAGTCATATTTTATTACTTGTATTCTGTGTGGGCCTTTTAATACTACACTTATCACTCTATTTAAAATACTTCTTTACCTTTCTCTTATCTATAGACTGTGAATTCTTTGAGGGAGAGTCCATGCTTCCTCTTCTTCCTCCTTCTTCTTTTGCATAATTATCATCTATAAAAGAACTTGGTATATTAGAGTACCAATTAGCATTTTTTTCCTCTCTTGGATGATGAGGTGATTGGTGTTGCCGTTCATTACAGAAATAAAGCGAAGAGAGGAATACAAGCAGGTTTAATGAGTTAGGGATATTTTGAAGCTGTGACGCCCATGGGAGCCCAGGGAAGATGTATAGTATGCAGTAGGAAAACAAAGCTGGAAATCAAGCAGAGGTTTGGAAGTAGCCAGAAAACTTATCTAGAGAAACCATGTACCTGAATTTATTCTGATGGTTTAAAACCCTGAAATCTCACCTAAATGGGTTCATTTCCATCTTCTCTAGTACTTCTTGTCTGTGTGCCAGGAAATCTTACATTATACTCACAAAGATCACTTGAAAATTTCTCCCCTGATTGCTATGGTCTGAATATTTGCATCCCCCTAAAGTCCATATGTTGAAATCCTAACAACCAATGTGATGGTATTAGGAAGTGGGGACTTTGGGGGGTGACTAGTTCATGAGGGTGGAGCATTCATTAATGAGATTAATATTCTTTTCCTTTTCTTAAGGAAGGGAGATGAGACATGGGGCAGGCAGAACAACAGATGTCCTGCTGCAGACTCTTCAGGACTGCACTAATTAGCACAAACGTCATCCAGTTCAGCCTGGAACTTCTCATAATTTCCATGGCCACTTCTGCCCTCTACCCCTTTGTGCATGCCATCCTCTTTATGTGAAATCACAGTCGTTGGCTGCCCCAAATGTATGTACTTGCCCCAAAGCCACACATCTGCAAGGCTCATCGCAAACACGCATCCCCCTGAAGGTCCATCTTGATTTTGCCAGTTAGAAGTGCTCTCTCTTACTCTCAGAAACCTCTCTAGATTTTTTTTTTAAGATTTATGAAGAATAATCTCATTAATACTTTTGAGAACATAATGAGATCTCACTAATTCAGACCCCATTAACCATCATGATTCATGAACTGAGAGCAAATTTACATTGGTATTACCTGCTTTTTAAAAAAATAATATACTTAGAAATTAAGCATATAAACCTGACTCCAAATTAGTGTTTCAAGAAGTGACTTGAACTCCATGATCTTCTCATTCTTTTCTCTACCATCTTGATCAATGGTCTATGAACATTTAAAGAAAAATATTTCGTCAAGAGCACTAACTAGACACTGCAAAGGCCTCAACTGAAACAGAAAATATACCCCGACTCATAAAAATCTTATAAGTATTTATTTACCAGATCAATAGGTATTTAGAGGTAGGAATATTGATGAAAAGGTTTAGGTCAACAGGCAGCTCCAGGATAGCTCCAAGAACAAGGGGTCTTTATATTTCTGGTGACTCTTTCTCCCAGATTGTTGTTGTATTTGCTAAACCCCAGAACATAGCTGTTTTTCATTTTTCAACCTGCCCAAATACATGAGTCTAGAAAATAAATATCCGATTGTTTATGTTTGTGTCTGTCTTCTATGAATGGGAGAACAATAAAGATGATTTTCATTAGAAAATAATTGAAAGATATTAGCATGAATCTTAGGACTTCATCTTCTCCTCAAGCCCAGAGAATAGGAAAATAACCTGATAAAGCTTATTTATTCATGTGGGATCTCTGCCCCTAGGTGACCCATTAACTGCCTCCTCTTATGTTGCTCTGGGAAAATCAATCTTACTCTTTGAGACCATTCCCAGAACAGACTGAAGTCATACTGTCCTTCCCTGTTCTATTTGGTACCACTTTTTACTACCCTCTTATTCCTAATTAGCTATCTCTTTCTACTCTGGGGGAATTTCAAATAGGTCCGTATGCCAGGTGAGATTATTCTGAAGACGCTGCTATTTCATATCTGCTAGAAAACAGGTGGGTGAGAAGGAGAGGCAGAATAGATTCAGATTGCTCTGCTTTGTCGACTAAGATATTTTCTGGTAACTAAGTCACAGTTTGAAATCACCACTGGAGATTTCAAACTGTGATTTAGTTGTGGAATGGGAGAAGAAGGCACCCAGAAGAGAAAGAATTGATAACAGTAGCTGAGTCAACGGGCAAGGTTTAAAAAATACTCAGGTGGGAAACTACCTTGGTTTTAAACAGGGACCGAGAGGGTGTCAGGTAGCGAAAGGCAAGAATTGTGATGTGAGAGAGTCAGGCATGACCCAGGAGGCACACAGGAGTGTAAATACCACTAAGATGCATATGGAATACTTAGATTTAGCTCTGGATTCAAATTAGTTAGGCAGTAAACATCGATTCCAGATCTGGTAATATTACTTGGTCTTGGTTGTAGAAAACAACTTCTACGTGGACCAAACAAATAGAAATATGCAACTTAGGCAGTGTTTGCCAAAGAAGCAGGAATTGCTTGTTTTTTTCCTCCTGCACTGACCATTTAATCAGTTATTATAATAAATGACTGAGAAGAAAAAAATCTCCACCACAACTAGAAGGACCCACAACTAAAATATATATAACTATATACTGGGGGGCTTTAGGGGAGAAAAAGGAAAAATAAAATCTTTAAAAAAAAAAAAGACAAAACATGTCGATATAATGTTTTAAAAAAAATCTGAAGTGATTGCTGAGGTCAAATATTCTCTCTGAGTAATTCAGTTTGACTCCAGTCGTCCTGAAATATTCACAGAACCTTGATATCTGGGTTATTTGTACATTCATTCAACAAAAAACTCTTCTTCAGCTTCTGTTGTTTCCAGCATTGTCTGGAGTGCTGGGAATACAGAGAAAATTACAAATTTCTTCCTCCCATGAGCTTGCACCCTGCGTGGGAGATAGACTCAGCAACAGAAAGTTCCATTGCATCGCTGCGCACCTGGATCAGGAACAGCTGAGAGGTAGAAAGGTAAGTAAGGGAGGAACATTCTTTAAGGAAATGTCTCATTAGAAAAGAAGTGTCCGGAAAGGGGAAAACTTTGGTTTCAAGTTAAGGATCTACCCTTCTCTATGGCAGATGACACTTTCCGTCAAATATGTCCTGAGAAGGAAAACTCAGGTCCTGTCTTTGTGAGGTTAGCGTTTCCTTCTAAAGCCTTTCACTGGGTGTGTGGCTAGGACTCTTTGGAATTCTACAGGTGTAAGCTAGTTTTTAATTTCTTTTCTGTGTTTTTCCATTTGGGCATGTTGAACTCTAGTCTCAGAACTTGAGGGAAGTTTTTTACTTTTTTCTTTTCTCTTTCTCTTCTAGATGATTCTTTTCATCATTCTACACATAATTGTACCACAGAGTAAATGGTGCTGTGATAAGTATGAAGTGCGATTGGAAAGGAGGGGAACAAGATTTTTTTCCAGCCAGGAGAATTGAGGAGTTTTCATGAGATGGGTGATGTTTAAACTGGGCTGTGAGAAATGAGCAACATTTCAAGATGGATGAGGCAGATATTTTATGTGGAGGGGATAGTTTGAACAAAAGGATGAAAAGAAAGTTTCAGAGATGATGAAGGGACTGATTTAGCTGAAGATAGGGTGAGAGAGTGCTGGGGCCAAAACACAGAGGCCCTAGAATGCTATGTTGTTCTGTAGCCAGTGGGAAATCACCAACTGTGAGTGTAGTAGAGAGGCACAGCTAGTGTTTTTGGAATATTAATCTGCTGTAGAATGGGCTTAGGGGGCAGAGTCTGGGAACTGGGGGCACTTTGAATTTTGCAGGACCCTCATCTCTAGCTGGTTAATCCTCATTACTGTGTCATCTTGAAGCTCTGATCTACTGGTTCATTTTCTATTTCTTATTTCAGTGTCTTTTACTAGCCTCCCTGGATCCCACTCCATCCCAATCAGATTCCAGATAAATCATGGAAAATTTTGAGTTTTTTTTCTTTCTCAACTACTCAAACTCTGGGATACCTGATGATCTTTCCCTAGGTTTTTTCCTTTGTTTATTTGATGGTGATATTATCAAATGAAAAAAAAGGGGCAGTAATAGGTAGAAATAATTTTATACATCTCCTTTAAAATCTAAAGTTCATACAATTCATTGACAGTATAGCCACTAAAAGACAGACCTTCTGAATTCTGGTGCAGTTAAAATTCACCTGTCACTACTTTAGTGGTCTTTTCACTATAACAAAAAACCTTATTATAGATAACATTTCTTTATACCTTCACACATTCTTTTCCTTTTCCCCTCTTGATTCAGACCAACACATGGCCCTTTTATTTTGCAAGGATAACCTTTCTTGTCTTTAATTTTGATTTCATCCATGTCTGCTACTCTACGACCTTATCATCAATTGCCTCTGACTCTTATGCACTTTCACATTCTCCTCCAGTGGCTCCTATGAAATGCTCATTTCTCCTGTTTATTTGGTTGCTAAAAAATCCTTTTATTTTGGAGTATCTTCATGTATTTGTCTCCTTCTTTTCATTTTTAACTTGTATACTCTCAACAGACTAACTTTTTTAACAAATTGTCTTTACCTTAACCCTAGGCAACCTGAATTCCTCCTTCTCTTATTCATTCATTTATTCCATAAATATTTATTGAGCATATCTGATGTGTTAGGAATGTTCTAGGCACTGGAAATACATTAGTGAAGAATTCCTAGATGTTCCTTGTCTTCAAATACCTGTTTTCTTATTAATGATCCCAGAAACTCTGAATTATTCTCCTTGACTCCATTGCAACACTCTTCACCTTCTTGAAATAATCTCATATTTTAGCTTCTAGAGCCCTGAACTCTCCTGGTTCTCTAGCGTCCATTCTCTGCTTGCATCATAAGTTTTGTTTCCTTTTCCCAGACTTTAAATCTTGGGCTTTTCCAGTAGTCTTCTGATCCTTTCTCTAGATCTATATTTCTTATGGCTTCAATTATCATCTTTATACAAATGACTACTAAGTTACCTTTCTAGCCTTAGCTTCTTTTTAAAACACTACTGCACATAAACAAAGCCCTACTCTACTTAAAAACCCCACCTGACTACTCTTCCACCATAGAGGATTTCATCCTCTATAGCCTGGCTCTCCAGGGCCTCTACAATCTGTTTTCTACATATCTTTACAGTTTTTCTCCTATGTCCCTCCTATACTACCATTCCTTGAAGCCAAAACAGTCATTGTTCCCCCAAAAAACTGCTTGTTCACTCTCGCCACTGTACCTTTGCACATGTTGTTTCCTCTCTCTGGATTGTCCCTATCCATTTTCTCCTCTTATTATTTTATTTTTTAAAAATTGTGAAATATATTCTACAGACAGAAGAGTATATAAAATGTACATGTTTATTGAAAATAATAAAATGAACTCCTGTGCAATAGTCTCCCAGGTTAAAAGATAGAGTTAGAAAGCACCTGTGTTTCTCTATTTTTATTCCCCTCCCTCTCTTCTACAGTTAGCTACCATCTGATTTTGTGTTAATAGTCCTTGGCTTTTTCTTTTTATCATCAATGTATGCAAAGTAGGCAAAGCAAAATAAATACATTGTTGAAAGACGTGTACTACTGGACACTGCTACCTGGATGTCCACCTTTCACTTCAAACGTTACACGTCTAGACTAGACTCCATCTTCTCCTGCCCTCCCCATCACTGGATTTCCCTTCAAGGAAGGACGTGCTGCCCAGCTATGTGATGTGCCATTAGCAGACAGCCTCTAGCTGTCAGCCCCCTGGCGTCTACTTCAGCAGCAGACCCTTGAGGTCACATCCTGCCCGGAGCAGCCTACATGCGATGGATGACTGAGTGAAGGTGGGGTATAAATGCCCAGCTGTTTCAACCCCGAGTGGGGCAATTTGATGGAGCAAAACTCACCCCAGAGCTCCGTGTGGCAGGGCTTTGTTATGTCTGCATTGTAGTTAGACTTCTTCCTTTGCCCAATCCTGCTTCTTCTGACTTCCCTTAAAGGTGTTGATCTCTCATAAGCATCTTGTACCTTAAACTCAGCCTCAGTGTTTGTCGGTGTCACAATCCAATGTACACATCAGGATAGATGCGGAGAGGGCTGATGGCCACTCTGAGTTTATTATAACCAGCGTTTCAATATATACATAGCTTACATCTGTTAAACATACACAGGTGTTCTGGATGAAGTAATTAGCGAATGCCAAGAATTCTTAGTGATTTCTCAAGGAGCCCTCCCTTGGTCTCTGTTTTGATATTATCATGTTGTTGCTGTGCTCCTATATTTTTATCTCAGAGCAGGCAAGGTCTCTTAGGCAACGGTCCCTCTTGCTCCCGATATCGATATCGTTTCTCCATCTGTGCCCCCCGGGCGGCCGCCGCCTGGCTTAGGTTGCCCCCCCAGGGGGTCTTACCCGTCATTGGCTAACCGGCCTTCTCACCTCTGGGTCACAGTTTGTTGGCAAGCTTTTTCCAGTGATTATTAACCCTTCCTATGTCAGGGGGCGGCTACAGTGTTCACTCTTGGGGGAACCCAAACTGCAACACTATCCCGCTTTCTTCCTTTTGGCAAAACCATTTTTGTCAATTTTGCATCAAGTCCACGGGTGACATTGGCCTGAAAATTTTTTTTCTCATATTGCTCTGGTCAAATTTTAGTATCAAAATTACATTAGTCTCATAAAATAAGAAAGGGAGAAAGTTTTCTCTCTTTCTATGTGATTTCTGTAGAATTTTAATTATTGGTTCCTTGAATTTTTGGTAGATCTTCTCATTAAAATCAGAATTGCGTTTGCGGGAAGATTTTTAAACGCAGTTATAAGATTATTTAGGTTTCTTGTTTTATCAGTTGTGGTCCCCACAGAATACAGATAGCACACTCAAGTAGAGTACTAGAGGGAAGATTAGTAATGAAGAGACTACTTCAAAGGCAAGGATGGGATTAAGGAAGCCAGTAAGAAGGGGTGAAGCACCCCAGGGTGTTTGCTGGAATCTGCAAAGAAAGTTATGGAGGTAGGAGTGGGCTGCCCTATTGGAGAGAAATGACACCTGGAGGAGACTAAGTCAGGAGATTAAGATCCTTATCTTTTACTCTCTCTTCCTGGCCTCCCATTTCTTGTCAGTTCCTGCCAATGACCAAAACCAACCAACAGTGAGAGCAAGAGAGCCCAGTTTACAGTCCTTAAAGGTCAGCCCCAGGGCAGGGTGGAGAAGGGGGACAGTGGATCTAGAATGTGCAACACAATAATTTTGGGTAAGTTATGTTTTTCTAGATATTTGCTCACATTATCAAATTTTTGAAATATATTCACATAAAGTTGTTCATTATAGTCTCTTATTATGCTTTTAATGTTGGTAACATCTCTACTTATGTTCCTCTTTCATTCTTAATATTAGTTCCGTGTGCCATTTCATTTTTTCCCTTGATCAGTCTCATCAGAGGCTTATCAATTTTACTTGTCTTTTCAAACAACAACTTTCATTTTTTTTGCTTCTCTGTAGTTTATTTTTGTTTTGTATTTCATTCATTTATACTCTTTATGATTTCCTTATTTTTCTTTTTGCTTGTTTTGCCATTCTGTTTACTAACTTTTACTTAGCTCATTAATTTCTAAATTAATTTTAAGCCTTTTTTCCCTCTCTAATAAAAGCAATTAGACTATATATTTCCCTCTAAATACTGCTTTAGCTGCATCCCACAGGATTTGGTATATAATATTTTTACAACTCTGACTAAAATGCTTTCCAATTTTCATTGTATTTCGTCTTTGACCCAAGAGTTTTTGAAAAGAGTTTTACTCAATTTTCAAACACATGGAGATTTTCTACTAGTCTTTTGTTTTGTGGCTCTACCTTAATCGCCTTGGGGTTGGAATGTGGTCTGCATGGCAGCAATCTTTTGAAGTTTGTTAAGATTTGCTTTATACAAGAGTACAGTATATGGTAAATTTTTGTTACGTTCTATATTTGCTTCAAAAGAATGTTCTGCATATGTTGGGGCCAGGGATCTATATAATTCAATTAGGTTAATCATGTTTTCAAACCTTCTCTCTGCTGACTGATATTTCATCAGTTTGTCCTATTGTTCACTGAGAGGAGTGTATTTCACTCTCCTACTATTTCCACAAATATACAGGATTTGTCTATTTCTTCTTGTAGCTCTGTTAGTTTTTTTCTTTATATGTTTTTGGGCTATGCTATTAGGTGCATACAAGTTAATACTTGGTATGTCTTTCTGTGAAATTGAATTCTCTGCATTTTGAAGTGATCATTATATTTTGTAATGCTTTTGCCTTAAAGTTGATTTAAATAACATTATTACTAACCATATCAGCTTTCATTGGTTAGTATTTGGTTGGTATACATTTCCCATACTTTTATTCCCAACTTTTCCATCCTTCTATTTTCTTATGTTTTAAGTATATCTCTTGGGGACCAGCATGTGGCCTAGTGGTTAAGTTCAGTGCTCTCTGCCTTAGTGGCCCAGGTTTGGTTCCTGGGTGCAGACTTACACCACTCATTGGCAGCCATGCTGTGGCTGTGACCCACATACAAAATAGAGGACGATTGGCACAGATGTTGGCTCAGGGCAAATCTTCCTCAAGTGAAAAAAAAAGAGGAAGATTGGCAACAGATGTTATCTTAGGTTGAATCTTCCTCAGTGAAAAACAGAACAAAAAACCCCAAAACAAACAACAAAAAATATCTCTCTTGTAAATAGTATATTGTTGGAATTTTTAAAAAACAATCTGATAATTCCTCTTTTTTTTTAAAGTGGAGAATTTAGTCTACTCATGTCTATGGTGATTTCTGATCTATTTGCATTTATTTTTTAATCATCTTATTGTGTTCTATTTGTTCTATCATTTCTATGTTTCCTTCTCATGTCTTGCCTTTTTTTGGATTTAATATTCATTCTGATTCTATTTTTTTTATCCTCTACTAGTTTGGAAATTATACATTCTATTTTTATTCTTGTAGTGATTATACCAGAAAATTAGCATTCATACTTAACTTATTAAAGTCTAATACAGACCTGTCATAGAATACAATGTGAATAGTACTTCCTGGATTTGTGCAACATGGTAACTCTGAGGACCTCATATATTTTAACTCCATTTGCCATCCTCTCAGTCAACTTCCTGTTGCTACGATGTGTTTTAATTCTCTCTCCCTCAAATCACACAGTATACTATTAAGTTGTTTTATATAGTCTTTGTTTATTTAGATTTGGGCACATATTTACTTATCCTTCCTTCTTGCATTTCCATCTTGGATTACTTTCTTTCTGCCTGAAGTACATTCTTTAGAATTTTCTTTGGTTATGTTCTCTGAGAGAAAACTCAAGTTTTTGTTTGAAAACATTTTATGGTCATGTGTCACATAATGACAGTGGTATGTTCTGAGAAATGCGTCATTAGCTGAATCATCATTGTGTGAACATCATAGAGTGTACTTACACAAACTTAGATGGTATAGTCTACTATGTATCAAGGCTATATGGTGCTAATCTTATGTGACTACTGTCATATATGCATTCTGTCATTGACCAAAACATCATTTTGATGGGTTCTTGTCATTATCTCTTCAAATATTGTTTTTACCCTATTTTTTCTCTCTCCTTCTAGAGCTTCGGTTAGAGTATATTAGGTTTTGTTTTTACCCTGTTGTCCATGTCTCTTAATATATCTTTTATATTTTCCAATTCTGCTTTCTCTGTTGCATCTGTAGATATAACTTCCAATTTACAAATCCTATGTTTGACTCTATCTTCTATGCTGTCAGATCTCTCTATTGAGTCCTAAATTTTAATTATTTTATTTTCAATTTCCAGAAGTTTTATTTGGTTCCTTTTCAAATTTATTTCTTTGGTCATTTTAGTTTCTTGTTCTCTGTTTATGTTTTCACTTCTGTTTATTAAACATATGAAATATAGTCATTTTATTCTGCATATGATCTTTCTAATATCTTAAGACTTTGTAGGTTTGTTTTGGTTCTCTCTCTCTCTTATTAATTTTCTATATGGTTCCTAATTTTTTTTGTGCGTGTGTCTTTAGGGATGTGTTTATGAGTTTTTGTTTTCCTCTTGGAACTTTAGCTGTGGGAATCATTTGAGGCCTTGGATGAAGATCAAAATTCAAAATAGATACAAGTTTCTTTGCAAGCTCTCTGGGGCATGAGGTGGGTGGTTTACTCCTAGTTTACTTTTCAAAGAAGTAAGACATTTTGGAGTTCCAGATTCATTAGGGGAGATTTTTATATTAGATTTCCACTTTACCTGGACTCTGGGCTTTTGTTCTTGGTCCCTGCATCCTGCTAGGCCTTGAAAAACTAAGCTCAGAATCACTTGATTTGGGCTAAGGTCTTAAGAGCAAAAGTCAGTTTCACTGCTGTGCTTGTTTCTCTGAGGTCACACATTTACTGAGTTTTTAGCTAGAGTGTTTTTTATTTTCTTGCTATTTATTGATATGTTTAATAAGATGATAACTTTTGTTCAGTATTTTAAGTTTTCAGTGGAAGATTTGTTTAGATAGCTCTGCCATTTTGTCAGAAATGAAAGTCTCCGTCTTATTCTCTTGAATAAACATTTGTTTAAGGGTCAAATCCTATTCCTGGAAACTATATTATGACAACAATTTCTTTTAGAATCACAAATGTAGGGGATCAATGTGTTATTTTTGTGTTCTAAGGATCACTCCAGTGCACTAGATTCTTGAACATATGAGAACATATCTGGTTCTTGAACATATCATATCTTGAACAATAAGCAGTGATAAATATGCACATTTTATTTGTGCGTATGCTGACATCTATATTTCTAATTTCTATCATGTGTAAAACATGTATTCCTTACTTCTGTGAGCATTAGTTCTCTGATTGTACTCCAAAGCTAGTGTAAAGTTATCATTAAGACAGTAAAGCATCCCTTATTAAAATGAGGGCTAGTTCTACAACACTCCACTTTTGTTTTACCACATTTAGAAACTAACTCTTTAGAGGAAGATAACTAGGATTATAAGTGAATTGAGTCCAATATCATTTAAAGAGTTTTTGAAGGAACAGAAAAATAATTTGCTTATAATGACTTTGAATATATATGAAAGCTGTATTTAAATGCTTGAAAAGTTGGCATATAGAAGATGGATTTGATTAATTCTGTGTGACTTCAAAGGACAGAACTTGGACCAATGGTTAGAAATTAAAGAAAGTAGATTTCTTCTCACTATAGACAGAAGAGTTTTAGAATGATTGCAGATGTCCAACAATGGAGTAAGTTACATCAGAAGCTAGATTGTTCTCCATCAATGAAATTGTTCATGGAGAGTGTGAATGACCACTGGCAGAGAGTTCTACAGAGGGAGTTTCTGCTCTCTAAGAACCAACGATTCAGTGAAATTCTTGGTGATGCTCACTTCTATGAATTTCTGAACCTCACAGTTGACCCCTAATATGTTCCATTGTGTATTACTGTTTATTTTGATTTATTTCCTCAGATTTTAAGTCCATTGTGATTAGGAACCTTGCTTCATGTTTTTCTATTTCACACCAGACAATACTCTACCCAGAGTGGATACTGTTTTGAATATAATTGTTGATGTTTGTTCCATGTGTGGAAGTCTATTTGGAATATTTATAAGGTGATCTAAAATGAGTCTCACTTAATAGATTTCTGATGTTGTGTTCTAAACCACCACAGAGGTGCCCAAATTGTCCATAGACCAGTTCTGAAATCCCAGAGAGATCTCAAAATACCTGGAATGGGGGAAAGAAAGGACAGTCTCCCACATCTCTAGCGTTTTGAAGTCCTTGTGGGCTAGTATAAGCGACAATTTATTCCCATTTAATATGGTATTTATACCTTTGTTTTCCTTTTCATCCCAAAACTCGGTTGAAATTCTTTTTAATTTCTCACTTGGCTCCCTGATGTCAGAGGAGAACCCATGGTGAAATTCTAAACAGAATCAGTAATAACAAGGGAAGTTGGTGAAAGATGGAGCGAGATTCGGACCAGTATCAAATCTTTGTCAAAAGAGGTTCTAGTTAATTTTTGAGATTTGTACATTCTTTTAAATAGCCAGTACGGTGGCTTTGTGTTACGTCAACTTTTCTAGATTGAGCTAAATTCCCAAGAAATCCCATTTCTGTATGTTTCCAGCTAGAATGGGTTGCAAGAGACAATCTTTGGCAATATTTGGAGAATAGAAGTGAAACAGCAGCCATATTTGTAGCTCACACATTTTGTCATTTTTCTGTGTTTCCTCATTGGTGTGAGGCAGTGGCTGGGACTGCAAGTGCCGCACCTTCCTTGGATCCTTCTTTAGCTTCTCTGACTGATGGGCCAGGTGTGTATTTAGCTCTGTGGTGAAGGGCCCTGGCTTCTGCAGTGCACCCCTTCCATTAAAGTCAGAGATAATGAGCTCTCACACTGGTTTTAGTCTGTCCTTGCAGTCTTTAGCTCTTGCTTGTGTGTTCCAGTTTATTTTCATTCTTCTCCATCTTACATCCATCTTCCATTCCTGACTGCTTGTCCTGCAGACTTCAAGTTACAGCACCAGATGCAAAGACAACAGACTTATAGAGACTGCTGAATCCAACTTCCATTTTGAAAGTTCAAGTCACTGTCACAAATCTTCAAGTATACTATGTCCTAGTGGTTCTACTTCTCTAATGGAACCCTGACTGATACTGCCAGTAAGTCCAATTTCTTATTTTTCTTGTTCTTCTAGGCAAATTTGGAGCCCAAAGTGACTGAGACCATGGCGGGAAGAAATCATTCGGTGGTGTCTGAGATTGTGTTGGTGGGACTCACCAGTTCCTTGGAGATGCAACTAGCCCTCTTCCTAGTTTTCTCTGTGTTCTATGTAGCAGGTATTTTGGGAAACCTCCTCATTGTGCTCACAGTGATCTCTGACCCTCACTTGCACTCCCCCCTGTACTTCCTGCTGGCCAACCTCTCCTTTATTGACATGTTGGTTTCCTCCAATACAGCTCCCAAGATGATTTCTGATCTTTTCAAGGAGAGAAAAGTAATCTCCTTCCAAGGCTGCATTGTTCAGACGTTCTTTATTCACATTATGGGAGGAACTGAGATGGTTCTGCTCATTGCCATGGCCCTTGACCGTTATGTTGCTATACGTAGACCTCTCCACTACCTGAACATCATGAACTTCAGAACTTGTATTTTACTCTTGGTGGCTTCCTGGACCATTGGAATCATCCACTCTTTGATCCAACTTGTGTTTGTTGTAAACCTACCATTCTGTGGCCCCAATGATGTAGACAGCTTTTACTGTGATCTTCCTCGACTTATTAGTCTTGCCTGCACAGACACTTACAGATTGGAGCTGATGGTCACTGCCAATAGTGGTTTCATCTCCCTGGGAACTTTCTGCATTCTGATCATCTCCTATATCTTCATCTTGGTCATTGTTTGGCAACGTTCTTCAGATGGTTTGTCCAAGGCCCTCTCTACACTGTCAGCTCACATCACTGTGGTGGTCTTGTTTTTTGGCCCATGTATTTTTGTGTATTCCTGGCCATTTCCCACAGTGCCAGTGGATAAATTCCTTGCCATTTTTGATGTAATTATCACCCCATTTCTGAACCCCACCATCTACACTTTTAGGAACAAAGAGATGCAGGTGGCAATGAGGAGAATATTCAGTCAGGTGTTGAGTTTCAAGAAGTTGTTTTAAGTGATTTTGATATCAAGAAAGACAAACATCTCAAAGACTCGCTGCCCATGTTGCAGACACGAATCCAGCAAAACACAGCACCAGGGGATGCTTTTCTTTATACTTTAACTTCCAATGTCCAGGATTTTCTTAATGTCTTTTCTGCTCATAACCAAGGAGGATATGGTATTCTTCTTTCTTATGCAATGTGATGGAATAAAACGTATTAATATTTCCACAGTTTCCACATTTTCTTCCCCTTCCTTGATAAGAAGGATTGCAGACTGGCCTCTTATATCTCTTTTCCTATTCTGTGATCTGAGAAGGATCCTCCTTTTCAGATTGATTTTTGGAGTTTGTGATGCAGAATCAGTAAAAAAAGTCATTTGTAAATGTGACATAATTTGCAATTATTAGTTATAGATTTTTTTTGAGGTTTTGTAGTGAGACATGTATGGGAGCAGCTGTAATGTGAGAAGAAACAGATGAAAGATAAAAAGGGGATTTTAAAGAGATACTTTTGTCTATCTCTAACCCTTCAGTATATGTTGCCCCTTCAATAAATGAAAGCCAAGAACTAACTTATTTTGAATTATTTTTGATTTCTTTTATCACAATGGATCACGGGGTTATGGTTTCTTAAGCATTTCAACCACTGCATGTAGTAACTATGAATTAAAACTTATAATTACTCCACTTCTTTCAAAAGCTGTGTTCCTGTTCTCACAGGGGATTTGAACAATGGGGACCACGTAATGGACAAGGACAATGACCTATTTAATAATTCTGTCCCAAATAGTGCTAAGCCCTGTCAACAAGAGATTCCTCAGAGTTAGGCAAACTCTTTTCTTTTTCAGTGACACAGTTACAGGCACAGACTCTTTAGCTAGACTCCCTGACTTCAAAGCTTAGCTTTGCTTTTTACTAACACACAAATTGCTTAACCTCTTTATGTCTAAATTCGATCATCTGTAAAACAGAGATACATTGAAACATCTGAAATTTCTGATATTTGACTGTTTTTTGAATTAGAAAAATGGCTAAAAGTACCTTCTTCATATGGTTATAAGGATAAATTGAATTAATATTTGCAAAGTGCTTTAAACAATTCTTGGTCTATAGTGTTATATAAGTACCTGTTCAATAAAATGAAATGAAATATTAAAACCACTTCTCAGTTTTGATAACCTTCTTTCATGCTGTCTACAAATTATTTCTTTCCTGTTTAATCCCATTCATCAGACTTTGATGAACTTACTCTTTTCATAATTAGACTAGAGTATTTTAAATGATAAAATTTCTCAAATATAGAGACTTCAAAATGCCACAATTCAATTTACTTCCTATACTTTCTGCCTCTTATGTTCAAATGCTTTCTTATATGCTATGCCATAGTTCTATGAAGCTTGTTTTCATTATCTACAGTGCTTTTTATGTACTGGAGGAAGTTACCAAGCTGACTAGCTTCCAAAAATTAATCACATAAATAGAAATTCAATTAATCGAAAAAGATATTGAATGCTCACTGTGTTCTAAGTCCTGTGTCAGAAACTAGAAAATTGTGTTAGAAGTATACAATTCAGTTGTAGGAAGGGCAATGGTCTCTGAGGCAAAACAATCACTGCAGGTAAGTAAGAGATGTGGTAATGTGGGCAGACTCAAACAGGTCTGAGTAGAGGGGATTCATGGATTTGTGAACGTTATGGAATGGGACCAGAGACCACACTGACCAGTTTTCTGAGGTAAGTGGAGGCCCTGGGAGGGAGAGAAGCTTATAGAAAGCTCTGGAGGCTAAGGGCAGGTTGACACCACAGCATGATGGGGGATGGGTATCTATTCTACTTCATTGCCTAACCAGGTCCCCACAGCCTGGCCAGATCTGGCCCTGCCAACTTCATTGACCCTTTTTTGTTCTTAGCTGTTTTGGACTCTCTGTTACTTGAATACGCCAAGTTCATGGTCAGAGACCTGTAGGTGGCCCTTCCCTCCACCTGCAGAGAGCTTTCCCTGGGTATATGCAGAGCTGGCTCCTTATCATCATTCACGTTTCAGCTTGAACATCTCCACAAAAATGATTCCAAAAAGACTTCCTATCTAAAATAGTTTCCTGTTGCCTTCCTACTCCAGTCATTCTCTATCACATGAATTGTTTAATGTCTTCATAACTTTATCTCTCTTTGAAATATTGCTTTGTTAGTTATTTTTTGTTTCTCTCCATAGGTAAAAAAGTCCATAAAAGGGGACCACCTGGTGGCGCAGTGGTTAAGCTTGCACATTCTGCTTCAGCGGCCCAGGGTTTTCCTGTTTGCATCCCAGGTGCAGACGTAAGCAACGTTTATCAAGCCTGCTGTGTCCCCTCATATAAAGAAGAGGAAGATGGGCACAGATGTTAGCTCAGGGCCAGTCTTCCTCAGCTAAAAGAGGAGGATTGGCGGCAGATGTTAACTTAGGGCTAATCTCCCTCAAAAAAAAAAAGTCCATAAAATAGAAAACATGATTTTTTGTTCTTTGTACCTGGAGGAATGCCTGGTCTATAGCAGGAAGTCAATAATTACTTGTTTTTGTCCAAAGAGCAATGATAAATAAAAGCTGAGAAAGAAAATGAAACAACTCTTCTCTTCCAAATCACAAAGAATGGGAAAATCTAGTAGATTTAGCACAAATGTTAAAATAAACTTATTCAGGATAATAAACTGGTGGAGTTTAAAGTACATTTGTAGGTTGCATACAGATAAGTACAAGGAAGAAAAGAAAAAGAAAATCACCAAAAATCATTTCACTTAAATATAACTCAAAATGTTGGTATATTTCTTTTTGGATTTTCTGTTACGCATTTATAAGTTATGCAAATAAAGCTCCCATTGTTCTACAATCCATTTAATAATGTGACATGTAAGTCTTTTCATGCTGGTAAATGTACTTCTAACATGTAATTCTTGGTGGCTATGCGGTAATCCATTGTATGGATATAGCTATAATACTTGAGTCAATACTTCATTGCTGACATTTAATTATTTCCAATTTTTAGTTATCAATGGCTCTGCTATGAACATTCTTGACATATCTCCTATACATACATGGGTTTGATTACTTCCTCGTGACAACTTAATAGAAATGAAATTGCTGTGCCAAAAATGTGTTTGCAAGGCTTGATTACATATTGCAAAAGTGCCCTTTAGAATGGTCGGATTAATACTACTCAGCCATAAGAAATGATGAAATCCGGCCATTTGTGACAACATGGATGGACCTTGAGGGTATTATGCTGAGTGAAATAAGTCAGAGGGAGAAAGTCAAATACCGTATTATCTCACTCATAAGTAGAAGATAAAAACGACGACAAACAAACACTTAGCAACGGAGAATTGATTGGTGGTTACCATGAGGGAAGGTGGGGGAGGGCAAAAGGGGTGATTAGGCTCACATGTGAGGGGACTATAATTAGTTTTTGGGTGGTGAACATGATATAATCTATACATAATTTGGAATATATTATGTACATCCGAAAGCTATATAATGTTATAATCCAACGTTACTGCAATTAAAAAAAATAAATAAAATGGTCGGATCAACTTAAGATTCCATCACCAACAGTGAGTTAGAGTACTACCTGCCCTCATCTTTGCAAACAATGGATATGTAATTAATTTGAATCTTTGCAAATCAGAAAGATAAAAAATGTTGTCTATTGATGTAATTAAAAATTTTTCCTACTTTTTGTTATGAAATATTACATATTTACAAGATACATAACATATATTTGATTTGAAAAGCATACTGAGATAAATACCTGTGAGCTCACCTATCATTGCATCTACTCTCCCATCTCCTATCCCTTTACTCTGCCTCCCACACAGAAGTAATTGCTTTTCTGGATTTTTCGCTTATGTTTCTTTTGCTTTTTTAAAAAATAATATTATTAAAAAAGTATATATCCATGAACAATACGTTGTTTAATTTTGCTCATTTGTAAAGTTTGTATATGAAGTTTCATTCTGTGTGAATACTTTTGTTTGTATCTTTCCCTCAGTATTATGTTTCTAAAATTTGTTCATATTGTTGCGTGTAACTGCAATTTATTCACTCGTACTTCTTTTTAATATTCCATATGAGAATATACCACAATTTGTTTATTAATTCTCTTGTGATGGACATTCTACAGATTTTTTTCTAATAGAACAGTATACATTGTGTACATGTATCTTGATATACATATTACAGAGTTTTTTTTTTTTTTACGTATTCCTAGGATTATAATTTCTGGGACACAGGGAATGAGAATGTCCAACTTTATACAATAATATCAAGTTATATTCCAGAGAGGTTGCATTAATTTCTACTTCCAACAATTACTCCATTTTTGCCAACACTTTCCATTGTGAGATTCATTAATTTTCCCAACCTAATGAATATAGAATGATATCTCATCGTGGTCTTAATTTCCATTTTCATCATTATTAATAAATCTTTCCTTCATTAAGAATGATGTTTGCTGTACACTTTTGGTATACATTTTCAGATTAAGGAAATTTCCTTGTATACCTTATTAGCTATTTTTTTTCTTTTAAATCATGAACGGGTCGTAAATTTTATCAAACGCTTTTTGTTTGCATCTAAGACATGATCAATTTTTCTCTTTAATCTGTTAGTTTGGTTACTTACATTAATATATTTTCTAATTTTAAGTCAATCTTATTCTCCTAAGATAAATCCAACTTCTAAATGATGTATATTCTTTCTTATACACTACTGAAGAAAGTTTGCAATTTTCTTTTCAGTTTTTGTATCTATGCTTATGATTAAGATTGGCCTCTGACTTCTCTCTCTCATGCTTCTTTGACTAGTTTTGATATGTTTATACTAGTCTTGTAGAATAATTGGAGAAATATTCCCTCTGTTTTGTTATCAAGAAGAGTTTGTATATGATTCGAATTATCTACTTTTCCAAAGTTTAGAAGAACTGCTTGCTTAGTAAAACTACCTGAGTTCAGTTTGCTTTTTGGCAAAGTATTCAGTTTTTTCTAAAGATATAAGACTTTTCAGGTCTCCTCTTATTTTCTTGAATATGTTCTAAGTTGCATGTGTATTTAAATAATTTGCTATTTGATATTTTCAGTTTTAAAATTTATTAGCATAAGGTTTTTTAAATAGTAGTTTTATTCTTATTATTTTTAAAAGACATATCTATATCATGTAGATATGTTCCCTTCTTTGTTCTCTCTCTGTCTCTGTCTTTCTCATGTGTGCAATTTTATGAGTCTGAATATATGCAAACACTCATGATGCCATCACCACAATCAAAGTAATAGACATATGCAATGCCTCCCAAAGTTTACTGTTTCCCTTTTTTTCTTTTGTGGTAATAACACTTGACATGAGATATACTGTCCTAACAAATTTTGAAGCATACAACACCACATTGTTAAATTTAGGCACTATGTTGTACAGCAGATCTCTAGAACTTATTGATTTAGCATAACTAAAATTTTATGCCCACTGAAAAACAACTCCCTATTTCTAATCCCCTGGCAACCAGTATTGTATTCTCTACTTCTATAAATTTGACTACTGTAGATACCTCATATAAGTGGAATCATGCAGTATTTGTCCTTCTGTGAATGGCTTATTTCACTTAGCAAAATGTCCTCCAGGTTCATTCTTGTTGTCACAAATGGCAGGATTTCTTTCTTTTTTTAAGGCTAAATCATATTCCACTGAATGTAAATACCACCATATTTTCTTTATCCACTCATCTGATGATGGACACCTGAGCTACTTCCATATCTTGGTTATTGTAAATAATGCCATAATGAACATAGAAGTGTAGCTATCTCTTCAAGATACTGATATGGTAGTTCTTTTTCAAATTTTTTGAGGAAGGCCCATATTATTTTACGTAATGACTCTACCAATTTACACTCCCACCTACAATATACCAGAGTTCCAATTTCTCCATATTCTCACCAATACTTTTTATCTCTCTCTCTCACTCTTTTTTTTTTTTTTTTGGTAACAGCCATCCTAAAAGGTGTGAGGTGATTTCTCACTGTAGTTTTGATTTCCATTTGTCTGAAAATTAATGATGTTGAGGATCTTTTCAAATACATATTGACCATTTGTATGATCTTGAGAAAGAAGAAAAAAGCTAGAGGCAACACACTTCCTGATTTCAATATTACAAAGCCACAGTAATTAAAACAGCATGGTATTGTTACAGACACAGAACAATGGAACAGAATAGAGAACCTAGAAATAAATCCATGCATATGCAGTCAACTGATGTTTGAAAAAAGTGCCAAGAATACACAATGGGGAAAGGATAGTCTCTTTAACAAATTGTGTTGGGAAAACTAGATATCCACCCACAAAAAAATGAAATTGGATCCCTAACTTACACCATACACAAAAATCAACTCAAAATGAGTAAATGCTTAAATGTAAGACCTGAAACTATAAAACTCTTGGGAGAAAACATAGGGAAAATCTTGACGTTGGTCTTGGCAATGATTTCTTGGCCATAACACCAAAAGCACAGGTAGCAAAAGTAAAACCAAAAAAGTAGGACTACATCAAGCTAAAAAGTTTCTGCACTGCAAAGGAAACAATTAACAAAGTGGAAAGGCAACATATGAAATGGGAGAAAATATTTGCAAGCTACATATCTGATAAGAGGTTAATTTTATATATATATGGAACTCAAACAACTCAATAGCAAAAAAATAAATAACCCAATTAAAAAATGGGCAAAGGCCTTGAACAGACATGTCTTCATAAAAGACATACAAATACATAATTTTATTTTGCTTGACCAAGTTAACAAGAAGTTTGTTTAGTTGGTTTTTTCAAAGAACTTCTGGCTTTGTTGGTCTTCTCTAGTTTATATTTATTTTCAGGATCTTTAATTTCTTTGCTTTTCTATTTTACTTTCTCTGAATTTATTCTATTACTTTTCTAACTTCTTATGTTGGAAATTTAGATATGTGCCTTTTTGACTTTCTTCTTTTGTCATATATGCATTTCCATTGAAGTACATGTAGGCTTTCATACCCTACAAGTTCAGTTCTAAGTATTTTAAAACTCCAACAAATTTTTCATTGAAAGAAAAATTATTTAGAAGTTTTAAAATTTGAAAGTGTATGAGAATTAGGAAAAAACTCTCTTATAAACTTGTAAATTGATAGTATTGTGGTCAGAGAGTTAGGTCTACCTGATATTGACTCTTTGAAATATATTAAGACTTACATTCTCTTTCTTGGTCAGTTTTTGTAATTGCTCCATGTGTCTTTGAAAAACACATATAACATGCATAATATTAATATAACATTAATATTTTCTAAAGCTAATACGAGATCAGAATTAACAGAAGTATGATCTACAAGATTCAGGAAATAATTATACTATATTTATAATTAGACTCATTAAGGTTTTATAACAAAGATTCATTAGGACACTAAGGAAATGGAAATGATGGGTATATAATGAAGAGGATCATTAGAACTGCTACTATGTTAAAAAGAGTTGAGAAAAGAGATACCATTAATAATAAAAAATTTTAATTTATTCTGAATATCGTAAGATTAAGGAGAAGTGTAATAGTGTTTTAAAAAATTATATGGCTGATAAGAAATGATGAAATCTGGCCATTTTGACAACATGGAGAGATTTTGAGGGTATTATGCTACGTGAAATAAGGCAGAGGGAGAAAGTCAAATACCATATGATCTCATTCATAAGTAGAAGATAAAAACAATGACAAACAAACACATAGAAACAGATTGGATTGGTGGTTATCACAGGGGAAGGAGGGAGGGAGGAGGGTGAAAGGAGAGATTAGGCATGTGTGTGGTGATGGATGGTAATTAGTCTTTGGGGGGTGAACATGATGTAATCTACACAGATGTCAAAATATAATGATGTACACCTGAAGTTTATATAATGTTATAACCTATGTTATTTCAATAAAAAAAAGAAACTTTAAAAAAACAAAAAATTATATGGCTGAGTCATTGACCAGTAGATTTAGTTGATGGCTCCTTTGGCATTTTTCACGTGTATAAAAGATCAATTTGTTGTTAGTACCCTGGAGTCGATTCTGACTGCTAGTGACCCTGTGTACAGCAGAGTTGGACATTGCTCTGTCTTTTTGCTCCATCCTCTCATCTTCCGGTGCTACAGCAGACAATGTTCTACTGCCAACATTTTTGGAAGTGGATAGCCAGGACCTTCTTCCTAGTCTGTCTTAGTCTGGAACCTCTGCTGAAACCTTTCCACCATAGGTGACTTTTCTGGTACTTGAAATATCAGCGGCATAGCTTTCAGTATCACAGGAACACACAGCTGCCACAGTATGACAATCAACAGATGGGTGGTGTGGTTCCCTGAGTAGGAAAGGAGCCCAGGGGCCGGTGGTGAGTGTGCCAAATCTTACCCACTAGACCACCAGGACTGGCTATAGATCAATATCTGGTGGATAATAATAATTTTAATTTCAATTTCTACTGAGGATTCAGCAGAAGTAAATGGTTCTAAGTAGTCATCTTGAGTAAATTATGTCTGAGAGTTTGGAAAGGAAGTAAGATAATGATTTATGAAACCCGCAACAGGTTGCTCAAAGCAAGTTTTAGAATTTGCACATTTGCACATATTTAAAGTTTAGTTGTGCATTGTGTATTTAGGCATCATTCGCCCTTTGGCCTCTAAGCTACAAGGATTTAAGTCATTCTCTATGTTAATGATTCTATTTAGAATTCTTATTTGAAGAGTTATTTTCTTTAGGACCAGCCTGTAGAATAGACATTACCAATAGAGAGATGACAAAGTCTTTGCACATCCCACTATCTACAATACTTCTCAGAATGTAGGCAACGGTGAACAGTATGAAATGATACAGAGAGATCATAAGCATGAAGATTTAGCTACTCTGAGGACTTTGGTGATCTTCACGAGACTATTTCCAAGAAGGTGGAGGAGACAATTGTCAGACTGCAAGGAGTTAAGGAGGAAATTGTTGATGGGCATATAGTTTTAAAGAGGAATAAGTATTTCCTGAAGGTAGGAGCATAGAGGGAGATCATGCTGGAAAGATAGTTTGGAATCAAACTAAAGTAGCACATTCTAAATGAGGAATTTGTACCTTCAGAGGCCATGAAATCCACTGAACAGTTTTTGGTGGTGCTACTTAGATAATCAAAGTGCTACTTAGTAAGAGTAATTTGATGGCCATGTTTAGGTTGGATGGGCAGAGATCAGTTGTCCTGTGTTGCAGAATTTCACTAAAGATTAGTGAAAGCAAATGGAAGATTTGAGAAGAGCAGGATGGATGAGATGCTTGCAGTATTATACATAACAGATCTGGAGGAAAAGTTGCATTGGAGAATAAAGAGATGATTATGAGGTGTTTTTTTTGTTTTTGTTTTTTTTTTTTGGTGAGGAAGATTAGCCCTGAGTAGCATCTGTTGCCAATCTTCCTCTTTTTGCTTGAGGAAGATTGTCACTGCGCTAACATCTGTGCCAATCTTCCTCTATTTTGTATGTGGGATGCCACCACAGCGTGGCTTGATGAGCAGTATGTAGCTCTGTGCCTGGGATCCAAACCGGTGAACCCTGGGCTGCTGAAGTGGGGCACGCAAACTTAACCACTATGCCACCAGGCTGCACCCCTGAGATGAGTACAAATTTTTTTGTAGTCATGTGAAATTTCACATACACAAGATTAAGACCAAGCATTTGGTGATACTATTTAGGAGGCTAAGGGAAATATGACTATGTCATTTAGGATAGAATTAGAGGATTAACAATATACATACTCACATTCAACTAGCATTTAAATGCTCTTGAAAATGCTAGACACTTTCATATATATTGCCTTTCATGCAGTGGTCTAGCTTTTCTAGGGTACAATTTGAATACAAAGAAAGCCCATTAGGAGGAGAGAACAAGGCAAGATCTTAAATAATGTTATTATTTACATAGTGAATGAAGGATGAATAACCAGGGAATGATAAAAGGAGGAGTCTGAGAATTAGATTTACCAGGAGAGTTTAGTGCCACTAAAGTTGTTTATAATAATATCATTATAGCTAAGAACTGTTGACTTTTTGCTGTGTGTCAAATACTGTTCTAAGCTCTTTAATCACAGCATTTTTTAAGGCCAGAACTATTACTACTCTAATTTAACAGATGTGTAAACTTTGACAGTAAGATTAAGTAATTTATCTAAGGTCAGGGTAACTGGTAGTTGAGACAAGTTTAAACCCAGCAGTCTGACTTGTGATTCTTCATGTTTAGCCAATATTTTACATTCGTCTCTTCAGAACATAAAACATTAGAAGGACAGTGAATAAACCAATTTGAATAAACTACCTGATACTCAAATTTGGATATTTGGAAAGATAAACATCATTGGATTTTTATTTTAAATTCTAGTTCTTTGTTACCTTGTAGAGAAAATTTCCCTTATCTTCAAGATCAGCCTTCATTGTGACAGAAAATATTTGGGATGAGATTAATCCTAAATTTGGAGCCTTGAAAAATTAAACTCTCAAGTCAGCTTTTCTTTAATTACTTCATCACAAAGCAATAAATAAGAATATTGTTACTGAGAGTTATAGTTTACTTCAAACCCCAATGCCCTGATATTTATTTATTTCACAGATTTTTAGGCACCTTTCTGTTGTCAAGTTATTACTCTAACAACACTTAACACAGAGTCTAACACTGTGTATTACTGGCTTTTACACCCCTGGAAAATTAGAGAATGAAAACTTTATTAGACTAGACTGGATGTATTGAATGAATCTCAGAGTCAGATGATTGATATAGATGATTTCTGAAGGTTCATCTCAAGTATTATAATTTTATGTGTAAAATATATTAAGTATATGTGGTATTAGTCTGATGTTGGATACAGGGTTGCTGGAAGAAGCAGATGCTAATTTCAATTAAAAATAATAATAACATGTAAAAGGATTCATGAACAACATAAACAAAACCCTTAGGAGCTGAACAATTAAGATGAATTTAAACAGAGAATCATTATTCTTGAAATCCAAATTTGAGGCTTGAAGACTAAGATATCTTAAGCACATACAATGTAGATGGAAATCATGAAGGGAAACAAAACAGGGAGGATAGATTCAGGAGGCATAATATGTAGAACAAATAGAAGTTCCAGAAGGATAAAAAGGAACGGATTTAATTTAAGTGGCGAGAGGAGGTGAGAAGATGGGGGAGAAAAGTATTTTAAAGGTCTCATCTCAATGGGTGTTGCGGGAAAGTAGGAAACTTGGCGAGTACGCCCTGAGAGGCAGGTATTATACAGACTTACCTTCTCCTACTGTGGTTAAACAGCCAGTATGAATACAAATGTGTTTCAAGTAGCTTAAGAAACTCAGATGCATATGAACGCTTGAGGACAAAGCTTCCTTCTTCATTCAGTTAGATCTTCCTAGGTGCTGAGACTAGAACATGGGGCATCCAGGAAGGGACTAAGGTGTCTCCTACAGTCAGAGTCATGAGAAAAACGCAAGTGTTCTTTACATACTGATACAGCCCAGAGTAGCCACACCAGTTCTACCACTTAGTTTTGTAACATGTGTCTCTTTTCTTAGTCTCGATTTCCTTCTCTGTAAAAAGGAGCGAATAAAACCAACTTTTTTGGCTTTTGTAAACATCAAACAAGATAGTGTATGTAAAGGAGTTCTTGTGGTGTCTTGCACATGGTAGCCACTGTTTTTGTTTTGTTTTTGGTTGTTATCATTTCCATAGATAGCTCATTGACCACTGCTCCAGACTGGGAGATATTCCCTGATTATGTCTCAGTAATTCTTTAAGCTCTTATATGAAGCTGTATATGCAAATAAATTATATCCATATCTTACTTTTTTTCTTTTTACTTTTTTTTTGAGGAATATTAGCCCTGAGCTAAGATCTGCTGCCAATCCTCCTCTTTTTGCTGAGGAAGACTGGCCCTGAGCTAACGTCTGTGCCCATCTTCCTCTACTGTTTTACATGTGAGACTCCTGCCACAGCATGGTTTGCCAAGCGGTGCCATATCTGCACCTGGGATCCGAACCAGCAAACCCTGTGCCTCTGAAGCAGAACGTGCGAACTTAACTGCTGTGCCACCAGGCCGGCCCCTATATTCTTATCCTTATTTTACACATGAGAAAACTGAGGCACAGAAAGATTTAGTAACTAGCCCAGGGACACACAGTTGGTAAGTGGTACAGCTGGGTTGTAAATCCAAGAAGCTTCTGCTCCGGCATCTCTGCTTTTAATCATCGTACTCACTGCCTCCCAAGTTGGTGGATCCCCCTTACTGGTACTTCTGAAATCTGAAAGTATTTTTTATGTCTCTACTTAATAACAAATGTAAACAAATTTAACAAATGTAAAACACACATCAATTCAATAAAATATAGTGCAGTTCAATATTTATGTTCTGTCATTTTAATCTATCATTATAATATCCACCTATTTACTATCAAAGGGCGATTTATTCAGAGTTGATTTATATAATAAAATCACTTTATAATTTTCTCATATTCAAATACAATTGTGCGTGAGTGGAGAGCACTGTACCACCTACACCTTGGAGATATTTAGTCTGTGATAGTCAGATTATTTGAGGAGAAAATGGAATGCTGAGTGGACACCTCTTGGGGATCCTTCATTTTCTTAGAACCAGAGAGTTTGCATTAGTCCAGGAAAAGATGAGCTAATTTTAATAAGACTATTTGATTGACAGCTGGAAATGACTGGGCAAATGATACACTGCTTCCTGATTCCACACCATGAGGCCCCTCCAACGTACCCCAGCAAGAGCTTAAAGAAAAAAAAATGCACACTAACCTTTAAGAACAGCTCTTTCTGGCACACACAAAACTCTCTTTCCTTAGTTAATATATTTAACCAGTAGGAGGCATTTTGAGATGGTTTCTGCATCACCTAAGTAGGTATCAAAATAAACAAGTGTCTCTATTTCAACAGTTAGTGGACAGAAACTTATTTTTATTTCTTTTGTCCCCAACTTTATTGAGGTATGATTGACAAATAAAGATTATATATATTAGGTTGTACACGTGATGCTTTGATCTACATATACATTGTGAAATGATTACACAATCAAGCTAATTAACATATCCATCACCTCACATACTTACCTCCCTCATTTTTTTTTGTGGTAAGAGCACTTGAGATCTACCCTCTTAGCAAATTTCCAGTATACACTATGATTCACTATAGCCACCACGCTTTATACTAGAGCTTCGGAATTATCCATCATGTAACTGAAAGTTTGTATCCTTTACTAGGATCTCTCCTTTACTCCACTCCCCAGCCCCTAGTAACAACTATTCTATTCTCTGTTACTTCTATTTTTAGATTCTGCCTACTAGTGAGATCATTCAGTATTGGTCTTTCTGACATTTCGCTTAGCTTAATCTCTTCCAGGTTCATCCATGTTGTCATTAATGGCAGGATTTTTTTATTTGTTAAGGCTGAATAGTGTTCCATGGCTTCTACATATAACATTTTCTTTACCCATTCATCTGTTGATGAATTTAGGTTATTGCTGTATCTTGCTTAATGTGAATAATGCTGTAATGAACATGGGAGTGCAGATAGTCTTTGAGATAATGATTTTTTTCCATTGGATAAACATCCAGAAATGGGTTTGCTGGATCATATAGTAGTTCTATTTTTAAGTTTTTCAGAAACCTCCATACTGTTTTCTGTAGTGTCTGCAAAATTTACACTCCCACCAGCAGTGTACAAGTGTTCCCTTTTCTCCATGTCCTCACCAACACTTGTTATCTTTTCAGTTTTTGATAATAGTTGTTCTAATATGTGTGAGGTGATATCTCATTGTGGTTTTGATTTGCATTTCCCAGATGATTAGTGATGTTGAGCAACTTTTCACATACCTATTAGCCATTTGAATGTCTTTGGAGAAATGTCTATTAAAATCCTTTGCCCATTTTTTAATCTTTTTTTTTACCATTGAGTTCCTTTTATATTTTGGATATTAACCCCTTATCAGATATGTGGTTTGGAAATATTTTTCTCATTTTGTAGGCTGCCTTTTCGTTGTGTTGATTGTTTCCTTTGCTATACAGAAACTTTTCAGTTTGATGCAGTCCCAATTGCTTATATTTCCCGTTGTTGCCTGTGCTTTGGTGTCAAATCCAAAAAATCATTGCCATGACCAATGTCAAGGAAGTTTCCCCTATTTTTTTTCTAGGAGTTTTATAGTTTCAAGTCTTACGTTTAAGTCCTTAATCCATTTTGAGTTGATTATTGTGTATAATGTACGGTAAGGGTCTGACCTCTGAGTGGTCCACATACTGCAGCCTGAAACACTGGGGACTGTTGGCCCTGTGCTTCTTTTATGCTCCTCCTCATAGCCTCTTCTGTGGGAAGGGATTCCCACAGATGAGATTTATGCTCTATTTCACAAGTCTTTCCTTGTGTCACAGCCCTATTGTTTCCAGAGAGCACAGGGAGATGCAGGAAGGAGTAGAGAGGCTGTGTTGGAGGGTGCTCATGCACACCCTCACTCTGTACTTGGAGTTACTGCCTACTCTAACACCAGGCCTTGCTGCTTTGTCTGCCCTATTCTGCCAGATATCTCTGTTTTCGTAGTGACTTTCAGATGCATCAGACCACCCTTCTTTGGACACCTCATGTTCACCAGACAGTTCTGTATATATCTCATCTCATTTGTTGATGGTGACAAGCTTCTTTCTCTGAGGACCTGTAGGCTCCTTTCAAATCAAGTAATGTGACTCTGTCTCTGCCTCAGTGTTCTTCAATCTTCTTTGACAGTTAGGAGGCTGGTCTGTCCTGGGCACAGAAGACTCTAGAAGGTCATGTGGCATAACCTAGTCTCATATATATTATCAGGATCTAAACACATTAAGAAAACTAAAATAAATTATTACAAATCTGGGGGCCAGGCCTGTGGCCGAGTGTTTAAGTTCTCGTGCTCCACTGCGGTGGCCCAGGGTTTTGCTGGTTCGGATCCTGGGCGTGCACATGGCACCGCTGGTCAGGCCATGCTGGGGCGGCTTCCCACGTGCCACAACTAGAAGGACCCACAACTAAAATATACAACTATGTACTGGGGTGATTTGGGGTGAAAAAGCAGAAAGAAAAAACAAAGATTGGCAACAGTTGTTAGGTCAGGTGCCAATCTTTTAAAAAAAATTATTACAAATCTTTTGAATCTAAGGCAAGATCAGGAATGGAAGAGAGCTGATGCTTTTTTGAGTTAGTGAAAGTTGGAGCAACAGCACCTTAGAGCCCTATAGGACACATACCAGGTCCCTATATTAAAGTTATGTCTAACTGAGATGTAGCCACACAACACAATCAGAATGGGCATTACGGAGTCTGTAGTTGATTGAAAAACATGTCTACAATATTTTGCACCTATTAGTAAGAGGTGGAGTCTATTTCCCCAACCTTAAATCTGGCCTGATCTTTTCCTTGCTTTGCTCAATGGAATGTGGCAAAGATGATGTTGCATGAATTCTAGAACTTAGGCATATTTTGCTTTGTAGCTTCTGCCTTTGTTCTCTTGTAATGTTCCCCACCATCCTGTGTGGAAGCTTGGGCAAGACTACTGAATGAGAAAAGATTCCTTGGAGAGAGAAGCCCAGCTGGTAGCCAGCATTAAGATCCTAGATATTTGAATGAGGCCGTCTTAAACCCTCCAATCCCAGTCAAGCTGTCAGATAACACATAACTAGCAGAAGGAATGGCTAGCTGAGCTTAGCCCTAATTCCAGATTTGTGAGCAAGTAAAATGTTATTGATTTAAGCTACTTTGTTATACAGCAATGGATAACCGATATAAGGTATTCTGTATAATTATTGTTCATCAATGGCCTTTTCACTGAATCTCTGCATAGTTTTGATGTAAAGATATAAAATATAAACAGAGGATGTTTTCTGTTGTGTTGATGTCTCTTTTTAAGAGGCTGACTCATGAGAGATTGAATTGTTAGTGATATCCCCGCTCTACCAGCATTTTGAGTTCATCCCTTTATCTTCACATCACACACATAATAAAGAACTAACTAACTGTTGATGGACCATCCGTATCTGTTATTACCTCGAATTTAGTTATCCTTCTAATGGGACATGGGTCACATTCTACTGCCACATTGGAGGCCAGTTTTTCTTCCTCTTTCTCTCCCTCTCTTCATTTTATAGAGATGATAGGCATTATTTTCACTTGTTTGAAGGTATATGTTTTGATTCCTATAGAGTTTCTTCCTTTAGAAATAAGCAAAACAAGCAGATAAAAAGATAAAAATCTGTAATTTTCCAAAAATTCCCTAGTCTCCCTTCTTCCTTCCCCTCAAGTGACCCAGTAACAACGTTCCCATTTTGCTGCTGTGGCCTGATTTCTGTGGTCCTAGGAAACAATTCCCTTGGCTAAACGCACTCAGGATGGCAATCTCAGGTCTCTACAGCAGCATTTAAGTAGCTTTTCAGTGCTGCTAATTAGCTGCTTTTCCTGCTATGGTGGTATTACATATGGCATTTTTTCCCAGGCGTTGATAACATTTCAATGGCAGAGCTCTGTATTCTGTGGTTCTCTAACTCCAACATCATTTGGACATTGGTCCAGGTAGGTTAAATGAATGGAAATGGTCTTTGATGTAGATCAGAACTTGAAGTGGAAATTTACACAGAGGGGGAGAAATCTGATTAACCAGAAGAAATTACTCAATTTTGTTACTTAATAAGGAGATTGCAGCAGATAAACTCACAATCAAAATATAAAAGACAGAAGAATGAGTGGAGTCAAATCATGACTTCATGGTCTGTATTACACAAGTTATTCTAGTGACATTTGCAAAGATGTCTTGGATGTTGGTCTCTAGGCAAAGAATAAAGCAGGAGCAGAAGATTTGAGTCCAGTGGGAGTAAAATGTATAGAATTTTAGACAATGTTGAAAAAAATAGCTTTATGTATTATGGCTGCCTGGGTCACAGACTGGATGCAAATGCTGGACCATCACCACAATAGTAGTGTGGTGTAGTGGAAATAACCTGGATTGCCTGGAAGCCAAGGGCCAAATACATTAATGTTGGATTTACTATCAACTCATTCCTTAGATTCAGCAAAGCTATTTATCCTCTCTGTACCTTGGTCTTCTTAATTCCAAAAGAAAAGGATTTTACAGTCATTCACAAACTTTCATTTAGGTCCCAGAAACAACAGCCTTCTACACAGCTTGCTGCATTGATAGCAGTAAAGATAACCATTTCAGGAGCATGAATCTCTAGCGCCCATTCCTGTACACCTTCCTACAATACTGAATAGTGTCCTGAGCTGTTTTACCCATCTCAGGAATAGCAGACCAGTGGGACATCTCCAGGATGACCAGATTGAGATGTTTCTCTGCACATTTTATTATATTCCAATAATTCTGATTTCAACTCAACCTTTGGTAATTTGAGACTGAGCTTAGGAAGGAGAGGAGTTAAAATCTCTATCTGAGTGACCATAAACATTGATCTACTACTAAAAACTCCCTCTAAAATTGTCAGCTGCTTGAATTGGTGGTAAGCTCATATTATTTATAATGTTTCTTATTTGTGTTGGCCAGCACAAGGATGAGCAGATCTGAATAGAGAAGAGAGTCAACTGGGCAGGAGATGATCTCTGAGGAATCTCTCATTTCATGTATTTTATTTTCTTATATTTTAGTAGTGGGAGTGTGGGCAGAGGTCAGTGCTCTATGTGAAACAAAATCGTGGGATTCAGGACAGTACAAGGCACACCAGGATTTAGTTGCTGATCACTATGGATAACCTGCTTTCCTTTAGCAGAAGTGAGGTAAGTGGACAGGTTCAATCTGTTTCACTGAAAAGATCAAATTTAAACTACTATTCTGCCCTTGTTTAAAAGGGAAATTATTTAGTGGAGACAGATACAAAGTATGGCACCTAGAGACCTCAGATTTTCAGTATACACAGAACATGAAAGACTGGCTAGGAAGCAGTGCCGCCAACAATGAGTGTATAATCCTCTTCTCCAATTTATGACTAACACTAGGAATTATCTAACTTTTTAAATCTTTTCTAATCTGATATTAAAAAATATGATCCACTTTTTGGAAGATAAAATAGGGTCTTGTGTAAAAATTAAAAAGTTTTTGGGCTTGAGTGGGAATTGGAAGCATTGATAGAGGAACTTTTAGCTTCCAGGGGAGTAATTTAGAATTCAATTATTTGCTTGATACATTGCATTGTTGGGGAGGTTGCTGATGATAATCTCTGTGAAAGGAACCAAATTGATTCCAAGCTGAGTTACTTTTATGAATGTTAATATCATTTATATCATTATCAAGAAAATGTCTAAAAAAGACACTTTAAAATCATATTTAAAAGACTTCATAGTGACAGAGAATTAGATAGTGGTCCTTTGTTAGAACACTTACATAACACTATTACTATTAGTGGTGTGGTCTGGTTACCACAAATTAAGAAATATGTATCTTTAACTAAAGTATGTAAAATATGTAAAGAGTATCAGGGAGGACCTCATGGAGGGACGTCTGCAGAGCGGACTGTGAAGAACGGGAAGAATCAGAGAGACGTAATGAAGGCAAAGGCATTGAAGCCCAAGTGAAGAATGTGGGGGCCAGCCCGGTGGCACAGTGGTTATGTGTGCCCGTTCTGCTTCGGCAGCCAGGGGTTCACCGGTTCAGATCCCGGGTGCCGACATGGCACTGCTTGGCAAGCCATGCTGTGATAGGCGTCCCACATATAAAAAGTGGAGGAAGATGGGCACGGATGTTAGCTCAGGGCCAGTCTTCCTCAGCAAAAAGAGGAAGATTGGCAGCAGTTAACTCAGGGCTAATCTTCCTCAAAAAAAAAAAAAAAAAAGAATGTGGAAGGAACCTGTGAGCTGGGGTATTTGAGTGCGTGTGCGAGGGAGGGTAGATACCATCTGAATGCATGTCCAGGAAAGAGGAGGTAGTTTAGCTTAGAGTGCAGGGTATAGGGAGGAATGGAGTAACACAGCTAATTCTGAAAATCTAAGGAGTAGCTTTGATCTTTGTTTTAATTTGGGAGACATGTTATGATTCTATCTTTGGAAGCTTTGAATCTCTGAGGATACAAATTGTGCAATTTTTCACATCCACATATATTGACTTTTTTGTAAAAGTGAAATTGAGATATGTTCACTGCAAAAATGTAAGATAGTAGATAAGCGCATAAAGTGAAAAGTAAAATATCCCTTCTGCCATAATCTTCTCGAACCCGCTCCTTAGAGATAAATTATTGTTAACAGATAATTATTTTTATTATTTGGTTTATCAACCTAGGCATTTTCTATTCATTTATTGTTTTATTTATGTAATTTTATATATGGAATTTATTTATATGGCTTTTTGAAAAGCCAGTTGGGATGAGTACAAGGTACTCCCTCCCTCTTTCCCCTCCTATCCTGTCTTTGTACATTTAAGTCCACCTTAGCATTACAAGTGGCTGCATAGTATTTCATGGAATGGATCTAACAGAAATTATTTACCTAGCTGCCTGTTTCTACACATTTATTTTCATCCTTTTGCTGTTAGAAGCAACAGTGCTTCAGTAAACATCTCTATCTTTTTTTCATCCACCTTGTTCATGTGCACACATACATATACCCAGAGATTTTTTTCCTAGAAGTAGAGTAGCTGAGTCAAAGTGTATGAGCAAATAAAACTTTGGAAGGTATTGCCAAACTGGTAAACATTCTATCAGTTTACTCTCCCCCCACCAGATATGAGGTTACCTTTTTCCCCATTTCCCCTCAGACTCTGAATTTTGTCAATTGTTTACATCTCTGCCAATCTGATAAGACAAAACTGGTGTCTTGCCAATTTGTACGCATTTATTTAATTATGAAGGAGGTTAAGTATTTTTATATATAAGTAAACAGAGCCATATGTAAAGCCTCTGTTATTGTCACTCTTACTCTTTCTCTTTTGCTTGGGATTTATGACTCATCATTGTCATTTTGGTCCCACATTCTTTCCTCTCTCCACCCCTGGTCAGAATCTCCTCCACAGAACCCATAATTGGGTCACTTTCTCTCACATTTATCCTCCCCCTCTGGGATAGTGAGTGCCTTGCTCTGGCATCCTCTACTCCTACCTTTCCTTCTTTCCTCTAAACAACTCATCTTGTCTTCCTAATTTACAGAGAAGAGAAATTTACATCTCAGGCTTAAGAAATGTTTCCAAGGATTTTGAAAGAACTTGCAGACGTGACCATAGATATGGTATCAATATACTGAGAGATGTCCAAATTATGAGATCCACTGTCACTTAATTATTGCCTATAGTTAAGTTATTTATAAAAAGCCTTTTAATTTATAGTCATATATGGGATATGATAATTAAATAATGACACATAAATATACAATAAATCTTTCCATCTAAATAAATAAAAGGATCCTTATTCTATACATTATTTTGACAATGAAATATACAACAGAGGTATATATATATTGCTTTGTGATTGAAATGGTCTCCAAAGACGTGCATCAGCCTTTGCCTGGTTTTCTGACAACTATTGAATGGTCCAATATTAAGATCGGTGCCATTTCTCTTAAATCAGTTTCTCCTTACTCTCCTCTTACAGGTAGCAAGAAGGTTGTCACTGCTGGCGGAGGCAATGGATGAAGCCAATCACTCTGTGGTGTCTGAGTTTGTATTCGTGGGACTTTCCAACTCCTGGGAGATCCAGCTCCTCCTTTTCCTCTTTTCCTTTGTGTTTTATGTGGCAAGCCTGATGGGAAACCTCCTCATTGTGCTAACTGTGACCTTTGATGCTCATTTACAGACTCCCATGTACTTCCTGCTGGCCAACCTTTCCATCATTGACTTGATGTTTTGCTCCTCCACAGTTCCCAGGATGCTTTACGATCTTTTCAGAAAGTGCAAAACCATCTCTTTTGAGGCCTGTGTAGTTCAGATGTTCTTTACCCATGCAGTTGGGGGCACCGGGATGGTGCTGCTCATTGCCATGGCCTTTGACAGATACATTGCCATATGTAAGCCTCTTCACTACCTGAGCATCGTGAGCCCACAAAGGTACATTATAGTTTTAGTCATTTCCTGGGTTATTGGTCTTATTCATTCAGTGACTCAATTGGCTTTTGTCGTAGACTTGCCTTTCTGTGGCCCTAATGAATTTGACAGCTTTTTTTGTGATCTTCCTCAATTTATCAAACTTGCTTGCATAGAGACTTATACATTGGAATTCATGGTTACTGCCAATAGTGGCTTGATTTCTGTGGTCTCCTTTTTAATTCTGATAATATCTTACATCTTTATTTTGGTGACTGTTCAGAAAAAATCTTCGGGTGGTATATCCAAAGCCCTCTCCACTCTGTCAGCTCATGTCACTGTGGTGTTTTGTTCTTTGGGCCATTAATCTCTTTCTATGTGTGGCCATTTCCCACATCACATTTGGATAAATTCTTTGCCATCTTTGATGCAGTTATCACTCCTTTTCTAAATCCAGTCATCTATACTTTTAGGAATAAAGAGATGAAAGTGGTGATGAGAAGACTATGCACTGAGGTTGTGAATTACAATAAAATCTCTTAAATATACTGAGGATATGTAAAAAGGTAAAGTATAGTAGAATTTTAGATAGATATAAACTAAATAAGTTATGTTGAATTTAACTAGAATGTCAGTATCTACTACTATATGTTGTTTCCTATCCTTTTTTCCCCCCTCTCCTAATTGAATTACAATGTCAATCTCTGGATTCTGCTTGTGTAGGAGAGTTAAAGACTAAAGGTCATGGCTTTCTTTCTTTTTTTTTTTTTTGAGGAAGATTAGCCCTGAGCTAACTGCTGCAAGTCCTCCTCTTTTTGCTGAGGAAGACTGGCCCTGAGCTAACATCCGTGCCCATCTTCCTCTACTTTATATGTGGGACACCTACCACAGCATGGCTTGCCAAGTAGTACCATGTCCACACCTGGGATCCGAACCAGCGAACTCCAGGCTGCCTAAGCAGAACATGCACACTTAACTGCTGAGCCACCGGGCAGGCCTGGTCATGGCTTTCTTATCTCACCAGAGGTCGTGGCTCTATATAGTGCCAAATAGACTTAAAAAAATGTTAAACAATCCCTTTTGAACGCCACTATGTGACTTATTGTCCATTTTCTATTTTTCCCATGTTAAGTATTTAGTTTAAAGATAAATATTAAATTTTACTTTATCTTGTTTTTCTTACTATCTACTGGGTTTGTTTTCTATCTTTTCAACTCATTATCTGTTAGTTTCCCTCATTGTTTCATTGATAATCTGTCTTTTTCAGGGTCCAGTAAGGAGAGAGAAACCATACTAGTTTTTTGAACAGACGACGTTCGATATAAAGAATTGTTAGCTAAGTATAAAGTTGTTAACTAGTTATTTGTAAAAGAATGAATTTTAAGATGTCACAGACATGGCATTTTAGGAAGCGCCTTTCACTTCTAGGGATGGGAATTAAAGGGAAGAAGTTAGAATTATTACAACTTGAAAACAAAACAAAAAAACGATTAAAAGCTTGGAGGAAGGACCTGCAGAGTTGAATATCACATATTTGGGGAAGGGATGCTGCTTGGCTGGTGCTAGGGTCTCTGAGCTTAGAGGAGGGCCTGTGGGGTGGGGACACAACCCCCGAGGAAGAGGTGCCGCTGGGTAACACAGGTGTCCCTGAGGAGAGTGTGATGAGACCAGTTCCTCCAGTGCTGAAAAAACGGTAACTGGATTCAGCTCCTGCTTTGGAAAGAAACCAAGTTTGCTGATGTGAAGAGGGTGGTCGGGTGATGCTCACAGGCTCAGTGAGCAGACAGGAAGCCTGCAGCTAGCAAACAGGAATGATGAGCAACTCAGTTTTTCCGCTTCTAGACTTGCAGTCTCCCTCTAGTGCCCTCTAATGGTAGAGCTGGCAAAAAAGAAACAGTTGCAGAGCCCCAGCTCCTGCATCACACAGCCTAGATAGGTACTTTAGAGCTGAAAGATAATATAGTGCATGTAGCTGTAAACCTTACACAGAACATGTAGCTATACAGCTTATACAGCACATGTAGTTGCTCATAAAATTATTAAAATTCAATTAGGATCATCCAGTTTTTGGATGTTAAAGTAAATTATAAATCATCTCATAGAGTTTCCCTATTTTAGAAAGTCTCAGGTACTGGAAAATTAACTACTTAGCTCAAGATCACAAAACAAATATATGGAAGATCCAAATCTAGAATCTAGGTTGACAGACTCTGAGTCCCTTGCCATCTTCTGTCATTTTAGACCTTATTTCCTCAGTTGCTGAGTCCCATGTTTCCTTTGGACTATTCAGTTTTCACCGATATGCACCGTTATAGTATGCATCTTGTATCTTGACAGTCCATTTGTCAAATAGTAGAGTTTCAACAAATGTTCGTGAATGATTTTCTCTTAATAAACCTATTCATTCCTAGTTTGTATTTCTTTTTCTGATCTTACTTTTTTTTTTTTTGAGGAAGATTAGCCCTGAGTTAATATCTGCCACCAATCATTCTCTTTTTGCTGAGGAAGATTGGTCCTGTGCTAACATCCATGCCCATCTTCCTCTATTTTATATGTGGGACTCCTGCCACAGCATGGCTTGACAATTGGTGCATAGGTCCGCATCCGGGATTCAAACCAGTGAACCCCAGGCTGCTGAAGCAGATTGTGTGAACTTAACCACTGCGCCACTGGGCTGGCCCCTGATCCTACTTTTTCAAAAAATAAAGCTTTTATTTTGGAATATAATTTTAGATTTACAGAGAAGTAGCAAAGATAGTCCAGAGAGTTCCTATATACCCCTCACTCAGTTTTAATTTCAGTTTCCTCTAATGTTATCGTGCTATGTTTCCTTTTTACATTTGTCAAAACCTAGAAATCAACACTGGTGCCTAACTGATAGCTGTACACTAGACTTTACCCAGATTTCACCAGCTTTTCCATTAATGTCTTTTTTTTCTGTTTCAGAGGGGATCCAGGATACCACACTACATTTAGTTATCATGTCTCCTTAGTCTCTGGTTTGTGAGTTTCTCAGTCTTACCTTGTTTATCATGGCTCTGACAGCTTTGAGGAGTATTGCTCAAGTATTTTGTAGAATGTCTCTCCATTTGGGTTTGTCTGTAGTTTTTCCTCACAATTAGACTGGGGTTTCTGGGCTTTTGTAGAAAATAACAGAGAGGTGAAGTGGTGTTTTTCTTTACTAACTCATATCAGGAGTTTCATAATATTCATATGTCATCACTAGCAGTGTTAAACCTACTCAGTTGGTTTATCATCTGATCCTAAGAGAGGAAAGTGAGTTATTAGTTGCTAGTTCTGCCATTTTTCCTTCCTACTTCCTACTTGAGTATTCAATCCTTTACCCCAAGTTATGGAAGAACTTGATGATGGTTTACCATGATTTTTGCATGTGTAACATATTTCTCGGGGGGGGGGGTGTCTAAGCAAGAGTTTATTTCAATCCCGTCTCACCTTGGTTGGACTACAAAGGCAAGCTGTGTACATGATTGCGTATGGGCCTCTTTCCTGTAGAATTGCTTTAGAATTGATGTTTGTATCTCAAACCTCTATCAACTCTTAGCTGTCCTCAGCACTTCTCATTGGTGCGTCTTTGGTAGTGTAGTCATCGTAGCCAGCTCCTAGTGCCCCAACATTTTATCCAGGCTCTCTAGTCTAATTCTACTTGAGTGGGCATTTTAATATTTTGTCATGAATCTTTGACACGTAACTGTTACCACAGGGACACAGATGAATTAATGATTACTCTCTGTACCCTCAGCTGGGGTTCAGGACAGTGCAGATGAAACTTGTCTCCCCACCCACTGGATATTGTTTCTAGCACTGGAATTTACTCCTCAGTTAGATCAGCCTTCTGCTTTATCTGTATTGTTTTTTCTATGCCATAAAAGAGTGATTAATAAAATATTGATTACTTTTCAGAAGCCAAAGCTTCTTAAGGCATCGAGAGGCACTGACCCATCAGGACAGATGCTTGCCACGGAGTTGGAGCAGGGTCCTGGAGACCCCCACTTTTTCATGCATTAACATTTAGTAACTGATTCCTAAGGAATTCTGGGGCAAGAACTTGGGTGGCAGGCGGAGCCTCAAGGAACTTGTAACAGTGACTAGATTCTAAGTACTGTGCACATGGTTTAGAATTTTAATAACCAGTTTTACCACACAGTAGATTCGAGCTAAATCTTACCATTTTGGGAGGTAGGGTTTACATAAGTTGGAGGCAGGGTCATCTAATTCTTGTACAGTCATATGCAGGGGTCCTGAAAAACTTGGAGATGTCTGCCGTTAGATGATCAGAAAGGCAAAAAATAGTGCACACTCACTATGGATTACCATGCGAGATTTGGAAATGACAGACTGGATGTACACATAGCAACATGGGATAAGTGAAAAAAAAAAAGAATTGGAGCGATATGTATAACAACATTTTATATGTATATGCGTACAAACAATATACATATTTTATGTTAATGCATACAACACCAGGATACGTTTTAAAAACACTAGAAAGGTTGCCTCTGAGGGAAAAAGACTGGAAATGGAGACTGGAGATTAAAGGGATAAATCAGCAAACAAGAGAGAGGTCCTCTGAAAACCAGTGCTGATTATGGACCATGGACTCAAGAAAATGATCACCTCAGTTTTCTGCACCTGAGGCTAAAAAAGACTGAGGGGAACAAGTCTTGTTTCTTCCTCCTAATATTTTGAAGTGAACCTCCTGATTCATATTATTCCTATTTCCAAATGACAAGCACAGTAAGGGACAATGGAATTATTTCAATGACTCTATTCTTTTAAGTTCAAACAAATATTATACCCCTTGATCACAGGAAACTCTACAAGTTACTTTGGAAGAAACAAATATAAATTAGACAAAGCCTGTATCTTCAGAGTACTTATTACAATCTGGTAGATTTATTATTTATGAAAGTCACATTATGAGCTATTTTTAAAATTATTTTTTTGTAGTTTCTTCTTTCACTTCCTTAGTTTATTTTTGTATAGTGAAAAATGATATTATAAGGCTGTTCTATATAATATTTATGAATCTCTTGGAAAGTGAATATTATCAAATTACACAAAGATGCTTTCATTCATCATGCTAGGGTTTGAATTGGCAAAGAAAATGACATATATTGTTGTTCTTAAAGATTCCAGTGTCATTCCTCCCTCCTGTACTCATTATCAACATTTCACCTCTGTTGCTTTGATCACAGGGAATACATATACATATTTTTAATTATTTCATTGAGGTCATGTTGACTTATAATATTGTGAAAATTTCTGATGTACATTGATACGTTTCAGTTTCTGTATAGACTGTATTGTGTTAACCACCAATAGTCTAGTTTTTTTTTTTTGAAGATTTTATTTTTTTCCTTTTTCTCCCCAAAGCCCCCTGGTACATAGTTGTATATTCTTCGTTGTGGGTTCTTCTAGTTGTGGCATGTGGGACGCTGCCTCAGCATGGTTTGATGAGCAGTACCACGTCCGCGCCCAGGATTCGAACCAATGAAACACTGGGCCGCCTGCAGTGGAGCGCACGAACTTAACCACTCGGCCATGGGGCCAGCCCCCACCAATAGTCTAGTTTTTATCCATCACCATACGTGTGTGCCCTTTGATCCCTTTTGCCCTCACCCCACCCCCACCTCCTCTGGTAACCACTAATCTGTCCTCCTTATCTACGTGTTTGTTTTTCTTCCATGGATGAGTGAAATGATATGGTATTTGTCTTTCTCTGTCTGACTTATTTTGCTTAGCATAATACCCTCAAGGTCCATCCATATGGTGGCAAATGGCATGACTTTGTCTTTTTTATGGCAGAGTAGTATTCCATTGTATATATATAACACATCTTAATCCATTCATCCATTGATGGGCAGTTGGGTTGCTTCCACATCTTGGCTATTATGAATAATGCTGAGATGAACTTAGGGATGCATAAATCTCTTTGAATTGTTGATTTCATGTTATTTGGATAAATACCCAGTAGTAGGATAGCTGGATCATGTGGTTTTTCTATTTTTAATTTTTGGGAAATCTCCGTACTCTTTTCCACACTGGCTGCACCAGTTTGCATTGCCACCAGCAGTGTATGAGGGTTCCCTTTTGACCACATCCTCTCCAACATTTGTTGTTTCCTGTCTTGTTAATTATAGCCATTCTGACAGGTGTGAGGTGATATCTCATTGTAGTTTTGACTTGCATTTCCCTAATAACTAATGATGTTTAACATCTCTTCATGTACCTGTTGGCCATTTGTATATTCTCTTTGGAAAAATGTCTATTCATGTCCTCTGCCAATTTTTTGATGGGGTTGTTTATTTTTTTGTTGTTGAGCTGTATGAGTTCTTTATATATTTTGGAAATTAACTCTTATTGTACATGTGATTTGCAAATATTTTCTCCCAGTTGGAGGTTGTCTTTTCATTCTGTTGATAGTTTCCTTTACTGTGCAGAAGATTTTCATCTGTTGTAGTCCTGTTTGTTTATTTTTTTTTGTTTCCCTTGCCTAAATAGACATGGTATTTGAAAAGACACCGCTAAGGTTGATGGCAAAGAGTATACTGCTTATATTTTCTTCTAAGAGTTTTATGGTTTCAGGTCTTACGATCAAATCTTTGATTCATTTTGAATTAATTTTTGCATATGGTGCAAGATAATGGTACACTTTCATTCTTTTGCATGTGGCTGCCCATTTTTCCCAACACCCCTTACTGAAGAGAATTTCTATATCATTATATTTTGATTTTTCTGTAAATTACATCATGTTTACCACCTGAAGACTAATTGCAATCCATCACCACACACAAGTGCCTAATCACCCTCTTGGCCTCCCTCCCTTTTTCCCCTCTGGTAACCACCAATCCAATCTCTGTCTCTATGTGCTTGTTTGTTGTTGTTTTTAGCTTCTATTTATGAATGAGGTCATACAGTATTTGACTTTCTCCCTCTGACTTACTTTGCTTGGCATAATACCCTCAAGTTCCAGCCATGTTGTCACAAAGGGCAGGATTTCATCATTTTTTATGGCTGAGTGGTATTCCATAGTTTGTATATACCACATCTTCTTTATCCATTTGTCCATTGATGGGCGCTTAGATTGCTTCCACATATTAGCTATTGTGAATAATGCAGCAATGAACATACGGGTGCATATATCTTTACACATTTGTGTTTTCAAGTTCTTTGCATAAATATCCAGCAGTGGAATAGCTGGATCATATGGTAGTTTTCTTCTTAATTTTTTGAGGAATCTTGATACTGTTTTCCATAGTGGCTGCACCTGTTTGCACTCCCACCAGCAGTGTATGAGAGTTCCTTTTCTCCACATCCTGACATTTGTTATTTCGTGTCTTGTTAATTTTAGCCATTCTGATGGGCATCAGGTAACATCTCATTGTAATTTTGATTTGCATTTCACTAATAATTAGTGATGGTGAACATATTTTCCTATGCCTGTTGGCCATATGTATATCTTCTTCTTCTTTTTTTTTTTTGAGGAAGATTAGCCCTGAGCTAACATCTGCTGCCAATCCTCCTCTTTTTGCTGAGGAAGACTGACTCTGAGCTAACATCCGTGCCTGTCTTCCTCTACTTTTTATGTGGGACATCTGCCACAGCATGGCTTGCCAAGTGGTGCCATGTCTGCCCCGGGGATCCGAAATGGCGAACCCCGGGCCGCTGAAGCGGAATGTGCAAACTTAGCCACTGCGCCACTGGGCTTGCCCCTGTATATCTTCTTTGGAGAAATGAATGTTCAAATCTTTTGCCCAGTTTTTAATTGGATTGTTAGTGTTTTTACTGTTCAAATGCATGAGTTCTTTGTATAGCTTGGATGTTAACCCCTTATCACATAAACGGTTTGCAAATATCTTCTCCCAATTATTAGGTCATATTTTTATTTCGTTGATGATTTCCTTTGCTGTGTAGAAGCTTTTAGTTTGATGTAGTCTCATTTGTTTATTTTTTCCATTGTTTTCCTTTCCCAGTGAAATATGGTACTTGAAAGTATCCTGCTAAAACAAATGTTGAAGAGAGTACTGCCTATGTTTTCTTCTAGAAGTTTCATGGTTTCAGATCTTACATTCAAGTCTTTACTCCATTTTGAGTTAATTCTTTTGTATGGTTTAAGATAATGGTTTATTTTCATTATTTTGCATGTAGCTGTCCGGTTTTCCCAACACCATTTATTGAAGAAGAGACTCTCCTTTCTCCACTGTATCTTCTTGGCTCCCTTGTCAAAAATTAGCTGTCCATAGATGTATGGGTTTATTTCTGAGAACTCAATTCTGTTCCATTGACTTGTATGTCTGTTTTTGCATCAGTACCATGCTGTTTTAGTTACTATAGCTTTTAGAGTATTTTTAAATTAGGGAATGTGATACCTCCAGCTTTGTTCTTTTTCTTCAGGATTGCATTGGCTATTCAGGGTCTTTTGTTATTAGATATAAATTTTAGGATTCTTTGTTCTATTTCTGTGAAAAATGTCCTTGGAACTTTGATAGGGATTGCATTGAATCTGTAGATTGCTTTAGAAGTATAGACATTTTGACCACGTTAATTCTTCCAAACCAAGGGCATGGTATATCTTTCAATTTCTTTGTGTCTTCTTCAATTTCTTTCAACAATGTTTTATAGTTTTCAGTGTACAGGCTTTCACCTCTTTGGTTAAGTTTATTCCCAGGTATTTTATTTTTTTTTGTTACAATTGTAATTGGGATTGTATTCTTTATTTCTTTTTCTGCTGCTTTGCTGTTAGTGTTTAGAAATGGAACTGATTTTTGTATGTTGATTTTGCATACTGCAACTTCACCATATTCATTTATTATTTCTAGAAGTTTTTTTGTGGATTCTTCAGGATTTTATGTATATAAAATCAAGTCATCTGTAGATAGTGACATTTTCACTTCTTGTTTTCCAACTTGGATCCCTTTTATTTCTTTTTCTTGCCTGATTGTTCTGGCCAGGACTTCCAATACTATGTTAAATAAAAGTGGTGAAAGTGGGCACCCTTGTCTGGTTCCTGTTCTTATAGGGGTAGCTCTCATTTCTTCTCCACTGAGAACAGTGTTAGCTGTAGCTTTGTCATATATGGCCTTTATTATGCTGAGGTACTTTCTGTCTATACCTATTTTATTCAGAGTTTTTTATCATAAATGCATGCTGTATCTTGTCAAATGCTTTCTCTGCATCTATTGAGATGATCCTGCGATTTTTATCCTTCATTTTGTTAATGCGGTGTATCATGTTAACTGATTGATTGACGTTGAACCATCTCTGCATCCCTGGAATAAATCCCACTTGATCATGGTGTATGATCTTTTAAATGTATTGTTGTATTCAATTTGCTAGTATTTTGTTGAGAACTTTTGCACTGATGTTCATCAATGATACTGGCCTGTAATTTTGTTTTTTTGGGTTGTGCTTATCTGGTTTTGGTATCAGGGTAACGCTGGCTTCATAGACCGCTTCAGGAAGCTTCCTCTCCTCTTCAATTTTTGGAAGAGTTTGAGAAGGATAGGGATTAAGTCTTCTTTGAATGTTTCTTGGAATTCACCAGGGAAGCCGTCTGGTCCTGGACTTTTATTTTTTGGGTTGTTTTTGATTACTATTTCAATCTCCTTACTGATGATTGGTCTATTCAAATTCTCTATTTCTTCTTGATTCAGTTTTGAAAGAATTTATTCATTTCTTCTAGGTTATCCAATTTCTTTGCATATAGCTTTTTGTAGTATTATCTTATAATCTTCTGTATCTCTGAGGTGTCCATTGTAATTTCTTCTGACACTTTTATTTTGGATTTCTGGCCTCCAGGATGGCGAGATAATAATTTCTAGTGCATAAACCAGTCAGTTAGTACTTTGTTACATCAGCCCTAGAAAACTAGTACAAGATCTAGTCTCTATCAGATGAGAAATGATGGAGAATTTGGTTTGTTAGTTTTGGGTTTTTTTTTTTTTTATCTATTTGCTTTTTTGTGTAAGAATATGCCTGGTTTCCACTGAAAGTAGTAATGGTCTTTGAGATCCAATGTCTGTATGTGTCTCCACTTTGGATGTCTTGGTAAATCTGATTCTACTTTTGATCTGTAGGTGAGGTTGTAAAACTGAACTTTGCTGGTGTATGTGTGACTGTATTTCTCTAATTGAGAAACCTTTTACTCTCATTGTGTGAATGTGAAATTCTTTCCTATCTCAAAGAGATATTAATAACTTTTATACAAAGCCTCTAAAAATAAAAAAGCTCTGCAGGAACTGGTTTATAGAGATTGATAAATGCTGACATCAATCTGATATACCTTATACTGCAAAAAAATTTAAAAACCGAACTACTATTTTAAGTGTTTTAGTTTTTCAGGAAAAATTCTCGTATAAATTATTAGCTCCAAAGCATTTTTATATGAGAATCAAAATTCACCTAATTAAAAGGACTTCTTGGACAATTCAGACTAACTTGATAATATTTTCTATAAAACAGATATAGGTCTTCTCCCCGACTTTACCAGTATGGTGTATAAAACAAACATTTAAAATTAGAAAATACGTAAAATTATGTGTTCAATAAATTTGAGTTATACTTCTGAAAGTTCTATAGTTTATCCACGTAAGCATAATGTTTAATATCCTTAGCAATTTTAAGACCTTTGTTTAGTGTTAAGTACGGTAATCGGTGGATATTCTTTGGGTACTTTTAAAATAAGATTGAACATTGAAACACTGGTCACTACGTGTGTGTGGGTGCATGTGTGTGAGTGTGTGTGACTTTACTTATATTTTCATAAAGTATCTGTATCTTTTGATCAAGGTATTGAATGTGTTCATTTTTGCTACTCTAAGAATAACATTTACTGCCTGTAGGAAGGTGTAGTAGGATGTCTGTGGCTGTTGGGGTTTGCATTTAGTGTGCTCATGAGCTTTGCTGGTTTAATAAAATGATTGTATATGACAGGCAATTCTCAATTACCTTCATGAACTCTCAGTGAAATAGAAATTAGTTAGTTGGTTAAAAATTTTAATTAACATGGATGAGTGAGACTATACTAGAAGTAACATGACCAAAAAATATTACTGACTATGCAAGTAATAGGATCTAGTTTTGTTTATCAAGGAGAAAAGAGTACATTTATCTTAAGATAAAATGTTATTCCAGAATGTAAAACAGGATACTAAAAGACAAATCTGAATGGAGATAGACAACTGTAGATGGTTTTGAGGAAGCGTATTTTATTTGCTTAGGTGATATATATAACTTCAAATAATGAGTCTGAAAAGAAGCAATGACATATGTTAAAATTTTGGCAAAGTTTGCATAGGTCAGCTTTGAGGGGCTTATTTAAGTAAACTTAGAAATACTTTACTATCAAATAGCATATTAAAGCCAGACTAGAACTTGGCTTTCTCTATTAGAATGATATAACAAATTTATCTTGGTACATTCATTCTGTCCTTAAATAGAAGCAGTAGATGTAATTCTCTGGCTTCTGTGTAATTTTCCTAGTAAACAGAGATTTCTGTAGCTCACAAAGGGGATTGTAAAGAGACATTTTTAGTAGAGGAGAATAAAAAAAGAAGAGAAAGGAAAGTTCATTTAAAAAAGACATCATTATGTGAAACTTGGATTCGGTTCTTTATGGGGATGGCAGGGTATTTACCGTAGTGTATCTTGTCTTTCTTACTGTGGGCCAATGTCAAAAAGTGTGAAAGCCATTGCTCTAAGCAACACTACCCTTTCCATTGTGCTATTCTCTTCTCACTCACTCTCCACAGGTGAACTATTTGGCCAAAACAAAAATTTCTTCAAGACATGAAACCTGTGGAGGAGGCAATTTGGAATAATTATAATAGAGCAATTTAAAAGGGACAGCAGTTATATACGGTCATGGATGTTAACTAGACTTATTGTGGTGAACATTTTTTGATATACACAAACAAACATCATCATGCTGTACACCTGAAACTAATTCATGTTACATGTCAATTATACCTCAATAAAAAAAGAGAAGAAAAATTAATGATTAAATTGAACCGCAGTAAGATAAGTTAGAAGTAGATAGAGCAGCAAGTGAAGGGAAGTGCAAAAAGAAAGAGGAATAATGGAATGAAAGAAGGAGACAGATGGAAGCCTGAGAAAGGAGAGGGAAAGAAGGAAATCCCAGAGACCATAAGTGGCTGAGGAAAAATGAGGAGAAAGAAATAGGAAGAAAAGGGAGAAAAGGAGAATAGATATTGAGTGGGGGTGAATAGAATAATGGTAATCAGGGAGAAAAATCCTGCTGTTTTCCCAGTTCTGTGTGTTCCAAGAACAGATCACATGGCTTCTACCCAAAGACATGCACCCTTTGGTCTTCGGTATGTGTGTTCTCAAAGATTCTGTGTGTGCTTTCAGAGTCGGCCCTAGTTGCATAGTCCTGGCAGAGACCCAAAGGAGGGGTAGAAGTTGAGCAAGCCACAACATACAATATGAATACTCAGTTCAATCCTCCCTTAGCAAATCCTCACTGAGCGCTGAATTCCTGTCTGTGAGACAGACGCCTGTTAAAAAGAGAGAGAGTTCTCCCTGTGCTGAAGACCTTAAAAAAGCCTGCCCTCTTTCGTATTTCTAATAATTACATCATATACATATTATTCCTTAGGAATTGAGACTCAAGATTATTATAAGTTTTGATTATAAATATTTCACATGTAACTCCATCTCTCTTCTCAGAAGTGAATTTCCCTTGCTCCTAAGTGAAAGACAAAATGGAGTCAACATCAGTGCGTATAATCAAATCAAGGTGGGCCAAAGAAAGGTTTCTCTCTGAGTTTGACCATCGATAATGAACAAGGGCTCTTCACAACACAAGAATCACTTAGGAGATCTTCCTGTAATTCACTAGCTGTCTGCATACTCTCCTTATTGCCAGTTTCATTTCTTTATTCCTGAATGTATAAATGATGGAATTCAGGAAAGGAGTGAGAACTGTATCAAAGATGGCCAGAAACTTATCCAGGTGTATGGAGGGAGATGGCCATGTAGAGACAAATATCAAAGGACCAAAGAACAGCACTACCACAGTGATGTGAGCTGACAGTGTAGAGAGAGCCTTGGATGAACCAGATGAAGAGTGTTTCTGAACAGTAAGAATGATGACAATATAGGAAATGATCAGTAAGATGAAGGAGCCAATAGAGATGAACCCACTGTTGGCTGTGACCATGGACTCTAGTCTGTCAGTGTCTGTGCAGGCAAGTTTGAGGAACCTAGGAAGATCACAGTAAAAGCTGTCCAATACGTTAGGACCACAGAAGGGTAAGTTTACCACAAAAGCCAATTGAACTGTGGAGTGGATAAGGCCAGTCATCCAGGCAGCCACTAAAAAGAAGATGCACATTCTTGGGCTCAAGATGGTCAGATAGTGGAGAGGTTTACATATGGCAACATATCTGTCAAAGGCCATGGCTATGAGCAGCACCATCTCCACACTACCAATGACATGGATGAAGAAGATTTGAGTGATGCAGCCTCTAAAGGAGATGACTTTACGCTTTCTGAAAAGGTCATAAATCATCTTGGGAGAAGTGACAGAAGAAACTCCCAGATCAATGAAGGAGAGATTGGCCAAGAGAAAGTACATAGGGGAGTGTAAGTGAGGGTCAGAGGTCACAGTGAGCATAATGAGGGAGTTTCCTGTCATGCTTGCCACATAAAAGGTGGAGGAGAACACAAAGAGGAGAAGTTGGATCTCCCAGGAATTGGTGAGTCCCAGGAACACAAACTCTGACACCACAGAGCGATTCGCTCCATCCATGGGCTTTGTTGGCGTTGCTACCTGAAGGAGGATAACAGGAGAAAATGTAAATTATGATAATTATGTTAACAAATGAGAAGAGAACACAAAGTTATGAAAGCCTATTTATACTTTAGTATTAAAACTTTCTGAATATGCTCATGGTCTCTGAAATAGGATCACAGAGAAACTGGTGGCTGTCACGTGGAGCTGTTCTCTACCACCAAGTGGTCTCTACATTTAATACCCTCTGCTTCCTTCCAGAGTTTATCCCATGATTCCACCTGTGTGATACAAGATAGTTAACATGAGTAACAGGAATTCAACCCCAAATCTTTTGATTTTTCATCAAAAGTAGTATGACCTGGCCCTAGTCACATAGAACTAATCACTATTACAAACCCTTCCAAGCCAATAAAACTTCATCTGGCAGACAGATCCTTTTTCTCTTCATTACCAGTCCCCACTTATGGGAACATATTCATCTTAAATATTTCTGAAATGTTTATCAAGTCTGTGAAGTCTCCTTTATTAACACTAGCATTTATTATTACTAGTGTAACCACCATGTTTTCTCTGCATTTATGTTAATTTTACTTCCCTTTATCTCACTTGTCCATAATAGTGGTCATACATGAGACAAGTGAATGAATAACGATAGAAGATGGTATTGGCTAGTAGAGAGCATCAAAATTCGGTGTCTGAAAGATATTCCAATAATGTATTATGATTATCTCCTTGTACATAATAATAGTAGATTATAATATTCATATTCTTGTAGTGGTTAAAATAAAAACCATTTAGTGTAGATTGAATACATTTACTCTCAAAAAACACTCTATTTCTTTGTTACTTACTACAATTGTAAGTCATTGATTCTTTGTTCTGCTTCCCGATGAGACTGTCGCTCCCATAAAGTTAAGGACAACATCTGTCTTGTTCTGCAAAGTATCCTACAACTTAGAATCACACCAGGTACATAATAAGAATATGTAAATATTTCAGGAAAAAATATTTTCTGGAAGATAGAAGAGGGTGTATTTGTATGATTAAAAAATACACATAATTATATAATTAAGGAAGGTGGATAAAGAGACTGTGCATAGTGCCTAAGCAATAAAGAGAGATAAAAAATAAGGGATATAAAAGTGAAGAAGAATTAGACAAAAAGAAGAAATAAATAAGATAAAAGGGAAATCTAAAAAGAAAAGTGAAATTAGGAAAGTATGTGTATAATGACAGAAAAAGAAGAAGAAAGCCTACTTTAAACTACTAAAGGTAGTTTATGAGGTATGATGTGTACGACTTTCTGGACCTTCTCTTCAGAAATTCTATAATTATAGATAAATTATAGTATTATATCTCCAGGTGTCTTTTAAGTGCTAAGGCTCTTGGGAGAGTTTCCCAATAAGCCTTTATCAGCTATGCACATAAACTGAATTTATTTGCCTTTTGGCTCTCCAATCCCCATCAACTAGATAAGAACTGGGAATTTTAGGAAAAGCAAGTTTAAAGCAGAACAAGATATAAATATGGAACCTAGATGTACCAAAACCATGAGCACGTATCCATTCATGTATCAGGGAATATAGAAAGCTGAAAAGTTTGGGTCATCACAATTTTAAAGTCACTCGGGACAGAGTCAGCATTCAAATCTTCATCCAGAGCAAAAGTCATAGAGAGGTTTCAAAATGGATGCACAAGGATATGACGTTTATTTGCCTAAAAGTCATCAAATACCCATAGGGAAAACTCCTGAATTATGGTGTTCTGAAATCATCTTCTCTATAAATTGGCTGTGCTTTGAAATACAATTCCTAAGCATATTAATTGTACCCATAATTTTTTAACTAATTAAGTACCTACGATGTAAAAAACAAGGCCAACTCTTTGCCTTCTATTGTGATTAATCCTTTTTCTTGATCCATGTAGAAGTGATTAATCCTCCAAATAGATTCCCTGACATTTACCTCTTTATAGATAAAGAAAATATTGTTAACTGAGGTTCCAGATAATAGAGTCACCAAGTTGAAAGGGATCTACAGACAGTTGTGAGGTTTGAACAAGGTACTAATCAAACTCACCATCCATACAATGTCCTCCTCAGTTTAAAAATATTGTGAGTTTAACATCTCCCTCAGCTCAAACTTTCTGCATTTTCATCTTTTAAATTGTCACAAAACTACCTTTATGCCCCCCAAAAGTCCTCTAATTAAAGATCACTTCTACATTTACTTTTTGTAACTGAAAGAAATATAGGAAATTCTGTGCCCTTTTCAAGGAATCTTTGATGTACATAAATGCAACAGATTAAGTCACCCCTTAGCTTTCTGTTTGCAGCATTCAACAAGCTCCACAGTTTTTATATTTCCTGTTAGAATCTCTTTCTTACTTACTCCCTTCCATCCAATAAAAGTCTCATTTATCAGCTTTCTCTAAACTTTTCTTCATTTTACTTACAGCTTAGAGATAAAATTAATACAAAACACTCTAATTCTAAAACACATAGAGGCCAGGAAAACTAGTTCAATCTCATGGTAGTTTTAAGTACTTTTTTATTTTTCACATCATATTTTAAAATAACATTATACACTGGAAATTATTTATTCAGCTTTGGATTTTTTGGTCTCCATACCTTTTATTTCTATTGGCAAGTCTATAAAATCCTTTTCCGTCTTGTAAACTTAACAAGTTGCTAATAAATTTGCTTCCCTTTTGGCAGAAGATGGTTATTTTGTACTCATCTCTTTTGAAAAGCTAATGGAGAGAAAAATACAATTACCCTTTTTTTACGTATTTCCTATGTCATCAATTTTTCTTGCCTGTTTATCAAGTGACAGAGGGTGAGAATCATTCACTTAATCAGCATTGGGAACAGAGGGATTAAATGAAACCTATGCTGAATCCAAAATATTACAAAGCCATTTGACTTTTTCTAATGTCTTTTACATTATCCTAGGAACAATGTAATTCTAGCTAAAAGTCAAGTTAACCTTTTCCAATATGTCAATAAACTTTTTCACAATTATTCTTCTGTACTATTCAATTCCTTATCCTGGATGTTATCTACTTTGCTTTAGGATAACACTCATGCACTTATAAATATGACTCATATTCATAGCAATTCCAACAACAAAGTCTTGTCTGAAACTAAAGTCACTCTTTGCAATGTTAAGTTTATTTTGATCTTTCCATTTTACCTGTATAAAGAGAAGACCATGTTCAGAGAGTCAGATTTTCTTATGTTCTCCAGCACAAAGTGCCATATAAAATCCTGCCCTAGGAAGAAATAAAGTTAATTAAAACTCAGGAGGACAGTGACCAAGTGATTCTGCAAAAACATGATAGTTGAGAAGGAGCTCATGAATCAGGGGATTTTGCCCCTAGAGAACTATTTGGTTTGACCAGAGCAAACAAAGGACCTAAAAACTCATAATAAGACACTACAGAGGAAGAGGGAAACAACAGTGGAATATTTTTATTTAATATCTTTGTGCTATTTTGTTGGAAATTTTATAAATATTGGTAATTACACTTTAGAATTAATTTCTAAAAATAGGTAAATATTAACTCAAAAAACTTACTATAATCGTCTTGGTGATCTCCAAAAGAGCCAATGTGCTTAATTCTTTAGGCCAGTTTAAATAGTAGAAGAATGTACACTAGACTTCATTTTCATACAATCCTATATTGAGCAATAGTGCATGAGTACAAAGATTTAGCTATGCGGAAGTTCATTCCAGTGAATAGACCTTAAAAGTGAAGGAAACAACTGAAACATGTATCAATTGATGATAAATTAAAGACATTATGATACTTCCATGCAGTCAAATTCTCTGAAGTCATTGAAAATGAAGTTCAAACTCTATACAGTTAGAGATTATAACAACACACGGTCGAATGAAACTCTGGGTAGCAAAATAGCATGTACAGTTTCTTTGGCATACAGTCGTCCCCCCCTTGTCTGGGGGGGGTATATTCCAAGATCCCCGGTGGGTGCCTGAAACCACAGATAGTACTGAATCCTATATACACTGTGCTTTTTCCTTGCGTACATATCTATGATAAAGTTTAATTTATAAATTAGGCACAGTAATAGATTAAAAACAATAATAATAACATAGAACAATAATAGTAATGTACTGTAATAAAAGTTACCTTAGATCTTAGGAACCTCAGGTTACAATTTTTTTTCTATCCTTAATAAGTGAGAACTTTCACTTAAAGGAAGTACTTTAGGGCGTCTCTTTGGCATATCCGAATTCCCAACATCACTACTCTTGTGTTTTGGGGCCATTATGAAATAAAATAAAGATACTTGAAAACCAGCACTGTGTTACCGTGACAGTCGATCTGATAAACAAGTCAGCTACTAAGTAACTAATGGGCGAGTAGCTTATACAGCATGGATATGAAAGGACAAATGGATCATTCACATCCCGAGTTGGGCGAAGTGAGATGGTGTGAGATTTCACCAGGCTACTCAGAATGGTATGCAATTTAAATCTTATGAATTGTTTATTTCTGGAATTTTCCATTTGATATTGTCAGATCATGGTTGACAGCAGGTAACTGAAACCATGGAAAGTGAAACAGTGGATAAAGGGGTCCTAGCATATAAATATCTATACTTATCTGAGCAGAGAAACAATAAACTTTTTTTGATAAGTACTTCAGGAAGTGGAATAGTTAGGTGAGAAAACAAGGATTTTGATTTTCAATTTTGTATACTTGTATCAGTCAAGATCCTGCGAGGACAAAAAAATGGCACACTCAAATTAGGTAACTGGCAAAGAACTTAATCAAGGCTCAAAGTCAGCTGGAGAAGGGTTGAGTGGAACTGGAGGGGCAAATGGAAGCTATTCTTTTTCTCTCTGCATCCACTCTTTTTCCAGGGGACAAACAGGGCAGGAAAGACGATATCAAGGTAGAAGAAACTGAGCATCATAGAAGAATAATTAGTTATTATACCATTGCAGAGTCATCTAAACCCAAAATGTTAGCTTCTACTAATATAATTCATATGAACTATGTAAGGGAAAACGAGGGAAGAAAAAGACAATTAATATAAAACATACATATCAAAACCCCATTTGTATGGCTGGTCATGAGGTCAATTTTTATAACAGAATTTCCCTCATTTCACCTCGTCTTCCATCAGTACGTAGGCTGGCCAGTGTACTCTACCTGGTGGGATGAAAAAACTTTATTCCTATAGGTTATCAGTCTTGATACGATCCTTTGTTTAACGGATGCCATTATTTTCCATTGATGGGAACTACTGGGCAAAGAAGTACTAAGAAGCACTCCCATAAAGCCCCTGAATTCTGGACTTAATACTCTTTGTTTCCATTGTGGAATAGGAACCAAATTTCCCCCTAGTAATTGGAGTCTGTCAAACTAACAAGCAGTACTATTCTTGGACCCAAATAAGGGAATCCCCTACCCTGGTCCCCATCCTACAGAAGACCCTAAATTGGCCCCTTCCCAGTCACACCCTTCACCATGGTGTGAAGATTTCAAGGAACCAAAGAGATACGTTTACCTGGAACCTATGCCCATCCTTCTAGATCAGGTTCTGGTCTCCAAACCCCAGGAATTTCTTTTCAAACTTCCCCCAGTCCACAAACCTGGCTTTCCAAGATTTAATATAGATATGTATACATAGTTATCATATATATATTTATCAACATGGTTGGATAGAACATACTGTACTCAACAGTTTGTTACCTTGATTTAGGGACTTCCAGTTTTACTCTTGCTTCAGTCACCAAAATGTCAGAGGCAGGTCCTTTTCTGTCTGCTGGTTCAGTGATATGAGGAGCCCAAAGGGGTCAAAGGCTAATCTGGGCTGTGTTCCCTTTGGAAACATTCTTCCCTGGGGCACTAGGACCTCCAAACCTACTAAACCAAGGTTCAAAAGAATAGAAAGCACAAATTTCCTCAGTAAAGTATTTAGTCTCACTGTTAGAGTGACTTTTTCCACCTTGGGTTTACACATTCCAAGTTTAAGACAGATAGTAATTTGTATATTGGCCACTGGTTTAAGACTTGTACTGCATCGAATAGACGGCATCCTAAACTTGCAAGATGTTCACCTCCCAGTTGGGACAAAAGCTGAGCATTCTCTAGGCCATTCCACTAGTCCATCAAGCCCGTTTTTTCTGGGTGTTGGAGCATCAATTAAGTCCTGTGAATGCTCTGGGTGTAAGCCCATGGTCACATTTCACTTTCTATAAAAATACGTGCAGGGACCGGCCCCGTGGCTGAGTGGTTAAGTGCATGCTCCGCTTCGGCAGCGCAGGGATCGGATCCTGGGCCTGGACATGGCACCGCTCATTAGGCCATGCTGAGGTGGCGTCCCACATCCCACAACTAGAAGGACCCACAACTGAAAATATACAACTATGTACTGGGGGGATTTGGGGAGAAAAAAAAAAGCAGGAAAAAAAAAAGATTGGCAACAGTTGTTAGCTCAGGTGCCAATCTTTAGGAAAAAAAAATATGTACAGATGCAATGTTGCATGTGACACCATAGCAATAGATGAAACATTAAAGGTATTCTATGAATCAATAAATGGTAGCACCTGCAGTGGCACTGTGGGAGGGAAAGACAAACAGTACCTAAAATAAATAAATAGATATAGAGATGGATAACTTATATTGTATAAATATATTCTATATATCATATATAACATATGTATTATAAACACATATATTTATAGTATATTTTACATATTTATTTACTTTTTTACATTCAATTGTTATTTTTAATATGTTACATATTTTCAAGTAACATTTAATAATTTAAGTAATTACTACCATTGAATATCTTATTAGTTTATTCACTTTACAAGGAAAAGTATTTTGTAGAATATTTTATTTTTATTAACTAAAGCATATATTTATTGACAAAAACCCATATTATTAGAAAGTCAGTGGAATTTTTTGGCCTAGTAGTAATTGTTTTCTTTTTTTTATTGTAGTGGTATTGGTTTATAACATTATATGAATTTCAGGTGTAGATAGTTATATTTGATTTCTGTGTAGTTTCATCATGTTCACCACCCAAAGACTAATTACAATCCATCACCACACACATGTGTCTAATTATCCCTTTCCCCCTCTCACGTCCCCCTTCCTCTCTGGTAACCGCCAATCCAATCTCTGTTGCTATGTGCTTGTTTGTCGTGGTTTTTATCTTCTATTTATGAGTGAGATCATACGGTATTTGACTTTCTCCCTCTGACTTATTTTATTTAGCATAATACCCTCAAGGTCCATCCATGTTGTGACAAATGGCTGGATTTCATTGTTTCTTTTTTTTTAATTGCAGTAACAAGACATTATAACATTATATAGCTTTCAGATGTACATTGTAACATATTTTGAATTCTGTGTAGATTACATCATGTTCATCACCCAAAAACTAATTATAGTTCATCACCACACATGTGAGCCTAATCACACGTTTTGCCCTCCCCGCCTCCCCCTTTCCCTATGGTAACCACCAATCCAATCTCCATTGCTATGTGTTTGTTTGTCATTGTTTTTATCTTCTACTTATGAGTGAGATCATATGGTATTTGACTTTCTCCTTCTGACTTATTTCACTTAGCATAATACCCTCAAGGTCCATCCATGTTGTCGCAAATGGCAGGATTTCATTATTGCTTATGGCTGAGTAGTATTCCATTATGTATATATACAACATATTCTTTATCCATTTGTCCCTTGATGGGCATCTAGGTTGCTTTCAAGTCTTGGCTATTGTGTATAATGCTGCAATGAACATAGGGGTGCATGTATCTTTATGCCTTTGCATTTTCAAGTTCTTTGGGTAAATACCCAGCAGTGGCATAGCTGGATCATATGGCAGATCTATTCTTAATTTTCTGAGGATAGTCCATACTGCTTTCCATAGTGGCTGCACCAGTTTGCACCCCCACCAGCAGTGTATGAGGGTTCCCTTCTCTCCACATCCTCTCCAACATTTGTTGTTTCCTGTCTTGTTAATTATAGCCATTCTGACTGGAGTGAGGTGATATCTCATTGTAGTTTTGATTTGCATTTCCCTGATAGCTAATGATGTTGAGCATCTTTTCATATGCCTGTTGGCCATCTGTGTATCTTCTTCGGAGAAATCTCTGTTCAGATCCTTTGCCCATTTTTTAGTTGGGTTGCTGGTTTTTTTTGTTGTTGAGGTGTATGAGTTCTTTGTATGTTTTGTATATTAACCCCTTATCTGATATATGGTTTGCAAATATCTTCTCCCAATTGTTAGGTTGTCTTTTGGTTTTGTTGATGGTTTCCTTTGCTGTGTAGAAGCTGTTTAGTTTGATGTAGTCCCATTTGTTCATTTTTTCTTTTGTTTCCCTTGCCCGGTCAGACATGGGACTTGAAAATATGCTGTTAAGACCGATGTTGAAGAGTGTACTGCCTATGTTTTCTTCTAGAAGTTTCATGGTTTCAGGCCTTATATTCAAGTCTTTAATCCACCTCGAGTTGATTTTTGTGCATGGTGTAAGATAATGATCTGCTTTCATTCTTTTGCATGTGGCTGTCCAGTTTTCCCAACACCATTTATTGAAGAGACTCTCCTTTCTCTATTGTATGCTCTTGGCTCCCTTGTCGAAAATTAGCTGTCCATATACGTGTGGGTTTATTTCTGGGTTCTCAATTCTGTGCCTTTGATCTGTGTGTCTGTTTTTGTGCCAGGACCATGCTGTTTTGGTTACTATAGCTTTGTAGCATATTTTGAAATCAGGGAGTGTGACACCTCCAGCTTTGTTCTTTTTCTTCAGGATTGCGTTGGCTATTCAGTGTCTTTTGTTTTCCATATAAACTTAGGATTCTTTGTTCTTTTTCTGTGAAAAATGTTGTTGGAACTTTCATCAGGATTGCATTGCAAGAACTGTAGATTGCTTTAGGAAGTATGGACATTTTAACTATGTTAATTGTTCCAATCCAAGAGCATGGAATATCTTGCCATTTCTTTCTATCTTCTTCAATTTCTTTCAACAATGTTGTATAGTTTTCAGTGTACAGACCTTTCACCTCTTTGGTTAAGTTTATTTCTAGGTATTTTATTCTTTTTTTTTTTTTAAAGATTTTATTTTTCCTTTTTCTCCCACAACCCCATGGTACACAGTTGTGTATTCTAGCTGTAGGTCCTTCTGGTTGTCTTATGTGGGATGCTGCCTCAGAATGGCTTGATGAGAGGTGTCATGTCCATGCCTAGGATCCGAACCAGCCAAACCCTGGGCTACCGCAGCAGAGCATGCAAACCCAATCACTCGGCCACCGGGCCAGACCCGGTATTTTATTCTTTTTGTTGCAATTGTAAATGGGATTGTATTCTTAATTTCTCTTTCTGCTAGTTTGTTGTTAGTGTATAGAAATGCAGCTGATTTTTGTATGTTGATTTTGTATCCTGTAACTTGACTGTATTCATTTATTATTTCTAGAAGTTTTTTAGTGGATTCTATAGGGTTTTCTATGTATAAAGTCATGTCATCTGCAAATAGTGACAGTTTTACTTCTTTTCCAATTTGGATCCCTTTTATTTCTTTTTCTTGCCTGATTTCTCTGACAAGGACTTCTAATACTATGTTAAATAAGAGTGGAGACAGTGGGTATCCTTGTCTGGTTCCTGTTCTTAGAGGGATACCTTTCAGTTTTTCTCCATTGAGAATAATATTAGCTGTGGGTTTGTCATATATGGCCTTTATTATGTTGAGGTATTTTCCTTCTATACCCATTTTATTTAGAGTTTTTATCATAAATGCATGCTGTGTCTTGTCAAATGCTTCCTCTGCGTGCATTGAGATGTTCATGTGATTTTTATTCTTCACTTTGTTATTGTGGTGCATCATGATGATTGATTTGCAGATGTTGAAACATCCTGGAATCCCTGGAATAAATCCCACTTGATCTTGTTGTATCATCTTTCTAATGTATTGTTGTATTCAATTTGCTAGTATTTTATTGGGGATTTTTGCATCAACTTTCATCAGTGATCTTGGCCAGTAATTTTCTTTTTTAGTGTTTTCCTTATATGGGTTTGGTATCAGGGTAATTATGGCTTCATAGAATGAAGCCTCTCCTCTTCAATTTTTTGAGAAGAGTTTGAGAAGGATAGGGATTAAGTCTTCTTTGAATGTTTGGTAGAACTCACCAGGGAAGTGGTCTGGTCTTGGACTTTTATTTTTGGGGAGGTTTTTGATTAGTTTCGATCTCCTTACTGGTGATTGGTCTGTTCAAATTCTGTATTTCTTCTTGGTTCAGTTTTGAAAGGTTGCAGGATTCTAAGAATTTATCCGTTTCTTCTAGATTACCCATTTTGTTGGCACATAGCTTTTCATAGTATTCTCTTATAATCTTTTGTATTTCTGAGGTGTCTGTTGTAATTTCTCCTCTTTCATTTCTGTTTTTATCCATTTGAGCCCTCACTCTTCTTTTCTTGGTGAATCTAGCCAAAGATTTGTCAATTTTGTTTATCTGTTCAAAGAACCAGCTGTTGGTTTCATTTATTTTTTCTCTTGTTTTTTAAAATCTGTATTTCATTTATTTCTGCTCTGATTTTTATCATTTCCTTCCTTCTGTTGATTTTGGGCTTTGTTTGCTCTTCTTTTTCCGGTTCCTTTAGGCACACTGTTAGATTGTTTGTTTGAGATTTTTCTTCTTTTAAAAAATTTCTTTAATTTAATTTATTTCATATGTACATCATAATATATTTTGAATTCTGTGTAGTAATCCTGCCATTTGTGACAACATGGATGGACCTTGAGGGTATTATGCTAAGTGAAACGTCAGAGGGAGAAAGTCAAATACTATATGATCTCACTCATAAGTAGAAGATAAAAACAATGACAAACAAACACATAGGAAGAGAGATTTTTCTTGTTTGTTGACGTAGGCCTGTATTGCTACAAACTTCCCTCTCAGAACCACTTTTGCTGTATCCTATAAATTGTGGTGTGTTGTATTTTCATTTGAAATTGTGTCCAGGTGTTTTTTGATTTCTTCATTGGCCCAATCATTGTTCAGTAGTATTTTGTTTAATCTCCACTTATTTATGGCTGTTCTGAGTTTCTTCCTGTCATTGATTTGTAGTTTCATACCATTGTGGTCAGAAAAGATGGTTGGTATTATTTCAATCTTTTTAAACTTATTGTGATACTTGTTTTGTGGCCTAATATGTGATAAATCTTGGAGACTGTTCCACACACATTTGGAAAGAATGTGTGTTCTGAGGTTTTTGAACGATAACCTTGCTGGAGTATTCTTGGCCATAGGTTTTTTTCATTCAGCACTTTAAACATGTTGTGTCACTCCCCTCTAGCCTGTAAGGTTTCTGCTGAGAAGTCAGCTGATAGCCTTATGGGGTTTCCTTTGTATGTAACTTGTTGCCTTTCTCTTGAAGCTTTTAGGATTCTCTCCTTATCTTTAATTCTTGACATTTTAATTATAACGTGTCTTGGTGTGGGCCCCTTTGGGCTTATCTTGTTTGATGATCTATGTGCTTCCTGAACTTGGAAGTCTGTTTCCTTCTTTAGATTAAGAAAGTTTTCAGCTATTATTTCTTCAAATAGGTTATCTGCCCCTTTGTCTCTCTCTTCTCCTTCTGTGACACCTATAATATGATGTTAGTGTGCTTGATGTTGTACCAGAGGTCCCTTAGACTGTCCTCATTCTTTTTAAATTTTTTTCTTTTATCTGTTCCTCTAGTCTTTCATCCAGCTCACTGATCTGTTCTTCTATATCATCTACTCTGCTATTGAGTCCCTCTAGTGAAATTTTCCTTTACTATATTGTATTCTTCATTCCTGATTGGTTCTTTTTTATACCTTCCAGTTTTTTGTTGAAGTTATCATTGAATTCATTCATTCTTCTCCAAAGATCAGTGAGCATCCTTATGACTATTAGTTTGTACTCTTGATCAAGTAGATTGTTTACCTCTCTTTCATTTAGTTTTATTTCTTGTGTTTTGTCTTTTTCCCTGACTTGGAATGTATATCTTTGTCTCCTCATTTTGCCTTTTTCTCTGTGCTTTATCTATGTATTAGGTATGTCAGTTACATCTCCTGATCTTGGAGAGGTGGCCTTATGTAAGAAATGCCTTATGAGGCCCAGAAGTGTGCTTCCCTCTCATCACCCATTCCAAATGTTCCAGGAGTGTCCCCTGTATAGGCTATGTGTGTCCTTCTGTTGTGGCAGGGTGGCTGTTGTTGCAGGTGCCTGGGGAGGCTAGGCTGTCCCCTTGGTTGACTGGCTGTAATGCTCACTTGTGTGTGGCTGCTACAGTCCAATCAGTCACTTTATTGGGCCTGGAGAGCCCCATCGCAATTGGCTGCCAGGTCAAATAGAACATTCCTGTTGTGGTTTTTCTGTTAAGTGAATAGGCCCCCAGCCTGGCTGGTTATTAGGCTTAGGAGCTTACAATTCCTGTAGGCCTCTAGCGTGTAAGGCTCTTGTCAACTCCTCAGGATTGTAGCTGAGTTGGGCTGGCCCCAGGCATGGATGAACCCAATTGTTTCAGGCTTTGGGAGGTGGGGCTGATCCCCTATGTTGCTGTTTGAAGCACAAGTCTGCTGCAGCTGACAAGCCCCACTTCCTGCAGAACCACACACTCAGTCAACTCAGTCCTGCCCCATGTGTGCTCCCCAACCCACTGAAGTGAACCCAGTGGTCCCACTGCAGAGGCCCCACACACTCCGTCAAGACAGGCCTGCTCTTTGTGCATCCCTGTCCTCCAGAAGCTGATCCTCTTGCCAGGTTACAGAGGTTCCAGGTACCCCACCTCTGCATGACCACAAGTTGCCCCATGGCTTGTTGTTGGTTGGAGCCCGTCCCTAGGGTGGGCTGCCTGCCCTGATTGAGCTGGGTTAAACTTGTGTCCTAGTGGCTGGGGCAGATGCCTATGCTAATAGACCAGGGGAAGAACTCAAATGGGGTCCTCCAGTGTCTGTGTCAGCACACCTGTACTAAGTCACAATAATGGCTGCTGCCAATGTCTCAGTCCCTGGAGAGGTCTCATCTCTCACTGAGATGCACTGAGAGCATATCAAGTGAGTTCCTTTTCATCAAAAGGCTATGCACGTTTCTTTCTGGTGATTTTAAGTTGCTTTCCCAAATGGGTAAATTTGTGTGTGGGCCCTTTAAGATCAGGCTTTTTTCACCCCTTATGTCTAATAACTTTTCTGGAGGTAATGCCTTGTTGTTAATAGACAGCAAAGACAGATATTATGACTGTAGTCTTGGTTTTGCTGAGTCCAAAAGCTGCTTATTATGGTAATGCTTCCCTGCTCAGATCCCCATACCTTAACATTGCTCCTGGCTGGACGTGAAGTGCCATGTCTCAGAGGTGGCATTTTTCTCTCCAGGAAAGAATTTCTTCTTCTTCCACCTCTGTCAGCACTGTCCCTTGTTGTAGGGGTTCTTTTAATTCAGTTTTCAGTTCTCTCTCAGGGGTAGTTGTTCAAAAAGTAATTGTAAATTTGTTGTGTCTGTGGGAGGAGGTGAGTTCAGAGTCTGCCTATGTCACCATCTTGACACTTTCTCCTCTATTTCTTCTTGATTCAGTTTTGGAAATTTGTATGAGTCTAAGAATTTATCCATTTCTTCTAGGTAGTTCAATTTGTGGGCATATAGTTTTTTACAGTATTCTCTTATAATCTTTTGTAATTCTGTGGTATCTATTATAATGTCTCCTCTTTCATTTGTAATTTTATTTATTTGAGCCTCTCTTTTTTTTTTTTAGTGAGTCTGGCTAAGGGTTTGTGAATTTCGTTTATCTTTTCAAACAACTGGCTCTTAGTTTCATTGATCCTGTCTATTTTTTTAAGTTTCTATTTCATTTATTTTTGCTCTAATTTTTATTATTTCCCTCCTTTGGCTGACTTTAGGCTTTGTTTGCCCTTCTTTTCCTAGTTCTGTTAGTTGCAGTGTAAGATTATTTATTTGAGAGTTTTCTTGTTTGTGGAGGTTGGCATGTATTGCTACAAATTTCCCTCTTAGTACCACTTTTGCTGTCTCCCATAATAGTTGGTATGTTGTGTTTTCAATTTCATTTGTTTCCAGGTATTTTTTGGTTTCTCCTTTGATTTCCTCATTGATCCAATTCTTGTTCAGTAGCATGTTGTTTAGTCTCTGCATGTTTGTGACTTTCTTAGCTTGTTTCTTATAGTTCATTTCTAGTTTCATACAATTGTGGTTACAAGTGTTAAATGTAAAAGATGCTTGATATGATTTCAATCTTCTTTTTATTGAGGCTTGCTTAGTTTCCCAACATATGGTCTATCCTTGAGAATGATCCATGTGCACTTGAGAAAAATGTTTATTCTGCTCTTTTTGGATGGAATGTTCTATCTTAATGGGCTTGATGTATTTATCAAGTCTTGCTGGTATAGTGTTTCATTTAAGGCCACCATTTCCTTGTTGACTTTCTGTCTGCGTGATCTATCCATTGATTAAGTGGGGTGTTGACGTCCCCAGCTACTATTGTGTTTCTGTCAATTTCTCCATTTAGGCTTGTTAATAGTTGCTTTATATACTTTGGTGTTCCTTTAGGTGCATATATATAAATAAATGTTATGTCTTTTTAGTGGAATGTATCTTTTATCCTTACATAAAGTCCATCATTGTCTCTTGTTATTGTTTTTATCTTAAAGTTTGCTTTCTCTGATATAAGTATGACTACATTTGCTTTCTTTTGCTTGCCATTTGTCTGTAGTATCATCTTCCATCCCTTCACTCTGAGCCTATGTTTATCTTTAGAGCTGAGATGTGTTTTCTGGAGGAAGCACATTGTTGCATCTTGTTTTTTAATCCATCCCATCACTCTGTATCTTTTGATTACAGAATTCGATCCATTTTCATTTAGAGTGATTATTGATATATGAGGGTTTAATACTTCCATTGTATCTCTTGTTTTTAGATTGTTCTATATTTCCCTTGTTTCTTTTCCCTTGTATTTCTGACTGCCATTTCAGTTTTGTGGCTTTCTCATTAATTATGATGTGGCTCTGTTCTTATTTTTTGTTTTTTGGTTTCCATGAGGTTTGTATAAAAGATCTCATAGATGAGATAGTTCATTTTCTGATAGCCTCTTATCTCTATTAGCCTATGCATATTCCATCCATTTCCTTTTCCCCTTCTGAGTTATTGTTGTCACAAATTATTCTGTTTGTGTTGTGGGTTTGTGACTAAATTGGAATGTTTATAGTAATTTTTGATGCTTTCTTTCTCTTTATCTTTTATAATTACATGTTTGTTAATCTGTTCTGCTAGAGAGCTGCAATTTTTGTTATTTTGTCTGTCTGTTTATATTCTTGTTCAAAGCTTTGTAAACTTTTGTATTTTTGTTTCAGGTAGGAGGGCTTCCTTCATCATTTCTTGTAAGGCAGACCTAGTGGGGATAGATTCCCTCATTTTTTGTTTATCTTGGAAAGCTTTTATTTCTCCATCATATCTGAAGGATAGTTTCACTGGATAGAGTATTTTTGGCTGAATGTTTTTGTCTTCAGTGTTTTGAAAATATTCAGTTCTCTCCTGGTCTGTAAATTTTCTGCCAAGAAAACTGATAAAAGACTGATAGGGGCTCCTTTGTTGGTTATTTTCTTCTGTCTTGCTGCTGTTAATATTTTTTCTTTGTCACACTTTTGCCAGTTTTGCTATTATATGCCTTGGAGGATGTCTTTTAGCATCGTTGTAATTAGGAGTTCTATTGGCTTCATGTACTTGTAATTCCAGTTTCTTCCATAGGTTTGGGAATTTCTTAGTGATTATTTCTTTGAACAAGCTCTCTGCTCCTTTCTCCTTCCCTTATCCCTCTGGAACACCTATAATACTTATGTTGCTTTTCCTAATTGAGTCAGATATTTCTTGAAGAATTTCTTCATTTTTTTAAAGATCTTAGTTCTCTCTCCTCCTCCACCTGAAGCATTTCTAGATTTCTATTTTCTAGGTGACTTATTCTCTCTTCCATAATGTCAGCTCTATTTATGGTTTCTAGATTATTTCTTCTCTTATTAATGGTGTTCTTCAAATCCAGAGTTTCTATATAGCTTTTTTTAAGGACTTCAGTCTTCGATGAAGTATTACTTCTGCTCATTAATTTTGTTCCTGAGCTCATTGAACTGTTTTTCTGAGTTCTCTTGTAACACATTGAGTTTCTTTATGATGACTATTTTGAATTCTCTGTCATTTAAATTGCCAATTTTGGGGCCAGCCCTGTGGCTGAGTAGTTAAGTTTGTGTGCTTTCCTTCAGCAGCCTGGGGGTTTGCTGGTTTGGATCCTGGGTGTGGACATGGCACTGCTTGTCAGTCCATGCTGAGGTCATGTCCCACATTGCTCAACCAGAGGGACCTACAACTAGAATATACAACTATGTACAGGAGGCTTTGGGGAGAAGAACAAGAAGAAGAAAAAAAGATTGGCAGCAATTGTTAGCTCAGGAGTCAATTTTTTAAAAAAATTCCAAATTTCTGTGACATCTGGATTGGTTTCTGGGACTTGTTATTTTCCTTCTCCTCTGAAGTGTTACTGTAGCTCTTCATGGTGTTTGATGAATTTATCATTTGCCAGCACACTTGTAGTAGTATCAGATTGCAGATTCCACCTGCCACCACTGGGTGGAAGGCAGAAGCTATGTTTTCTGATCCCACTCTGTCTCCTGGTAGTTGTGCTGGTAGGGCTTCTCTGAATTTGTGCTGGCTTCCTGCACCTACTTGGCTGGATGTGATTTCATGGGTGAGGCCTCTGTGCTCTGCAGGCAGGTTGTGTTCTTCAGGGAGGGCCTCTGTGATCTGCAGCAGATCACTCCTGTGTGGGCAGGGCCACTGCTTTCCCACAGGGCGCTGGCTGAGCTGCTGTGCTGGTCGAGAGTGGCTACTTTCCTTGCACGGGTGGGAGTCACACTTGCAGGTGACTCGACTGAGTAGCAGCACTAGGTGGGAGGGGAGCCTAGGCAGAGGCTGTGTTGCCACCCTCCAGTGGGAGAATTCCCATAGATACAGCTGTTGCAGTATGGTGGGCACTCCTATGGCCTGGCCACCACCCCAAAAGCATTTGCACATGGGCTGGTCTGCCCCTGTCTCCACTCACAGTCATGCTAGTCTGGCTACTGTGTGAGGATCTATACCTTGCTCAGTGCCACCAAGGAGGGGGAGAAATATCCTCACTCAGTTCCACTGCTTTCCGGGGATCCAGTCTACACCTTCAGATGTATGACTGTGCAGATCTCTCAGGCATCCTGTTGTGCTGTGTAGGGAATCCTCTGCTGGTTAATGAATGTCCATTTAGTTGTAACTTACAGCAGAGAGACAAAGGGAACAACTCACTCCACCATGATGCTACATCACTATGTAGGACACATTTTAGAACACTAGAAAGCTTTCCTCTGAGTGTAAGGGACTGGAAATGGAGACTGAAGATTAAAGGGAATAAACCAGTAAATAAAAGGGGAGCTCTCTGTAAACCAATGCTGATAAGTACCATGGACTGTGGAATAAGATTGCCTCAATCTTCTGCAACTGAGGCTAAGAAAGACAGAAGGAAACAAGTCCTGTTACTTCCTCTTAGTATTTTGAAGTGAACCACCTTATTCATATTATTTCTACCTCAAAATGACAGGCACAGTAAGGGACAATGGAATTATTTCAATGACTGGATTCTTTTGTTAAGTTGAACAAATAAATTTTAAGCCTCTTGATTGCAGGAAAATGTACAAGCTTCTTTGGAAGAAACAAATATAAGTTAGACAAAGCCTGTGTCTTCAAAGTACTTATTACAATGTAGTAGATTTATTATTTGTAAAAGTTGTATTATAAGCTATTTTTAAATTACTTTCTTGTAGTTTATTCTTTCATTTGTTTAGTTTATGTATGTATAGTGAAAATTGATATTTATAAGGCTGTTCCATGCAGTTTGTATGAATGACTTAGAAAGTGAATATTATCAAATTACACAGGGATCCTTTCATTTATCATGCTGGGGTTTAAATTGGCAACGAAAATGTCAAATGTTGTTATTAAAGATTCCAGTGTCATTTGTCCCTCTTGTATTTACTATTAACATTTCCCCTTTGTTGCTTGATCACAATGCATACATATATATATATATTTTTAATTATTTTATTGAGGTAATATTGGCTTATAACATTGTCTAAATTTTAGATGTACTTTATTATATGTCAGTTTCTGTACAGACTGCATCGTGTTCATCACCAATAGTCTAGTTTTTATCCCTCACCAAATGTATGTGCTCCTTTACCACTTTTGCCCTCCGTCCTTCCTCTTCCCCTCTGGTAACCGCTAATCTGTTCTCCTTATCCATGTGTTTGTTTATCTTCCGCATATGAGTGAAATCATATGGTGTTTGTCTTTCTTTGTCTGGCTTGTTTTGCTTTGCGTTATGCCCTCAAGGTCCATCCATGTGGTCACAAATGGTATGATTTTGTCTTTTTTATGGCTGAGTGGTATTCCTTGTATACACATATATATTCCCTTTTTTTTTTACCTTTGGCTAGACTCTGTCTTTAAGTAAACTTTATGCAAAATACCATATATTTTTTTCTGCATGATCCAAAAATTCTTCTGACTTTGCTGACTGTATTTCTTGTAAATTCATTATCTAGTTTACCACCATTTCTTTTTATCTTCATTTGTTATATTTTGCTATTCGAGTTTCAATTTGGAGGAAGCACCACTTACACTTTCACTTCATAGTATATTCTCATTGTTCTTCATAGGAGTCTTAAAAAACTTTTGGCTAGCACCATTTTTTCCCTTAGTGATCAGAGGATATTCATTTTGCCTTATTTTCCTGCTCATTCTTACAGAAATTTTGATTAGTTAGTTTGTACTTCATGACCTGTGAATTTGGTTACCAGTCATAAAATGGTTTATACAATTCTTACTTGAGATTACCCTGATAACCTTAGAGACCTATTTTATATATGTTCAACTTGTATTTCATTACTTTATTCCTACATAGTTGATACCTATTATTTTTTCATATATATATTATCTCTAAGGCTTAGCAGAGTACTAGGCACTTTCTAGATGCTGCATAAATATTGGTTGAATGAATAAATGAATAAGCCAAGAAATACTCCAAGCATCCTTTTTTTTTTTTAAGGAAAATTAGCCCTGAGTTAACATCCGCTGCCAATCCTCCTCTTTTTGCTGAGGAAGACTGGCCCTGAGCTAAACATCCATGCTCATCTTCCTCTACTTTACGTGTGGGACTCCTACCACAGCATGGCTTGCCAAGCAGTGCCATGTCCGCACCTGGGATCTGGACCGGCAAACCCCGGGCCACTGAAGCAGAACGTGCGAACTTAACCACTGTGCCACTGCACCGGCCCCACTCCAAGCATCATTTTTGAGCAGATTTTCAATCAGCATAAAGAATTATGATACATGGAACCTGCCCCAAGTGTCACAATGTGTTTGAGGAAAAAATCCCATATATTTATTAGAAAGTCACGGAAAAATTAGTGTGACAGAAATTGTGGATGTAGAAGTTCAGATAAAGGAGGAAGTCAGAATACTGAAAAGAGACTTCCTGAAGGTGGAAACTGAACTAGCAGCAAGCAGAGCGTTTGACACTCCCCAGGGATTTGATGACTGTAGCATTTCTTCAAGTGTTCTTATTTTTTCTGGAGAAGGAAGATCTGCATGTAACAGTCCAAAATTGCATTTTCTGTTATGAATATGGACTCCACAAAGCAGGAAATCTTGTCAATGCTGCACCCCAATGCCTGGAATGATGCCTGGCATTCTGGGCACTCAACAATATTTATTGAATTAATGAACAAAAACCATTCAGAGAACCACTCAAGAGTTAATTATTAACTACTTCTCCAAGAACATAGTGGGTGGTTGATTGTCATAGGTTCCCTATCATCAGTGGGCTTAGTTGTTTAGACTTGGTCCTCAATGTAGTTTTACTGATAGATCACTTACACGTAGTTTCAGAGAAAATTCAGGATGCACTGTCTATCTTTCATCCTTCAATGTCTCTTCCATCTTCCTAACAGGCTATCTGAAATGCCCTCTGTTAGATTCATTGCTTAGTTTTAAGATTTTCCTTTTTCTCCTGAATATAAAAGAAAGTTGTGGTACACAGAAAAATGGTCCCCAAAGATGTCCATGTCTTAAATCTCTGGACCTGTGAATATATTACCGTACATGACAAGAGCGACTTTGCAGATGTGATTAAGAATTTTGAGATGTGGGACTGGCCCAGTGGCATAGTGGTTAAGTTTGTGCGCTCCGCTTCTGTGGCCTGGGGTTAGCAGGTTTGGATCCTGGGTGCAGTCTTATGCACTGCTGATCAAGCTATGCTGTGGTGGCATCCCATATACAAAATGGAGGAAGAGTGGCACAGATGTTAGCTCAAAGACCATCTTCCTCAAGCAAAAAGAGGAATATTGGCAACAGATGTTATCTCAGTGCTGATCTTCCTTACCAAAAAAAAAAAAAAGAATTTTGAGATGGGAAAATTATCCTGGATTATCTGGGTGAGCCCAGTGTAATCACAAGGATCCTTAAAAGAGGAGGGCAGGAAGATCAGAGTCACAGAGATATAAAGACAGAAGCAGAATTTTGACTGATGTACTCTGAGGAGAGAGGAAGGGATCATGAACCAAAGAATCCAGGGAACCATGGAAAGGTAGGGAAACAGATTCTCTCCCAGATCCTCCAGTAGGAATGCAGCTCTGCTGATGCTTTGATACTAGCTTGGAAAACACATTTCGGCCGTCTCATCTCCAGAACTGTGAGATAATATATTTGTATTTTTTTTAAGCCACTAAATTTCTTGTAATTTTTTACAGTAGAAATATGAAAGCATTAGAAAGACTGTTTAACACAAAGAACCTTCAGTGGGAGCCAGGAGTTCTTGATCCCACCAGTTAGTTTTGTGATAATGAGCAGGTCACTTCCTGTGTCTCTTTCTATGTAAGTTATTTCACTGGTAAAGCATGGATGTTGTACTGAATCAGGAACCCCACATGGAACGGCAGACCTCTGATGATTTATCTCTGGCAACTTTTTGCCTTTGAGGAATTGCAATTTTGTCTTTACCTCTCCATGCTGGGATCTCTCTACTGTCCTTTTGTTCTTTTTCTGGAATTTATAACTCAACCCTCACCATTTTTCACTTACAGACACAGACACTGCTTGGTTATTTCCACCCAGTAATTTATTTTTGTCGGTTTTTGAACCATTTCAAATGTATTTTGAAAAAGAAAAGAGGGGCTGGCCCCGTGGCCGAGTGGTTAAGTTCGCGCGCTCCGCTGCAGGCGGCCCAGTGTTTCGTTAGTTCGAATCCTGGGCGCGGACATGGCACTGCTCATCAGACCACGCTGAGGCAGCGTCCCACATGCCACAGCTAGAAGAACCCACAACGAAGAATACACAACTATGTACCGGGGGACTTTGGGGAGAAAAAGGAAAAAATAAAATCTTTAAAAAAAAAAAGAAAAAAAAAAAAAGAAAAAGAAAAGAGACTGCCTTTATGTGGCAGAGTTGTTATCTTTGGGGATCTGTTGAATGTGTGTGTGTGTGTATATGTACATACACATACTAGGACATTATTAGCCTCAGCTCATCACATATTTTATTTAGAAATTGAGATTATTGGGGGGCTGGCCCCGTGGCCGAGTGGTTAAGTTCGCGCGCTCCGCTGCAGGCGGCCCAGTGTTTCGTTGGTTCGAATCCTGGGCGCGGACATGGCACTGCTCATCAAACCACGCTGAGGCAGCGTCCCACATGCCACAACTAGAAGGACCCACAACGAAGAATATACAACTATGTACTGGGGGGCTTTGGGGAGAAAAAGGAAAAAATAAAATCTTTAAAAAAAAAAGAAATTGAGATTATTGGGGGGAAAGTGAGCATAATTTATAAAATAAAACGTTTTTTCCATTTTGAAATACTTCAAAGCCCTTTTATTATTTTAGATTAATAATTAATTTTGCATATTTCTTTTGATGACAGAACTTTCTGTGTACTTTGTGTAGTTAAACAACTGCAGGAATGGAGCTTGGGATCCCCTGATAACTCCTGATTGGCAACACAAATCATACTGTTAATATGAACCTTGCAAATTATGATATACTCTCTTGACTCCAGGGTCATTCTTCAGTCTCATTAATTTCTTCCCTCATCAACAAGTGTGAAGTACTCATTAAATAACTGATTGCATTAGTCACTACAGTTGATTGTGATGGAGGGGGTGTTATTCATATGAACTGAATATGATTCCTGTACCCAAGAAGCTACATTTTAATTGAAGAGATGTAAACTTATGTCATCATGAGAGTCAGAGTGAAATAAATGCCAACAGTGCAGAGGGAGTATAGAGACTTGGGCAGATTTGGAAGATTCACAAATGAGGGAACATTTGAGCTGGGATGTTGAGAATTGGATTTTGTGAATTGGAGAATAGAATGAGAGAAGTTTTGGAAATTGAAAGAAAGAAAATGTTTAAGGTCTAATTGAGCAATATGAATAATGAAACATAGACTTTGAAAGCTGTATCCTGTGCATTAGAAATTGTTAGGTGGCTCATATGAAAGACTGAAACCATATTCATTCATAGGGAATCATACTCTAAAGTGTTTAAAGATGACTTTATATGTTATTGAACTTGAACATACTGGGTAAGAGGAAGTAGGAAATATCCATGTAATACTAGAAGAAAGCAGAAGGGAAATAGGTCCAGAGATGAAATTAATTTAGTAATAGTTGTTTTGTAAACCATAATGCCATTTGGGAACCCGTTGATTGCTCTAAGTAGAGGCCAGATATGAATGAGATGATTATTTGGCTGTGTGAGATGTTAATATGATAATTGTTTTCATGGACTGGAGGCTTTCTTTCTTGGACACTAATAGTGGTCTAAGCAATTCTTATCTATTTTCTTTGTCCTTCAGCTAATATGAAAACTGATCCTGGTGTGGGAGGCAATGGAGGAAGGAATCATTCCATAGTGTCAGAGTTTGTGTTCCTGGGACTCACCAATGAATGGGAGATCCAGTTTCTCCTTTTTGTTCTACTTTTCAAGCATGATGGGAAACCTTGTCACTGTGTTCACTGTAACCCTAGATGCTCATCTGCACTCCCCCATGTATTTCCTCCTGGCCAACCTCTCAGTCATTGATATGTTATTTAGTTCAATCACAGCCCTTAAAATGATTCATGATATTTTCAAGGAGCACAAAGCCATCTCCTTTTGTGGCTGTATTACCCAGACCTTCTTTGATCATGCTGTTGGGGGTGGTGAGATGGTGCTGCTGATAGCCATGGCCTTTGACAGATACATGGCCGTATGTAAGCCTTTCCACTATCTGACCATCAAGAGTCCAAGAATGTCTATACTTTTTAGTCACTTCCTGGATCATTGGCCTTATCTCTTCATTGGTTCAACTAGTTTTTGTGGTAGATTTGCCTTTTTGCAGCCCTAATATATTGCAGAGTTTATACCCCGACCTTCCCTGGTTCGTCAGACTTGCCTGTACAAACACTCAGTACTGAAGTGCATGGTCACTGTCAATAGTGGGCTCATTTTTGTGGGCTCCTTTGTCTTGCTGGTCATTTCCTACATCTTCATTCTGTTCCCTGGTTGGAAACATTCTTCTGGAGGTTCGTCCAAGGTCCTCTCCACTTTGTCAGCTCATATCACAGTGGTAGTTTTCTTCTTCGGGCCACTGATGTTTTTCTACACATGGCCTTCTCCCAATCACACCTGGATAAATATCTTGCTATTTTTGATGCATTTATCACTACTTTTCTGAATACAATCATCTGTACATTCAGGAACAAAGAGAGGAAAGTGGCCCTGAGGAGATTGTGTGGTCACTTTGTGCATTACAGGAATATTTCATAAGTGAAAATATGGAACTATAGATTCTCATGCTGGTTGCAGAAAAGACATTATACAATTTCGGAGAAATATGCAAGATTTAAGCCATGTTGTAAGGCGTATAAACTTACCCTCTATTAAATTATGGTGTTTATTTCATCATTAAATTAGAAATGGTGTTATTCTTTGACACGCTGTACATTACAACCTACACAGTCTAGGAGAGGGCCATGTAATTGAGCAAATAATGATATTTTCTTTCCTATATTGGACAGATTATTCTATTGATAGACAAATTATGCATTTGCATTATCTTTCACCTACTTTCTATCTATCTTGATTTTAATTCTCTTTGTTCCTATGTGATTTGCTTCTTATTTCCCCAGTTTCTACATGTTTTGCCTCTTTATCAGGCTCCTGTATGTGGCAGTCTGGGAAATGATTAATTCTATGTTAGAATTTTAGAATTAAAAGCTAAGATGGATCACCAACACCATTTGTTCTAATTCCCTCCGTTGCACATGATAAAACACGGGAATTGAGGCGTGACTGTAATTTCCCTGAGGGCACACAGCCAGAAATCACCAGAGAGAGCCCGTCTCTGGAAACGATGCCTCTGGTTCCCAGGTTAGTGCTCTTCTGCTTTCAAATGAATTTTGCAATTGAATTTCTGCTCAGATTCCTCTCTTCCAGATTTTTCATGTAGAACAATTTGGAGAGGGAGATTTGCACCTCATTTCTATTCCTTCTTCTTAGTAAATTGCCATTAACATTGAACACCTTTTTTTAACAATTTCTAAATCCTTTACTAATTTCCACCGTTACCATACATTTCCTTGTTCAGATCTTACCAAAACCAAACTTTAAACCATTGCCTTAATCATGAAAATAATGTTTGAAATTCATTATTAAACAGTATTCCTTTATCTATTGTTGTCTTCAGAGAGATTTTTGATTAAATTATATTTTGTAGGGCTGAAATCCTCCCCAATACTTACAATTAATGATGTTCTTTCTTCTCTGGGAAGCAAATGTGATTGCGTACTCTACTTAAGTAATTCACCTCTCCTGGAAAGAAAAACTTAAAATATTTCAGCAGATAGAAAATGAAATACTGATAAAATATGCGTGAAGTTTCTCTTTCCCCTGCAATTTTGCAGCCTGTTATTTAACATGGTTACTAAGGAACAGAAAGGAACCTATTAATTGAAGTTTTCTTCCTGAAGCAATGGAGTTATGATTGTCTCTCATCATTTCTGTCCTAGGGGCGGTAATAATGGAAGTAGTTCAAATAGTGATTTTTACAGTCTAGGTATTGTTTAAGCACTTTATGTTGAACCTTATGAAGCAAATACTCTCATTATCCCTGTTTTACAGAGGAGGGGTCTGAGGCACAAAGATGTTAAATGTCCTCAAGATCTATTAAGTAATAAGCCTGGACACAAAGTCTGGCAGTTTGAAACCACTCCTGTATTATAATGCATCTCTGGTAATAAAAGATATCAGAATAACCCCTTTACCTAAAAAACAGTCCCTACTTGTGGGCCCTCCTCTGGTTACCCCCTCACCTCTACAACCCAGCATTTATGGAGTTAATGAATTTACAAAGATTGATTGTATATGTAAGACCAACTAGGCATTTTGTTCTAGGCACTCACTACTATCAAGGAAATTGAAATGCCAGAATTTGCCTGATGCACTGTAGATGAAGGAGTCTAAAGGCTTAGGAAGATGTTTAAATGGATCTAATATGTGTACCCTACATATATAACCCCAAACTCTATTCTTCTGGGAGGGGCTGAGGGACATGGCATCATGAAGGCTGCTTTAATAAAAATGCCAGGAGAAAGGACTGTGCAACAGCTCCATAAAGATGTGTGGTAATGATTCTCCCAGTACTTTTTCCAAAAGTAACAGTGACCATTTATTTGTATAATCATACATCAAGAAAAAAAGGAATGTCACCATATTTTGAGGATTGGTGGACACAGACCTGAGCTGGTATATACACCCATATCCTTAACGGTTATTGCGGTCCTTCTGTTTGAATGGAGGCATGTTGGTATTAGGCATACATGGAGTCCTGGTCTAGATCTGGTGCATAGCAGGTTCACTGGATGACAACTCCCCAGTCTTCATTACACCATTTCCTGAATGTATAATTTGAATGTATATACTGGTATTTGGTACAACTCCCACATTGTTTCCTTGCTCTGTGGGTTACAGTTATTGCAGGAGGGAAGGTACTGAAACAGTCCTATCCCCAGGCCAAGACAGCATTTCAAATTATATTGCATTCTGCAGGAGTAGTTGTGGCAAAAAGATACCCAAAGGATACAGGAAAAGTCATCTGCGTCACATCTCCATTTAATTCACCACTGTGGCCCCTACCAAAGCCAGATAGATTCTGGAGAATGACAATGGATTATTGTAAATAACTGAGTATTAACATTAATTGGATAATGCTGTACCAAAGGCGGTATCTTTGCCAGAGCAGATTAACATAGCCTTGGGTATATTGTATGTTAACACTGATCTCATAAATTTTCTTTTCCATCTCTTTCAGAGGAGAAATAGGGAAAGTATTTAAATGGAATGGACAACAGTATACATTTACAGTTTTATCTTTTTTAATAATATAGTCTGAAGTGATCTGGACCTCCTGTATATTTTACAGATCATCATAATTGTCCATTATATTAAAGACATCATACTATCAAACAAGATGGGGAAAAATGGTAAGCATATTGGATGTTTTGGTAATATACATGTGCTCTCAAGGGGGGAAATAAATTCTATGAAGGATGAGGAAATTGCCACATCATTAAAATTTTACAGGTTCACAAAATGGATCAAAGGCTTAAATCTAAGACCTGAAACTATAAAACTCCTAGAAGAAAACAGAAAAAGCTCCTTGACATTGGTCTTTTGCAATGATTTCTTGAATAAGACACCCAAAGCACAGGTAACAAAAGCTAAAATAAACAAGTGGGACTACATCAAACTAAAGAGCTTCTGTATAGCAAAGGAAGCAATCAATAAATTGCAAAGGCAAACTACAGAAAGGGAGGAGTTGTTTTGTACACCATATAGCTGATAAAGGGTTACATCCAAGTTATAAAAGGAAATCGTACCATTAAATAGCAAAAAACCAATTAATCCAATCAAAAAGTGGGCAAATAAACTAAATAGACATTTTTCCAAAGAAGACATACAAATGGCCAATAGATATATGAAAAGGTGCTCAACATCACTAGTCATCTGGGAAATTCAAGTCAAAGCCACAATGAGATATCATCTCACACCTGTTAGAATTGCTATAATTAAAAACACAAGAGATAAAAAATTCTGGCAAGGATATGGAGAAAAGAGAACCCTTGTGCACTGTTGGTAGGAATTCAAAGTGATAGAGCCACTATGGAAAACAGTATGGAGTTTCCCTCCAAAATTAAAACTAGACCTACGTGTGATGCAGCAATCCCACTTCTGGGTATAAATTTGAGGGAAATGAAATCAGTACCTTGAAGAGTGATCTGCACACCCATCTCCCTTGCAGCATTATTCATAGTAGCTAAGATATGGAAACAATGTAAATGTCCTTAACCCGTTGAATGAATAAAGAAAATGTGAGATACACACACACACACACACACAAAAACACACCTATATAATGTGTATATATACACACAATGGAATGTTATTCAACCATAAAAATGGAAATCCTGCCATTTGCAACAACATGGATGAGTCTGGAGGGCATTATGCTAAGTGAAATAAGACAGACAGAGAAAGACAAATACTGTATGGTATCACTTATATGTGGAATCTAAGGGAAAAAAAGCTTATTTTATAGAAACAGAGAATAGAATAGTGGTTGCCAGGGGCTGGGGTGGGGGAGCAGGAAATGAGGAAATGTAGGTCAAAAGGTAAAAACTTTCAGTTGTAAGAAGAAGTTCAGACGATCTAATATACAGTGTGGTAAATACAGTTAATAATATGCTATTGTACACTTGAAAGATGCTGAGAGTAACTCTTAAGCAGTCTCAGCGCATGCGTGCACACACACACACATACAATTAGCTATGTGATGTGATGGATGTGTTAATTTTCTTGATCTTGGTAATCATTCCTATATATATTATGTATACATATATATTATACAATTATCTTTGTCAATTATTCCTCAATAAAGTTGGAATGTTTTTTTTTGAGGAAGATTAGCCCTGAGCTAACTATTGCCAATCCTCCTCTTTTTGCTGAGGAAGACTGGCCCTGAGCTAACATCCATGCCCATCTTCCTCTACTTTATACGTGGGATGACTACCACAGCATGGCTTTTGCCAAGCAGTTCAGTGCCCTGTCTGCACCCAGGATCCGAACTGGCAAACCCCGGGCTGCCGAGAAGTGGAATGTGAGAACTTAACCGCTGTGCCACTGGGCCAGCCCCAGAGTTGGAAAAATTTTTGAATTCAGTCTTTTGGGGACGTAGCATACCTTGTGGTATTAGAAAAATTGGTAGTGAGAAGAGAAAAGATGTGAAACTTATAGCAAGCACCACCAGTTGGATAATCACAACACAAACCTTGGGTTCTGGATCAACAATTTCCTAAGGGTTACAGAGCGATTAACATACAGACATGGGATGCCACAAAACATCACATCATACCATGGATCCATATTAAAGAAAAGGAGATGTGCGAGTTGGCACATGACCATTGCATCTACTGGCCCTATCACATTCTGTACCAATGAGAATCTGCTGATCTAATAGAGCAATGGAATGGCTTACCTCAGGTGCAGCAGAAGCACCAGCTTGGAGATAATATTTTGAGTTATATATGTAAAATACATATTACTTGATGCTGTGTCCCCATTAGGTAGCATATATGGGTCCAGGATTCAAGGTACAGTTGGGGAATTTGAGCCTCCCCTCCCTGAAACTCTGAGCACTATGGGTTTAGAAGTCCTGGTTTCAATAACAAGAGGAAATATTCCCCCCAGAGACACAGAAGAGTTCCATTAAATTTTGGTCTATTGCTATTGTCCAGGGAATTAAGGCTTCTTGTACCAGAAACAAATAGAGAAGAGGAGGAATCACCAACCTGTCGGGGTAATTGATCATTAGCAATAAGTAAGGCTGCTGTTACACAATGAGAGTAGGGAGGACACAGTTTGGCAACAGTTGATCCACACGGGTGACTTTGAGAACCCCCTTAACCAATTTTGATGGTAAATGGACAAATGCAACAGCCATGGCTTGAGAAGAACATGGTAAACAGGGAATTGGAGTCCTCATGATGAGACTCTAGGTCACCTGATCAGGGGAGGCAACTAGGCCAGCAGAGTTGGCAACTAAGGAATCTAGACTATACAGTAGAGCAGGGATATGAGCACCAGTGTGGTCTCACTATCCACTTCAATAGCAGGTGTTGTAATTCATTCCATTAACTTTCCTCTTGTAAGATGCCCACAGGATAAGAGGTTAACCAAAGCCCCCAAGAAGCTGTTTCTAGAAATCATATGAATCAAGGAGATATGAGTAGCTTAGGGGTAGATGTCAAGTATGCTATGTCTACCACCCACACACCCCCCGTTCAGGAAGGAAAGTTTTATTCAGAACAGCAAGATTTAACCCCCAGCTGCTGGGAGTGTTGCTGTTTGACATTTCTCATCAATCTGCTCTTTTTGGAATGCCCTTGTCTAAAGAAAGCTGACATACTCAAAGCCATACTCACTTTCTATGTCAATTTGCATCCAATGATTGGTTATCAATCCACTTGGGACAATTTTCGAACTTCACATCAGAATTGATTCTGATAGTGCTCCCTAACAAGTTTCCTGTGTGCTGATCTTCATCTCAGAATCTGATTCTCTGGGAACTCAAACTTTGACACAATTTTTATGATCCTTCTCATATTACTGTCAGAGAGGGTACTTGAAAGTTTTGGTATCATATGGAGTATTATGTTTGTCTATTACTCTAATGACATCATGCTAATTACACTTTTTCAGCTAGAAGTAGTAAGATACATGTGTGCAGGGTGATGAGAAGAATCCATGAAAATTTATGGATCTTCCACATCAGTGGCATCTTCAAGTGGTTGGAGCATTCCAGGGCATCTTTTCTAAAGTTTATGCACCTTGCAATATTCACCAGAGAAAGAAGTCCAATCCTTGGTGAATTTGTTTGCATTTTAGAGACAACATACTAGACTTCAGTGTGTTGCTTCAATCAATTTATTGAGTAATTTATAAGGCTGCCAGTTTTAATTGTGGCTGGGGCAAGAAAAGGCTCTGTAGACAGTCTGGAAGGCAAAGTAACCTATGTGAGCAGGAGGTTGAGACTCCCATAGTCTCCTATTCTTGCACTACATCTCTCTCTTAGGGCATTGGAAAATCTCTATGACCAATTAAGAATGGAGGAGAAAACACAACCTGGTAGAGTACCCTGTCAAGCCTAGATACCAATGGAAGATGAGATGAAATGAGAGAAATTGTTATCAAAATAGGCCTCATATCCAGCTATACAAACTGGGCTTTTGATAGCTATGCTTTATATTAATTATCTTATTTTTCCCCTTTTTTCCTTACACAATTCATATGAAGTACACTGGTAGAGGCTAACACTTTGGGTTTAGATCACTTTGCAATAAAATAATAGCTAATTATTCTTCTGTGATGCTCAATTTCTCCTGTCCTGATAGTACCTTTCTTGCCCTCTTTGTTCCTTGGATAAAGGACAAACATGGATGCAGAGTAAAAGGATGGCTTCCATCTGTCCCTCCAGTTTCACTCAACCCTTTTCCAGCTGACTTTATGCCTTATTAAGCTCTTTTCCTGTTGCTTAATTTGAGTGTGCCATTTTTTGTCACCGCAGGGTCTTGACTGATACAAGTTTACAAAATTAAAAGTCAAAATCCGGGGCTGGCCCCGTGGCCGAGTGGTTAAGTTCGCGCGCTCCGCTGCAGGCGGCCCAGTGTTTCATTAGTTCGAATCCTGTGCGCGGACATGGCACTGCTCATCAGGCCACGCTGAGGCAGCGTCCCACATGCCACAACTGGAAGAACCCACAACGAAGAATGCACAACTATGTACCGGGGGGCTTTGGGGAGAAAAAGGAAAAAATAAAATCTTTAAAAAAAAAAAAAAAGTCAAAATCCCTGTTTTCTCACCCAACTATCCCACTGTCCTGAAGCACTTATTGAAAAAATGTTACTGTCTATTTGCTCAAATATGCATGTATATTTATACAGTAGTCCCTCCTTATCTGTAGTTTCATTTTCCATGGTTTCAGTTGCCAGTGGTCAACTGTGGTCTGAAAATATTACATGGAAAATTCCAGAAATAAACAATTCATAAGTTTTAAATTATGCACCATTCTGAAGAGCATGATGAAATCTCAGCCATCCTGCTCCATCTTGCCTGGGAGGTGAATCATCCTTTAGTCCAGGTTGTCCACGTTGTAAAGGCCACCTGCCCGTTTAGTCACTTAATAGATGTCTATTGACTGTAATGGTATCTCAGTGCTTGTGTTCAAGTAAAGCTTATTTTACTTAACAACGGCCCCAAAATGCAAGAGTACTGCTGCTGGCAATTTGGATATGCCAAAGAGAAGCATTAAAGTGCTTCATTTAAGTGAAAAGGTGAAAGTTCTTGACTTAATAAGAGAGAAAATCATATGCTGAGGTTGCTAAGGTCTAACTTTTATTACAGCATATTGTTATAATTGTGCTATTTTATTGTTAGTTATGGTTAAACTCTTAATGCATCTAATTTATAAATTAAACTTTATCATGGGTGTGTATGTATGGAAAAACCTAGTATACATATATATACATATACATACATATATAGGGTTCAGTACTATCTGCTGTTTCAGGAATCCACCGGGGGTCTTGGCACTATCCCCTACAGATGAGGGGGGACGACTGAATGCACAGCAACAGACTATGCACGTCCTTCTGCTGCTCAGAATTTCATTTAACAGTATGTTATGATTGTCTTTATCTAGAGTTTGAACTTGATTTTCAATGGCTTCAGAGAAATTCGAGTGTATAGATGTATCATAATTTCTTTAATTTATCATCAATTGATATATGTTTCAGTTGTTTCCTTCATTTTTAAGCTCCATTTGCTGGAATAAATTTCTATATAACTAAATCTCTGTACACATGCACAGTTACTCAATATATGATTGTATAAAAATGAAGACTTGAGTACGTTCTTGTACTATTTAAACTATACTAAAAAATTAAGCACATTGGCTTTTTTTGAGATGACCAAGTTGATTATAGTTAATTTTTTGGTTTAATATTTACCTATTTTAAGAAATTAATTCTGTGTAATTACCAATATTTATAAAATTTCCAACAAAATAGCACAAAAATATTAAAAATTTCCACTCTTGTGTTCCTCTTCCTCTCTAGTGTCTTATTATGAGTTTTTAGATCCTTTGTTTGCTCTGGTCAAACCAAATAGTTCTCTAGAGGCAAAGTCCCCTGATCCATGAGCTCCTCCTCAACTATCATGTTTTTGCAGAATCACTTGGTCACTGTCCTCTTGAGCTTTAATTAGCTTCATTTCTTCCTAGGGCAAGATTTTATATGGCACTTTGTATTGGAGAACACAGGAAAACCTCAGACTTCCTGAAGAAGTTGTTCTCTTTATACAGGTAAAATGGAAAGGTGAAAACAAATTTAACAACGGAAAGAATGAGTTTAGTTTCAGATATGATTTTGCTGTTGGAATTTCTACGATTATGAGTCATGTCCTCAAGTGCGTGAGTGTTATCCTAAAGGGAAGTAGATAACACCCAGGATAAGGAATTGAATAGTACAGAAGAATAATTGTGAAAAAGTTTATTGACAAATTGGAAAAGGTTAACTTGACTTTCAGCTAGAATTACATTGTTCCTAGGGTAATGTAAAAGACATTAGAAAAAAGTCAAATGGCTTTGTAATATTTTGGATTCAGCATAGGTTGCAATTAATCACTCTGTTCCTAATGCTGATTAAGTGAATGAGTCTCACCCTCTGCCACTTGATAGACGGGCAAGAAAAATTGATGACACATGAAAATATATATAAAAAAGAGTAATTGTATTTTTCTCTCCATTAGCTTTTCAAAAGAGATGAGTATAAACTGATTATCTTCTGTGAAAAGGGAAGCAAATTTATGAGGTACTTGTCAATTTACAAGATGGAAAAGGACTTTATAGATATCCTGATAGAAACCAAAGACACGGAGACCAAAAAATCCAAAACTGAATAAATAATTTCCAATGTAATGTCGTTTTAAAGTATGATGTGGAAAAATAAAAAAAATAGATAAAACAACCATGAGATTGAACTAGTTTTCCTGATCTGTTATATCATTTAGAATTAGTGTTTTGTATTAATTTCATCTTTAAGCTGTAAGTAGCATGAAGAAAAAAAAGCTCAGAGAAGGCTGACAAATGAGAATTTTTTTGGATGGAAGGGAGTAAGTGAGAAAGAGATCCTAAGAGGAAATATAAAAGGTATGGAGTCTGTTGAATGCTGCAAACAGAAAGCTAAGAGGTGACTTAATTTGTTGCATTTATGTACATAAAATGTTATTTGAAAAGGACACGATTTTTAATATTTCCTACAGTTGTACAAAGTAAAAGTAGAAGTCTTAAGTTAGAGGAGGCAGGATTTTACTTGGGTATAAAGAAGGTTTTGTGACCATTTGAAAGATAAAAATTCAGAAGGTTTGAGCTGAGAGAGATGTTAAACTCTCAATATTTTTAAATTGAGGAGGACATTTGCATGGACAGTGAGTTTAATTAGTACCTTTTCCAAACCTTACAACTCTCTGTAGACCTCTTTCAAATTGTTGACTGTATTATCTGGAGCCTCAGTTACCAATATTTCCCTCATCTTTAAAGGAATAAATGTGTGGGAATCTGTTTGAAGGATTAATGAGTTCTATATGGATCAAGAAAAAGGATGAATCACCACAGAAGGCTAAGAGTTAGGCCTCGTTCCTCATCATGGATATTTAATTAGTTAAAAAATTGAGTATAATTAATATGTTTAAGAAAAGTTATTTTAAAACAGCCAATCTGGGGTCCAGCCCCATGGCTGAGTGGTTAAGTTCGCGCAATCTGCTTCGCTGGCCCATGGTTTTGCCGGTTCAGATCCTGGGCTCAGAAGTGGCACCGCTCATCGGGCTGTGCTCAGGCGGCATCCTGCATGCCACAACTGGAAGGACCCACAACTGAAAAAAAAAAAATACACAGCTATGTACTAGGGAGCTTTGGGGAGAAAAAAGAAAAATAAAATCTTTAGAAAAAAAAAAACCCAAAAAAACCCACAGCCAACCTGTAAGAGAAGATGATTTCAGAACACCATCACTCAGGAGTTTTCCCTATGGGTCTTTGATGACTTTTAGGTGAATAAACATCATATCCTTGTGCGCCCATTTAGAAACCTCTCTATGACTTTTGCTCTGGATTGATTTGAATGCTGACTCTGTCTCAAGTGACTTTCAAACTGTGATGACCCAAACTTTTCAAGTTTCTGTTTTCCCCGATGCATGAATGGATATGTTCTCATCTTTTTAGTACATCTAGGTTCCATATTTATGCCTAGTTCTGTTTTAAACTTGCTTTTCCTAAAATTCTCAATTCTCACCTAGTTGATGGGGATTGGAGAGCCAAAAGGCTAAATAAATTCACAGTTTATGTGCATAGCTGATAAAGGCTTATTGAGAAACTCTCTCAAGAGCCTTAGCACTAAAGGACACCTGGAAATATAATACTATAATTTGTTTATAATTATAAAATTCCTGAAGAGTTGGTCCAGAAAGTTGTGCAAATCATACCTTGTAAACTACCCTTACTTAAAGTAAGCTTTCCTCTTTTTTTGGTCATCATTTACATATTTTCATGATTTCATTGTCTTTCTTAGATTTTTCTTTTAATCTCATTCATCTCTTCTTTTTGTCTAATTCTTCTTCACTTTTATGATCCCTTATTTTCTATTTTTCTCTGTTGCTTAGGAACTGTGCACAGTCTTTTTACTCACATTCTTTAATTATATAATTAGGCACACTTCCATGTATTTTTAATCATTCAAATACATCCTCTTCTATCTTTCAGCAAATACTATTTCTTGAAATATTTGTATATCCCTATTACGTACTTGGTGTAATTCTAAGCTTTGGGATGCACTGGATCACAAGACAGACATAGCTCTTAACTTTATGAGAGTTCCAGTCTCATCAGGAAGGAGAACAAACAAACGAAATCAATGAATTACCTTTGCAGTAAACACTACAAAGAAATACAGTGTTTTCTGAGAGTAAATATATTCAGTCTAGACAAAATTGTTTTTATTTTGATCACTAAGAGGGTATGAATATTATAATTGTCTATTATTATGTACAAGGAGATAATCATATTATTGAAATATCTTTTAGACATAAATTTAATGCTATCTGCTGGTTGCTACCATTTTATATTCTTATTCATTCATTTATCTCATGTATTGACCACTATTATGGACAAGGGAAAAGAAGGGAAGTAAAATTAATATTTATTGAATATTTAATATTCATTGTAATACTTATACAATGAATACACAATTACAAAACTTTAATTATTTTATCTCTACGACTAACTCTGAGAAGTTAGTATTATTAATTACAATTTCATAGATAAACTGAAGTTCACTAATTTAAGTAACTTGATCAATATCAACTTGTCAGTGGCTGAACTGTATCTAAATAAAACTAAAATTACAAGATAATGTGATGAGTCTTTACACAGACATTTGAAGAAAATACTTTTCACTACACCGTGATGTCTTTCATAGTATTATGCTCTTCAGAGCATGTGTTAAGTACTCTAGCATAGTGCTTCTCAAATTTCCTTTGGTCAAGAAGCATTTTTTCCCCAATCCTTCATGGACCGATAATTTAGTAAATACAAACTCATACACTTGGGTTTTGTGGTGATGTAAAATTACTAGAGAAGTTTCTAAACACTCTCCATTTCTGCACTTAATGTGATGCAAAGTGGTAACAGGCAATTCATGGACCTGAAGCTCTGTGTGGACCACTTTTTTATTGCTTCAGGGAGTCCAGATATGAAGGTCATAATCTCTGCCTTCAAGAAGCTTACAGTCTACTTGGTGAGTTAGAAATGTACTCAGTTTACTAAAATACAAGAGATTTTAAAATATATGCTAGTAATGTAAATCAAGACCTCACAGATACGGTTAAAATTTGATAAAACTTGATGATAAATCTCCAGAGGTGGAGAGTCAGGAGGAAGGGCCCATTTGCCAGAATAAAGCTTCTGGTCTTGGAAGTGGATGGAATAGTCAAGGAGTGGTGAAGAATTTTGTGTGACTGGATCCAGGCTATATTAATATTGAACCAAAAATCAAAAGAATTTGGGGTTGAATTCCTATTACTCATCTTGACCAGTCTTGTATCTCCTGAAGAGCATCATAGCATCTACCCTAGGAGGAAGCAAAAGGATATTAAATGCAGAGAAAGTTTGAGGGTTATACTGGTAGTAATAAATGAGAGTGTTAATAAACTCAGACTTCATAGATGTGGTAAACATTTAAGAAATACTTAAGATGAATATGTTACTAGAGATGGGCCTGGGAAGGAAGAGAACAAGCGTCTGTCTCTATGATGAAGGTTTATAGGCTTGGAAGGGATTTAATAGTGATTAATTCTATGAGGCTGGGGCCAGATTCTATTAGCTTTGAATCAAAAATCAAAAGGTTTGGGGTTAAATTCTGTTACTCATGTTGACTACCGTGTTTCTCATGAGTAGTATCAGACCACCAACTCTGGGAGGAAGAAGAGAGTATTAAATGTAGGGACCACTTGGTGGGAGAGAACAGCTCCACGTGACAGCCACCAATTTCTTTTTGATTCCATTTCAGAGGCCATGAATGTATTGTCAGTCTTAATGTTAAAGTAGAAATGGGCTTTCATAACTTTGACCTTTCTTATTCTAATTTATTAACATAATTATCTTAATTTACATTTTCTCCTATTATCCTCTTTCAGGTAGCAACGCCAACAAAGCCCATGGATGGAGTGAATCGCTCTGTAGTGTCAGAGTTTGTGTTCCTGGGACTCACCAATTCCTGGGAGATCCAACTTCTCCTCCTTGTGTTCTCCTCCACCTTTTATGTGGCAAGCATGACAGGAAACTCCCTCATTATGCTCACTGTGACCTCTGACCCTAACTTACACTCCCCTATGTACTTTCTCTTGGCCAACCTCTCCTTCATTGACCTGGGAGTTTCTTCTGTCAGTTGTCCCAAGATGATGTATGACCTTTTCAGAAAGCATAAAGTCATTTCCTTTAGAGGCTGCATCACTCAAATTTTCTTCATCCATTTTGTTGGTGGTGTGGAGATGGTGCTGCTCATATCCATGGCCTTTGACAGATATGTTGCCATATGTAAGCCTCTCCACTATTTGACCATCATGAGCCCAAGAATGTGCATCATCTTTTTAGTGGCTGCCTGGATGACTGGCTTTATCCACTCCATGGTTCAATTGGCTTTTGTGGTAAACTTACCCTTCTGTGGTCCTAACGTGTTGGACAGCTTTTTCTGTGATCTTCCTCAATTCATCAAACTTGCTTGCATAGACACTGCCCGACTAGAGTTCATGGTCACAGCCAACAGTGGGTTCATCTCTGTTGGCTCCTTCTTCATACTGATCATTTCCTACATCATTATCATTCTCACTGTTCAGAAACGCTATTCAGCTGGTTCTTCCAAGGCTCTGTCCACACTGTCAGCTCACCTCACTGTGGTAGTGCTGTTCTTTGGTCCTTTGATACTTGTCTATACCTGGCCATCTCCCTCTGTACATCTGGATAAGTTTCTGGCCATCTTTTATGCAGTCCTCACTCCTTTCCTGAATCCTCTCATTTACACATTCAGGAATCAAGAAATGAAGGTGGCAATGAGGAGAGTATGCAGACAGTTAGTGATTTACAGGAAGATGTCTTAAGTGATGCCTATATTGTGAAGAGTCCTTATTGGTTATTGATGTTCATTATTGATAGTCAAACTCATTTAGAAACTTCTTTGTCCCACCTTGATTTGATTTACACACTAATATTGAGTCTATTTTGTCTTTCTCTCAGGAAGGAGGGACATTCGCTTCTGAAAAGAGAGATGGAGTTACATATGCTGTATTTCTAATCAAAGATTTTAATAATCTTGAGCCTCAATTCCTATGAAATAATATGTATATGATGTAATTATTAGAAATACAAAAGAGGGCAGGCTTTTGTAAGGCCTTCAGAACAGGGAGAACTCTCTTTCACTTTTTAACAGGCATCTGTCTCACAGACATGGGTTCCCACACTCAGTGGGGATTTGCTAAGGGAGGATTGAACTGAGTGTTCAGATTGCATGTTGCGGCTTGCTCACATTCTACCGCTCCTTTGGGTCTCTGCCAGGACTATGTAACTAGGGCAGAATCTTTGAGAACATACACACAGAATCTTTGAGAATACACATACTGGAGCCCAATGGGTGCACATCCCTGGGTAGAATCCATGTGAACTCTTCTTGGAACACAAAGAACTGGGAAAACTACAAGAGTTTTCTCCCTGATTACCATTATGCTACACAAATCTATTAAACTGTCTTTCCCCTTTTTCTTCTCCTTTGCTTTCCTAAGCCGCTTATGTTCTCTAGGCTAGGGAGCTGTCCTCCTCCTTTCTCTCTTGTTCAGACCTCCATCCTTATCCTCTTCTGTCCCATCATTCTTCCTTCTTTTCCCACTTCCCTTCACTTGCTGTTCTGTCTCCAAACTTCCCTGACTGTCATCCCTTTTAATCATTTATTTTTTTTTCTCTTTTTAAAATTTTATTTTTTGTATATGTTATATAACATTATGTTAGGTTCAGGTGTACAACATGATGATGCAATATTTGGATATATTGCAAAATGATCACCATAATAAGTCTAACTAACATCCATCACCATACATTACTAATGTCCCTTTTAAATTGATCTATTATAATTATTATAAATTGCCTCCTCCACAGGTTTCATGTCTTGAAGAACTTGTTTTGGACACAGGAGCTTAGCTGTGGAGTGTGAGTGACAGGAGAATAGCTAAATGGCAAGGGTAGTGTCACTTAGAGAGGTGGTTTTTCACACTTTTTGACAGTGACCACAGAAAGGAATACAAGATGCTTTGCTGTATTTACCCTGCCATCCCCATAAATGACTGAATCAAAGTTTCATGTAACAATATTATTTTTTTTTGAAAATATTTTTCTTTCCTTTTCGCTTCTCTTCTATTAAGAATATCTGTTTACAATCCAATTTGTGGGCTACAGAATCTCTGTTTACTAAGAAAATTACACAGAAGCTAGAGAATTGCATGTACTGCTTCTAGTTAAGAACAGAATGAACACACCAAGATAAATTTATGTCATTCTAACAGAGAAAACTAAATTCTAGTCTTGATTTAATATCATATTTGATAGTAAAGCATTTCTAAGTTTATTTAAATAAGCCTATCAAACTCAGCTGTGCAAACTTGGCCAAAATTTTAACATATGTTGTTGTTTCTTTTCAGACTCATTATTTGAAGTTATATATATCATCAAAGCAAATAGAATACGCTTCCTGAAAACCATCTACAGCTTTCTATATCCATTCAGCTTTGTTTTTTATTATCCTCTTTCATATTCTGGAATAACATTTTATTTTAAGATACATGTACCTTTTTTTCTTTGATAAACAAAATCAGATCCTATTACTTGCATAGTCAGAAATATTTTTTTGGTCATGTTACTTCTAGTATAGCCTCAGTCACCCATATTAATTATAACTTTTGTCCAACATAACTAATTCCTATTTCACTGAGAGTTCATGAAGGTAATTGAGAATTGTTTGTCATATACAATCATTTTAGTAAACCAGCAGAGCTCATGAGCACCCTAAATATAACCCCAACAGCCACTACTTATGACTTCTTCAGGTGGTGAATGTTACCCTTAAAGTAGCAAAAATAAATGCATTCACTAGTTTGATCAAAAGATACAGTTACATTATAGATATAAGTAAAGTCACAGACACAGACATGTGCACACACACGGTCCCCAGTGTTTCAATATTCAATCTTATTTTAAAAGCATCCAAAGAATATCTACTAATTGCTGTGCTTAACACTAAACCAAGGTCTTTTTTTTTTTTTTAAGGATTGGCACCTGGGCTAACAACTGTTGCCAACCTTTTTTTTTTCTTCCTGCTTTATCTCCCCAACCCCCCCTGTACACAGTTGTATATCTTATTTGCATGTCCTTCTAGTTGTGGGATGTGGGACGCCGCCTCAACGTGGCCTGAGGAGCGGTGCCATGTCTGCGCCCAGGATCTGAACCACGGGCTGCCGCAGTGGAGCGCGCGAACTTAACCACTCGGCCGTGGAGCCGGCCCCTAAACCAAGGTCTTAAAATTGCTTAGAATATCAGACATTATGTTTAACTAGATGCACTGCAGAACTGTCAGAAGTATAACTCAAATTGATTGAACACATAATTTTACATGTTTTCTTATTTTAAATGCTTGTTTTATTCTGGTAAGGTCAGGGAGAAAACTTACAGCTGTTTTATAACAAATGTTATCAAATCGGTCTGAATTATCCAAGAATTTATTTTGATTATGTGAATTTGGATTCTCATATAAAAATTCTATGAAAATTTTTTTTCTGAAAAATCTAGCACTTTTAAAATAGTAGAAGCTCAGTTTTCAATTTTTTTTTTGAGTTTAGGGTGTATCAGATTCATGTCAGCACTTAATCTCTATAAAACAATTCTTACAGGTCCTCTTTATTTTTAGAGGCTTTGAATGAAAGTTATTAATATCTCTTTGAAGGAAAATATTTCACATTCACACAATGAGAGTAAAAGGTTTCTCAATTAGACAAATACAACCACACATAAAGCTGTGGGGTTTGGTTTTGCAACCTCATCTATAGATCAAAAGTAGAGTCAGGTTTATCAAGACATCAAAAGTGGAGACACATACGGACACTGGATCTCAAAGAACTTTTCTACTTCCAGTGGAAACCAGACATATTCTTACAAAAACTGAAAAAGAGATTAAAAAAAAACCTAACTAACAAACCAAATTCTCCATAATTCCTCATCTGATAGAGACTAGATCTGGTACGAGTTTGCTAGGGCTGCTGTAATGAAGTATCGAATGCTGAGTGGCTTAAACAACAGGAAATATTACCTCAGTTCTGGAGCCTAGAAATTCAAAATCAAGGTGTTGTCAGGATTGGTTCCTTCTGAGGGCTGTGAGGGAAAAGTCAGTTCCAGATGTCTTTCTTTGACTTGTAGAAGGCTGTCTTCTCTCTGAGTCTCTTCACATTGTCTTCCCTGTATGTGTGTCTGTCTCCGTGCTCAAATTTCCCCCTTTTTAATTAGACACCAGTCATATTGGATTAGGGCTCACCCTAATGACCTTATCTTAGTTTACCTCATGACATCTGCAATGATCTTACTTCCAAATAAGTTCACATTCTAAAGTACAGGGGGTGAGCACTTCAACATACGAATTTTGGGGGGATACAACTCAGCCCAAGACAGATCCTCACCATCTCAACAGAAATTACCAAATGATCAGATCATGAAACCAAATTCACAATCTCTGTTGCCACCAATGAGGTATCACCTATCAGCAAACCAGGATTGGAACCAAACCTCGCCAGAACCAGAAACACAAACCAAGAAATAAAAAACCCCACCAAAGTGCAAAGCAAAACAGAGATCAGAGTGTCAGTGAAAGTAAAATTTTACTGCTGCTTGGAATTCACTATGGGAACCAAGAAGAGACATGCCTGAGTTTAAATGCATCACGAAGTGCATTGCTTAGAAAATATGGTTTATAGGCTCCTGAAGGTGAGTCCACTTGGATATCTTGATGGGTCTCCAAAATGGTCAAAGAATAATTTTAAAAAGTGAAAAACATGACTCATATGTGACCACATATGAAGTATTTATTTAACTCATTAATGAGAGAATAGGCGAGAAGATAAGCTTGTTTCAATCAAGTCTGGATGGAATCAGTTTCTAATTCTGAATGAATCCCCCTGTAAGTACTCTTCATACCTGTTATTTCACCAATTCCATTATTTTGACCTGTGCCATAATTGGGCTAAAGCACAGTGATCACTTAGAATTTTAAGAGTCAAATCCGGGGGGAAAAATATTAGATTACCTCTTATTTCCAAAAATGCTCTCCCACTGATCTAAGAGCCTAGAGAGTTGAGAGCTAAATGAGGAAATATTCATTAGACATTTTTGAGACTTTTAAAATATAGAAGACGTTTAAGAAGATTAAAATAAGCAGTCACTATGAGTAATGCTCAGCTTCACTATTAATCAGGGAAATCCAAATTAAAAGCAGTCTCTTGGCTGAAAAGTCCATATGCTGAATGGAAAATGCATTGTTTTAAAGACTTGGGTTGGAAAATTCCTCAACTCTTTGGCATAGTGGGAGATCCATTCTTGGAACCTGGAAAAAAGGTCCAAGTGATGTGGCAGTTAGGGCGTAGGTTTATTGGCTAAGATGTTGATGAGGCGTTTCTGGGTTCATAAGGGTTATGAGTCCTAGAATGATATACACAGTGCTCCTATATTGTGGTAGTACCTCTCCTTATGGTCATGAGTCTGGCAGGAAAGAAGACATCAATGAGCTGTGTCCATTTAGTAATGTAATTTACCCTGAGTAAATATCGGAATGCATTCTTTCAAATAAACAGTCTGATCATGAGACTTCCATACAGGACTATTTAGCAGTGTATACTAAAAGCGAAACTGTGCATACAATATTTCAGTACTGCTGATCGCTGCCTTTTCCACTATGCAGGTTTTCTATGTGCTTTTTTTTTTTTATGACAGATGATAATAATATTCTAAAAGTAAGAGCTCTGAATTCTGTGGTCATATGATTCCATCATGATTTGCATATTGGTCCAGGTAGGTTAGATGGATTGAAACTGTCTTTGATGGAGAAACAGAGCAGGGAGAGAAGATTCTAATCAAACCAGAAATGAATCAATTCTATTATTCAATAGGGACATTGAATCAGATAAACTGACAACTAAAATATAGAAGACAGTAGGATGAGTGGAGTCAAATCATGACTTCACATTCCACATTGGAGAAGTTATCTAGTGACATTTGCACAGATGGCTTGAGTGTTGGTCTCCAGGCAAAGAACTAAGCAGGAGCAGAAGATTTGTGTTTAGTGGGAGCAAAATCTGAAGAATTTTGGATAATGTTTAGGATAGTAGCTTTGGTATATTATGATTTCCTGCGCAAAGACTGGACCATCACAGCAAAAGAAGCATGGTGTAGTGGAAATAACCTGGATTGCCTGGAAGCCAAAGGTCAAGCATATTATTTCTGGATTTGCCACCAACTTCTTCCTTAGCTTCAGGGAATCTATTTATCCTCTCTGTACCTTGGTTTCCTTAACTCCAAAGGAAAATGTTTTACAGTCACTAGCAAAGTTTCATTCAGGTTCTAGCAACAACAGCCTTCTACAAGGCTCGCTGTGTCGATAGCAGTAAAAATAATCATTTTGGGAGCATACATTTCCAGTGCCCATTCTTACATCTTTCCGCTATTCTGAATAGTGTCCTGAGCTCTTTCTACTCATCTCAGGAAGAACAAACTAGTGGAGAAACTTCTAGGATGGTCAGATTCTAATACTTCTCTGCAAATTTTATTATTTCTGAGTAATTCCAAGTTAAACTCATCATTTGTTAGTAACTCCAGACTAGGTTTAGGAAGTAGAACATAACAAATTTTTATCTAAATGACCCCCAAAATTGATCTGTTTCCTTATCTCCTCACCCACTAAAACTGAATCATAATATCATTCTGTAGACTCCACTTCCATAAGAGAGTTAAAGACAAAAGTCATAGATACCTTAACTCATCATTTCTAGAGGGTTTACTTGTATACTTAAAATTGTATTTTACTTGTATACTTAAAAATCATATATAGTTAAACCACTTTATTGACATATAAAAAGCTAAACATTCTTAATATATACAACTTGATGAGTTAGGAGTTAGGTGTACACTTATGAAACTGTCACCACAATCTATGCTATAAAGGTATCCATAACTTCCATAAGGCTCCTCCCTCCCTCTTTATTTTTATTATTATTACTTTTTGTGATAAGAACACTTAACAAAAGATCTACCTTCTTATCAAATTTTTAAGTATACAATATAGTATTGTTAACTATAGGCTCTGATCTCTAGGACTTATCATATTGTAGACCCAAGACTTTGTACCCTTTGACTAATAAGTTCCCATTCTCTTCTAATCCCAAGCCTCCAGAAACCACCATTCTACTCTTTGTTTCTACCAATTTGACTATTTTAGATCCTCATATAAGAAGAATTATGCAGTATTCATCTTTATGTAACTGGCTTATTTTACTTAGCATAATGTACACAAGGTTCATCCATATTGTCACATATGATACGATTTCCTTTTTTTTAAAGACTGAATAATATTCCACTGTATATATATATATACACACCATATTTTCTTCATCCATTCATCTGTTGATGGATGTTTAGGTTATTCCCATATCTTGACTATTGGGAATAATGCTGCAAAGAACATGGGTGTGCATATATCTCTTCGAGATCCTGATTACAATTCTTTTGAATATATACTATGAAGTGGGTTTACTGGATCATATGGTAATTCTAATGTGTTTCTATACACTAGCTGTGAACTATTTGATACGGAAATTAAGAAAACAGTCACAGTTATAATAGCATCAAAATGAATAAAATACTTAGGGATAAGTTTAACCAAGGAGGTAAAAGACTTGTACACTAAAAATTACAAATTACTGATGAAAGAAATTAATGCAGACACAAATAAATGGAAAGACATACCATTATAATGGATTGAAAGACTTTGTGTTGTTATATTGTCCATATTACCCAATGTGATCCACAGAGTCAATGCAATCACAACCGAAATTTCAATGGCATTTTTTAGAGAACTACAAAAAAAATCCTAAAGTTCGTATGAAACTGCAAATGACCCTGATAACCAAAGTAATATTGAGAAAGAAGAACAAAGCTGAAGGCTTCATATTTCCTGATAAAATATTTTACAAATATGCAGTAGTTAAAACAGTGTAGTACTGGCATAAAGACAGACATGTAGACCGATGGAACAGACAATAGAGCCAGTAATAAACCCACATATACACAGTTAACTAATCTTTGACAAGGGTGCCAAGAATACATAATGGGGAAAGGATAGTCTCTTCAACAAATGGTGCTGGGAAAACTGGATATCCACAAGCAAAAGAATGAATTTGGATCCTTATCTTACACCACAGATAAAAATCAACTTAAAGTGGATTGAAGACTTAAAAGTACGAACTGGAGAAGTAAAGCTCATAAAATACATATAGGAGAAAGGCTTTATGTTATTGGATTTGGCATTGATTTCTCTCATATGATACCAAAAGCACAGGCAACACACGCAAAATTAGAAAAGTGGGACTAAATCAAACTAAACAAACTTCTGCACAGCAAAAAACAATCACAGAGTCAAAAGCCAATCTATAGAATTGGAGCAAATATTTATAAACCATATATCTAATAAGGGATTAATATCCAAAATAAATAAGGAACTCAAACAACTCAAAAGAAAAAAAGCAAAAATGGGCAAAGGACTTGAATAGAAATTTCTCCAAAGAAGACATACAAATGGCCAACAGGTATATGAAAAGATGATCAATATCACTAATTATCAGGGAAATGCAAGTCAAAACCAAGATGAAATATCGCTCCATACCTTTTGGGAAAGCTATTAGCAAAAAACCCAAAAGATAATAATTGTTAGTGAAGACGTGGAGAAATTGGAATCCTTGCACACTGTTGATGGAAATCTAACATGCTGCAGCCACTATGGAAAACAGCATGGCTTCTTCCTTTTCTGGGGGAAACACAGTTTATATCCAGGAATACCTCCCCAACCCACATACCAGATGACATGAATGTCTGTTAGCTTTGAGTGGAGCCCAGATCTGGAAAAGGTTCTTCTACAGCAGATCCAGGCTCTGTGCAAAGGACCCTACTGCTCAGGCAATACTACCTGGTCTACAACGGAATTAGAAAAATTGTTGGTGAGAAGAGATAAGATGTAAAGTTCATAGGAAGCATCAATGGGATAATCACAATGCAGATTGCTACAGTTTTAGAGCAACCATTTTCCTAGAATTACAGAGCAATTCACATATAGACATGGCATCCCATAAACATCATAGAATATCCAGGATCTACATTAAAGAAAAGAAGGTGTGGGAGTTGGCACATGACCATTGGACCTACCGTCTCTATCATAGAGCACCACCCAGAATCTGCCAGCATAAAAGAGCAATGAAATGGCTTGCTGCATTTGCAGCTGAACCACTAGCTTGGAGATTATATTTTGAGAATGCAGTGGCATTCTCTAGAACACTATATTTATGTTCTAGACTTATTGTATATGGACTTATTATATATAGACTTATTTTATATATATGTATGTATGTGTGTGTGTGTGTGTATAGTGTTCTATATATTTGGTGCTGTGTCTCCGTTAAGTGGCATACATGGGCCCAGGACCAGGATATGGTTGGGAAATTTGAGCTTCTCATCCTTGGAACTCTGGGCACTATGGGTTTAGAAGTCCTGGTTTCAATAAAAAAAGGAAACATTTCCATCAGGGACATAGTACAAGCTGCATTATATTTTGGTCTATGGCCATGGTCCAGCAAATTCAGGCTTCTTGCAGAAAGAACAAACAGAAAAGAAAAGGATTCACTATCCTGGCAGGGATAATTGATCATTAAGAAGAAGTAAGTCTACTGTTACACAGTGAGAGTAGGGAGGATATAGTTTGGTGCCAGTTGATCCATATAGATGACTTCTAAAACTCTCAAACAATTTTGATGGTAAATGGACAAATGAGGCAGCCATGGCTTAAGAAGTGCATAATAAACATGTGCTTGGGTTGTGCATCAGGGCTTAGGTCACCTTATCAGCTGAGCCATCTAGGCCAGAAGAGTTGCCAACTAAGGAATCTGGACTATATAGTAGAAGAGGGATATGAGTACAAGTTGTGGTCTCACTACCCACTTCAGGAGCAGGTTGTGTAATTCATCCCATTAACTTTCCTCTTATAAAATGCCAACAGAATAAGAGGTTCACCAAAGTCCTGAAGGAGCTGCTCCTAGAACTCAAATAAATCAAGAATATGCAAGTATTAGGGGTGGATGTCATGTGTGCTATGGTCTGCCATTCAAATCATCTCTTTTGGGCAGAAAAATGTATTTCTCCAGCTGTTGGGAGTTTTGTTGTCTGATGTATCTCATCATTCTTCTCTCTTTGGGATGTCTCAGGCTAAAGAGAGTCGAAATACTGAAGGCCTGCCTCCTTTCATTGTTAGTTTGCCTCCAATGACTAACAGTCCACTTAGGACAATTCTGAAAGGTCATGCCAGGTTCAGAGCTCCTTGAAAGATTGACTGAGGCCTTGTTGTAACTGTACTGTTGTCAAACTTCTGCCTATGCCACATCTGGCTTAATTTCCTATGTCCAAATAGAATTGATCCTGGTGGTGCTGCCAAACAAACTTCCCATGTGCTGATCTTCATCTCAGACTCTGCTTCTCTGGGAACCCGACTTTTGACACAATTTCCCAGATCCTTCTCACTTTATTGTCAGAGAGGGTGCTTGAAGGTTTTTGTATCGTATGGAATAATATATTTGCACATTACTCTAATGGCATCATGCTAATTAGACCTTGTGAACTAGAAGTAGTAAGACACATGTGTGTCAGTAAAATCAAAATTTCAGCGACCTTCCACATCAGCAACATATCTATGTATTCTGGAACATGTCATGATATTTCTGCTTAAGTTGCTACACACTGCAATACCCACCAGGGAAAGGGGATCAATCCTTGCTGAATTTCTTTGTGTTTTAGAGGTAACATATGCCATACTTGACTGTGTTGCTCCAACCTATTCATTGGGAAGTTTATAAGACTCCCAGTTTTGAGGTAGTTCTAGTGCCAAAAAAGGCTCTGTAGATAGTCTGGAAGGAAAAAGTAGCCTGTATGAGCAGGATGGTCAGACTCCCACAGTCTCCTGTTTTTTCACCATATCGCTCTCTTCCCACATGGAGTATTCTCTATAATCAATTAACAATAGAAGAGAAAACATGAGCTTTGTTTATGAATGGACGTACATGTTATACTGGCACTACCTAGAAATGATGGCCACTGTATCAAATCCTACTCAGAAATTGCCCCAAGGATTGTGATGAAGGAAAACACTTCTAATGGGAAGAATCTCAGGGAATATCTTTAGTTGACACTTCCCTTGGAAGGAAAGATGGCCTGTGGTACAGAATTTACTGAGTTGTGGGCAGGCCTAATGGTTTGTTTGTTTGTTTGTTTAAGGTCTAAGAAGGAACAAAAGTATAAATTTCTTGTAATGCAGTCTAGAGAGAGGTATATGCATGGACTTTTCAGACAGGGCAGAGAGAATCCCTGTGGAAAAGCCTATTAGAGATTATTCCCTGTAGAAGGAACAAGACGACTTGCCTCTGTGATGTAAATCAGTCTCTTCTCCCAGCTCTTCTAGTACTGCTTCATTGGTACCATGTGTTAATTAAGTACCTAATTTATTCTTTTTTTTTTTTTTTAAGGAAGATTAGCCTTGAGCTAACTGCTGCCAGTCCTCCTCTTTTTGCTGAGGAAGACTGGCCCTGAGATAACATCCATGCCCATCTTCCTCAAATTCATTCTTAATTGGTACTAAACAGTGGTCATGGCAGCATATTTGAAGTCTCTGCATAGACTCAACAACACGAATGCCCTCTCACTAAGGGCAATCAAGCTACCACCATGATTGAGTGCCCAACCTGTTATCTCAAAAGGAAAGCCTCAACGCCTTCTATGGTAGCATACCTCACCATACGCTCAGAGGACTCACTGCCAACCTTTTCTGGAAGTATTAGAGATTTGTCTTCACAGCAATATGAATTTATCTTGGGTACTGATTTTTCTTTTCCACCCATGGTTCTTCTACTACCACTACAATTCATGGACTTACAGAGTCCTTTCCTGCCTTATCTATTCCTATGGTGTTCCATTCAACATCAGCTCTGGATACAATTTTTTAGAAAATGAAGTGTGACAACAGGCTTACACCCATAGAATTCACTAGACTTACTTATGTTCCATAACCCAGAAACAACTCACTGGTAGAGTACTGGAATGACCTACTGAATGCTTGGCTTTTGTCCCAACTGGGAGGTGAACATCTTGCAAGTTTAGGATGTCGTCTATTTGATGCAGTACCTATCTTAAACCAGTGGTCAATATATATTGCCCTCTGTCCTATACTCAGAATGTATAAAGCCAAGGTGGAAAAGGGCACCTTAACAATAAGACCAAATCATTTACTAGGAAGATTTACGCTTCCTAGAAAGATTGATGTTTCATTTTCATATGAACTTTGATTTAGTAGGCTCAGAGGTCCTAGTGCCCCAAGGAAGAATGTTTCTAAAGGGAACACAGCTGAGACTGGCTTCTGACCACTTTGGGCTCCTCATGACACTGAACCAACTTATGAAGATGTGTTTCCCTGTGATGTTTGTAGTGACTAGAGCAAGAGTAAAAATGGAAGCCCATAAGCCATATGTTGAAATATTTGCTAGTTAGAAATCAAGGTAAGAAAATGTTGAGTACAGTATGTTTTATCCTTCCATGTTGATAAATATATGTTGTTTCCTCTGCTTCTCTAGTGTCTTATTATGAGTTTCTAGGACCTGTAGTTTTTTTGGTTAAACTAAATAGTCCCTAAGGGTAAAGTCCCTTGATGCACGAGTTCCTTCTACAGGCCTGTGTTTGCAGTATCACTTGATCACTGTCCTCTAGGCTGTTAATTAGCTTCCTTTCTATATATGGCAAGATGTTATGGCATTTTGTGTTATATAACACAGGAATATCTCAGACTCTGTGAAAATGCCCTTTTCTTTATATAGGTAAAATGAAAGAACGGCAATAAACTTAACAATAATGAGAGTAGGTAGTGTCAGACAAGTTAACTAGTAGTGGAGAACAATTGTGGAAAGGGTATTGACATGTTGGAGAAGGTTAACAGACCTTGTCTTTTAACTGGGATCACACAGTGAAAGACATTAGAAAAAGTCCAATGGCTTTATAATGTTTGGAATTCAGCACTCTGTTGCCGGTGATGATTATATGAATAACTCTCATCCTCTGCAATTTAATAAACAGGTAAGAAAAATTGATAACATATGAAACAAAGAAAGCAAGGGTTATTGAACTCTCCATTAGCTTGTCAAAAGAGATGAAGTGTAAACTGATTATCCTTTGCGAAAAGGCAGGCATTTATTAGGTACTTGTGAAATTTTCAAGATGGAAAATAGTCTTACAGATATGCGAATAGAGAGACACCCAAAGACCCAAAGCTGAATAAACTATTTCCAATGTAAATGTCATCTTAAAATAGGATGTGGAAAATTTACAAACAAAATGAAAATGATTAGGAGATCAAAGTAATTCTCCTGCTCTCTTATGTGCTTTAAAATTTTAGAATACCTTGCGATAATTTTATCTCTAAACTTTAGGTAAAATGCAGAAGGTTTAGAGAAAATTGACAAATGTGATTTTTTGGTTGGAGGGGTAGATGAGAAAGAGATCCTAAGAGGAAGTATAAAAGGGATTTAGTTTTTGAGTCTCAGAAGCAGAAAGCTAAGGAGTGACTTAGTTTGTTGAGTTTATGTACAAATAAAGTTAATTGAAAGGGACACTGAAAATTATTTATATTGCATGCAGTTAAAAAAAGTAAAGAAATGGTCTTAAATTAGGGGAGGCAGACTTTTACTCAGGTATGAAGAAGGATTTTATGACAAAGCTGCAAGATAAAATGTAGGATATTTTAGCCAGGAAGGCTCTAAGCTCTCAATATTTTTAGATTGAAAAGGAAATTTATATAAACGTTTCGATTTTCAACCCTAGGAGCTGTCTGTAGTCCCCCTGCAGCTTGATAATTCTGCTACTTGGAACCCCAACTACCAATATTTCCTTCATCTGTAAAGCATTAAATGTCTAAGAATCTGTTTCTGGAAGATTGATTAAGAAAAAGGATTAATTACAATAAAAGGCACAGAGCTAGACTTTTTCTTTCTTTCTTTTTTTGTGAGGAAGATTGTCCCTGAGCTAACATCTGTGCCAATCTTCCTTTATTTTTTTTGTATGTGGGATGCCACTGCAGCATGGCTTGATGAACCATGTGTAGGTCTGAGCCTGGATCCAAATCCACAAACCCTGGGCACCCAAGCGGAACACGCAAACCTAACCATTACACCATGGGCTGGCCTCTAGGCTTTTTCATTTATATCAAAGATATTTAATTAGTTAAAACAAATGGTTAAAATTAATGTGTTTGAGAAAAACAATTTAAAAACTTTCTCTTTTGAGTAGAACTAATCTATAAGAGAAGGTGGTTTCAGAACCTAATCAACTAGGAGACGGATTGCAGGTATTTGATGACTTCTAGGTGAATAAGCATCATATCCTGAGGTCTCCATCTAGAATCCTACCTACGGCTATTGCTCAGGGTGGAAAATTGGATCCTGTCTATGCCTCAAGTGGATTTAACTCTGATGTGTGAGTTCCAGGCATCAAACTGTGAGTTTGTATATTCTCTGATATTTGGTTGTGTACTTCGCTTCTCTTTAGTACATCTAGGGAAAATTTATTTTTGACCTCTAACTGTTTTTTTCCATTACTCATTCCAGGGTAACTGAAGAACACTCAGTGTTGTTCTATTAGGTTCCATATTTTAGCTCCTTCTCCTTTAAACTCACTTTTCCTCAAATTCCAACTTCTAATGTAGATGTGGATACCCCCCAGCAATGGTGATGCTCATGCTCTGAGTTTCCAAAAAGTGTACTGATGCCTGAGACTAGAGGCTGCAGGAGCAGCACTCACAGCTCAGTCCCTCCCCCTCCTCAAGCAGTGGCAGGTAGCACCTGTGACTGGGGCTTCAGGAGCTGTAGAGTTGCCTGCTACCCAGCTCCCAGTGGCAGCAGTCCCACACTGGCCCTGCCAGCAGCGTGGGCTGCATACGAACCAGGGATCAGCAGAGGCAGTGAAACCTGTGAACCCAGTGCCCCACACTGTGGTGTTGCCAGCAACTCCAAATAACCTGGGAGCAGTAGCCCAGCTGGTGCACCTGGCAGCAGCACCCGAGTGCATGGAGAGCATGGCAACAGCGGCAGCAGAGCCCACAACCCAGGTGCTCCCAGCAGCAGAGGCACTCACAACTTCAGCCCTCATACCCATAGCAGCAGCGCCTGCAGACCTTCACAAGTCATGTTGTGGTGGAAGCGCCTGTGAAATAATTAATGAATAAAGTTGCAAGAAACAAAATCAACATACAAAAATCAGTTGCATTTCTGTACACTAACAATGAACTAGCAGAAAGAGACATCAAGACTATAATCCTACTTACAGTAGCAATAAAAAGAATAAAATGCCTAAGAATAAATTTAACCAAGGGGTGGAGGGGAAGACTTGTACATTGAAAGCTCTGAGATGGTGTTGAAAGAAATTGAATAAGATACAAAGAAATGGAAAGATATTCCATGCTCATTGACTGGAAGAATTAACATAGACATATGTCCATATTATCTAAAGTAATCTACAGATTCACTGCAATCTCAATGAGAATTCTAATGACATTTTCCATGGAAATAGAGCAAAAAAATCCTAAAATTTATATGGAACAACAAAAGACTTCAAATAGCCAAAGCATTTCTAAGAAAATAGAACAAAGCTGGAGGTACCACACTCTCCGATTTCAAAATATACTACAAAGCGTTAGTAGTAAAACGGCATGGCACTGACAGAAAAACAGACACACAGATCAATGGAACATAACTGAGACCCAAGAAATAAAACCACTTATCTATGGACAGCTAATTTTTGGCAAAGGAATCAAGAACATACAATAAAGAACAGAAACTTCAATAAATGGTATTGGGAAAACTGGAAAACCATGTACAAAAGAATGAAACTAGACCATTATCCAACACCATACACAAAGATTAACTCAAGAGGATTAAAGAATTGGATGTAAGGCCTGAAACTATAAAAATTCTAGAAGAAAATATAGGCAGTATGCTCTTTGACATTGGTCTTAGCAGGATCTCTTTGAATATCATGTCTCCTCAGACAAGGGAAACAAAAGTAAAAATAAACAAATGGGACTACATCAAACTAAAAATCTTCTGCAAAGCAAAGGAAACTACGAACAGAACAAAAAGTCAACCCACCAACTGGGAGAAAATGTTTTCAGATCATATGTCCGATAAGGGGTTAATATACCAAATATATAAAGAACTCACACAACTCAACAACAACAAAAAAACTCAATCAAAAAAAGAGCAGAGGATATGAACAGATGTTTTGCCAAAGAAGAACAGGTGGCCAACAGGCACATGAAAAAATGTTCAACATCACTAATTATTAGGGAAATGCAAATCAAAACTACAATGAGATATCACCTCACACCCATCAGAATGGCTGTTATTAAAAAGACAAGAAAAAACAGTGTTGGAGAGGATGTGGAGAAAGAAGAACTCTTGAACACTGCTGGTAGGAATGTAAACTGGTACAGTCACTATGGAAAACAGTTTGGAGATTTCTCAAAAAATTAAAAATAGAAATTCCATTTGATCCAGCTATTCCACCTCTGGGTATTTAACCAAAGAACGTGAAAACACTAATTCAAAAAAATATGTGTACCCCTATGTTCATTGCAGCAATATTCATAGCAGCCAAGACTTGGAAGCAACCTAAGTGTCCAGCAATGGATGAATGGATAAAGAAGATGTGGTGTATATACAGGAATACTACTCACCCATAAGAAATGATGAAATCCGGTCATTTGTGACAACATGGATGGAACTTGAGGGTATTATGCTAAGCGAAATAAGTCAGAGGGAGAAAGACGATCACCACGTGATTTCACTCATATGTGAAATATAAACAAACACACACATCAATATGGAGAACAGATTGGTGGTTACCAGAGTGGAAGGGGGAGGGAGGGGTGCAAAAGTGGTAAAAGGGTACATGTGTATGACAACAGACGGCAACTAGATTTTTAGTGGTGAACATGATGTCGTCTATACTTATGTTGAAACATAATGATGTTTAACTGAAACTTATATAATGTTATAGAGTAACCCCAATAAAATAAATCAAAATATAAAAAAGAAATGTGTAGTAGAAGTAGAAATTAGGAAAGAATTTAGAAATGATAAAGAAGTGCTAAATGCTAATGACAATTTACTAGGAAGAAGGAATATGAATAAGAAGTGCAAAGCTCTCTCTTGAAACAAACCTACAGGGAAGATCTAACAGAGTAGAATATGAGCAGAAATTTAAATACAAACCTGATTTGAAAGTGAAAGGGCACTCACCTGGAAATCAGAGGCATGGTTTCTGATGCCTGGCTTTCTCTGGTGATTTCTCGTTGCGTGCCCTTGGGCAAATTACAGTCACCCCTCAATCCCTGGGTTTTAGCATGTGCAACTGAGTGACTAAAACAAGTGGTGTACATAATCCATCCTAGCTTTAAATGCTAAAATTCTAACATAGGATTAACAATTTCCCAGATTGCCAGATAGAAGAGCCTACCAAGGAGGCAAAACATGTAGAAACGGGGGAAATAAGAAGCAAACAGAGTTGGAACAAAGAGAATTAAAATCAAGATAGTTAGGTAATAAGTAGATGAAAGATAATACAGGTACGTAGTTTGTCTATCAATAGAATAATCTAACATAGGAAAAAGATAAAATATTATGAGTTGTTCAATTACATGGCCATCTCCTAGACTGTGCAGGTCACAAAGAACATATTGATTTGGTTTTAAACACTTTGATGTACAAAGTATTAAAGGATGACATCACTTTTAATTTAATGGTGAAATAGACATGATAAATTAATAAAGAGTAGATTCCTAGGCATATAACACTGCCTAATCTTGAGTATTTCTCTGAAAATGCATGTCTTTTCTGCAGCTAGCATAAGGGAGAATCTATAGTTCCACGTCTTCACAGCAATCTGTTTACCAAATCTTCTTGTAATGCACAAGATGACCACACAATCTGCCCATTGCCACTTTCATCTGTTTGTTGCTGAATATATCGATGACCGGATCCAGAAAAAGAGTGATAAGTACATCAAAAATAGAGCCCACCTAGTGGCACAGTGGTTAAGTTCATGGACTCTGCTTTGGGGATGGGGTTTGCTGGTTCCGATTCTGTGTGTGGACCTGGACACCGCTCATCAAACCATGATGTGGCCTCATCCCACTTAGAAGAACTAGAAGGACTTACAACTGGGATATACAACTATGCACTGGGGGGCTGGGAAGAAAAAAAAAGAGGAATATTGGCAACAGATGTTAGCTCAGGGCCAATCTTCGTCATCAAAAAAGCAAAAAAAGAAAAACTCCCCCCAAATCCCAAACATCACAAATAGCAAGATATTTATCCAGGTGTTATTGGAGAATGACATGTGTAGAAAAACATGACTGTCCCAAAGAACAAAACCACCACCATGGTATGAGCTGACAAAGTGGATAGGGCCTTGGATGAACCACCAGAAGAATGTTTCCAAACAGTGAACAGAATGAAGATGTAGGAAACGACCAGAAAGACAAAGGAGCCCACAGAAATAAGCCCACTATTGCCAGTGACCATGCACTCTAGTTCTTGGCTGTTTGTTCAAGCAAGTCTGAGGAGCTGGGGAAAGTCGTAGTAAAAACTGTCACATTAGGGCCACAAAAAGGCAAATCTACCACAAAAACTAATTGAACCAATGAATGGATAAGGCCAATGATCCAGGAAGTGACTAAAAAGCATAGACACATTCTTGGACTCATGATGGTCTGGTAGTGGAAAGGCTTACATATGGCCACATGTCTGTCAAAGGCCATGGCTATGAGCAGCACCATCTCAGTGCCCCCAACAGCACAACCAAAGAAGATCCAGGTAATATAGCCATAAAAGGAGATGGCTTTTTCCTTCTTGAAAACATCGCAAATCATTTTAGGGTCTGTGACTGAGCAAAATAACATATCAACGACTGACAGCTTGGCCGGGAGGAAATACAACGGGGAGTGCAGATGAGCATCCAGGGTTACAGTGACCACAATGACAAGGTTTCCCATTGTGCTTGCAAAGTAGAACAAAAAGGAGAAACTGCATCTCTCATGAACTTGGGAGCCCCAGGAAAACAAACTCTGACACTATGGAGTGATTCCTTCCATCCTCCACACACCAGGATCAGTTTTCATCTTACCTAAAAGGCAATGCAAATGGATAGGAATTGCCTAGACAAGTATTAGTGTCCATGAAAGAAAGCCTCCAGTCCATGAAAACAATTATCATATTAACATCTCAAACAGCCAAATAATCTTCATCTCATGCATATCTGACTTCTACTTAGAGGAATCAGCTGATTCCCAAATGGCATTATCATTCACAAAATTACTGTTACTAAATTAATTACTTCTCTGGACCTATTTTCCTTCTGCTTTCTTCTAGTATTACATGCGTATTTCCTATTTTTTCCTGCTTGGAGTGTTCAACTTCATAACATGTAAGGTCATCTTTAAACACTTTTGGCTTTGATTTCTTATGAATGGATATGATTTCAGCCATTATTTGAGCCATGTAATAATTTCACATACACAGCATACAGTTTTCAAAGTCCATGTTCTGTTATTCGTATTGCTCAATTAAATTTTCAAATTTTTTTTCTTTCTTTCAACTTTCAGAATTTCTCTCATTCAATTCTTCAATTCACAAAACCCAATTCTAAACATCTCAGCTCAGGTACTTCCTCATTTGTGAAATCTTCCAAACCTGCCCAAGTCTCTATACTCCCTCTGCACTGTTAGCATTTATCTTACTCTGCATCTGATCACTATATAAATTTACATATTTTCAATTAAAATGTAACTTCTTCAGTTTAAGAATCATGTCCAGTTCATATGAGTAGCTTCCCCTCCATCACAATCACCAATAGTAACTAATACAACCAGTTATTTAATGAGTGCTTCACACTTGTTGAATGAAGGATGAAATTAATGAGATTGAAGAATGACCCTGGAGTCAAGAGAGTATATCATAACTCAGTAAAGTTCAAACTAATAGAACGTTTGTGTTGCCAACTAGGAGTTATCAGAGGACCCCAAGACTCATTCCCACAGTGGTTTAACTACACAAAGTACAATTTGCACAGGAAAATTCTGTCCTAAAAAATGTGGAGTATCAATTATTAAAATAATCAATAAAAGGCCTTTGATATATTTCAAAATGAAAAAAAAATTTATTTCATAAATGATGCTCACTTTTCCCCCAAAATTTCAATTCCTAACATAAAATATGTGATGAGCTGAGACAAATAATGTCCTCCTCTAGTACGTATATGTACATATATATATATATAAATATACACCCACACATTCATTGGATCTCCAAAGATAAGAACTCTGCCACATAAAAGCAGTTTCTTTTCTTTTTCAAAATACATTTGGAATGGTTAAAAGAGTGACAGAAATAAAATGCTGGGTAAAAAGAGCCAGACAGTGTCTGTGTCTGTAACTGAGAAAGACTGATGATTCAGTTATAAAGTCCAGAAAAAGAACAAAAAGACAGTAGAGAGATCCCAGCATGGGGAAGTAAAGACAAAACTGCAATTCCTCAGGGATAAAAAGTTGCCAGAGATAAGCCAGGGGTCCACTGTCTCATGGGGGGTTCCTGATTTAGCACAACATCCATGCTTTACCAGTGAAATAATTTATATAGAAAGAGATTTAAGAAAGTGAGCTGCTCTTTATCGCAAAGGTAACTGGTGGGAGAGTTTACACGAGGACCAAGAACCAACCCCTGGCTCCCACTGAAAGTTCTTTGCATTAAATAGACTTTGTATTAGTTCCCTATTTTCAGCTGTAACAAATTAGAAACTTAGTGGCTTGAAAAAACTCAAATATGTTATCTCACGGCTCTGGAGAAGAGAAAGCTGAAATGTGCCTTCTGAGCTAAAATCAAAGCATCAGCAGAGCTGCATTCCTTCTGGAGGATCTAGGAGAGAATCTGTTTCCTTGCCTTTCCGAGGTTGTCTGTATTCTTTGGTTCATGACTCCTTCTTCCCTTTTCAAAGTACATCAGTCCAAATTCTGCCCGTGTCATCACATCTCTCTGACTCTGACCTTCCTGCCTTCCTCTTTTAAGGACCTCTGTGATTACATTGGGCTCACCCAGATAATCCAGGATAATTTTCTCATCTCAAAATTCTTAATCACATCTGCAAAGTCCCTTTTGCCATGTAAGGTAACATATTCACAGGTCCCGAGATTAAGACATGGACATCTTTGAGGGCCATTATTCTGTGTACCACAACTTTCTTACATGAGAAAAAATATTTTGGGAGAAAAAGGAAAATCTTAAAACTAAGCAATGAATCTGACAGAGGGCATCTCAGATAGCCTGTTAGGAAGACAGAAGAGATATTGAAGGAGGAAGGATAGATAGTGCATCCTGACTTGTCCCCTGAAACTACATGACTTCTGACTCCAGCTATATTGAAGAACAGGTCTGAACAACTAATGTCCACTGATGATAGGGAACCTATGATAATCAGCCACCCAATATGTTCTTGGACAAGTAGGTATACAATTGACTCCTGAGTGGTTCTCTGAATGTTTTTTGTTCATTAATACAATAAATATTGTTGAGTGCCCAGAATCCCAGGCACCATTCCAGGCATTGGGATACAGCAGTCACAAGAATTCCTGCCTTTATGGAGTTGATATTGATAATGGAAAATGCAATTTTTGTCTGTTACATGCAGATCTTCCTTCTCCAGAAAAGATAAGAACACTTGAAAAAATGCTATAGTCATCAAATCCCTGGGGAGTGTCAAACACTGTGCTTGCTTCTAGCTGAGTTTCCACCTTCAGGAAGTCTCTTCCTGCTATTCTGACTTCTTCCTTTATCTGAAGTTTTACATCTATAATTTTTATCACACTAATTTTTTTCAGTGGTTTTCTAATAAATATGCATGGGTTTTTTCCTTCTCAAATATATTATCTGACACTTGGGGAAGGCTTCATATATGACTGTAAAGCAGCTCAAAAATGATGCTTGGAGGATTTCTTGGTTTAGTCACTCATTCATTCAACAAATATTTATGCAGCCTCTATAAAGTGCCTTGTACCCTGCTAAGCCTTAGTTCTGCAGTTTACAAAGTTTGAAATTCATTTTCCTCCTTGATTTCCTGCTTTTTATTAATATAATATTCCAAAGGTTCTTCTTTACACAAAGAAAATTTCTCATCCTTTCTCTTAAACCAATGTCCACTTAAATCTTACTCTGTGAATATAAATAAGTTGTCAGCAACTCTTTCAGATGAATGTTTAATATCCGTCAATTTAGTAAAAGCAAATATGATAACTCATCTGTACTCTCTAGTTTTAATCATGTCAATTACTTCAGCCTTTTCTCATAGTTCCATTTTCTATCCCTTTATCTTTGTCACTCTGTCTAACTACCCCCATTTCACCACTAGACATCTCACTGTTGTGACATAGAAAAAAATTCTAATAAATAATAAATGCTTAAAAAAACATAAACAAAAATAGGAGGGGTGATTGTTAGTTTTCAAACATTATGTATTTAGTTTCTTACATTTTTTCTTCATTCTTCCATCACCTAATTTTAACTGACATTATGTTATTTTCGTTTATGGTGAGTTCGATCCCTAGAAATTTTTCTTTGAAGTAAGTTTTCAATCATCCTTTCTCCATCTTTATTCTATGTAATTAAAGGTTTATTTTTTAAAACTTCACTTATCACTAGTACCTAATGTACTTTCTCCTCTTTATATCTTAGTTCTCTAAACATGGAAGTAAAGCTGACAGCAAGCTTGTTATGAGGACAGTACATATATTTGTCTTTACTTTTAGTGCTAATAAATTTCCCCAAAAATCCCTAGGTACAGTTGACAACTCAATCTGCTTCCTAGTCTTGACCGCAGTGTGGACTCCAGACTCTGCAAAGTATCTACAGTTGCACCTTTGGCTCTCCAAGTCATTTCCACGTTCTAGTTAAAAATTAAGGTTAATGCTTGTTCTCCATATCCACAACCACTCATGTTTATTCTCCTGTGTGCTCGTGATCTCACCACGACAACCTGTTTCCTCCTGCCTCCAGGATGAAGCCTAATTGATATATACAAAAAGCAAATCATTATGTGTGTTTTCCTTGTCGCTAAGGTTTATCTAGTTTAATATCTTCCTCCTGTTGTCAACTTACCCCAGCCTTCCCTTGTAGCTATTCACAGCTAAGCACACAGAGGTATATATGTCTATAAAGAGAAAAAGTAGCTAATTAATTACCCTGGAGGATAGTGACCAAATAAATGCTATAGTGATGTAGGACTGTAAAACTAAAGTGAATTGGTCAAGCAAATTGTCTTCTAAAAATATATTCATTATGATCGAAGCAACAAGGAGAAAATGTTGATAACGAGTACAGGATGGAGGAATGACACTGGAATCTTTAAGAACAACCCTATTTGTCATTTTCTTTGCCAAGTTAAACTGTATCATGATGAATGAAAGCATGCCTGGGTAATTTTTCTTCTCCCCAAAACCCCCCAGAACGTGGTTGTATATTCTAGTTGTGGACCCGTCCAGTTTTGCCATGTGGGACGCCACCTCATCATGGCTTCATGAACGGTGCTAGGTCCCCGCCCAGGATCTGAACTGGTGAAACCCTGGGCTGCTGAAGCGGAGCAAGTGAACTTAACCACTGGGCCCTGGGGCTGGCCCCATCCTGGATAATTTGATATTCGCTTTCTAAGAGATTCATATCAATTTTATGGAAGAGACTTATAAACATCAGTTTTCACTACACATAAATAAACTAAGCAGGTGAAAGAATAAGCTACAAAAACTTAATTTAAAAAATAGCTTATAATGTGCCTTTTATAAATAATAAATCTACCACATTGTATTAAGTACTTTGAAGATACAGACTTTGTTTGACTTATATTTATTTCTTCCAAAACAACTTGGATAGTTTCTTGCAATCAAGGGGGCCTAATATTTATTTGTCGAACTTAACAAAAGAATCCATTGAAATAATTCCATTGTCCCTTACTGTGCCTATCATTTGGAGGTAGAAATAATATGAATAAGGAGGTTCACTTCAAAATATTGAGAGGAAGTAACAGGTTTTGTTTGCCTCTGTCATTCTTAGCCTCAGGTGCAGAAGACTGAGGTGACCATATTCCTCAGTCCATGGTACATGATCTGTATTGGTTTACAGAGGGCCTCTCTCTTATTTACTGGTTTATTTCCTTTAATCTCCAGTCTCCATTTCCAGTTTCTTTCCCTCAGAGACAATCATTCTAGTGTTTTTAAAATGTATCCTGGTGTTGTATGTTTTAACATAAAACATGTATATTATTTTGTATGCATATACATATAAAATATTATTAACATATCATTTCTATTCTTTTTTTTTTCAATTATCCCATGTTGCTACCTGTACATCTAGTCTATTATTTCCATGTGCTTTGTAGTAATCCATAGTGGGTATGCACTACTTTTTTCCTGTCTCATCACCTAAGGGCTGACACTCAGGTTTTCTCCAAGTTTTTCAGGGCCACCGCATATGACTGTACAAGTATTGGATTACTCTTCAACTTCGACTCCCTATCCCAATAATGTGAATATTCAGCTGGAACACACACAGCATGTGATAAAACTGGTTGTTCAAATTCTAAACTATGTGCACACTGGTTAGAATATAGCCACTGTCACAAGTCCCTTGAGGTTCCACTTGACACCCAAGTTCTTTCTCCAGAATTCTTTATGAATCAGCTACTAAAAGTTAATGCCTGTGAAAGCGGGGGTCTGCAGGACCCTGCTCCAACTCTGTGGCAAGCATCTGCTCTGATGGATCAGTGCTTAAACCATAGTTATTTCACATTTGGAATCTTTCCCTGTGCTAAAATCAGCACTAGAACGAACACCATAATACTTGTCTCCCTAAAGTTGAGGCGTGCCCATGATCATGTCTCTTGATGCCTTAAGAAGTAGTGACTTTTGAACTAGAAATCACTATTTTATTAATCACTCTTTACGGCATAGAAAAAATAATACCAATAAAGCAAATGGCTGATCTAAATAGGGAGTAAGCTCCAGCCCTAGAAAAATATCCGGGAGGAAAAAGACAATTTTCCTCTGCACTGCCCTGAACCCCAGCTGAGGGTCATTAATTCACCTGTGTTGCTGTGGTCACAGTTATGCATCAAAGACTCATGGCAAAATATTTAAATGCTCACTCAAGTAGAATTAGACTAGAGAGTTTGGATAAAATGTTGGGGCACCAGGAACTGGCTAAGGCAATTACACTACAAAAAACATTCCAATGAGAAATTCTGAGGAAAACAGATGATGGACAGAGGTTTGAGATACAAACATCCATTCTAAAGGCATAATATCTGGAAACTCAAAAAGAGAGCGATCAAGAATTCTGTATGGATAGAAGCAAAAAGAAACTGAATCAAAGAAGGAATGAGGGAAGAGGAACATAAGCAATTGTGTACACAGCTTGCCTTTATAGTCTAGCCAAGGTGGGATGGGGTTGAAATTAACTCCTGCTTAGACTCCCAAGAAATATATGTTACATACGCAAAAATCATAACAAACCATCGTCAAGCCCATAGATAACTTGGGGTAAGGGATTGAGTACTCAAGTAGGAAGAAAGAATGCAAATGGCAGAAGTAACATCTAATAAGTCCCGTCTCTTTTGTTAGGATCAGATAATAAAACAACTGACCAAATTTAACATCATTTACAATGACATGTGAATATTATGTACTCCTGATAAGTGGAACAAAAAAATAGCCGCTTCACCTCTGTGGTATTCATTACAAAAACCCAGAATGCCAGTCTAATTATGAGGAAAAACTCAACAAAGCCAAATCGAGAGACATTTTACAAAATGCCTGACCAATGCTCCTCATAGCCATCACTGCCATGACAAACAAGGTAAGACGGGGAAACTCACAAACCAGAGGAGACTAAGGAGACATAATAAATAGTGTAATGTGGTATCCTGGATCCACTCTGAAACAGAAAAAGAACAGAATGGAAAAACTGGTGAAATCTGATTAAAGTCTAGTGTTTAGTTAATAATTACATACCAGTGTCGATTTCTCAGTTTTGGAAACATAAGATGATAACATTAGAGGAAACTGAAACTAAAACTGGGTGAGGGGTGTATAGGAACTCTCTGGACTATCTTTGCTACTTCTCTGTAAATCTAAAATTATTCCAAAATAAAAGCTTCAATAAAAAAAATAAGATGATAAAAACAAATTTAAACTAGGATTGAATAGATTTATTAAGTGAAAGTCACTTACAAATATTTGTTGAAACTCTATTTGACAAATGGACATTCAAGGTACAAAAGGCGTAATATAATGATGCACGTCAGTGAAAAATTAACAGTCCAAGGGAGACATGACACTCAGCAACTGAGGGAATAAGATCTAAAATGACAGAAGACAGCAAAGGACTAAGTCTGTTAATCTAGATTTGGATCTTCCATATATTTGTTTTATGATCTTGAGCTAAGTAGTTAATTTTCCAGTAGCTGAGTGTTTCTAAAATAGAGAAACTCTGTGAGATGATTTATAATTTAACATTCAAAAACTGGATGATCTTAATTAAATTTTAATAATTTTCTAAGCAACTACATGTGCTGTATAAGCTGTATAACACATATGCTGTATAAGCTTTGCAAGTACATGTGCTATATTGTCTTTCAGCTCTAAAGTACCTATCTACGACGCTGTGTGATGCAGGAACTGGGGCTCTGCAACTACATTTCTTTTTTGCCAGCTCTACCGTTACAGGGCACTAGAGGGAGATTGCAAGTCTGGAGGAGGAAAAAGGGACTTGCTCATTCCTGTTTGCTACCTGTAGGCTTTCTCTCTGCTCACTGAGCCTGTGAGCATTACACAGCCAGGCTCTTCACCTCAGCAACCTTGGTTTCTTTTCAAAGCAGGAGCTGAATCCAGTTACCATTTTTCCAGCACTGGAGGAACTCCTCTCATCACACTCTCCTCAGGGACACCTGTGTTACCCAGCGGCACCTCTTCCTCAGGGGTTGTGTCCCCGCCCCACAGGCCCTCCTCTAAGCTCAGAGACTCTAGCACCAGCCAAGCAGCATTCCCTCCTCAAATATTTGAGATTCAAGTCCACAGGTCCTTCCCTCAAGCTTTGAAAAATTTTTTTGTTTAAAGTTGTAGTAAGTCTAACTTCTTTCTTTATTTTCCATCTCTAAGGGTGAAAGCTGCTTCCTAAAATGCTATGTCTGTGACATCTTAGAGTTCGTTCTTTTTTTAAATAACTAGTTAACAACTTTATATTTAGTTAATGATTCTTTATATCAAATTTTCTCTGTTCAGAAAAACTGGTATGGTTTCTGTCTCCTTACTGGCCCCTGAAAAAGCCAGATTAGGAATAAAACAATGAGGGAAGCTAATAGATAATGAGCTGAAAAGATAGAAAACAAATCAGCTGTATGGTAAGACAAATCAGATGAAATAAAATTTAACACTATTTTTAAAGTAAGATAGTTTATTCAACATAGGAAAAATAGAAAATAGATAATAAGGCACATATTGATATTCAAAAGGGGTTGTTTAACATTTATACCAGTTCTATTTGGCACTATCTTGATGTAAGACCACTGGTGAGATAAGAAAGCCACGACCTTTAGTCTTTAAGTCTCTTCTATAAGCAGAGTCCAGAGATTGATATCACAATTCAATTAGAGGAAGGAAAAAAAATAGGATACAACAAATATTAGTATATAGTGACATTCTGGTTAAATTTAACTACCTTATTCAGTACATATCCATCTGAAATTCTGGTATACTTTTTCTTTTTTATACATCCTCTGTATATCTAAGAGATTTTACTGTAATTGATGACCTGAGTGCATAGTCTTCTCATTGCCACTTTCATCTCTTTATTCCTAAAAGTGTAGATGACTGGATTTAGAAAAGGAGTGATAACTGAATTAAAGATGGCGAGGAATTTATCCAAATGTGATGTGGGAAATGGCCACACATAGAAAAAGATTAATGGCCCAAAGAACAAAACAACCACAGTGACATGAGCTGACAGAGTGGAGAGGGCTTTGGATATACCACCTGAAGATTTTTTCTGAACAGTCACCAAAATAAAGATATAAGAGATGATCAGAATTAAAAAGGAGGCCACAGAAATCAAGCCACTATTGGCAGTAACCATGAATTCCAGTGTGTATGTTTCTGTGCAAGCAAGTTTCACAAATCGAGGAAGGTCACAAACAAAGCTGTCTAGTTCATTAGGACCACAGAAAGGCAAGTCTACAACAAAAACCAATTGAGTCACTGAATGAGTAAGGCCAATAACCCAGGAAGTGACTAAAAATATAATGCACCTTCGTGGGCTCATGATGGTCAGGTAGTGAAGAGGCTTACATATGGCAATGTATCTGTCAAAGGCCATGGTGATGAGCAGCACCATCTCAGTGCCCCCAGTTGCGTGGGTAAAGAACATCTGAACTATACAGCCCCAAAAAGAGATGGTTTTGCGCTTCCTTAAAAGATCATAAATCATCTTGGGAGCCGTGGAAGAGCAAAATATCAAATCCATGATGGAAAGGTTGGCCAGCAGGAAGTACATGGGGGTCTGTAAATGAGGGTCGGAGGTCACAGTTAGCACAATGAGGAGGTTTCCCATCAGGCTTGCCACATAGAACACAGAGGAAAAGAGGAAGAGGAAGAGCTGGATCTCCCAGGAGTTGGAGAGTCCCACGAACACAAACTCAGACACAACAGAGAGATTGGCTTCATCCATTACCTCTGCCAGCAGTGACTCTCATGCCACCTGAAAGAACAGAGTAAGGAGAAGCTGATGTAAAAGAAATGGCACCAATCTTAATCTTGGGAAGTTCAACAGTTGTCAGAAAACTAGGCAAAGGCCGATGTATGCTTTTGGAGACCATTTTAATCACAAAGCAATATACATATATTCCTCTGTCGTATATTTCATTGCCAAAATACGTTACATAGAATAAGGATCCTTTTACTTGTTCGAATGGGTAGTTCTGTTGTATTTTTAACTGTCATTGTTTCATAGTCATATCTCATATATGACTATAAAGTAAAAGGATTTTATAAGTAACTATGTGAAATAATTAATTGAGTAGATTTCCAAATTTGGACATCTCTCAGTATATCGATACCATAGCTATGATCACATTGGCAAATTCTTTCAAAATCCTTTTGAGCATTTTTTAAGACCTGAGATGTAAATTTCTCTTCCCTGTAAATTAGGAAGACAAAATGAGTTATTTAGAAGAGTGAGGGAAAGGTAGGCATAGAGGATGTCAGAATAAGGCACTCACCATCCCAGAAGGGGAGGATAAGTGAGAGAGAAAGTGACCCAATTATGTGTTCTGTGGAGGAGATTCTGACTAGGGGTTCAGAGAGGAAAGAATGTGGAACCAGAATGACAATGATGAGTGATAAATCCCAAGCAGAAGTGAAAGAGTAAGAGTGAAAATATCAGAGGCTTTACACATGGCTCTGTTTACTTACATATAAAAATACCTAGCCTCATTCACAATTAAATAAATGCATACTAAAATAACAAGACACTAGTTTTGTCTTATGAGGTTGGCAGAGACGTACACATTTGACAAAATTCAGGGCTTGAGGGGAAAGATGGAAACAGGTAGTCTCTTAACTGGTGGTGGGAGAGTAAGCTGGTAAAACATTTATCAACTTGGCAATACCTTCCAATTTTATTTGCTCATACACTTTGATTCATCTATTCTACTTCTAGAAAAAAATCTCTGGATATATGTATGTGTGCATATGAACAAAGCAGACAAAGAAAAGATACAGAGATGTTTAGTGAAGCATTGTTGCCTCTAAGAGCAAAAATATGAAGAAATCTTAAATGTGTAGAAATAGGAGACTAGTTAAACAATTTCTCTTAGATCCTTCCCATGGAATACTATGAAGCCATATAAAATGCTAAGGTAGACCTAAATATACATACACAGGGTAGATAGTAAGAAGGGGGAGGGAGCACTTTGCATTCATCTTATCCCATCGGGCTTTTAAAAAATTATATAAATAAATTACATATGTAAAATGACATAATGAAACAATAACTGGATAGAAAATGCCTGGGTGGATACACACCAAAAACCTGTTAACAATAATTGTCTCTAAGAAGTGGACTTGATAAAATGATGCAGGAGAAGGGATCTTTCACTTTTCACTTTGTGCTCTTACCTACTATCTTAAATTTTTGCAGTAAACATATATTTATTTCACTTTTACAAGAAGGTCATTGTATGTGAATATGGAAAATTTACACAATTTTTATCCTCAGAGATTTAAAGCTTCCAAAGATAGAATCATAACGTGTTGTGTTTCAAAATTAAAACAAGGATCAAAGCTACTCCTAAGATATTCAGAATTAACTGTGTTACTCCACTCCTCCCCAGACCCCGCAGCCTAAGCTGAACTACTTCCTCTTCCCTGGAGGCATACTCAAGCAGTAGCTACCCTCCCTCAGACACACACTCAAATATCCCAGCTCACGGTTTGGCTTCCCTCCACATTCTTCACTCGGCCTGCAATGCCCTTGTCTTCATTACGTTTCTCTGATTCTTCCCATTCTCCAACAGCCCACTATGCAAAGCTCCCTCCATGACATCCTCTTTATACTTTTACTTTTACATGCGTTAGGTAAAGATACATTTTTCCTAAATTGTAGTAACAAAACCCAAAACACTAATAATAATAGTGTTATATTAGTGGTCTAACAAAGACCAGTATTTTAATTTTCTATCACTTAAAGTCATTTAAATATGATTTTAAAATGTCTTTTTTATACATTTTCTTGATAATGATATAAATGATATTCATATTCATAAAAGTAACTTAGCTTGGAATCAGTTTGGTTCTTTTCACAGGGATTATCATCAGTAACCTCCCCAATGATGCAATATATCAAGCAAATAATTGAATTCTAAATTACTCACCTGAAACCTGAAAGTTATTCTACCAATTCTTCCAATTCCCAATCATGTCCAAACACTTTTTAATTTTTACATAAGACTTTATTTATCTTACAAAAAATGGATCATATTTTTAAATATCAAATTAGCAAAGATTAAAATTTAGATAATTCCTAGTATTGGTAATAAGTTGGAGAAGAGGGTTATACATTCATTGGTGGCACTGCTTCCTAGCAGTCTTCCATCTTCTGTCTACACTGAAAACTTGAGGTCTCTAGGTGCCGTACTTTGTATCTGTCTCTACCAAATATCTTCTCTTTTAAACAGGGCAGAATAATAGTTTAAATCTGATCTTCCCAGTGAAGACAGGGAGAAGCTGTCCGCTTAACTCACTTCTGCAAAAGGAAAGCAGCTCATCAATAGCGATCAGCAACTAAAGCCCAGTGTGCCTTTGTAGTGTCCTGAATCCTATGATTTTCTTTCACACAGAGCACTCACTTCTGCTCACACTCTCCACTAAAATAGAAGAAATCAGAGGTTCCTTAGAGATCATCTAGTGACCAGTTGACTCTCTTCCCTGCTCAGGTCTGTTGATCCTTGTGCTGGCTACACAATAGGAAACAAAGTATAAATACTATGGACTTACCACCAATTCAAGCAAGGCTGACAACTCCGAAGTATTTTTTAAAGTAGATCATTATTTGGAGTCACTCAGATAAAGATTTGTAATCCTCTCTTTCCTAACCTTAATCTCAAATTACTAACAAGGTTTAGTTTAAATTAGAATTACTGGAAATAATAAAATTGGCAAAAAATCTCAATCGGATCATCCTAGAGGTTTCTCCACTAGTTGACTCTTCTTGAGATGGGTAGAAGGAGCCCATGACACTATTCAGAATTACAAAAAGATGTACAAGAATGGGCACTGGAACTACTTGTGCCCAAAATGGTGGTTGCTGCTATCAATGAAGCAAGCCTTGTAGAAGGTTGTTTTGCCAGGACTTGAACGAAAATTTGCTACTGACCGTAAAATCCTCTTCTTTTGGAGTTAAGGAGATCAAGGTACAGAGAGGATAAACAGCTTTGCTGAAGCTAAGGAACAGGTTGCTAGCAAATTTAGAATTAATATATTTGACCCTTGGCTTCCAGGAAATCTAGGTTATTTCCACTACACCACATTTTTGTTACTGTGGTGGTCTAACATTTGCCTCTGGTCTGTGGCCCAGGAAACCGTAAGATATCAAAGCTGCTTTCTTCAGCACTGCCCAAAATTCCTTATGTTTTACTCCCATTGGACTCAGATCTTCTGCTCCTACTTTATTCTTTGCCTGGAGTTCAACGCTCAAGCCATCTGTGCAAAAGTCACCAGAATAACTTCTCCAATATGGAACATGAAGTCATGATTTGACTTCACTCATCTTACTGTCTTCTGTATTTTGGTTGTGATTTTATCTGTTGCAATCTCCCTGTTGGATAACAGAATTGAGTCATTTTTTCTGGTTAATTAGATTCCACACCCCCCTCCCCCCCCGCCCCCCCCAGCCCCGTGTAAGTCTTCACTTGAAGTTCTGATCTGCATCAAAGACCATTTCCATTCATTTAACCTACCTGGACCAACATCCAAATGATCGTGAGTTAGAGAACCACAGAATACAGAGCTCTGTCATTGAAATGTTATCAATGCCTGGGAAAAAAGTGCCATACATAACACCTCCATAGCAGGAAAAGAAGCTAATTAGCAGCACTAAAAAGCTACTTAAATGCTGCTGTAGAGACCTGAGATTGCCATCCTGAGTGCGTTTAGCCAAGGGAATTGTTTCCTAGGACCACAGAAATCAGGTCACAACAACAAAAGGAAAATGCTCTTAATGGGTCACTAGAGGGCAAGGAGGAAGGGAGACTATGGATTTTTTTGAAAATTACAGATTTTTATGTTATTACCTGCTTGTTTTTCTTATTTGTGAAGGAAGAAACTCCATAAGAATAAAAGTATATACCTTCAAACAAGTGAAAATAATGCTTATTGTCTCCATAGGAAGGAAGAGAGGGAGAGAAAGAGGAAGAAAAACAGGCCTCCAACGTGGCACTAGAATGTGATTCATGTCCCATTAAAAAGGATAACTAAATTAGAGGTAATAGGATATACAGATGGTCTGTCAACAGTTAGTTAGTTCTTTATTATGTGTGTGATGCGGAGAGATGAAGAGGATGTTATAACAGCAACAAGAGAGGATCAACTCAAAATGCTAGTGGAGCTAGAATGAAGTAAATCACTAATAGTTCAATCTCTTATAGGTCAACTTCTTAAAAAGAAGCATCAACACAACAGAAAATGTGCTCTCTTTATATTTTATATCTTTACATCAAATTACACAGAGAGTCAGTGAAAGGGCCACTGATGAACTATAATCATAAAGAGTACTCTACATCAGTTATCCATTGCTATATAACAAAGTAGCTTAAATCAATAACATTTTACTTGCTCATAAGTCTGCAATGAGGGCTAAACTCTGCTGGGGAGGCCTTCTGCAGTCTCACCTGGGCTTTCCCATGAGGCATCAGTTATCTCGCAGTTGGACTGGGGTTGGAGGTTTTAAGATGGCCTCCTTCACATATCTAGGGACTTAATGCTGGATATTAGCTGGGTCTCTCTCTCCGAGGCGTCTTTTATCATTCAGTAGTTTTGTCCAAGCTTCCAAACAGGGTGGTAGGAAACTTTACAAGAAGACGAAGGCAGAAGCTGCAAAGCAAACTATGCTTAAATTTTGTAATTCATGCAACATCACATTTACCACACTCTGTTGGTCAAAGTAAGACACAAGACCAGGCAATTTAAGGTTGGGGAAATAGACTCTTGGTAAGAGGAGGTAAAAAATATTGTAGCCATGCTTTTCAATCAGCTGCAGATTCCATAACTGCCCATTCTGGCTGTATTTTGCAGCTACATGTCAGTTAGAAATAACTTTAATATAGGGACCTGATATGTGTCGATACGCTCTAAGGTGCTACTGCTCCGACTTTACTAACTCGAGGAGCATCAGCTCTCTTCCTTTCCTGATTTTGACTTAGATTCAACAGATTCGTAATAATTTTTAATTTTCTTAATGAGTTTACTTTCTGATACTATATATGAGACTAGGTTATGCCACATGACCTTCTAGAGTCTTCTGTGCCCAGGACAGACCAGCCTCCTAACTGTCAAAGAAGATTCAAGAACACTGAGGCAGAGACAGAGTCACATTACTTGATTTGACAAGAGCCTAGAGATCCTGTGGGAAAGAAACTTCTCACTGCCAACAAATGAGATGGGATATATACAGAACTGTCTGATGAACTTGAGGTGTCCAAAGGAGGGCAATCTGATGCATCTGAGAGAAAGTCACTATGAAATCAGAGATGTCTGCCAGAGTAGGGCAAACTAAGCAACAAGGCCTGGTGCTACAGTGGACAGTAACTCAACGTGCAGAGCAAGGGTGTGCATGACCACCCTCTAACACAACGTCTCTATCCTTTCCTACACCACCCCAGATTCCTGCATGTCCCTGTGCTCTCTGGAAATGATAGGGCTGTGATACAAGGAAAGACCTGTGAAGCTAAAGCTCAAATTCCTTTTGTGGGAATCACTTCCCACAGAAGAGGCTGTGAGGAGAAGCATGCAGCAAGAAAGGGCTGACAATTCAGAACAGGCTCACAGTGTTTCAGGCCATGGTATGTGGACAACTCAGAGATCAGCAATTGGAGAGAGGTGGGCAATGACCCAAAGAGATGGTCTTGGACCACAGAGTGGCCTCTCTTCTTGAATCAGAAAATGGCTACAGCGTGGCCATCAGAGCAAAGGGTCTGCCCTTTTTTTTTTTTTTAAAGATTTTATATTTTTCATTTTTCTCCCCAAAGCCCCCCGGTACATAGTTGTATATTCTTCGTTATGGGTCCTTCTAGTTGTGGCATGTGGGACGCTGCCTCAGCGTGGTTTGATGAGCAGTGCCATGTCTGCGCCCAGGATTCGAACCAACGAAACACTGGGCTGCCTGCAGCGGCGTGCGCGAACTTAAGCACTCAGCCACGGGGCCAGCCCCAGGGTCTGCCCTCTTTACATGATGACTGTCCCATCCCACTACACTAGAGAGAATACCTGAGGAGGAGACCCTAAGAAAAGGGTAAGTTTCTGATTCTCAAGCAGCTCAGAGAAATGAGACTTGGAACGTTGTGGTAAATGGGACACATTAGTACTCTGCAGATCCTGCAGCCTGGTATTTTGATTGTCTTATTTTCACTTTGTTGACTTGATTTTGTGCCTGGTTATAAAATAGTGTGATGACATTTATTAAAATGTTGAATGCCTAGATAAATATTTTACTTACCCCAATATTATTCTAACTCTTTACCAACAAAGATATTCAAAGCCCACATTTACAAAATGTATGAATTAATGTGGGGAAATCAAAGAAGGTTTTCCTTACAAAATCCTTCATTTATGGCTGAGAACATTTGTGGCCATAACTCATATAAATGCCCGTGAAGAAAGCCTACTAATATCTGTCCATTTAAGACTCTATATATTTTCCTTAGTAGTGCCTTATAAAGCAGACATGCACAATTATTCTTTGTTATTATATGTGGCAGCTATGATTATTAATTGTAGCCATAATAAATCAGTGGGGTTTGGGGAAAAATCCCACTTTATAGTTAGTTCCTACTGCCAGTTGGTTCACTTAATAAGTGAACATTTCACTGTAATCAAAGCAAATTCACAGTAAATTTGTCTCTTTCTGAAAAATATGTTCTAAATTAAACAATATTTAGCACCTGTGTTGTTGTCACCCTGGGCAGAGACATTGTTGATTTGCACCAGGGCAACTGCAACAGCCTCCTTTTCCTAATCTTCTCCCTTAAGTCTATCCCCAGGAAGAAGTCGGAATGATATCTCTACTTTGAAAGTGTTTCCGATAAAAAAGCATAAGACAAAGGGAGAGTGGCAAAAGAGAAGGCTGAAGACTACACAAGGGCCAGATGATGAAGGCTGTGAAGTCTCATTCATGAGTCTAAACTTTCTCCTGAGGGCAATGGGGAGGCGTTGAAGGAATAAACAGGCAGTGATGTGGTAACATCTTAACGGTAGAAAGCATAGTTGGTGGCTGGGTGGGGGTTGGATAGAAGGGAATCATACTAACTACAGAGAAATCCATTATGAGCCTACTTCAATAGTTTGATAATGGTCCCTGAGCTATGAAAGTGACACTGAATAATGAAATAATTGAAGAGACTCCAAAATATTTAGGAAATATAATTTATAATCCTTAGTAAGTGACTGGATGAAGAGGATATTTTGCCTGGGTAACTAGTGGGACCAATCACTAAGATGGGACACTAGTATAGAAGCTAGTTTTGAAGAGAAAAGTGAAAAATTCGACTTGCAACAGGTTGGGTTTTAGTTATTAGTCAGGCATCCAAGTGGCAAAGTCCAGTAGGCATCTATATATATAATACATGGCAGTCGATTAGCAGAGATATCTGGGCTCAATATTTGTATTCTGGTGTCATAAGTACACAAGTATATTTGATGCCAAGGAAGAAGGTAAGATCAATCAAGGAGATTGTTTAAAATGAAAAGAAAACAGGCCTGGGAGAGAACCCTAAGGTACACTAAGATTTAAGGGATAGTCAGAGGAACAAAAAGTGACAAAGAATACAGAGAAGAAATAGTGACAAAGAATACTGAAAGAGCCAGAGACAGAAGGAGGAACACTATGAGAGTGATAGGGAAACGTACATTATGAAGAAGACAAAGTTATCAACAATGTTGAATTCCATTAAAAAAATCAAGAAAGAAAAACACTGGACTAAATTTCAAGGAAGCCATTAACCAAGAGTAGCAAGGAAGAATAGTAAGGTCACAGCAAGGGTTTAATATTCTCTCAAGGTAGGGGCTGGCCCTGTGGCAGAGTGGTTAAGTTCGCATGCTCTGCTTCAGCAGCCCAGGGTTTCATGGTTCGGATCCTGGGCACGGACATGGCACTGCTCATCAAGCCATGCTGAGGCAGCATCCCACATGCCACAACTGGAAGGACCCACAACTAGAGTATACAACTATGTGCTGGGGGGATTTGGGGAAAAAAAGCAGAAAAATAAAAGATTGGCAACAGTTGTTAGCTCAGGTGCCAATTTAAAAAAAAAAAAATTCTCTCAAGGTATTTGCCTGGGAATGAGGGAAACAGAGATTGTGGTAGGCTAAAAATGACTCCCTTCAAAAGATATCCACATCTTAATCCCTGGAACCTGCGAATGTCACCTTTATGGTCAAAAAAAAAAAAAAAAGAGGAAGTCTTTGCATATGTGATTAAGTTAAGGATCTTGAGATGGTGAGGTTATCCTGGATTATCCAAGTGGGCCCTAAATGTAGTCACAAGTGTTCTTATGAGAGATGATCCACAGAAGATGCAAGAGAGACAGAAGAGGAAGAGGCAATGTGATCACAGAGGCAGAGATTAGAGTGATGCTGCCAGAAACTAAGGAACACGTATGATCACCAGAGGCTGGAAGTGGCATGGAAAGGATTCTCCCCTAGGGCTTCTGGAGGGAGTGTGGCCCTGCTGACAGCATGACTTCAGCCCAGTGAAACTGATTTGAGACTTCAGGCCTCTAGAGCTGTGAGGAAATAAATTTCTATTTTTTTTAAGCCATCAAGTTTGTGCAAATTTGTTATAGCAGCCTTAGGAAACTAATACAGAGATTAATCTACAATTAGAAATAAAGTAGATTTAAGGGAGAGGTTTTGTTTTGTGATTTTAAGCATAAGAGAAATGTGGCCATATTTGAATACTGATATAAAGAAACCAACAGAAAGGGTGGGTTAAAGATGTGGGACTGAGTGGGAGTAATTGATGGAGCAAGGTCCCTGAAGGAGTAGAGAGGGATGAGATTAGAACTCATTCACAGAAAGGGCCCTGTGCCTTGATTGTCCTGACTCCGCCTAGCCAGTCAAATTCTCTTTCCTTGAAATTTGAAATTTGCCACGCCTGTACTAGGTCACAACAACGGCTGCCACCAATGTCTCAGTCTCCGGAGGGTCTCACCTTTCACCGAGAGGCACCCACAGCCTACGAAGGAGAAGTGAGTGATGAGGTGGGTGGCCAGGTGTGTCTGGGAATAACTATACAACTGGAAAAGGAGGACACGTCAAAAGTCGCTCATTCCAAATGAAACAACAATACAGCCTGAATGAACGCCTAAGATAGTGAGCATGAAACACAAAAGTAGTAAAAGACCAAGAAAGGGAATCCAACTGTAGATAATAGACAGAGAGAGAGAAGCAAGTTGAGTACTAAGGAGCTGGAGGGTTTACTCTGGTGTCTGATATAACAAATGTACCCTTAGGAGAGATGCATTGGGATCTCAGGAGAAAAATATATTCTAAAATATGGTCAGCGCAAAACAGGAATTCCAGGAAATCCAGACCCTAAAATTTTTGTACTTCCAAGAATTGCCCAACCAGAAGAAGAGGCTATGTTCTGAAAAGAACGACTAGGAGAGATGATGAAAGTGTGAGGCAGAGCTCTCTAAGAGATCCTTGGGCAATGCTGGCCAGCCCTCAAATAGGTGCACAGTGGCCATAGGGGCCTTGCAGAAGGGAGACAAAGCACGCAGATTTCCCAACAGACAGTGACGTGAATGTGAATTTGGTTTTGACTAATGTGAGAAAGACTGCTTCTTGAATTATGGTAAATCTGAGTTTACTTTCTTATACATTGCTGAATATAAATGTGACAATAGTGACAAGCTAGGGTTTGTTACAACTAGAAATAGAAATCTTCAGTAAATTTATTATATATATATATATATATATATGTAATTTGTTATATAATTATGTATACACAATATATAATCACATATAGGATTAATGGTCAAACAGCAAGGTTCAAAAAAAATGACTTTAAAGCCAGCTTTGTCAGAAATACTTTCCTGTGAAATACTTTTACTTTCTCAAACAAAACTACCAACTGTTCTTGTCAGAAGATTGACAGTAACAAAAATGGAAGGTTTACCCAGTTCTGATCTGAAACGTGTATTATTCTGCAATTCTAAATTATGCTAAGCTGTGCTTTGTGTTTATGATTCTGAGTGAAGTTATTTTCCATTGTTTTGACTATGAAGCAATGCAGCTGTCTCATTGTCCAATAAAATTGCTTATACGTTGTCTTTCAGCTGACAGTGTGTGACTACACTGAACAATATGGGCTGTATTCTCTATATAATATACATGGTTTTGATTAATCAAAGCTTCCTGTATTATACAAAAAACTATTTGAAATTATCTAGATATTATTTTTCCTAGACATTTATAAATATGGCCTAACCCAGGTATTTTTCTAACCTATTCATAGTGTTTCTGTTTTAGATTGAACTTCTTAAAAAAAATAAAAATTTAGTACAACTGAAATGGGAATGCCCCACAGGCTTATGCGTACAGACAAGTAGTGTCATTCACAAGTCAAACTCTGATCCTACTGATTCACATGTTAAAAAGGTTAGATTCATCATTTGTTAATTGATTGGTCTGAGCTTAGAGTTTGACCATTGTAAGAATGCACAAAATAAATGGATTAAAAAAAATTAATCCAAACACTTGGGAAACAACTAATTATTGTCTCCAGACAGATGTTCCAAGCAGCCTCTTGGTGGCTGTTCAGCTGAGACATGTTAACATCTCCAAGCTGCCTTATCATCAACAAAATAGAACTTAGAAGATTAAAATAGATAACCACATAAATGTCTTAGCATATTGTCTGGTATATAATGAAGCATATTACATTTAATGGTAAAAATTACTAAAATGATTACTTATTGTCTTTCAAACTTAGGATCCAACCACTTTCTATTGTTTTTTCTACTTGACAGATTCTGGAAAGTTCACTTTATTTTTCATCATGCTTTCATTAAATAGAAATCATCATAATTATTTTTTCCTCTTATTATGTACATTTCTTTCTGAGTTTATTAATCTAATAAGTATTTAATTGAATTCCTACTATGTGGAAGAAATTACACTGGGCACTGGGATAAAAATATGACTATTATATAATCTCTGTTGTCAGTCCATTTGCAAACATAGACCCAAATAACAGGTAAATGATGCGTTTGTTTACCAATGGACACCTGCATAAACACCTCTCCTCTGGGATGCCCATTCATATTTTTTTATTCACTCATACTTCAAATTGTAGTTGAGTCTCTACTATGTGTATAATATTCTGGAAGGTAGCTTATAGGTATAACTAGGATGCGTACCTCAAGAATTTAAATAAAAGGAAATCTAGAGACCACTCCTTGGTGAAAAACACTACAGGATGAATAGAATGAGATCAGAAACTTATTGAGTCATCTTATAAATACAGCATTGATTTAATTCAAGGACAATACCAATCCAATTAAATAGCATTTTCTGAGAAATAAGTTGTTTTCATAATTAACCTCACAAGTGTCCTACATATACAAGCAACACACTCTCATAAAACAATATATAAAATATAATAGCATGAAAACTATAAATGGTCTAGAAATAAATCTAAGAAAACTTATATAGGACTTCTTTATAAAATCGTATATAACACTATTGAGAGAAATTCATGATGATGTAAACAGATGGAGGGATATCACTGGTTGTGATCATGAAGGGGGTAAGTCTGCAAAGGGAAGTCCAAGAACAGAGCCCTGGAGTACCAGTGCTTGGAGATCATGCAGAAGAGGAGAAAACATCAAATGAGACTGAGTAGGAGAAGCCAAAGAAGTAGGAATAAAGTTAAGATAAATATGATATTATGAAAGTCAATGGAGTGTTTCTAGAACAAGAGATTGTTTACCCTTATCAAGTGCTGCTAGGTCCAGCGAGATAAGTCCTGAGCACTCACCACTGGAATTTACGTCTATTTTCACGTAGTCAACTTCCATATGGAAGTAACTGGAAATCTTTAAAAGAACAAATAAATGACATGGAGTATTCAAAACAGAATGGAAGTTTTGCTCTAAAACATAAAATGCACTTCATGCCCGAAAAGCAGGCTACAAAGACATACGTAAATAATTGTGTAATGACAGGATTTTATATGTGTATTCACATATATGTGAACTATATGATAGAAAAAAAGAAATTTTAAATTTGATATTCATATATGCTGGTCAGACTCTGCTATACACTTAAACTAAAGTGATGTAGCTACAGGGGTGAGGCATAGAGAGAGTACAAAAGTACATATGAGAGACCATGCAACCTCAGGGAGGTGGAAGAAAAAGTGATTTTAGTTTCCTATGCCAGTCCTATTTCATTCCAGTTCCTGATGGTTCTGCTCTTGGGTTCCACAAAATACATCTACATGAAAATAACTCCTCTCTTCTTGTTTCTGTTACTTGCAGCTAAAAATTTTGACTAAGAAATTGACAGGATTTGATTTTGATCTTGACTTATCATTTTCTAGGCATGTGACTTCTAGGCTGAAACTTCTTCATTTGTGAAGTGGGGATAACAGAATCTACCTCATAGGGTTCTATAAGCTTCAGATGAGAACATATGTGATGCCGTGGAGTGTCACAGTTGTTCATTTATTATTGGTTTCTTCCCCTTCACCTAGAGATTGGTGGAGGAAAACAGAAAACTCTGCCCATATAGTTCATTTTATATATGGTACTAAGCACTTGGGAATAGAGACTAAAGAAAATCCCATGATCAAACGTGGTAGATTATAGAGAAGTCTGAAGCTTCCCTTGGAAATCTTAGAAAAGATGAGGCATAATGCAAGATGACCTTTCAATCTGACAGCATATCAGCATCTCTTTCCTGTTTCTCTGCCAATCACCCTTGCCTCTGTTTCTGCTCCCACCCCACCCCCAGATAGTCATAAAATAACAATTTACCTAGAAACCTATCAAGGATATTCTTCAAAGCATTCTGGTTTCTCTCTTCAACCTAGGACACACATTCCTTAAATTGTACTCTCCATAAGAAACAAAGTGTGTCTCTTATCTTACTCTTCACAGCACCTAAAAATGTAATTCCTATAACAGGAAAACTTTGGGCAAAATAATAGAGAAGTCATTTTATCTCCCCAAGTTTTCTTTTCTTTTCTTTTTGCACTTCTAAAACGGGGATAATAATAGCACCTGCTCCATAAAATTGTTGTGAGGAATAAATGAGCTGTTCTTTTAAAGTCTTCAGTAAGTATCTCACCAATGATGACAAAGATGAGGGTGACAGTCCTATAAATCACTCTTAGCTTTTATTCATTCAGTGGAATACTTGGTCAAGAGATTTGATGCTGTCTCAGGTTGATTTTACAGGGGAGTTCTAAGAAATCTGTTTTATTGTTGTGACCATTGTTAAGTAACTCCAAACGCTTTTATATTAAATAACAAGTTCTCTTGCTATAAATGTGGTTCTGAAACTAAGATTTGCACGATGCAAGTTGCCAAAATTGTCGTGTATTAAAGTAGATTGCATATGTCTAATTTTAAATCAAATAACATGTGAAAAGAAATCTATTTTGATTCATTATATAATCTTTACTCCATCCAGATTTAGGGATATGACTCAGAAACGTATGACTTACACTCAACTCCACGTTCTCCTTCACTACTAACAGCAATGATTACTAAGTTAAAGCAACGTATCTTCAACTATTCTCACTTGCCATTCCAACTTCTGCTCCATTAGTTCATGCTCCTGTAATTTCTTTTACCTGCACTACAGAAGCCCTTTCCCCACAACTGGCCTACCTGCTGCTAGCTTTGAACCTCTCAAATTCATCTCCTATATTATCTTCAAAGTGATCTTCTAAAACACAGAACTGATCATGTTACTCTCCTGCTCATGTTACTCCCATTACTTACTACTGCTAATAATCCAAGTCATTAAATATGTCTATATTGCACCCTCCATCATATGATGTCTGCCTAACTCTCCAACCATATCCATACCTTATGATCCAGAAAAAAGAAAACTTTGAGAGCTCACTAATTATGCCTGCTCTTTTACAGTACCCCAGAATTTGAATGTTGTTTGCACTGCATGCAATGTCCTTCCATACCTAGCTGACAACCTCCTATTCAACTTTCAACAACAAGCTCAACTTTCTTGTCCTCTGAGACTTGTAAGCAGAGTTGTTCATTTTCTCTATGTCAGCACTCTACTATAGATATAGACATAGATAGAGGCATCAATAGGTACAGATGTACAGTATAGATATGCTTCACTTGTGATATTTATATGTTGTATTGTGATAATTTGTTTCCAAGTCTCTCTCCTCTGTTATGCAGAGGTATCCTAGAAATCTGCAATTGTGTATTATTCATCATTTTGTCTCCATTCCTAACTGGGACATACCAAGTTATTCTGAATACTGCTTAATGCCTTTAGACATTGAGCTTACTGACCTAACTCCAACCTTCTAATTATAATCCAATTTACTGCATCACTGTTCCTAGGGAGAGAATGAGCTAACCAGAGGCCTCCAGCATAGGACACCCTTTGGCATTTCTTTCTTCTTACAAATTAATAAATAGTAACTATAGGTTACACATTAGTTACTGTGAGCTTAGTAATCAGGAGTTATTTCTCCAAAGAGAGTTTGCTTCTGGAAATGTTAAGAATATTGTTTCTAGGTAACCAAATGGAGATCCAGTTCTTACAGTGTAATGAACCTACAAAGTCCATCCAGAATTTCTAGATAACTCTTCTGTCTCTTTACACTGTAATGTCAACTTTGGTTAATTATTAGTGAGAAATTTTTAAAGCTCTACTCAACTTTTCCTATCCATATGTAGTTCTGTATTCCCAAGACAAATGAGAGAAAGGTTGAATGTTACTCTGTCTCCATATATGTTTTTTATCCTTTTTATTTATTATACAATTGGACTAAATCCAGTCTCTTTCATTATTATTGCCATCACAGGCTTCATAGCATATAAAGCTAGAATAAAAGCAGTTATGTTTGGGCTGGCCCTGTGGCCGAGTGGTTAAGTTCATGTGTTCTGTTTCGGTGACCCAGGGTTCTGCAGGTTTAGATTCTGGGTGTAGACCTAGCGCTGCTCATCAAGCCATGCTGAGGCACTGTCCCATATGGCAAAACCAGAAGGACCTACAACTAGAATACACTGGGGGGCTTTGGGGAAAAAAAGAAGAAAAAAAGAAGATTGGCAACAGATGTTAGCTTAGGTGCCAATCTTTGAAAAAAACATCAAAAAACCCAAGTTATGTCATCATCACATAGGCCAAAAATTTCTTCCAAGGTTGATTTGTTACAGCAGCATCATTAAAAGTGCCTTCCTTAGAAACATTTGATATTGAGTTTTCAGCTGTAGCCCTTGAAAAGCCAACAGAGGCACAAAATTAAAGAAATAAAAATATTAAGAAAACAATCCCATTTACAATAAGCCAAAAAGAATAAAATACTTAGGAACAAATTTAACCAAGGAGGTGAAAGACTCGTATCCTGAAAACTATAAAACATTGATGAAAGAAACTGAAGAAAACAAAGAGAAAGAGTTCATAGATTGATGACTTAATTTTGTTAAAATGTCCATACTACTCAAAGTCATCTATAGACTCAATGAAATTGCTATGAAAATTCTAATGGCATTTTTCACAGAAATAGGAAATAAATCCTAAAATTTTTATGGAACTACAAAAGACTCAAATAGCTAAAGGAATCTTGAATAAGAAGAATAAGGCTAAAGGCATCACACTTCCTGATTTCAAATTATATTTCAAAGCTATACTAACCAAAACAGCATGGTACTGGCATACATAAAAGATATGAATGTGACAAAATAAACCAGTAGAAGAGCATAAAGAGCCCAGAGATAAACTCACACATATATGGTCAACTGATCTTTGACAAAGTCACCAGGAATGCTCACAGAGGAAAAATAGCCTCTTCAATAAATGGTGTTGGAAGAACTGGATATCCACATGCAGAAGAATGAAATTGGACCCTTATCATACACCATGCACAATAATCAAGTCAAAATGAATTAAGGACTTAAATGTAGGACCTGAAACTTAAAAATTCCTAGAAAGAACATAGGGGAAATTTCCTTGATATTGGTCATGGCAATTATTTTTTGGGTTTGACACCAAAAGCACAGGCAATGAAAGCAAAAATAAACAAATAAGACTGTATCAAACTCAAATGTTTCTGCACAGCAAAGGAAACAATCAATACAATGACAAGGCAACCCACAGAATGAAAAAAAAAATTGCAAACCACATATCTAATATGAAGTCATACCCCAAATACATAAGAAACGCATAAAGCTCAATAGCAAAAACAAAAGCAAGATTAAAAAATCAGCAAAGGACCTTAACAGACATTTCTCCAAAGGAGATATTCAAATGGCTAACAGGTATGTGAAAAATGCTCAACATCACTAATCATCTGGGAAATGCAAATCAAAACCACAATGAGATATCACCTCACACACATTGGAACAACTATTATCAAAAGTCAATAGATAACAAGTGTTAGCCAGAATGTGGAGAAAAAGGAATCCTTGTACACTGTTGGTGGGAATGTTGCTAAGTTGGTACAGTTGCTATAGAAAATAGTAAAGAAGTTTTTCAAAAATTAAAACTAGGTCTACCATATGACCCAGCAATCCCACTTCTGGGTACATATACAAAGGAAAAAGATCACTATCTCAAAGAATATCTTCACTCCCATGTTCATAGTATTATTTACAGTAGCCAAGATATGGAAATAACCTTAGTTCTTCGATAGATGAATGGATAAAGAAAATGTGGTACATAGATACAATAGAATATTACTTAGCCTTAAAAAAGAAGGAAATCCTGCCATCTGTGACAATATGGATGAACCTGGAGGAGATTATGATAAGCGAAGTAAGTTAGACACAGAAAGACAAATACTGCATGGTCTCACTTATATGTGGAATGTAAAAAATGAAGTAACAGAGTAACAAAGTAGAGTGGGTTTTACTAGGGTCTAGGGGTGGGGAAAATGGGAGATCCCAGTCAAAGGGTACAAACTTCCAGTTACAAAATGAATGAGTTCTGGCAACCAAATGTACAGCATGGTGACTATGGTTAATGTATTACATACTTGGAATTTGCTAAGAGAATAGATCTCAAGTGCTCTTACCGCAAAAAAACGAGGGAGGTAACTAAATGAGGTGATGGGTCTGTTAATTAACTTGATTGTGATAATCACCTCACAGTGATCAAACCTTCACATTATGCAACCTAATACATACAATATTTATTTGCCAATCATACCTCAATAAAGTTGGGGGAAAAAAGAAATAAAAATAAATCTTTGTCCATTGGTAGACACCTGTTATTTTGACACCTCCTAATGTGATAGAGAAACCGTCTCAAAATGCCTCTTACTAGTTAAATATATTAACTAAGAAAAGAGAATTTTGTCTATGCCAGAAAGAGCTGTACTTAAAACTTAGTGTTCATTTTGTTTTTTCTTTAAGCTCTTGTTGGAGTATTTTGGAGGAGCCTCATGGTGTACAATCTGGAAGCAGTGCATCATTTGTTAAGTCATTTCCTGTTGTCAATCGAAGTCATTAAAATTCGCTCATCCTCTGCCTGGACTAATACAGACTCTCTGGTTCTGTGAGAATGAAGGAACTACATGAGGTGTCTACTCAGCCTTCAATTTTCTCCTCAAACAACAAGACTCTATCACAGACTAAATATCTCAAAGAGTAGATGGTGCAAGCCCTCCACTCATGCATAATTGTATTTGATTATGTGGAAGTTATAAAGTCATTTTATTACATAAATCTCCTCTGAGTCTTAACACCTTTGAATAGTAAAGAGATGGATATTTTAATGATAGATTAAAATAACAGAACAGAAATCTTGAAGAGCATTATATTGTATTGAGTTGATGCATGTTTTATGTTTGTTATTTTATGTTATTAAGAGGGGAGAGAGGGGAGTGACATCAGCATCATGGAAGAGTGAGCTGTTCCCTTTATTTCTTCCCCTTTGAACTACAACTAAATGACAATTATGGACCAATAGTACAACAGGCTGCCTGAGAGACCCATGCAGCTATACATCTGAATGTGGATGGACTGACCATCTGTGAAGTGGTGGAGATAGGTGAGCACTTCTGTTCTTCCCTGGAAGGCAGCCCTGTGCATGGGTGTGAATAATTTTCTAGCTGGTACAAGTTCCCATAGTACCACTGTGCCCCAAAAGTGGAAATGTGCCTTGGGGTGACTGTAGGAAAAGATAGTGGCAGCCCTTAGCCTGTTTTTGATCACTTTCCCAGCAATGAGAGAGCCCACCATGCTGCTGCAGCCCCAATAAGTGGCCTTGGCTTGGACTCTGTGAGGAAGTTCTGCCCACCAAGCACAGTGGCTGGCAGAATCATAAGAAGAGGTAGCAGCAGATCTACACATGAGGCCAAAAGCTACCTGGCTTGTGCAAGCACCCATAGTTCCCCCACAACTTCAAGCAGGTGGGATGGGATAGGAAACTCAGCTCCTGCTTCATCCTAGCAGTAGCAGGTGGACTGTGTGACCTAATACTACCACAAATTCACTGACAAAAGATAAGTTCATCAAATACCATGAGAAACTACAGTAACAATTCAGACCAGAAAGAAAAGGACAATCTCCAGAGAATTAAAAACAGCTGTCATAAAGAAACTCAATGAATTACAAGAAAATTTGGAAAGACAATCCAATAAGCTCAGGAATAAAATTAATGAGAGGAAGGCATACTTCATCAAAGAGATTGAAACTACAAAAACAAAAGTCAACCAGAAATTCTGGTTATGAAGAAGACAATTAATGCAATAAAAGGTAATTTAGAATCCTTAAAAAATAGAGCTGATATTATGGAGGAAATAATTCTTGATTTAGAGGACAGAAGTTTAGAAATGCTACAGGTGGTGGAGGAGAGAGAACTAAGATTTAAAAAAAATGAAGGAATTCTTCCAGAAATATCTGACTCAATAAAGAAAAGCAACATAAGAATTATAGGTATTCAAGAGGGAGAAGAGCGGGAGAAAGGAGCATAGAGCTTGTTTAAAGAAATAGCTGAAGACTTTCCAAACCTGGGGAAGCAACCAGATTTACAAATACATGAAGCTAATAGAATGGCTAATCACATAATGCTAAAAGACCTTCTCCAAGGCATATAATAGCAAAAGTGGCAAAAGTCAATGACAAAGAAAAAATATTAAGGGTAGTAAAACAGAAGGAAAAAACCTACAAAGGAACCCCTCTCAGGCTTTCAGTGGATTTCTCAGGAGAAATTTTACAGGCTAGGAGAGACTGGAATGATATATTTGAATTACTGAAAGACAAAAACTTTCAGCAAAGAATACTCTATCCAGTGAAACTGTACTTCAGATACAATGGAGAAATAAGAGCTTTCCAAGATAAACAAAAGCTGAGGGAGTTCATCACCATTAGATATCCCCTAAAAGAAATGATTAGAGATGCCCTCATACCTGAAACAAAAAGGCAAAGGTCTACAAAGCTTTGAGCAAGGAGATAAATAGACAGATAAAATCAGAAAACTGCAGCTCTCTTTCAGAACATGGAAGCAAATACTAAATTGCAACTTAAAAATCAAAATAACTATAAACACTTCAACTTAGTCATAAATTCACAACACAAAACAGAATAGTTTGTGGCAACAATAACTCATAAGGGGCAGAAAAAAGGAATGGAACCAGCTTAGGCTAATGGAGATAAGACGCTATCAGAAAATGGGCTATCTCATCTATGAGATCTTTTATACAAACCTCATGGTAACCATTAAACAAAAAAATCATAGCAGAGCCACAGTTCATAAAAAAAGAGAAAACTGAGAAAACCTCCACAGAAACCACCAAAATGAAATGGCAGTCAGAAATACAAAGGAAGAGAGACAATGGAAACATAGAACAGCTGGAAAACAAGAGATAAAATGGCAGTATTAAGCTCTCGTATATAATAATCACTCTAAACGTAAATGGATTGAATTCTCTGATCAAAAGATACAAAGTGGTTGAATGGATTAAAAAACAAGACCCAACAATATGCTGCCTCCAGGAAACACATCTCAATTCTAAAGATAAACATAGGCTCAGAGTGAAAGGATGGAAGACGATACTCCAAGCAAATGGCAAACAAAAGAAAGGAGGTGTTGTCATATCAGACAAAGCATACTTCAAGATAAAAAAATATAATGACAGACACAGAGGGGCAGGATATAACGACAAAAGAGATATTTCACCAAGAGGACATAACACATATGAATGTATATGCACCTAACACAGGAGCACCAAAGTGTATAAAGCAACTATTAACAGACCTAAAGGGAGAAACTAACAGCAACACAATAATAGTAGGGGACCTTAACACCCCAGTTACATCAATGGATAGATCATCCAGACAGAAAGTCAATAAGGAAATAGTGGATATGAATGAAACAGTCGATCAGATGCACGTGATATATATAGGGCATTCCATACAAAAATAACAAAATACATATTCTTCTCAAGTCCACATAAATGATTCTCAGTGACCGAACATATTTTGGGAAATAAGTCAAGCCTCAATAAATTTAAGAAGACTGAAATCATCTCAAGCATCTTTTCCAATAACAGTAATATTAAACTAAAAATCAACTAAAAGAAAAAAACTGAGAAAGTCACAAATATGTGGAGACTAAACAACTCGCTATTGAACAACCATTGGATCAATGAAGAAACCAAAGGAGAAATTAAAAAATAGCTGGAGACAAATGAAAATGAAAATACAGCATACTAACTCTTATGGGATGAAGCAAAAGTGGTTAGAAGAGAGAAATTCATAGCAGTACAGGCCCATCTCAACAAACAAGAAAAATCTCAAATAAGTAATCTTAAACTGCACCAAACAGAACTAGAAGAAGGACAAAGTCCAAAGTCAACAGAAGGAGGGGAATAATAAACATTAGAGCAGAAATAGATGAAACAGAGACTAAAAAAACAGTAGAAAGGAAAAATGAAACTAAGAGCTGGTTCTTTGAGGAGGTAAACAAAATTGAAACAGTAAAGGACAAGCGGAAAGATGACATATCTGACGTGAATTTTATTTAAAGTAATTGTGTGTCTAAGTTTCCATTATAAGTTTCCAAATAGAAAGTCAAAGAATCACATAATATTTGTAAGGCTGATATCCAAAGAAGCACTGTATGAGGTCATCTGGAGAAAGCGAAGTATAAAAAAAACTTGTCAGGAGGAAAACGGAATAATTTCATACATATGACAACATGCAACCAAAGGCTAATTTTGCAAAAAGAAATTTCTCTCACCTGGATAACCTAATGTCTTAGTCTATACTTGTCCCAATAAATATGCATTTTAATAACAAATTAATAATTTTAAAGAAGTCTAAAACAAAATAAGAAGAAAAATGAATGTAAAATAACTTCCTAAAAGAAATCTGAAATCTGTCAGTGGTTTAAGAAGATAGATTTATTACAAGGATCTCCCCAAAATTGCTAACCTGCAGGGATATGAGTATATAAGTGACATTTTTAAAGAGTCTTTAAAATAAGTAGGAATTATCACAGTTTTTAGTTTGTAAATCAATAGCTTAGTTTGTTTATAGATCAGAATGATTTCATCTCTGGTCTATATTATCTTTGGCCCCCAGAAGTTCTAATGTGTCTCAGCTATTCAGTCCATAGTCACTAGTAGAAACAGATAAAGGAAAGAAGTAATATTCATAAGTGAAATTCTAGAAGCTTGCTTCAGATTACTTCTGAACCTTGGTAGTAATAAGAAAAATGGTGAATACCTTCAGAGTGCTCATTAGCATAAAAAATGGTAGAGACACAAGAATACTGTTTAATTGTGGATTGCTATTAAGTGACAAATAAAATCCATGGATGAGACAATGGATGAGAGTGATAATATTATCATTTGGTTATAAAATAACCAGGAACATATTTAAGAAATTTCTTCTTGGGCTGCAAATAAAGAAGGAACTTGGAAACAACAATCATATGAAATCAATGCCAATGAGAAGATAATGATGTCACTGCTATCATCAGGGACAGGAAGAGAAAGACAATAGGAGGCCAGTGGTGTATCTGTTAGTTGAAATCTCAAGAAGCCAAATTAACAACTGGACTTCGAGTTTTTTTCAATTTTTTAAATCTAAAGTGAGGAGAAAAGACTTAACCATACGAAGTGATGGGTGTGTTAATTATTTTGATGTTACTAATCATTCCACAATGTATATGTATATCAAATCATCATGTGGTACACTTTAAATGTATACAATTATATTTTTCAATTATCCCTCAATAAATTTGGAGAGGGGAGTGTAAGACCTGATTTTAGCCCTAGATGTCTCATTTAACAACACTGTGCCTGAGTACTATCATCTATAAAATAAATAGGGTAAAACAAATCATCTCTCAACTTCCAGTTCTGAAATTCCACAATTCTATTGTACAATCAACAGTTCTCTAGATAGCCAAAGGATGTGGGCTAAGAGGAAGCAAACAGATACTAAACTAAGAGGAAAAAGAAACTAATTTGATACTAATGCAGTTTGGTAGGTAGTTTGAGAAAAGGATATCAACCAATTCAATGCAGGGAAAGTCCAACAGTGAAAAGGAATAATAGGCTAATTTCCAACACTGAATTATTGAACACATTCTCTGTTTGGCACCTTTTGAGGGATAAGACAATTGGAAGTGGTGGATTAAGATGATAATCAGTTTTGCTTTGAAAAATTTTATATAGTAATTATAAGGACATGAGCAGAAAGCATTTCTTAATTTATCAAAAATAATCAAGATAAAAGTACCACACAGAGATATCACGAATATTAAATAAAATAATTTACATAAAACATCTAGCAGAGGGTCTGAAACACAGATGCCTCCTATGTTAGCTCCTTTATCTTTATCAGTTAGGGTACTAGAGACACACAGCAACAGGGTAAATGCCTAAATGTAATCAAGAAGGGCAAGTCTACAACAAAAGCCAATTGGGCCACTGAGTGGGTGAGGCCAAGGACCCAGGCTACAGCCAAAATCAAAATGCACATTCGTGGGCTCATGATGGTCAGGTAGTGGAGAGGCTTACATATGCCAACATATCTGTCAAAGGCCATGGCAATGAGCAGCACCATTTCTGTGCCCCCAATAGCATGAATAAAGAAGATCTGAGTTATACAACCTGTAAAAGAAATGGCTTTGTGTTTCCTGAAAAGGTCATAAATCATTTTGGGGGCTGCAATAGAGCAAACCCCCAGGTCAAGAAAAGAGAGGTTGGCCAGTAGAAAGTACATGGGAGAGTGTAAGTTAGGGTCAGCCCTCACAGAGAACACAATGAGGAGGTTTCCCATCATGCTTGCCATGTAGAACACAGTGGAAAAGAGAAAAAGAAGCAGCTGGATCCCCCATGAATTCGAGAGACCTAGGAACACAAACTCAGACACCACAGAGTGGTTGGCTCCATCCATTTCCTCTGCAAGTGGAGGTGACATAAATTTTACCTGAAATAGATAGTAAAGAGAAAATCAACTTTTTGGGGAGTTACTGACTGCATGAGTTTCAAATCTTAAAGAAAAAATATTGCCTTACTTCACGCAGCCAAAATACCTCTAATATAACCCCTTAAACAGTTTTTGGAGAAAATGGGCAGTAACACATTGCTAAAAAGCACCGCTTCTAATTCACCAGTCTCCCTAAAATTACCTGGGATTTGATAAGAGAAGATTAGGCAAAATCTTCTGCTGAATCAAAAGGTTATGAGAGGCAGACTAGGAATGCCCTGGGTAACACGAAAGAAGAAAGAGGAAATGGAAATGAACTCAGTGATTTCTCCCTCACAGTTTGTTACTCATGCCCATGGAGATTCCCAAACCTCAGGCAATTTCTGATGACTTTCATTTTCCTTACTTCTTTGATTGCCTCCTACATGTAATGCTACCAGTCTCTTAATACTGACTCATGCTTAGCCTCATGCTATTGCAGTTGTATCAAATAATATTCACCTTTTCCTCACAAGGAGAAAAGTTAATGTAGAAACTTTAAAGGTATCCAGCTATTGCACAGCTCAAGGATTGGAAGTGATCACAAAGCTTGAGCTGTGACAGCATAGGATAGAGTAAGGACAAGCCAGAAAAGAGATTTATGCTGCAAAATCTGAGCATAGATGAGCTAATGCAATGTAGCAAACAAAATCCTATGTGATTGATATTTGCAGATCATTGTCCACACCATGTTCACTCTTCACTGTTCATGAAGTGGTGGAAAGAACGGTGCACTTGGAATCAGAAGAGTTGTGATGAAGTCCGATCCCTAAGTCTGTGGGAACTTGAGTAAGTTCATCTCCCATCCCTTCCACACTTGACTCACTTCCTTTCTTTTCCATTTAAGAAAAACATTTTTATTGCAACAAAATATACATAACATAAAATATACAATTTTAACCATTTGTAAGTGTACAGTTGAGTGGCATTAAGTTAATTCACATTTTTGTGCAACCATCACCACCATCCATTTCCATAACTTTTTCGTCTCCCCAAACTGAAACTCTCCACACATTAAACAACTCCCCATTCTCCTTTCCTCCAGCCCTGTACCTCATATAAGTGGAATCACACTGTATTTCTCCTTTTGTGTTTGGATTATTTCACTTTGCATAATATCTTCAAAGTTAATCCATGTTGTACCATGTATCAGAATTTCATTTATCTTTTTTTATTGAGATATAATTGACATATATTATATTAGTTTTATATGTACAACATAATGATTTGACATTTGTATATATTGCAAAATGATTCCCACAACAAGTCTAGTTATCATCTGTCACCATACACAGTTAGAATTTTTTTCTTGTGATGAGAACTTTTAGGATTTACTCTCTTAGCAACTGTCAAATATGCAATACCTTATGATTATTCAATTGATTTGAACTCAGTTTGATCATCTGTAAAGGGACTGAGGCAGGTGATGCTATGTAATCCTTTCAAGTCTAAAGCTTCTGTGATTTTATAACACAATGCTAACCCAGTATGTAATGAAGTTCATCACAATGATGGTATTCTCTATATTAGACTGCTACCACATTCACCATCGTTTCCCTCATCTGAAGTTGGTGATAAGTCCCTTATCCCATAGAAAGGCCTCTCTTCATATTAATCTTCCTCTTTTCTAATTCCTTTTGCACTATTTATATGACTCATTTGGCATATTATTGTAAATTTGCTATATCATTTATTATTCCCTTTATCATAAACATCTGTAATCAATCAACAAACATTTACTAAATGCCTACCATGCATAATGCATTGTTCCAGGACACTATAGACTTAATGAAGTAGTAAAGTACTCATTAACCTTAAGACTTTTAGCACTCACAAAAAGTATACACAGTAAAAACTGTGCTATGTAAAGAATGTCTAATAAGTAGTATGATTATAGAATATTTGAAGCAGGAAAGATAGCCATGAGCCAGGGTATCAGGGCTGTCTTCAGAAAGAAATCAAGACCTATGGTGCACTTTAAGATATAGATGTAGTTTATTTGTATACGTAGCTTCATATCTGAGTTTAAAGAATTACTGAGACATAATCAGGTAACATCTCCCAGTCTGGAGCAGTGGTTGATGAGCTATCTATGGAAAAAATAACACCAAAAACCACAGAAAAAACCAGTGGCTACTATGTGCAAGACACCACAATGACTCCTTTACGTGTACTGTCTTACTTGATACTTACAAAAGCCATGAAAGCTGGTATTATTAGCTCCTTTTTACAGAGAAGGAAATTGAGACAAGGAGAGGGGCAACATATTATAACAGTAAGTGGTAGAACTGATATGGATACTCTGGTCTGCCTCTTAACCAGTATGTAAAGAACACTTTGCTTTTGTCTCACGACTCTGCTTGTAGGATACACCTTAGTCACTTTCTGGATGCCCCACGTTCTACTCTCAGCAATCTGGGAAGATCTAAGTGAGTGAGAAGGAAGCTTGTCCTCAAATATTCATAAGCGTCTGTATCTCTTAAACTACTTCAAATGCATTCATAATTCATTCTGGACGTTTAAATAAGCATGGTAGAAGAAGCCAAATCTGTATAATACCTGCATCTCAGAGCATCTTGGTTGAGTTTCCAGATCACCACTGTCTTGATCCACATGAATTCCTTTAGCTTCCTATAGAAGAGACAGTTCTCACTAAGCTCTAATTAATAGAGAAAACAAAGGTGCTCTGTTTCCAGGTCAAGAAATGAAATAAAACCTAGAACTAAACCAAGTCAGATTCCATTCCCACTTACAAGGTCGCCTCCTAACCATTCTGATTCCCCTTTTTAGATCTCAACCTTGGATATCAATGGGTAGAAAAAAAAAAGAAAAGAGAAAGACTTGAGTTTCTGACTGCAAGCCTTTTTTTCTTATCATTTGTATTGACTCTTTCTCATTAAGCTAGATGAAAGCTACATCTGTTGGACAACGTAACATTTACTTCTCAACAAAACAATCCAGTCACCAGAAAGATCTATTCAATACTGGCCTTTGGGGACTTCAACATTGTACACCGATAGCCCTAAGCTAGTTCTGTATTTGCCACCAACCCACTCATTTAAGGACCTCGTATGTGACTGCTTCCAAACAATTTGACACGTTCAACCTTCCCTTGGTTAAAACTAGCATTACTTCATGCACAAATAGCTATAAAAATGCTATTATTGTAGGAGAAATGGCTAATTGGCACACAGGAGAATACTGACCAAATGATACTGCGGAAACTTGAGATCGCCAACATGAGTTCATTTATCCAAGGGAATTGTCACCCAGAATCCTGACAGACCAATAGAGGAAGCTATTAAGAAGTCACAAAAAGGAGGAAAAAGAGATCAAAAAAATTTTTTAAGAAACACCATTTTCTTTCATACTTTGAAATATTTATCTTCTGAGTAAGGTTAAAGAAGGATTTCCAAGGAATATAATTTTATTACATTTATACTAAAATCAACTCCAATAAAGTACCTTGGCAGGTAAAACAGAAAACTTGATGGAAACCTTCAGGATGGTTTCGAGTCTTACGTTCAAGTCTTTAATCCATTTTAGGTTGATTTTTGTGCATGGTGTAAGGTAATGGTCTACTTTCATTCTTTTGTGTGGCTGTCCAGTTTTCCCAACACCATTTATTGAAGAAACTCTCCTTTCTCCATTGTATACTCTTGGCTCACTTGTCGAATATTAGCTGTCCCTAAATGTGTGAGTTTATTTCTGGGCTCTTGATTCTGTTCCATTGATCTATGTGTCTGTTGTTGTGCCAATACCATGTTGTTTTGGTTACTATGGCTTAGTAGCTAAGTGAAATAAATCAGAGGGAGAAAGTCAAATACCATATGATCTCACTCATAATTAGAAGATAAAAGCAATGACAAACAAACACATAGCAACAGAGATTAGATTGGTGGTTACCATAGGGAAAGGGGGAAGAGGGGAGGACAAAAGGGGTGACTAGGCTCACATGTGACGTGATGGACTATAATCAGTTTTGGAGTGGGGAACATGATGTAATCTACACAGAATTCAAAATATATTATGATGTACACCTAAAAGCTATATGGTATTATAATCCAATGTTAGTCCAATAAAAAAATAAATATTAAAAAATATATTAAAAAAGAAATCCCTGGGATGCATGTGTATGTGTTTTAATTATTTGTAAAGTTATTCTTCTCTACAATCAAAAGCTAGCATATACATAATTCACATCGAACTGTTTAGGTATAGATTCTATTACATCATCCATAATACTTTTAAGTCAGAATCAACTGTAGTGTGTTAGAATTGGTTATAGATTATGAATTGGAAGTTTTAAATTCTATGCAAGTTTGGCCAATAACTCACCCCATCGCTTTGGATAACTCACTTGATATCTCTATAGTATTATTTCCTTATTTGTAAAATGAGCAGGCTATAGAAAATGATTTTTACAGGCCCTTCCAGGTCAAAAGCTTCCTATGTTACATGCAGCTGTAATATTCCCATTGATTCAAGGGAGAAAGGTAAAGGGTACAAAAAGAAGAGACAAACATCAAAGAAAAGGTATCAGATAGTAGGTCTACTGTTGCATATATGACTTAGCAAACAAAAGAAAAAATTTAGAAGATAAATACAATTAAATCTTGGCACATTTTTACTAATCATAGAAGTAGAAAATGCAAATTGTAAGAAATCGTATATCTGTTTGGTGAGAAAGAGAGAGAGAAAAAAAATCTTTTTGTATTATGTACAGCCCTATAACTGCCCGACTAACTCCACTGGCTCATAGAAGCAAAGGGGAAAAAAAGCTTGCACAGGCAAAGAAAAACAACTAGCTAATGAGAAAAAAAATCCTGTTAAGCTAGAACACATTTCCATTCACTCACTGACATGAAACTACTACAAAGAGTTGGTGCAGGAAAAAATATACCGCATTTTAAGAAGTCAGCAGCTAACAGAGTAGACTTTTAAAGTACTCACCATGAAAAGGAAGAAATAAAGGAAGAAAGGAAGGAAGGAAGGAAGAAAGAAAAAAGAAAGCAAAGCAAAGCAAAGCAAAGCAAGAGTACATTGCCCCTAGAAGCTAGGAACACGGGGGAAAGAGAATAGATAGTGTGAGTCTATAGTGCACAGGGCAATATGCCCTCGTGTGTGGAACATCATTCTGCCTTACATGTGAGGTAATGTTTTAAAGACAGATATTTAAAAACAAATTAAAAAAATTAAAAATGAAAAGAGCCAGCACGAGATCTACAAATTGAAAAAAGGAAAATAAGCATGAAAACAAACGGGAGAGAAAAGACTCCAGAAAAATATTGCCACAAAGCAGATCAAATTCGGGACCAAATATTTCACCATGAATTTTTTAAATTTACGGGATTGATCAACTGTAGAAAGACATAGAGATTTAAAAGCTCAAAAAGGTATGACAGAAAAAGAGATTAAATATGAACAGACACATCTCAAGATGGAAATAGAAGGAAACAATTATTCATTACTGATAGTAAGGTAAAATTGGAAAGAGACTGGGGAAAGAAACCACTGCTGAAACACACCAGGAGAGAGATAAAGACACGCATGAGAACCCAATGAAATGGAAATAAATTAAGAGATTAAAAGGTGTAGAGAAGTTATAGATACGGAAGATTCAATATACAGGTCCCTAAGAAACACAACAGAAGAGAACACATCTCTGAGGCTACCACTTGAGAAGACTTTCCAGAAAGAAAAGACTTGACTTTCCAGACTAAAAGAACACTCCATCCGAAAACCAAAAGCAAACAAAAAACACTAACACAAGATGTTCGAGAAATAACATTTGACAAAATACAACACATTTTCTTGATAAAAACTCTTAGCAAACCCGGTGCTCTAAATTGGAAAGAGGTAGAAAGCTGTTAAACTTGAAATTTATAAAAGAATCAAGGAAACTTTGAATATGTATTGATTTGAATGAAAATGAAAATGGTTAGGTCAGTGTTTAAGTTTTTAAACAAAATCCTCCTCATTCAGGAAGACAATTAGTAATATGAATCAAAAGCCTTAAGGATATGGCTGCTCTTTGCTCAGTAATTACATATCTAAGATTTTGTTCTAAGAAAATAATCAAAAAAGTGCACAGTGGTGGGGCTGGCCCCGTGGCCGAGTGGTTAAGTTCGCGCGCTCCGCTGCAGGCGGCCCAGTGTTTCGTCGGTTCGAATCCTGGGCGCGGACATGGCACTGCTCGTCAGACCACGCTGAGGCAGCGTCCCACATGCCACAACTAGAGGAACCCACAACGAAGAATACACAACTATGTACCGGGGGGCTTTGGGGAGAAAAAGGAAAAAAAAAAATCTTTAAAAAAAAAAAAGTGCACAGTGATGTATTATAGCACGTTTCCCATTAGTAAAATTTGATGACTCGCTATATGTACAACAAAGGAAAGCTCATTTAAAAAATTATAGTACAAACTTCCAGTTATAAAATAAATAAGTCCTGGGAGTGTAATGTACAGCGTGGTGACTACAGTTAATAATGCTGTAGTGTATATTTGAAAGTTGCTAAGAGAATAGATCTTAAAAGTTCTCACCATAAAAAAAATTTGTTAACTATATGTGGTGATGAATGTTAACCAAACTTATTGTGGTGATCTTTTTACAATACACACAAACATCAAACCATTATATTGTACACTGAAACTAACATAATGTTATATGTCAATTATATCTTAATAAAAAATAGGATGAAAAATTTTAATACACAAAGGCAGGAACTACAAAAGAGGAGTGTCAGCACATCTTTCCTCAGGCTTCAGAGGATCTGATCTTTCACCTGAGATTCACCAGCAAATTTGTGTGGGGAAGAGGGTCAAAATTTGTCATTAATTGCAGCCTTGAATATTACTCTTCCCATCTTTTCTTAATAATCTATTACTGTAGCTGGTCATTTGGATGCTCATAGATGGCAGGCCAGTTTCACAACAAGTCCCCCAACCTACAGGTGAATAATAATGCCTTCGCTCAACATCTGCTGCTGTTCATTTGGTAACTCAGAAAGAAAAATGAGGTACACTTTGAATAGTTATTTATACCATTTCTAGGCCGTATATTTATTTGTCAAACTAGTTACTAGTTGTATGTAATATATTTTATCACATGAAAGTTTAATATATTTTTCCATTGTAGCTTTCTATCTCCAGTTTTGTAATAAATTTTCTTTTGTAGTATCTACACTTTGTATTTACTTTTAATTAGCTACAAAGCTGGTTCACATAATGTAGAAATCTTCTGTATTTTTATTTGTTTTGTCGTAAACCAGTGTCATCTCTTTTAGCTCCAAAATATTCAATCCATTTATAATTTTTTAATATGCACATAGTTTTCTTTGCAATATAAAAACAATCAATATAGTTTAGGAAGTAATTGTTGTAAAACTAATTATCATACACACTGAGTGGTGTAGGAATTCATATCTTCTGGTCTCAAAACATTTGATTAATTAATAATTTTAGAGTTTCCTGAATTGCCACTCTATGATTTATCCCAAATTTCACCTTTCAATTCTACCAAAATCTAAAACCCTTAGTACTAAATAATTCTGAGTGTGGATTGGCAAATCCAGATGTTAGAAGCCTCAAATTCTTAAAGCTACCCAGGCAATTATCTTCATTTTGTTTATTCTTCCAGGTAAATAGATACTGAAAAACTCAAAGGGCATGCATAAACAGTACATATGTAGATTAAAAGAGATGTGTCTTTGAGATTCACTACCAAAGAAAAAAGTATCCAACATTTTGTTTTAAAGGAAAACGTGCCCAGATGTGAGATTTCAGCCTTAACCAAAGTCTTCAGTTGTAAACAAGGACACTACCTTCCAAGGTTGAATTCACTCCTCCTCAATATTTTTAGGATCCTTAGAGCAAAGGTCCCTATGAAAACCGACCAGATCAGAACAGAGACTTTGAGGAAAGATTTCACAGTAGCTGTTGAAATCACTAACTAAATTGAAAAGATTTGTAAAGAATGTAAAGAGATTAATTTCCAAGGGTAGTCAAGATGAATCTGAATTTCTTTCTGAATGAAAGAACTCTTCCTGAAGTTAAACACCTTGCCAAACAGTCTTCTCATTGCCACCTTCATCTCCCTGTTTCTAAATGATAGATAATGGCACTCATAAAAGGAGTGTTAAGGGCATCAAAGACGACTAAAAATTTATCTGTGGGTAGGGCAGGGAATGGCCACACATAGACAATAGTGCAAGGACCAAAGAAAAGATCACCACAGTGATGTGAGGTGAGAGAGTAGAGAGGCCTCGGATGAACCACCTAAAGAGTGTTTGCGAACTATGACCAAGATGAAGATGTAAGACACAATCAAGATGAAGAAGGTGCCCATGGAGATGAAACCACTGTTGGCAGTGACCGGAGACTCCAATCTATTTGTGTCCATACGTGCAAGTCTGATGAACCGAGGAGAATCACAGCAAAAGCTATCCAGTTTTCTGGGACCAGAAAAGGATAAGTTTACAACAAAAGCCAGTTGGGCCACAGAATGGATAAGTCCAAAGGTCCAAGCAATAGCCAAAAGGGAAAGGCACATTCTTAGGCTCACTATGGTCAGGTAGTGAAGGGGTTTACAGATGGCGATGTATTGGTCATAGACTTTGACTACAAGCAGCACCATCTCTGTACCACCAACATTGTGAATAAAGAACATCTAAGTAATACAGCCTTTCAAGGAGAGGAGTTTACCTTCTCTGAAAAGGTCATAAATCATCTTTGGGTTTGCAGTGTTGGAAACACCTGTGTCAATGAAGGAGAGATTTGTCAGCAAAAAGTACTTAGAGGAAAGTAAGTGATGGTCTGCTGTGATTGTGAGCACAATGAGAAGGTTTCCTAGCATACTTGCTGTATAAAATACTGTGAAAAACAGAAAAGGAAGAATCTGAATCTCCCAGGAACTGGAGAGTCCCAGCAACAAAAATTCAGACATCGTTGGGTCATTTCCTCCACCCATCAACTTCGTGTGCGAGAGTGACCCTGAAGTGACCTGAAGAGCATAAGAGGGAAAAAAAATATAATTTTTAAGTTGAAGGAAGTCTTGGTTACAGAGTGACACAAATGTGAAAAACTTAAAGATCGTCTTGCCATTTTACACAGTCGCTTAGAATGTACATAGTACAGGAATCACAGAAAACCAGCATCAGAAATTTTTCCTTGCCTAGATCTTTGGTATTACTGAATCATATGCCTCAAATTTAGTTTGAGCTTTAGTGTACTATCAAGAAATGAAATTATAGGCAAAGTCATCTAAGAATTTAAGTAGGAGCACATCAGGAAATAGAGAGACTTATGCTTCCTAATTTCTACATGAAATATGCCACAATGGAAATATGTGCAAAAGGCACAGAGAACTGTCTGGCAAGGTGCTCTAATTTATTCTTTCTAATGGCTGCATAATATTTATGGAGTGGATATGCCACAATTTGTTTCCTTCTTTCCCTATTAGTAAGCATTTTCCTTTTTTCTAGTTTTTTCGCCCTTACAATGCTGCAAATAAATATGTGTATACATACATTCTTGTGTATTAATGATTTTCTTTCTATGTCATAGATTCCCAGGAATGGGATTGCTTGGTCAAAGTACATATATTTTTAATTTTAGTAGTTTTGCCTGATCGCTTTCCAAAAAGGCTGGAACAACACGTATTTACACAGGAATAAATTTTAACCCTTTTTAAAATTGTTGCCATTATAGTGGGAATAAAGTGATAGCTCATTGTTACTCTAATTTTTTTCTTTTTTTTTCTGGGAGGAAGATTGCCCCTGAGCTAACATCTGCTGCCAATGTTCCTCTATTTTATGTGGGATGCTGCCAGAGTGTGGCTTGATGAGCGGTGCCATGTCTGTGCCCAGGATCCGAACCTGTGAGCCCCAGGCTGCAGAAGCCAAGCCCATGAACTTAACCACTACACCACTGGGCTGTCCCCTTGTTACTCTAGTTTTCAAATTTCTAATTTCCAATTCTGTGACCACCAATAAATTTGAACATGTGTTTTCTTGCAGTTTGAATTTGCTCTTCTGTGAATTGTCTATTCATTTCTTTTCCCATTTCCTACTGTGCTGTGCTTTTCTTGTCAATTTGTAAGTTTTCTTTTTATATTACAGATATTAAACTTTTGTCATTTGTTACATATTTTTTCTAAATCAATCATATTTTAATTTTGTTTATGATGTTTTTTGCTATACCTAAGTTTTAATTGTTATATGATTAAATACAACTATTACTTATTTTATAGCTGTTGAGTTTAGTCTTAGTTAAGGTTGTACTAGCTCCTGGATCATATGTATACACCCTTAGATTTTCTTTTAATATTTTATTATTTTTTGTTTTCTATTTAGAACTGTGCTCTGATATTTTTGCAAATGTTTTAAAATATAAGTCCAGTTTTAATTTCTTCCAGATGAATAGGATTTAAATGGCACCACCATGTGTTAAATGATCCATTCTCTCTGTACTAAATTTAACTACCATTTTTGCATTATACTGAATTCTCAGATATTTTGGAATCTGCTTCTGAATTCTTTATTCTGTTTCTGCTGATATATTTGTCTACTTCTGTAGAAATATCAGCGTATTTCGCAATGAATTTTTGCTAGTCACTATGTCTGATAAAGCAAGGCCCTCCTTCACTGTTCTTATATTTCATATTTTCTTGGCTATTGTTGAGCATATATTATTCGATATAACCTTTAAGGTCATTTTATCCAATCCTCCCCCAAAATTCTGATAGACCTCTGATTTGAATTGCATTAAATTTATACATTAACTTTGAATGAAGTAGCATTATTATGATGGTTTCTTCTCATCTAAGAACATAGTTCACCCATCTAGTTGTTCAAATCTTGTTTCATGTTCTGCAATAAGATTTTGCCTTTTTTTCATGTATGGTCTATGCTTTCTTAGTTAAAATTATTCCTATGTGTTTTATAGCCCTTTTTCTTGGCATTATGGATGGAACGTCTTTTCTTTTTTCTATTTCAAAGTTCTTTTTGCTAGAATGGAGGAAATATTTCTTTTTGTTTGTTCTGTGTAGCCATATTCCTACATTCTGTTATTGAGTATAACAGTTTTTTACTGAAATGTCTTGGGTTTTCTAGGTTTATAATAATGTAACCAACAAAAGAGATAACTATTTTTTGTATTCAATTTTTGCTGTTTAAACATCCTTAGTGGCACTAAACTCTCCTGGTAGTCTTAATTCTCAAACTGCTCCTCTCGTCATTCCCTGGTTTTTCATCCTTCGTTCACTGTATAAATAATAACATTATTTATGATGTTACCTTAGTCTCTTCTTTTAATAGGCTTTCTTTGTATTTGAGTCATACCCTTCCCAAAAGCTTGACCACTGTGTGAAAGGCAATATATGTGAAAAGGTCTAGTAGTTTTGTTAGCATTTAAATGCTAGTTGAATCTGAGTAGGTATGTCATTAATCTCCTAATTCTATCCTAAACAATATAGTCATATTTTCCATAGCCTACCAAGCATTATCAGCTAGATGCTTATATATTAATCTTGTGCATGTGACATTTCAACAGAACTCATAATCATCTACTCCCCAATGCAGCTTTTCCTCCAGATCCGTTATATATAATATTACAAACATCTCATCCATCCCGCACTTCTCAAATCTTCCATTTGCTTTCACTAACCATTAGCAAAATCCTACAATGCAGGGCAACTGATTTCTCCCCATCTAATCTGAACATGGCCATCAGATTACTTTCCTAAGTATCACTTTGATTATATCAATATAATTGCCTCTGAAAGCACAAATTCCTAACTTAAAATATGCTGCTATAATTTGGCTCCCTACCATCTTTCATGAATGTTCTTCCTCTGTGCTCCTACTTTCATGAAAAGTTTATTCCCCCTTAATACTATCTGCTCCACCATCCCTCAATGACTTCCTTCTTAATTCCTTGCAGTCTGACAGCTGTCCCCTCCACCTTCTTAAAACTGGTGTCCTGAAGATCACTAAATACCTCAGAGTAGCTAAATCTTTATCCTTACGATCTCTCTGCATCATTTCATACTGTTCACCATTGCCTGCATTCTGAGAAGTATTGTAGATAGCGGGGTGTGCAAAGACTCTGTTATCTCTCCCTATTGGTAATGTCTATTCTACAGGCTCGATCTAAAGAAGATAACTCTTCAAATAAGAATTCTAACTAGAGTCGTTAACTTAGAGAAAGACTTAAATCTTTGCAGGTTAGAGGTCAAGGAGCAGATCATCCCTACATACGCAATACAAAACTCAACTTTATATTCAAATGTGTAAATTCTAAAATCTGCTTTGGGCATCCTGCTGAATGTTTCAAAAATGATTTTCTACCCTAAAGAATCCATCGGAAAACTATTAGAAATATTCAAAAACTGCAGCAGAGTTGCAGGGTACAAAATCAGTTTACAACTTACAAAAATTAGTTGTATTTCCATACACAAATAACAAACTAGCAGAAAGAGAAGTCAAGAACAATCCTACTTACAATTGCATCAAAAAGAATAAAATATCTAGGAATAAGTTTAAGTGAGGAAATGAAAGACCTATGCAATGAAAACTATAACATTTTTGAATGAAATCAATGATGACATAGAGAAATGGAAAGATATTCCATGCACATGGGTTGGAAGAATAAACATAGTTAAAATGTTCATACTACATAAATCAATCTACAGATTCAATGTAATCTCAATCAGAATCCCAGTGACATTTTTCACAGAAATAGAACAAAGAATCCCAAAATTCATAGGGTGAAACAATAGACCAGGAATAGCTAAAGCAATCCTGAGGAAAAAGAACAAAGCTGGAGGTATCACAATCTCTGACTTCAAAATATACTACAAATCTGTAGTAATCAAAACCGTATGGTACTGGTACAAAAACACAACACAGATCAATGGAACAGAATTGAAAGAACAGAAATAAAACTACACATCTATGGACAGCTAATCTTCGACAAAAGAGCCAAGAACGTACAATAGAGAAAGGAAAGTCTCTTTGATAAATGGTGTTGGGAAAACTGGACAGCTGCATACAAAAGAATGGTACGTGAATCAAAACTACATTGAGACGTCAGCTCACTTTTGTAAGAACGGCTATAATTAACAAGACAGGAAACAATGTGGATGTGGAGAGAAGGATGTCAGAAAAGGATGCAGAGAAGGATCTCCAGGATGTGGAGAGAAGGGAACTCTCATACACTGCTAGTGGGAGTGCAAACTGGTGCAGCTACTATGGAAAACAGCATGGAGATTCCTCAAAAAATTAAGAATGAAACTACCACATCATCCAGCTATTCCACTGCTGAGTATTTATCCAAAGAACATGACAACACGAATGCATAAAGATACATGCACGCCTGTGTTCATCGCAGCATTATTCACAATAGCCAAGATTTGGAAGCAACCTAGGTGTCCATCAAGGGATGAATGGATAAAGAAGATGTGAGATACATACATAATGGAATACTACTCAGCCATAAGAAAAGTGAAAATCGACCGTTTGTGACAACATGGATGGACCTTGAGGGTATTATGCTGAGTGAAGTAAGTCAGAGGGAGAAAGTCAAATACGGTATGCTCTCACTCATAGGTAGAAGATAAAAACAATGACAAATGAACACAAAGAAACAGAGATTAGATTGGTGGTTACCAGAGGGGGAGGGGAGAGGAGGAGAAAGGGTGTGTGGCACATGTGTGTGGTGATGGATTGTAGCTGGTCTTAGGTGGTGAACATGATGTAATCTACACAGAAAAATTAAAATATAATGATGGACACCTGAAATTTATATAATTGTAAAACCAAGGTTGCCTCAATTAAAAAAATAAAATGTTGAGAAGATGAAAAAAAATACTCTATTCCTGTTAGGACAAGAACAAGTTTTTGATCAATGTCTGAAGAATGGAGTTAGAAAGGAAAGAAATAATTTGTAGACAGCATGAAAAAAGATTATCAAAACTGAGAAGTGGTTTTAATATTTTATTTCATTTTTTTGAACAGGCACTTAACACTATAGATGAATTGTTTAAAGCCCTTTACAAGTATTAATTCACTTCGTCCTTATAACCTTATGAGGAAGGTACCTTTAATCATTTTTGTGAGTCGAAAACAGTCAAATTTCAGACGGTTCAACTTACATCTGTTTTACAGAGGACAGAATTTAGGCATAAAGAGATTAAGCAATTTGTTTATTAGTGAAAAGCAAAGTTAAGCTTGAAGTCAGGTAGTCTGGCTCGAGTCTGTGCCTTTAACCATGTCACTGAAAAAGAAAACAGTTAACATAACTCTGAGGAATCTTGCTGATTTCAATATAATTAGGGCAAGGATTATCATGAGCTAGGACAGAATTCTTAAATAGGTCATTGTCTTTGCCCATTACCTGGCCCCATTGTTCGAATCCCCTGACAGTACAGGAACACAGCTTTTGAAAGAACTGGAGTATTTACAAGGCTTAATTCCTAGTAACTACTTGCACTAACTGAACTGTTTAAGAAATCATAACCCAGAGATCCAATTTTAGGCTGATGTTGTGATTAAAAAAATAAAAAATAATTCAAAATAACTTTAGGTCTTTCCTTTCATTTACTGAAGGGCAATATACATGGAAGGGTTAAAGATAGTCAACAATACCTCTTTAAAAGCCCCTTTTCATCTTATTTCTTTACACATTACAACTGCTCCCACACATGTCTCACTACAGAACATCAAAAAAACCCCACTGCTAATAATTTCAATTTTGTCATATATCCAAAGCACTTTTCTTCAGATTCTGCATCACAAACCCTGAAAATCAATCTAACAAGGGAGGATCCTTCTCAGAACACAGAGTAAGAAAAGAGATACAAGAGGCCAGTCCAGAATCCTCCTTATGAAGGAGGGGCAAAAAATTGTGGAAACAGTCTCATATTAATACTTCTTATTCCATTAGATTTCACAAGAAAGAAAAATACCATATCTTCCTTGGTTATGAGCAGAAAAGACGTTAAGAAAATCCAGGACATTGGTAGGTAAATTAGTAAGTAAAGCATCGCTGGTGCTGTGCTTCATGGGATTCGTGTTGGCAGCATAGGCAGGGCATGTTAGAGATGTTTGTCTTTCTTAATATCAAAACCACTTAAAACAGCTTCCTGAAACTCAACACCTGACTGAATATTCTCCTCATTGCCACCTTCATCTCTTTGTTCCTAAAGGTGTAGATGGTGGGGTTCAGAAACGGTGTGATAATTACATAAAAAATGGCAAGGAACTTATCCACTGGCACTGTGGGAAATGGCCAGGAGTACACAAAAATACATGGGCCAAAAAACAGGACCACCACAGTGATGTGAGCTGACAGTGTAGAGAGGGCCTTGGACAAGCCATCTGAAGAACGTTGCCAGACAGTGAGCAAGATGAAGATATAGGAGATGATCAGAATGCAGAAAGTTCCCAGGGAGATGAAACCACTATTGGCAGTGACCATCAGCTCCAATCTGTAAGTGTCTGTGCAGGCAAGACTAATAAGTCGAGGAAGATCGCAGTAAAAGCCGTCCAATTCATTGGGGCCACAGAATGGTAAGTTTACAACAAACACAAGTTGGATCAAAGAGTGGATGATTCCAATGGTCCAGGAAGCCACCAAGAGTAAAATACAAGTTCTGAAGTTCATGATGTTCAGGTAGTGGAGAGGTCTACGTATAGCAACATAACGGTCAAGGGCCATGGCAATGAGCAGAACCATCTCAGTTCCTCCCATAATGTGAATAAAGAATGTCTGAGCAATGCAGCCTTGGAAAGAGATTACTTTTCTCTCCTTGAAAAGATCAGAAATCATCTTGGGGGCTGTACTGGAGGAAACCCATATGTCAATAAAGGAGAGGTTGGCCAGCAGGAAGTACAGGGGGGAGTGCAAGTGAGGGTCAGAGATCACTGTGAGCACAATGAGGAGGTTTCCCAAAATACCTGCTACATAGAACACAGAGAAAACTAGGAAGAGGGCTAGTTGCATCTCCAAGGAATTGGTGAGTCCCACCAACACAATCTCAGACACCACCGAATGATTTCCTCCCCACATGTCACTTTGGGCTCCAAATTTGCCTGAAAGAATGGGAAAAATAAGAAATTGGAATTACCGGCAGTATCAGTCAGGGTTCCATTAAAGAAGCAGAATCACTAGCGGATAATGTACTCAAGGATTTGTGACAGTGACTTGACCTTACATAATCATTGAGGCTGATTCAACAGTCTCTGTAAGTCTGTTGTCTGTGCATCTGATACTGTAGCTTAAAGTCCACAGCACAGGCAGTCAGGAAGGGAAGATGGATGTAAAATGTGGCAGAACAAAAATCAACTGGAACCTACAAGCAAGAGCTAAAGACTACAAGGACAGACTAAAACCAGTGTCAGCGCTCACCGTCTCTGACCTTGATGGTAGGGTGCCCTGCTGAAGCCAGGGCCCTTCACCACAGAGCTAAATACACACCTGGCCCACGAGTCAGAGAAGCTAAAGAGGGATCCAAGGAAGGTGCGGCACTTGCAGTTCCGGTCACTGCCTCACACCAGTGAGACAAGCCAGCAGAGAAGTGGCAAAGTGTGTGAACTACAAATATGGCTTCTTCTTCACTTCTGCCCTCCAAATATTGCCAAAGAATCTCTCTTGCAACCCATCCTAGTTGGAAACATACAGGAATGGGACTTCTGGGGAATTTAGCTCAATCTAGAAAAGTTGACATAATACAAAGCCACCACACTGGCTATTTAAAAGAATGTACGAATTTCAAAAATTATGTTGATACTAAAATTTGACTAGGGCAATATGAAAAAAAATTTTCAGGCCAATATCATCTATGGATTTAGATGCAAAATTGACAAAAATGATTTTGCCAAAAGGAGGAAAAGGGGCAGTGTAGCAGTTAGGTTCCCCAAACGCAAAAATTGAGGTTGAGTTTGGGGTACAAGATGCTTATGAGAGATCAACACCTTTAACGGAAGTCAGAGGAAGCAGGATTGGGCAAAGGAAGAAATCTAATTGCAATGCAGACCCCACAAAGCCCTGTCACATGGAGCTCTTGGATGAGTTTTGCTCCATCAAATTGTCCCACGTCGGGTGGAAAAGCTCCCCCTCACTTGGTCATCCACCACGTGTGGATTGCTCCAGGCACGGTGTGACTTTAGGGCTCGCTGCTGCTGAAGCAGATGCCAGGGAGCTGACAGCTAGAGGCTGTCTGTTAATGGCATGCCCCACAGCTGGGCAGCATGTCCATCCTTGAAGGGAAATCTGGTGGCAGGGAGGGCAGGAGGTGATGGATTTTAGTCTAGATACGTAACATTTGAAGTGAGAGGTGGACATCCAGGTACCAGTGTCCAATAGTATACATCGTTAAACTATATTTATGTATATATTTTTCTTTGCCTATGTTGCATACATCGATGATAAAAAGAAAATGAAAAATCCACAGACTTTCAGAGAGTAGATGTGAAAAAATCAAATCAGATGGTAGTTAACTGTAGAAGGGAGGGAGGGGAATAAAAATAGAGAAACACAGGCACTTTCTAAGGTACTAGGAAACTCTTTAACCTGGGTGATAACTGCACAGGAGTTCATTTTATTATTTAAATACACACAGATGTTTTATATGCTCTTCTGTCTGTAGAATATATTTCATAATTTAAAAAAAATAATGAGAAGATGGATAGGGACATTCCAGAGAGAGGAAACAGCATCTGCAAAAGTACAGAGGTGAGAGTGAGCAAGCAGTCTTTCGATACAAATAATGACTTATTTTGGCTTCCACAAAACGTTGTGTAGGAGAGACATAGGAGAAAAAAATGTAAAGATATGTAGAAAACAGATTGTAGAGGTCCTGGAAAGCCAGTCTATGGAGGATGAAATCCTGTGTAGTGGAGTAGCCGCCAGGTAGGGTTTTTAAGTTGAGAAGGGCTTTATTTATGTAAAGTAATGTTTTTAAAAAGAAGGTAAGGCTACAGGGGTAGCTTAGAAATCGTTTGCTTAAGTATAATAATCGAAGCCACAAGAAATATATATCTAGAGAAAAGATCAGAAGACTACTGGAAAAGCCCAAGATTTAAAGTCTGTGAAAAGGAAACAAAAACAGTGATGCAGGCTGAGAAAGGGTGCCAGAGAACCAGGAGAGTTCAGGGCTCTAGCAGACAAAATATGAGATTATTTCAAGAACGTGAAGAGTGTTGCAATGGAATCAGGCAGAATAATTCAGTGTTTCTGGATCACTAATACGAAAATGGATATTTGAAGGCAATGTGTTCCCAATGCCTAGAACATACCTAACTCATCAGATATGCTCAATAAATATTTACCGAATGAATAAATGAATAATGGAGGGAGGAACTCAGGTTGCTCAGGGTTAAGGTAAAGGTAGGTTGTTAAGAAAGTTAGTCTATTGAGAACATACAATTTAAAAATAAAAAGGAGAAGAATACATAAAGAGGGTCCAAATAAAGAACTTTTTAACAACTAAATAAATAGCAGAAATGAGCGTTTCACAGGAGCCAGTGGAGGAGACTATGAAAGGGCATAAGAATCAGATGCAATTGATCATAAGGTTCTAGATTAGCAGACATGGATGAAATAAAAAATAAACATAAGAAGGGTTAGCTTTGCAAAAGAAAAGGTCCATGTATTGTTCTGAATCAGGAGGGGAAAAGGCAAAGAATGTGTGAAGATACAAAAAAATGTTATCTATAATAAAGATTTTTTGTTATAGCAACAAGAACACTAAAGTAGTGACAGGTGAATTTTAACTGCACCAGAAATCAGAAGGTCTGTCTTTTAGTGGCTATACTGTCAATGATTGGATGAACTTTAGATTTTCAAGGAGATGTATAAAAATATTTCTGCCTATTACTATCCCTTTCTTCATTTGATCATATCCTCATAAAATAAACAAAAGGAAAACCCAAAAGCCAAGGAAAAGATCATCAGATGTCCTGGAGTTTGAGTATTTGAGAAAGAAAATAACTCAAAATTTTCCATGATTTATTTGGAATCTGGTTGTGATGGAGTAGGATCTAGGGAGGCAGGGAAGAGACACCGAAATAAGAAGCAAGAAATGAACCATCAGAGCCTCAGGATGACACAGTGGTGAGTATTAACCAGCTAGAGACAGGAAATCCAGGGGTCCTGCAAAATTCAAAGTGCCCTCAGTCCCCAGGCTCTGCCCACCCCAGCCCATTCTACAGAAGATAAATATTCCAGAAACACTAGCTATGCCTTTCTACCTTAGTCAAAACTGGTGATTTCCCACTAGCTAAAGAACAAGCATAGTGTTCTAGGGCCTCTGTGTTTTGGCCCCAGCACTGTCTCACCCTATCTTCAGCTAAATCAGTCCCTTCACCATCTCTGAAAAGTTCTTTTCCTCCTTTTGTTCAAACTATCCCCTCCACATAAAATACTCTGCCTCATCTATCTTGAAATGTTGCTCATTTTTCACAGCCCAGTTTAAACACCACACATCTCATGAAACGTCTCCAATTCTCCTCACTAGAAAAAAAATCTGTTCCCCTCCTTTCCCATAGCGCTTTGTACTTATCATAGTACCTTTTGTCCTGTGTTACATGTGTAGGACTTATTTCCTCTGTTTCCCAGCACTAGAAGTAGGGCTCCTGCATTATTCATCTCTGTCTTCATCCTCAGCTCCTAGGATACTTTCAGAAGGTAGAATTATCTGTTCTTGGAAGTCAATAAGTGTTTGCTAAATTAATTTGAATTAATGCCTTGGCAATTTTAATTTAATTGTTTAAAATAATTTAGAAGATGAAGACAAAAGAAGCATACAAAGAGAAAAAATTGAAAGATGGTAAGCGATAGGGAGAAAAACATGATAGGTAAAGAAAACAAGAAAAATTATGCAAAGGAATAAGAAATAGGGCAAGACAGAGTGATGAAAAGAATCATGTAAAAGAGAAAGAGAAAAGAAAAAAGAAAGAATTTTCCCTCAAGTTCTGAGACTAGAGACCGACATGCCCAAACGGAAAAATACAGAAAAGGAATAAAAAACTAGCTTCCATCTTTAGAATTCCAAAAAGCCCTAGACACACACCCAGTGAAAGGCTTTAGAAGGAAAAGCTAACCTCACAAAGACAGAACTTGAGTTTTCCTTCTCAGAAAATATTTGACAGAAAGCCTCATTTGCCATAGAGAAGGGTAGATCCTTAATTTTAAACCAAAGTTTCTCCCATTCTGGCCACTTCTTTTCTAATGAGACGCATCACTAAAGAATGTTCCTCCTTTACTTACCTTTCCACCTTTCAGTTGTTCCTGCTCCAGGTGCACAATGATGCAATAGAACTTTCTATTTCTGAGTTTATCTCCTAGACCAGGCTATGAAATCATGGTGAGAAGTTGTGTCATTTTCTTTGTATTCCCAGCACCCAAGACAATGCTGGAAACAACAGTAGCTGAAGAAGAGTTTTTTGTTGAATGGAAAAATAGATGTACAAATAACCCAGATATCAAGTTACTACGAATATTTCAGGAAGAGTGGAGTCCAACTGAATGAATAAAGAGAGAATATTTGGCCTCAGTAATCACTTCAGATTTTTCTCCTCAGTCATTTATTATAATAACTGATTAAATGGTCAGTGCAGGAAGAGAAAACAAGCAATTCCTGCATCTTACACTGCCTCGATTGTATATTTCTATGTGTTTGGTCCATGTAGAAGTTGCCTTCCACAACCAAGACCAAATACTATTTCCTGCTCTGGAGTGGATGTTTACTGCCAAACTAATCTGAATCAGGAGCTAAATCTAAATATTCCATAGGCATCCTAACGGTATTTACACTCATGTGTGCCTCCTGGATCATGCCTGACTCTCCCACATCATGGTTCTTGTCTTTGAATACCTGATCCCCTCTCTGTCCCTGTTTAAAGACCAAAGTACGTTCCCTGCCAAGCATATCTCAAATTCTGCCCATTAACTTAGCTACTATTCTCAACTCTTTCTCTTCTGGGTAACCTCCTCTCCTATTCCACAACTAAATCACAGTTTCAAATCTCCAGTGGTGGTTTCAAACTGTGATTTATTTACAAGAAAATATCTTAGTCAACCAAACACAACAATCTGGTTGAATCTGTTCTGCCTCTCCTCACTGCCTTTTTGTCTAGCAGATCTGAAATAGCAGCATCTTCAGAATAGTCACATCTGGCACATGGAGCTATTTGAAATTTCCCCCACAGTAGAAAGAGAGAGCTAATTAAGAATAAGAGGGCAGTAAAAAGTGGTACCAAATAGACCAGGGAAGGCCAATATGACTTCAATCTGTGCTGGGAATGGTCTCAGACTAAGATTGATTTTCCCAGAGCAACATAAGAGGAGGTAGTTAATGGGTCACCTAGGGGGAAGAGATCCATCATGAATAAACAAGCTTTATCAGGTTATTTTCCTACCTCAGGGCTTGAGGAGAAGATGAAGTCCTAAGATTCATGAAAATATCTTTTAATTACTTTTTAATGAAAATCGTCTTTATTGTTCTCCCATATACAGACATATAAGACAGACACGAATATTTATTTTTTAGACACATGAATTTTTCACAGAAAAATGAAAAACAAGCATATTCTGGGGTTTAGCAAATACAACAATCCAAGAAAAAAAGCCATCAAAAATATCAAGACTTGTTCTTGAAGCTGTCCTGGAGCCACTTGTTGATCTATCTGAGGATTTTCATCAATATTCTTAACTCTAAACGCCCATTGCACTGCCAAATAAATATTTATAAGATTTTTACGAGTGGGGGTATATTTTGTTTCGGTTGTGGCCTTTGCAGTGTCTAGTTAGTATTCTTGACAAAATATTTTTCTTTAAATATTGGTAGACCATTGATCAAGATGATAGAGAAAAAGATGAGATCATGGAGTTCAAATCACTTCCAGAAACACTAATTTGGAGTCAGGATTATATGCTTAATTTCTGAGTATATCAATTAAAAAATAGGTAATATCAATGTAAATTTACTCTCAGTCAGTGAATCATTATGGTTAATGTGGTCTGAGTTAGTGAGATCTCATTGTGTTCTCAAAAGTGTTAATGAGGTTATTCTTGGTAAATTAAAAAAAAAAGTCTATAGAGATATGTGAGAGTAAGAGAGAGCACTTCTAACTGGAAAATCACGATTGATTTTCAGGGGGATGTGGTGTTTGCAATGGGCCTTGAAGGATGTGTGACTTTGGGGCAAGTACATACATTTGAGGCAGGTAACTACTGTGATTTCAGATAGAGAGGATGGCATGAGCAAAGAGGTAGTGGGCAGAAGTGGCCATGGGAATTGCGAGCAGTTCCAGGCTGAATTGGAGGATTTTTGCATTAATGTGTGCAGCCCTGGAGCGTCTGCAGTTGACCATCTGTTGTTCTGCTTCCACACATCCAATGTGCCTTCCCTTAAAAGGAAAGGAATACTAGTACAACCAGAGGCACTCACAACTAGAATATACAACTATGTACTGGGGGTATTGGGGATAAGAAAAAGAAAAAAGGAATACTAAATCCCATTCATGAGGGTTCACCCTCATGAACTAAGCACCTCCCAAAGGCCCCACTTCCTAATATCATCACATTAGGCATTAGGATTTCAACATATGGATTTTTGGGGGACAGAAACATTCAGACCATAGCAATCAGGGAGAGAGATTTTCAAGTGATCTTTGTGAGTAGAATGTAAGATTGCCTGGCACACAGAGAGGAAGCACTGGAGAAGATGGAAAGGAACACACTTAGGTGAGATTGCGGGGTTTTAGACCAGCAGGATAAATTTAGGTGTGTGACTTCTCTAGATAGGGTTTCTGGCTACTTCAAAACCTCTTGTTGATTTTCAGCTTCATTTTTTGTACTGCACACTGTATGTCTTCCCTGGGCTCCCATGGACATCACAGCTTCAAACTATGCTTAATTAACTAAATCTAATTCTATTCCTCTCTTCCCTTTATTTCTGTAATCAACGGCAACACCAATCACCTCGTCATCCAAGAGAGAGAAAAACTCCCATGAACTCGGATTCTGATGTCCCAAATTCTGTTACAGATGATAATTATACAAAAGAAGAAGGAAGAGGAGGAAAAAGAGGCATGGACTCTCCCTCAAAGAATTCATAGTCTGTAGATGAAAGGTAAAGAAATATTTTAGAGTGGTAAGTGTAGTATTAATAGGTCAACATAGAAGATAAATAATAAAGTACAACTGGAAACTATGAAAAGGCTTCATCAAAGAGGTGCTAACTTGGTGATGGATTGGCTTTGAGCAGTGACAGAGGAAGAAGTGTATGCAGAGATATGAAAATTTGAACTAACATGGCACATTCAGAGGCTTGCTAGCAGTTTTTGCATGGAAGGCTGTGGTTTTTGAAGAGAGCTGAGGATTCTTGGAAATAACTGCGGTCATCTTGGGTTAATGAGAGAAGATATGACCACAAATCACAGACCACCTTGTTATCAAAGGGCACAGAGAGTGGATACAGCAGGAGGACTGGTCACTTGGCAATATAGAGCCAAGTAGGACTGTGATTCTGAACCTTGTGTTCTTATTAGAAAAGGCTGAATTTTTGTTGGCTTTGAGGAATTGTGAGTGGCAAACCCCAATATCCTTGACTTAACATGAGTTTGCAGCCAATATAATTCTTTCTCATTATTTAATCCTAAACTCTTCTCACTTTTTACCTTTTCTGTCTAAATCTAAGTCAATGGTAAAATTGTCAGAAAACTACAAGAGCATAAGTGTATGCTTCACTCTGTGCAATACTCCTTAAGTTGGTGCTTTATGGATAATGTGTCCCTGAAGTTTCAAATTCACCTAATTGTGTTTCCAGAGAATTCAGTTTTTAATTTTTTATTATGAAAGCCTGAAAGACACCTTATTTAAATCTATATATATATCATGTCTTTCTCTTTTTCTTCTATATAGAACAGATTAACTCATATCGACAGAATAATTTCAATCTTGACTGTGAGCTCAAAAAATTGCAGTGAAACTTTACCATTGCTAGGCTACCACATAGCTTTACTTGATAAAAATCCATGAATTAACAATGGTTAAGTCCACAAGAACGAATAGTTTCCCTTTGACACTATTGGTTCAATAAACACATGATAGATTCACCTGCTGATGACTAATGCAATCAATAACCATAGGTTTTAAACATCTTACATTTTCACGAGCTTTATAACTTTGTCTAATGAAGGCTTTTCCTGCTTAGGCATATTTTTATCACCATCAATTGTAACGCATCTTAGCAGATTCCACTTCAGGTTGTACTGAATTTGTGTTTTCTCAACTTCTTAAAAAATATACCACCTATGTTGTAGTAGTTCCACACAAACTATTCACAGAGGCTAACTTTTTAACCATGTCAAACTCGGCATTGACTTCTAAAATAAATGACAACTGAGAAGTAGCAGTAACATCTGTAATCTTATCAACAGCCAAAGGAAACCACTTGAAATAATTTGCCTTGTGTTTCAATTGACTATTGATGTTGTCCCAATGTCCCCAAGTCTGCAAACAACTGCTCTCACTGAAAGGCTAATGGTAGTCTTTAAAAAGTTTATTTTATCTGAATATATTTCCCTGGCTGCTACACTCAAACATGGCTTCATTAACTCACCTTTATAAATGGATTTCCTTGCTTGGTTAACAAGTAAACCACTTGGAAATTTAGTTTTGTTGTAGCCTCGTTTTTATATTTTAATATTGGGGAGAAAAATTCTGCTGTACTGAGATATTTCATTTTAAATGTTCTAAATTTTCTGACCACTGCTTTCTTGTGAGTGCTTAGTCTGATAATGATACAATATATTGTATCATCTTAGCACAACTAGTGTCATTGCCTAAGAAATACAATGCTTTGCCATCTAACTCAATCACAAAATAATTAAAATAATTCACACTCCACTATGCCTTAACAGCTCACTAGAAGTCCACTTTTGTCTTCTTTTCTTATTTTGGCATGATGGGTATGTACTCATATATTAGTCAGGTTCAACCATGGCAGCAGAACAAGCAGGAGCTAGATTAGATAGACAGATAGATAGATCGATTGATAGATAGATAATCAATAGATTTATTACAAAGAATTGGCTTATGTAATTTGTCTGTGCTTGTTTGTTTGTTTTGTTTTTTCCAGTGGTCACCATAAGGTTTACAGTATACATTTTTAACTTATTATACTATATCTTCAAATAATTTTATGCTACTTCACATATAGTATAAAAATCTTTCATTTTCTCTATCTTGTCCTTTCTGCTATTGTCATACAATTTATTTCTAAATTTGTCATTATTGTTATAACACAGTGTTATTATTTTCTCTTTCACAATATTTTAAAGACATTTAAAAATCAGGGGGATAAGTAATATATTTATATGCATATTTACCATTTCTATGGCTCTTCATTCCATTATGGACATCTAAATTTCTATCTTGTATAATTTTCCTTTCGCCTGAAGTACTTTAACATTGCTTGTGGGGTAGGTCTGCTTTAGATGAACTCTCTAAGTTTTTGTTTATATAAAAAATAGTATTTCACTTTCAATTGTGAAGTATATTTTCACTAAATTTAAGAGTTCTAGATGACAATGGGTTGTGGGTTTGGGGGAGGGGATTGTTTGTTTGTTTGAAACTTTAACAATATTTTTGCATTGTCTTCTAGATTGCTTAGTTTCTGACGAGGAGTCATTTGCTCTCATTCTATATATAATGAATCCTTTTTATCTAGGTGCCTTTAAATTTTTCTCTTCATCACTGACTTTCAGCAATGTAATTGTTATTTGCTTTGGAAAGCTTTTCACATCCTTTTCTGATAGTTCTATAATTTTTGTCATTTTTGAATCTGTTTCTGTTGATTTATTTTTCCTCTGGGAGTCATATTTTTCTGCTGTTTCTCATGCCTGAGGGCTGTTGCTTGCATACTAGTCTTTGTGCTTTTTACCTTGTTGATCATTGCATTTTGTTGTATTCATTTAAACATTAGTGTTGGATTTTATCCTAGAATTTAGATCAATGTAATCTTCCACTCTGCTTCTTAAATATCTATTATAAGATTTGGAGAGATATTATGTAAAGAATGATTGAAAAGCATAAACAAGGAAGAAGGAAAATCAAATGTTCCCTGGCTGATTCAGCCCAACCTAGTAGTACTATTTTGCAAGAAATGCAGAAAACTGTAATGACTTTTAAGTTGTTCTTAGTTATTTGGAGGAGAGGAGCTTCTTTTTTCTGCACTATTTTCTTTAAATAAGTGGTTGGTTCTACTTCCTGAAACACTAAGGAGCCCTCTGTAAGCTGAAATAATAAACAGATCTTTTCCTCTTGTTTTAGAATTGTCTTCTACAGAGTCCCCCTCAAAATATATTTCAGTCAAGCTTACTGACAAAGCAAGAGATATAAATTCCCTAAGCTTCCAGGGTTGCTTGTTGGTCATATAACCAGCCTTTCCCTTCCAGAAAAGTCAGTCCTTAAAACATTGAATTCAAGTAGCTATTCCAAGTGATTTTAAAATCATATCACGAAAATATCTTATGACCAGAGTGAGGTGATACCTCATTGTAGTTTTGATTTGCATTTCCCTGATAGCTAATGATGTTGAGCATCTTTTCATATGCCTGTTCTATCCATATATCTTCTTTGGAGAAATCTCTGTTCAGATCTTTTGCCCATTTTTTAACTGGGTTGTGGGTTTTTTTGTTGTTGTTGAGATGTATGAGTTCTTTGTATATGTTGGATATTAACCCCTTATCTGATATATGGTTTGCAAATATCTGGTCAGAATGGCTATAATTAACAAGACAGGAAACAAGTGTTGGAGAGGATGTGGAGAGAAGAGAACACTCATATGCTGCTGCTGGCAGTGCAAACTGGTGCAGCCACTATGGAAGACAGTATGGAGTATCCTCAGAAAATTAAGAATAGATCTACCATATGATCTAGCCATCCCACTGCTGGGTATTTATCCCAAGAACTTGAAAACACAAATGCATAAAGATACGTGCACCCCTTTGTTCATGCAGTATTATTCACAATAATCAAGACTTGGAAGCAACCTAGGTGCCCATCAAGGGACAAATGGATAAAGAAGATGCGGTATATATACATGACGGAGTACTACTCAGCCATAGGAACTGATGCAATCTGGACATTTGTGACAACATGGATGAACCTTGAGGGTATTATGCTGAGTGAGATAAGTCAGAGGGAGAAAGTCAAATACCATATGATCTCACTCATATGTAGAAGATAAAAGCAATGACAAACAGAACATAGCAATGGAGATTGGATTGGTGATTCCCATAGGGGAAGGAGGGGGAGGGCAAAAAGGGTCATTTAAGCTGAGACCTGACTAAAAGGAGAGTCTCACAACATGATGAAGCATTTTTAGATAAGGAGAATGTAGGGCCCAGCCCTGTGGCTGAGTGCTTAAAGTTCGACATGCTCTGCTTTGGTGGCCTGGGTTCACGGATTTGGATCACGGGTGAGGACCTACTCCACTCACCAGCCATGCTGTGGTTGTGCCCCATGTACAAAGTGCAGGAAGATTGGGATAAATGTTACTTCAGGGTTAATCTTCCTCAAGCAAAAACAAAATTGGTTGTTAGCTCAGGGAAAACCTATCTCAACAAGAAAAAAAAAAAAAAAGAATTAAAAATGTAGAAAAAGAGGAGAGAGGAAAAGAGAGAGAAATTATGATGAAAAGAACCCTAATACAGTCGAAATAAAAATGGTATAAAAGGTGGCCAAGATTTCCATAATATCTACTTCAGGATTAGAAATCTCAAAACTTAGCCAATTGTCAAAATTATCCTGAACACTAATTACTCCATAAGCTTCTATTCTGATAGATGAAGTTGTCAATTAACAGTTCTGAATATAAGTAACAATATGTTCTACTGAGACCTGCAAAATAGCCAATTGTTTTGCCCAGGGAATTGTGTCATGCTGTAACCCTAGGTTTTTATTTACTTTATAATGAAGTACACAGAGAATAAATTCCTCCTGTGTCTGAGATGAGACAGGACCCTGTCTACCAGGAACGGGACAATGTGCAGCATATCTGCTTAGAATGATAGAGACTCCCTTGAATCACAAACAGCTCATGTCAACCTCATATATACTCACAAAATCAACTGTCTAGGAGAGAAAATCCCCAAGACCCTCTGTCTGACAACAGTAAGCCTAACTACTGGTTCACCTTCTCCCAGCCTGTGGCTAGAGCTGTCCTCTCCTGCTTTCTTGATTTGAGGGCCCCAGGAGACTGTGGGTCTCCATGGTACATCAAACCTCCCCCTTGTTTCAAGATGTCTTAAAAACGAACAAGGATCTTGAGTAGGAACTTGAGACATACAAAACATTATGCCTTTGAGAACTTCTGTTGTACTCCACATTACTCCCTAAAGCTGAGGAGCAGTGGGAGGGAACACAACCGTAAATCTGAGAAAGAGCTATAGCAGTAGAAGAAGGCCACCAACAAGAGCTGAGGGCTTTGGTGGAGGAACTGGGTGCAGTAATTGCCAACACAAAGCTTAGAAGGGAGAAAGTGAGGGAATAAATATCCTGATTTCACTTTCTGCCTGTCCTCTAAATCCCTGCATAGCCCCCATTAGCTACACCCAAGCAGAAGCCAAAGGGCAAGAGCCACTGGTTGATTCAGCCCATAAAGTTCAGTTTTACAGGGCTCAGAGAAGAGTGGACATGATGAAAATTAGATATGGAAAGGCAAGTAGAGAATAGACATCAGAACAGTTTAACTCTCTCCCATTAGTGGACATTCGGGTTTTTCCAATGTTTGCTTTTACAAGGTGATAACTAATGTTTCTACATGTCTTCTTATACACGTGTGCAAGTGCTTCCAAAGGGCAAATAATGAGAAGTAGAGTTTCTAGGAAATACTAGATGCACAGTTTTATTTTTAATATGTACTGTTAACTTGTGGTTCTCATGACCACATGGAAGTTCTTGGCTACAACTACTTAAGTGGTAAAGAGAAAGAATTCATTCAGGATCTAGTCATATGAGATAATTACCAATTAGGGCAAAGAATAAATTACATACTGAGTGGAAACAGCTTATTGGTACTTTCTTTTCTGCTGGGTTGGTGGACCTATGACCAGTAAGGTGTGTAACTACCAGATCAAAGGAGCACTGGGTGTCATCATTCTAGGGCTTCTATCCCTTAGAAACCCATGAATACCCCATCAGCATCCTAGTCAATAAACCTACATTCTAACTGCCACATCATTTGGATTTTGTTTCTGGGTTCCAAGACTGGAATCTCTCACTATGTCACAAAGCCGAGGGACCTCGCAGCCTAGGTCTTGTAAACTACATATCATATCCCACACAGCATTTGGGCTTTCAACCTAAGGAGTTTATTTAATTTGAATTTCCCTGATTAATAGTGAAGTTCAGCATTATTCACACTGACTGCCTCTTTATTTTAAACTCCTTGAATGTCTTAAGACTGCTTCTTTGTCTAATATACCAAATACTTCTATCAGTTAGTGTCCCACTAGGAGAAACTGCCCCATTAAAATGGAATAAATGGGGAAAATCTAATTTACAAAGGTATAAAGCATTTTTATAAATGAGAGGTAATGTGACTCTAGTTTTATTCCAGGGTTTTGTCTCTTAAAAGATCTGATGTGGTCACTGTGCCTCCACCTATTTATAAAACACTTGCACAAGTCAGAATCATGGAATTGGTGAAATTGAGACATCCTGAAGAACATTTACAGGGGGATCTAATCTGTCTTGGAAACTGATTCCATAAAAACTTGATTGGAACTAGATTACCCCCTGTTGCTTCCCTCATTAGTGAGCTCAGTAAATAATTGACACATGTTCATTTTATATGGGTTATGTTTTTAACTTTTTGAAAATTATACTTTGGCCACTCTGAAGGTCCCATAAAGATATCCAAGTGGACTCACTTTCTGGAACTAATAAACTATTTCCCAAGGAATGCTTCTCATGGGATGTTTAAGGCTAGGCATGACTCTTCTTGGTTCCCATAATGATTCCCAAGCAGCATTAAAACTACCTTCGCTGACATTCTGATCTCTGTTTTGTTTTTCTGCTTTGGTTTGTTTCCGGTTCTTGGCCAAGTTTGGTTCCAATCCTGGTTTGCATGAGGCAGATAGGTTATTCCTCATTGATGGCAACAGAGATTGTGAATTTGGTTTCAGGATTTGATCATTTGGTAATCTCTCTTGGGATGTGGGGACCTATTTTCTATCAAATGAGAGATGATAGAGAATTTGATTTGTTAATTGGATTTTTTTCCAATCTGTTTGTTTTGTTTCTATTGGAAGTAGGTAGAAGTTCCACTGAAGATCCCACGTGAGATTTTGTGCATCCATCTACATTTTTTACTTTTTGATAAATCTGAGTCTTGATTTCTAGCTGAACTTCTAGAACGGAATCTAATAGTCTTAGGTGTGACTGTGTTTCTTCAATTGAGGAGCTTTTTCCTTTCATTGTATGAGTGTGAAGTACTTTTCTACTTCAATGTTGTATTAATAAACTAAATCTAAAGCCTCTTAAAGGAGTTCTTATTATTGCTTTATGGAGATTAGTAAGTGCTGACTTGAATCTAATATTCCTCAAATTCCACCCCCTAAAGAAAACTGAATTTCTACTGTTTGCTGTATGCCATCTTTTTCAGAAAAAAAAGTTTCAAAGAAATTACAGGTCAGAGCATTTTTAAATAAAAATTCGAATTCAAATAATCAAAATAAAGTTTTGGACAATACAGACTGGGCTGATAACATTTTTTATAAAATAGCTATAGGTATTTTCCCTGATATTATCAGAATGGAGCATAAAGCAAGCATTTAAAATTATAGAAAATGTAAAATTATGTGTTCAATAAATTGGAATTATAACTGACAATTTTTTAGTGAGTCCACTGAAATATAACTTCTAAGATCCTCAGTTGTTTCCAGATTTTGGTTTTATGTTAATAAAGTAATTAGTAGATATTCATTAGATAATTTTTAAATAAGACTGAGTAATGAAACGTTGGTCATAGTGTGTGTGTGTGTGTATCAGTTTACTTATACCTTTATAGAGCGTCTATATCTTTGGGTCATGTTAGCAAATGCGTTAATTTTGACAACGTTAAGGATGTTTACAATTTTTAAGAAGGTGTAAATAGGATGTTTGTGCCAGTGGGAGGTTATATTTTGAGTGTTCCTGAGCTTTGTTAGTCTTCTAGAATAATTGTATATGACACTACTTTTCAATTACCCACCTTTAGGTTGACAAAGACTCTCTCCTTGACCAGATGTTACTCGGGCTCCTCTGAGCCCTTTTCTCCACTAGATGTCAACCTGGGATCCATCCTTGCTGGGCTCGCATAGTCCAGTTTTAGCAACAACTCTGCTAAGTCTGTTTAGAGAAAATCCCTCATCTTTGATATTTGGTAAAATTCCTAAACATCTACCTTTGGTGTCTGATCACCATGGCCTGCCCTCAGCAAGAATCCTGTTAGGTCAATTTAGCAAGAATTCTCCTTACCCTTAATGTCTCCTCTTAGTAAATTGCATCGATTGACTCCTGCCACTCCATCTGCTCTTTGCTGTAAATTCCCACTTGTTCTAATTATGTTAGAAATTAAGCCCAGTACTCTACTGAAGTCTCTTTTTCCCCTATTGCAATAGTTCCTGATTAAAATCGGTTTTTACCACTTAAACTACTGTCAGGCTCTGTATTTTTTAAACGCAGTGATGTCTGTGAAATAAAAGTTAGTTACTTTGGTTAAACTCATAAAATGGGTGATTGAGACTGTAATAGAAGTAACTATAGTAAAAAATGTGATTGGCTGTGCAAGGTAATAGGATCTGGATTTATTTATCAAGGAGAAAGAAAGGATAGCTTTATCCTAAAATATAACATCTAGTTATTCCAGCATCTGAAAGAGGATAGTAAAAGAGAAAACCCAATGGAGATGGAAAGCTGCAGAAGGCTCAGGAAGTAGATTCTATTTGAGCTGGTTACAGTTATATATATCTTCAAATAATGAGTCTGAAAAGAAGACGTATTAATATTTTGGCAAAGTTTGCACAGCTCAGTTTGATGGGTTTATTTTAAAAACTTAGGGATGATTTACCACCAAACACTAAATTGAAGCAAGGCTAGAATTTGGTTTTCTCTCCGTTAGAATGACATGACAAATTTATTTTGGTATTTTCATTCTGCTCTTGATTAAAGGCAGTAAATGTTATTCTTTCCCTTCTGTGTAATCTTCCTAGTTAGTAGAGATTCCTAAGCTCCCAAGAATAACTGTTGTGCCTTATGCTGACTTTATATGCTCTGTTATTTAAAAATATAGTTAATTCCCTATGAAAGAGCAAAAGTTCCTCCTACTATTTTATTTATTTTAAATATATTTTCACTTTGATTATGGGGAACTATGTTACAACCATTCTTATTCCCAGATCCCTATACTACCTACTGTCGTGGGTTGATTTGTGTCCACCAAATACGTACGTTTAAGTCCTAATCCCTAATATCTGTAAATGTGACCATATTTGGAAATAGGGTGTTTGCAGATGAGGTCAAGTTAAGATGAAGTCATACTGAACTAGGGTGGATTGAAAGATGTAGCCGCCCCTGACACAGGAAGGGTTAATAATCACTGGAAAAAGCTTGCCACCAAACTGTGACCCGGAGGTGAGAAGGCCGGTTAGCCAATGACGGGTAAGACCCCCTGGGGGGCAACCTAAGCCAGGCGGCGGCCGCCTGGGGGCACAGATGGAGAAACGATATCGATATCCGGAGCAGGAGGGACCATTGCCTGAGACCTTGCCTGCTCCGAGATAAAAATATAGGAGCACAGCAATAAAATGATAATATCAAAACAGAGGCCAAGGGAGGGCTCCTTGAGAAATCACTAAGAATTCTTGGCATTCGCTAATTACTTCATCCAGAACACATGTGTACGTTTAACAGCTGTAAGCTACGTATATATTGAAACGCTGGTTACAATAAACTCAGAGTGGCCATCAGCCCTCTCCGCATCTATCCTGATGTGTACATTGGATTGCGACACCAACAAAAGATTCTTCTCCCTGTTCTGAAGGACTTTAAGAAGACATTCCTCATGTATTTCTAAAAATTACTTCATACAACTATTATTCCGTAGGAATTTAGGCTCAAGATTATTGTAATCTTTGGTTTACAAATACTTTATATGTACCTCTCTCATTTCAGAAGTGAATATCCCTCCTTCCTAGCGAAAGATAAAATAGACTATCAGTGTGTATAATCAAATCAAGGTAGGAAATTCAACAGCTTCTCTCTGGGTTTGACCATCAATAATGAACATCAGTAATTAACAAGGATTTTTCACAATACAGGAATCACTTAAGAGATCTTCCTGTAATTCACTATCTGTCTGAATATTCTCCTCATTGCCACCTTCATTTCTTGATTCCTGAATGTGTAAATGAGAGGATTCAGGAAAGGAGTGAGAACTGCATCAAAGAAAGCCAGAAACTTATCTAGGTATGTGGAGGGAGAGGGCCATGTATAGAAGAATATCAAAGGACCAAAGAACAAGACTACCACAGTGACGTGAGCTGACAGTGTGGACAGAGCCTTAAATGAACCAGCAGACGAGTGTTTCTGAACAGTGAGAATGATGATTATATAGGAAATGATCAGTATGAAGAAGGAGGCAACAGAGATGAACCCACTGTTGGCTGTGACCATGAACTCCAGTTGGTAGGTGTCTGTGCAGGCAAGTTTGATGAACCGAGGAAGGTCACAGTAAAAGCTGTCCAACACATTAGGACCACAGAAAGGTAAGTTTATGACAAAAACCAATTGAACCGTGGAGTGGATAAGGCCAGTCATCCAGGCAGCCACTAAAAAGAAGATGCACATTCTTGGGCTCATGATGGTCAGATAGTGGAGGGGCTTACATATGGCAACATATCTGTCAAAGGCCATGGCTATGAGCAGTACCATCTCCACACCACCAATGATGTGGATGAAGAAGATTTGAGTGATGCAGCCTCTAAAGGAGATGACTTTACGCTTTCTGAAAAGGTCATAAATCATCTTGGGAGAACTGACAGAGGAAACTCCCAAGTCAATGAAGGAGAGGTTGGCCAACAGAAAGTACATGGGGGAGTGTAAGTGAGGGTCAGAGGTCACAGTGAGAATAATGAGGGAGTTTCCCATCATGCTTGCCACATAAAACATGGAGGAGAGCACAAACAGGAGAAGTTGGATCTCCCAGGAATTGGTGAGTCCCAGGAACACAAACTCTGACACCACAGAGCTATTCTCTCCATCCATTGGCTTTGTTGCCATTGCTACCTGAAGGAAGATACTAGAAGAAAATGTAAATTAAGATAATTATGTTAATAAGTTAGAAGATGAAAGGTCAAAGTTATGAAAGACTACTTACACTTTAGCATTAAAACTGACTTAATAAATTCGTGGCCTCTGAAATGGAATCACAGAGAAATTTGTGGTTGTAACGTGGAGCTGTTTTCTACCATGAAGTGTCTCTTCATTTAGTACCCTCTACTTCCTCCCAGGGTCGATGCCATGACCCTACTCATGAGATACAAGGTGGTCAACATGAGTAACATGAATTCAACAACAAAAATTTTGATTTTTGGTTCAAAACTAATATAGTCTGACCCCAGTCACATAGAACTAATCACTATTGCAATCCCTTCCAAGCCTATAAACCCTCATCAGAGACAGACCCTTCTTCTCTTCCTTCTCAGTCCCCATCTCTGAGAACGTATTCTTAAATATACATATTCATTAAGTAAACATCATCTTAAATGTTTACCACATCTATGAAGTCTTACTTTATTAGTAGTAGCATTTATTTTACTGTCCCTTGTATTATAGTGAACTGAGTACAGTTCTAACTCACCAAGTACACTGTAAGCTTCTTTTTTGGGGGACGGGGGAGATTAGCCCTGAGCTAACATCTGCTGCAAATCCTCCTCTTTTTGCTGAGGAAGACTGGCCCTGAGATAACATGTGCACACATCTTCCACTACTTTATATGTGTGACACCTGCCACAGCATGACTTGACAAGCAATGCATAGGTCTGCACCCGGGATCCGAACCAGTGAACCATGGGCCACCGAAGCAGAATGTGCAAACTTAACCACTGTGTCACTGGGCAGGCCCCTCCTGTAAGCTTCTTGAAGGCAGGGATTATGACTTATTCATACTTGGACACCCTGAAGCAATAAAAAAGTGGTCCACAGAGAGGTGCAGGTCCATGAACTATCTGTTACCGGTTTGCATCATGTTTCGTACAGAATTTGTGAGTGAGTTTTTAGAAACTTCTGCAGCAATTTGACATTATAGTGACACCTAAGTTTCTGATTTTGTATTTTACAAAGGTATTAGTCCATGAGAAATTGTAAATTAAAGAAAAAAACTTAGCCTTCAAGACAGGTAATTTGAAAAACACTGCATTAGGATATTTAGCACATGATCTGAAAAGCTTAAAACATGAAATGTGTCATAATATAGTGGAAACCATATGTACAGATCTCTATGTAACAACTTATCACACTATCTTGTAATTATTTGCTCTTATTTAGAGAAATAGCATAGCTTAGTAAGAACAATATGGGTTTTAGATCCAGGTTACCAAGGTTTATACTAATGTTCAATCACTGACAAGTTGATTTGAGCAAGATACTAAAACTCTTTGAGGCTCATTTTATTTATCTATGATACTATAATTAGCAAAATAATTAATATATCTTAATCATATGGCTATATTAAGAATTCAGTAAATATTAAGTTTTATTCTCTTTGTTTCTCTTGCTCATAACAGCCCTCAATACATGAGGCATATGTATGAATGAATAAGCAAATAAGATATTATTGACCAATAGAAAGCATCAAACTTCCACATCAGAAAACACATTTCAGTAAATAATTATGATTAATATCATATTCACATTATCCTAGTGATAGAAATTAAACTGTCTTGCATAAGTGCAATTGGTTTGCTCTCAAAGAACCTTGTATTTCTAAGCAGTACTTATCACATATGTAATTTATTATTTGCTTAATTTCTCCTTCCCAAGTAGGCTGCAAGCCCCATAAAGTTATGGACCACATGTGTCTTGTTCAATTCAGTGTATCAAAAATTTAGAATCACAAATAATATTTGCTGATGGGTGAATAAAATATATTTACTTGAGTTGGACACTGACCACAAAAGGAAAGAAGGAAAGATCAAGAGTGAGGGAAATCCAGAAAAGTGAAAAATTTGTCTGAAGGGAAACCAAAAGTCAGAACAGGACTAAAAGGAAGTCTTCAATCTAGTGAAAGAGAATGAAATCAATGAGGTCAACTTTGGGACCTACTGATAAACTCAATGTCCCTAATTTGAGAAAATCTCTAGTCATTATAGGTCAGGAAATAAATACCCAAGGTGTTAGATAACTTGAGAAAAATGATAAATTTACTTAGTGTTTGAGCTTATAGTAGAACCCTCAGTCCTCTCTCCAATTCGCTTCTTCCTTTCATTTATCCGTGACTTCCTGAGGATACAACCTGAAGAAAAACATGTGTCAGGGTGATGAGAGAAATTGTTGGGGGAAAGATGAGCTCTTCTTATAGCTGATGATTGCCATTTATTGACATGCTGCTAACTGCTGCCTTGGCCTCCATGATTAATCATCCCTGAAAACTGTCTGTCTAATTAATGCACCTCAGTGTCCCAGGAAATTTGGCAGTTTGCTAAAACATTTGTTCTTATTCTAATTGTTAGGGAAAACACTCTTATTTGGATCAGATGGTCTTTTGGATGGACTCATGATATAAAATGCCAATTTAATCTGTTTCACTCAATCATTCTTTATCCAGAGGGAAGTGAGAACCCTGAAGAGGGTCCAGCATGAGATAACTGCTTAGAAGCCTCCATTATGTTTCCTATATTCAAGTTCTCCAACCTGAGTAGTTTTCTGTTTCTAGCATTTCATTTTAACCCCCCTAATAGATTATAGGACTATTCTACCTATCATATTTCTTTATAACCTCCAAAGTGCCTAGAAGAGTGCTAGAGGACTTAACAGTCCCCCCGCCCCCGCGACTAGAAAGCTTGAGCATCCCATTTGAGTCAAAGTATATTGAGGATGATCTTCAATCTGAGTGTGGGTGCTCGGACTCTAGACTCCAACTGGGACTTCACGTTAAAAATAGACTCTCCGTATGATTGCATCATTCTTTGAATTTATCTCTATTTTATCTCTTACAACATCTGATAGCAATTACGACTGTGATTTTTTAAAGAAGTTGCATGGGATAATGAAATGAGTGTGGGGTTCAGTATCTGAAAAACCATATTTCACCTTCTGTAACCTAACAACCTGGTGATCTTGGGTTACATACATTTCATCTCTGAGCCCTTTTCCCATTTGTAAAATGGAGAAAATTATTGTCTATCAGAACTGAGGATGTGAGATAATATATGCCACTAAATCCAGTCAATTCTTCCTCTCTAATGCCTCTGGTAATGGAAATAATCTACATATCCACAATGAGGTCATATATAAGTAAATTGTTATAAATTAATACAATGGAATGAGTTATTTAGAAAGGAAATTGAATGAACCAGATTTATATTTGTCATCATGGAAAAATCTCAAAAATATAATACCAGATGAAAAATATCAAATTAAACACAATACATGTAAACTGATACAAATTTTATGAATTTCAAAACACTCAATAACTATTAAATATTACTAAATGTAAATACACACATAGTAGAAGTATAAAAGTTTGAACCAGAAGGATATCTGATAACTTCAGAATAGTGATTTTCTCTGGGCAGGGAATCTGAGAGGAATCTGAGAAGATGAGTGATTTCAACTGTATTTGTAATGATTTACTACCAAAAGAAATCTGGTAAAAAAATAGCAAATGTTCATTGTTAAATCTTGATCTTAAACACACATGCCAATCATGCAGTTTTGGGTACTTTCTAAATGGTTGAAATATGTCACAATTTCTTTTTTAATTTAATATATCTGCCATGTGTCTGCTCTGTATTCTCATTGCCCCTACTGTCATCAGTTCTCACTAGGTCGACCACAAAGCCTCATCAAGATCCTCTCCTTCAAGTATTTTCACTGTTCTAACAAAAGCCCATTTACTCTCAAAACAGTCCCAATCCTAGTGTTAATGGTTAAACGAGTGCTTTTTTGCCTCCAGATGAACCACAAGCTCCTAAAAGAGCGTTCAAAGCCCTCTGGAGTCTAGTTCTTTCCATCCTCATTTTTCCTGCTTCCTTTCTTGCATCTCATGATCCAACAACACTTGTTTATTATCTGACCATGCCACACACAACGTATGCCTCTATGCCTTTAAATATACTGGTTCTTCTTCCCCAACTCACCTTCCACCATCTCTACCCACTGCTCTTCTCTTTGGAATAGAAGCGCAATCCACACTTCAAAGTAAACACATACTGTAATGTTTGATTCCCTTTCCTACCTCTTCACACTCTAAGCATATTCATAAGCTCCTCATTTGTGTTCCTAGTCATAAAACTTTATTCATGCCCTAAGCATCACTTATCACATTACATTTTGGTTAGTTTTATATGTAAATGGATTGAAGGGAGTAATTATGTTTAACCTCTTTTGTAACCTCAACTGCTAACGCATACTTAGAATAGCAGAGGAGGGAGGGGGACACTAAAAATATTGCCTCTATCAAAAATTGGCTAAAGATTTTAATGATGTGGAAATTATGACCTAGACATAAGAAATAATACAGGCAGCCTTTGACATGGGAATATTAGATTACAATTGAAATAGTAACATGTCAGTATTTATAATATAATCTGATGTATTTATAATATCAAAATTCAGCAAAGATGGAAAAAGATATAAATGGATGATTAAAAAACATGAAAGTATATCTGATTATATAACTAGGGAAGAGTATTGAAAAGACTGAGAAGAGTTCTGAAGAGACAAGAAAAAACAGAAAAGAGGAGATTATAAAAATGAAGAATTAAGGAAAAAGAAATAAACTAGGTCAAAATTTAAACTGAAAAAGAAGAGGAGATAAGGAAAGTATGTGTATAATGACAAAGAGAAGAAAGACAACGTGTAGTTTAAATTAAGTAAGAGACAGTTTACGAGGTATGATTTAGATTACTTTCTGAATCCATTCTTCAGAAACTCTATAATTAACAACTTATAGTTCTATGTCTGTGGGTGTCTTTTAAGTGCTTAATGTCTTGGAAAACTTTCTTCATAAGGCTTTATCAGTTATACACGTTTAGCTGTGAATGTATCTGCTAGTTGGCTCTCCCATCCCCTTCCAATACATAAGAACTGGGAATTTGAGGAAAAGTTCAGTTAAAGGAGAATGAGCTATAAATATGGACGCTAATAGAACAACACTGGGTGTTCTTTAATTGCCCTCGTAGGAGTACTGAAAATAAGAAAGCTGGAAAAAGTCAGCAATAAATTTTCCCTAGATATACTAAAAGGAAGAGAAATACACAACCAAATGTCAAAGAATACACAAACTCACAGTTTGATGCATGAAACTCACACATCAGAGTTTAAATCCACTTAAGGCATAGACAGGATCCAGTCTTCTACCCTGAACAATAGTCATAGGTAGGATTCTAGATGGAGACACTAGGATATGATGCTTATTCACCTAGGAGTCGTCAAATAACTGCAATCAGTCTCCTGGTTGATTATGTTCTGAAACCACGTTCTTATAGATTAGTTCTGCTCAAAAGAGAAAGTTTTTAAATTGTTTTTCTCAAACATATTAATTATAACCATTTGTTTTAACTAATTAAATATCCGTGATAGAAAAGAAAAGGCCTAGTTGTCTTTTATTGTGATTAATCTTTTTTCTTGACCCATATAGAATTGATCAATCTTTCAGAAACAGCTTCTCAGACACTTAATTTTTTACAGATGAAGGAAATACTGGTAGCTGAGTTTCCAAATAACAGAATTTTCAAGCTGCAAGGGGCCTACAGACATGTAGTTTTGAAAATCTAAATTATTTTTCATATAAATTTCCTTTTCAACCTAAAAATATTGAGAGATTAGAACTTTCCTAGCTAAAGCATTCTGCATTTTATCTTTCAAGTTGTCATAATATCATTTTTCATACCTAAGTAAATATCTGCCTCCTCTAATTTAATACCGTTTCTTTTACTTTTTATAACTGCATGCAATATAAGTAATTTTCAGTGTGTCTTTCAATTAACTTTATGTATACATAAACTCAACAAACTAGTTCACTCCTTAGCTTTCTGTTTTGGAGACTCAAAATCTCAATCCCTTTTATATTTTCTCCTAGATTCTCTTTCTCACCTACCTCCCCTCTCCAAAACTCAATCACACGTGTCAACTTTCACTAAACACTCTGCATTCTACTTACGTCTTAGAGACATAATTAATGCAAAACATCCTAAAATTCTAAAGCACTTAGAGCAGGAGAACTAATCTGATCTCCTGGTCATTTTCACTTTGCAAATTTTCCACATAATATTTTAAGATGACATTTACGTTGTAAATAATTTATTCAGCTTTGGGTCTTTAGATGTCTCTTCTATTCAGGTATCCATAAGACTTTTTTCCATCTTGATAAGTTTATGAGTACCTAATAAATGCCTCTGTTTCAGTTTATACGTTGTCTCTTTCGAAAAGCTTTTGGAGAGTACAAGAACTCTTGTTTTCCTAGTTTCATATGTCAGCAACTTTTCTTACCTGTTCATCAAATTGAAGAGGATAAGAGTTATTCATATAATCATCACCGGCAGCAGAGTGCTGAATCCCAAACATTACAAAGCCTTCGGACTTTTTGTAATATCTTTCACCGTGTGATTCCAGTTAAAAGTCAAGCTCAGTCAACCTTCTCTAACATGTCAATACCCTTTTGCACAACGATCTTTCACTACTAGTCAATTTGTCTGACACCAGAGCTACTCTCTTTACTGTTAAATTTATTCTCATTCTTCCATTTTGCCCTATAAAGAAAAGAGCATCTTCACGGAGCCTGAGATATTCCTGTGTTCTCTTACACAAAGTGCCACAAAACCTTGCCATTTGTGGAAACGGAGCTAATAAACAGTCTAGAGGACAGTGATCAAGTGATACTGCAAACACAGGAGTTTAGAAGGAGCTCATGGAGCAAGGGACTTTACCCCTAGGGACTATTTAGTTTGACCAGAACAACCAAAGTTCCTAGAAACTCATAAGAGACTAGAGAATAAGAGGAAACAACAAATATTTATCAACATAAAAGGATTTATTATTTTGATTTATACCTTTTAAATATTTCAACATATGGTTCATGGGCTGCCATTTTTATACTTGCCCTAGTCCCAACAAATAGCTCTTTTTTGTCTTCTGGTTCAGTGACATGAGGAACCCAAAGTGGTCAGAGGCCAGTCTCAGCTGTGTTCCCTTTGGAAACATTCTTCCCTGGGTCACTAGGACCTCTAAACATACTAAACCAAAGTTCACATGGATATGAAGCATAGATCTTCCTAGTAAATGATTTGGTCTTATTGTTAAAGTAAATTTTTCCACCTTGGGTTCATATGTTCTTGCTATAAAACAGAAAGAAATACATATTGGCCACTGGTTTAAGATAGGTACTGCATCAAATAGGCAGCATCATACACTTGCAAGATGTTCACCTTCCAGCTGGAACAAAAGCTGAGCATTCACCAGGCCATTTCACCACTCCATCAGTGAGTTCTTTCTGGGTTATGGAGCACAAATAAGTCTAGTGAATTCTATGGGTGTAAGCCTGTTGTCATACTTCATTTTCTGTAAAAATGCATCTGGAACCGATGCTCAGTGGAACACCATAGGAATAGATAAGGCAGGAAAGGCTTCTATAAGTCCATGAATGGTAATGCTAGTAGAAGCACCATGGATGGAAAAGAAAAATCAATACCCACGATAAATGTATATTGCTGTGAAGACAAGTCTCTAATATTTCCGGAAAAGGTGGGCAATGAGTCTCCTGAGAGTATGGTGAAGTATAGTACCATAGAGGGTATTGAGGCTTTCTTTTTGCATTGACAGTTTGGACACTCAGCCATGATTGTAGGCAGATCACCCTTAGAGAGGGGAAATTCATATTGTTGAATTTATGCAGAGACTTCAACTATACTGCTATGGCCACTGTTTAGTACCAATTAACAATGACTTAGGTACTTAGCACATGGTTCCAATGAAGCAGTACTAGGAGAGCTGGGAAAAGAGACTGATTTACATCACAGAGCCAAGTCATCTTGTTTCTTCTACAGGGAATAATAGGCTTTTCCATGGGCATTTTCTATTTCTGAAAAGTCCATCTGCATACCTTTCCCTAGACTCCATCACAAGAAATTTATACTCTTGTTCTTTCTTAGACCTTAAACAATCAACAAACCATTAGACCTGCCCACAAATCAGTAGGATCTACACCACAGGCCATCTTTCCTTCCAAGGGAAGTGTACAACTAAAGGTATTCCCTGAGGTTCTTCCCATTAGAAGAGTTTTCTTTCACCATGATCCTCAGGGTAATTTTGTTCTTTCTTTTCTTTTTTAAAGGTATGTTTTTTGGTGAGGAAGATTGACCCCGAGCTAACATCTGCTGCCAATCTTCCTGTTTTTTTATTTTCTTTCTCCCCAAAGCCCCAGTACATAGTTGTATATCCTAGTTGTAAGTCATTCTAGTTCTCCTGTGTGGGATGCAGCCACAGTATGGCCTGGCATGTGGTATGCAGTCTGCACCCAGAATCTGAATTAATGAACCTGGGGCCAATGAAGCAGAGTGTGTGAACTTAACCTCTTGGCCAGGGGTCAGCCTCAGGGTAATTTCTGAGGAGGGTTTACTACGGTGGCCATTCACTTCCAGGCAGTGCCAGCACAACACGTACATCCATTCATTGACCAAGCTCATGTTTTCTCTTCTTTTGTTAGTTATAGAGAATACTCTAGGTGAGAATAGAGAGATATGGTGAAAGAGTAGGAGACCATGAGAGTCTGAGCCTCCATCTCATACAGGCTAATTTTTGCTTCCAGACTGTCTACAGAGCCTTTTCTTGCATTAGAATTATCTCAAAACTGGCAGCCTTGTAAATTTCCCGATAGATAAGTTGGAGCAACACAGTTATGTACGGCATATATTGCCTCAGAAATACAAAGAAATTCACCAAAGATTGGGCCTTTTTCTCCAATGGCTATTGCAAGGTGAAAAAAATTTTGAAGAGATACCCTGGAATACCCGAAACCACTAGGAGATGTCACTGATGTGGAAGGTCCCTGAAATTTTGATGGATTCATCTCATCATCTGGCACATGTATGTCTTACTGAAGCATTTAGGGTACTTACAACTTCTAGCTTATGACATCTAATTGGCATGTTGTCCTTAGAGTAATGGACCAACATAATATTCCGTGTGATACCAAAACCTTCAAGTATCCTCTCTGACAATAATATGAGAAGGATCAGGAAAATTACATGAAAGTTTGGATTCCCAGAAAAGCAGATTCTAGGATGAAGATTAACACACAGGAAGTTTGTTAGGGAGCTCTATGAGGATCAATCCTATTTGGAGGTAGGAAATTAAACAGGATGTGGCATAAGCAGAAGTTGGACAACAGTACAGTTACAATAATGTCTCAGTCAACCTTTCAAGGAGCTCCAAACCTGGCGTGACCTTTCAGAATTATCCCCTGTGGCTGATAACCAATCATTGGAAGCAAACTAACACAGAAAGGGGGGATGGCTTTGGGTATGTCAGCTCTCTTTAGGTGAGGACATTCCAAAGAGAGCAGAATGATGAGAGATGTCAGACAACAAAACTCCCACCAGTTAGAGGAATAAATTTTTCTGTCCTGAAGAGGGGGATCTGGGTGGCAGAGCATAGCACACATGACATCCACTCCTAACACTTGCATTTTCTTGATTCATTTGAATTCCAGGAGCAGCTCCTTCAGGACTTTGGTGAACTTCTTATCCTGTTGACATCTTATAAGATGAAAATTAATGGGATGGATTACACCACCTGCTCCTGAAGTGGGTAGTGAAATCACAACCAGTACTCATATCCCTCCTCTACTTATAGTCTAGATTCCTTAGTTGGCAACTCTGCTGGTTCTTCTCAAGCCATGGCTTATGCACTTGTCAATTTACCACCAAAATTGGTTAAGGGAGTTCTAAAAGTCACCCATGTGGATCAACTGGTTTCAAAATGTATCCTCCCTACTCTCACTGGGTAACAGTAGCCTTACTTCTTCTTAATGATCAATTACCCCTGCCAAGAGGGTGATTCCTTTTCTTGCCTGTTTGCTCTTGGTGCAAGAAGCCTGAATTTCCTGGACCATAGCCATAGACCAAAATTTAATGGGACCCCTTTTGTGTCCCTGATGGAAATGTTTCCTCTTATTATTGAAAACAAGACTTCTAAACCCATAGTGCCCAGAGTTCCAAGGATGGGAAACTCGCATTTCACAATCATACCCTTGCCCTGGACCCATGTATGCTAACTAATGGGGACACAATTCCAAGTAAAAATTACTTATTGTGTATATGTAAAGTATTCTAGAGAATACTGCTGCATTCTCAAAACATCATCTCCAAACTAGTGGTTCAGCCGCAAATGCAGTAAGGCATTTAATTGCTCTTTTATGCCAGGAGATTCTGGGTGGTGCTTTATGATGGAGAGAGTAGATCCAATGGTAATATGTCAGCTCCCACACTCCTTTTTCTTTAATGTAGATCCTTGGTATTCTATGATGTTTGTGGGATACCATATCTGTATATAAATTACTCTGTAATTTTAGGAAAATGGTTGCTATAGAACCATTGCAATTTGCAGCTTGATTATCCTATTGATGCTTGCTATGAACTTAACATCTTATCTCTTCTCACCAACAGTTTTTCTAATTCTATTGTAGTTCAGGTTGTATGGCCCAGACAGTAGGGACCTTTGTTACAGAGCCTGGAACTGCTGCCAAAAAACCTTTTCCAGATCTGGGCTCCACTCAAAGCTGAGAGAATTTCATGTCATCCGGTATATTACTTGGAGTGGTATTCCTGGATATAGACTATACTTTCTCCAGCAAAGGAAGAAGTCACACTATTTTCCATAGTGACTGTACCACATTACATTCCTATCAACAGTGTGCAAGGGTTCCAATTATTCCATATCTTTGCCAGTGCTTGTTATCTTTTTTCTTTTGCTAATACCTTTCCCAAAAGGTGTGAGTTGATATCTCATTTTTGTTTTGATTTGCATTTTCCTGATAATTAGTGATATTGATCATCTTTTCATATAACTGTTGACCATTTGTATGCCTGCTCAAATCCTTTGCCTGTTATTTGTGTTACTTTTTGATTTTGAGTTGTTTGAGATCCTTATTTATTTTGGATATTAATCTCTTATTAGATACATGGTTTGTAAATATTTTTCCCAATTCTAAAGTTTGGCTTTTGACTCTGTGATTGTTTTTCTACTGTGCAGAAGTTATTTTAGTTTGATGCAGTCCCACTTTTCTAATTTTGCTTATGTTGCTTGTGCTTTTGGTGTCGTATCAGAGAAATCCTTGCCAAGTCCAATGGCTTGAAGCTTTGCTCCTATGTTTCTTCTATGAATTTTAAAGGTCCAGCTCTTACATTTAAATCTTTAATCCATTTTGAGTTTTTTTGTATATGGTGTAAGATAAGGATCCAGTTTGATTCTTTTGTATGTGGATATCCAGTTTTCCCAACACCATTTGTTGAAGAGACTTTCTTCTCTCTTGGCATTGTATATTGTATATTCTATTGTATATTCTTGGCACCCTTGTTAAATATCCAGTTGATGCATAAATGTGGGTTTATTACTGCACTCTGTAGTTTACTCCATTGGTCTATATGTCTGCCTTTATGCCCGTACTATGCTGTTTTAACCAGTATATATTTGCAAAATTTCTTGAAATCAGGAATATGCCTCCAGGTTTGTTCTTCTTTCTCAATATTGTTTTGACTATCAGGGTCATTTGTGGTTTCATGTGAATTTTAGGATTAGTTTTTCTATTTCTGTAAAAAACGTCAAATATCTTTGCTGAAGCTAAGGAATAAGTTGGTGCCAAATCCAAAATTAGTATGTTTGACCCTTGGCTTCCAGACAATCCAGGTTATTTCCAATATCCTACCCTTCTTTTGCTGTGATGGTCCAACATTTGCATTTGGTCTGTGGCCCAGGAAATTGTAATCTATCAAAGCTACTCTTTTCAGCATTTTCCAAAATTCTTCGCATTTTACTCCCTCTAAACTCAAATCCTCTGCTCCTACTTAATTCTTTGCCTGGAGACCAACACTCAAGACATCTGTGCAAATGTCATTAGAAGACCTTTTCCAACACGGAGCATGAAGTCATGATTTGACTTCACTTATCCGGCTCTTCTACAGTTTGGTTGTGAGTTTACCTGCTTCAAAGCCCCTATTGAATTACGGAGTTGATTCATTCCTGCTCTGATTAGAATCCTTTCCCCCTGCTCTATTTCTCAACCAAAGACAATTTCCATCCATCTAATTTATCTGAACCGATATCCAAATCATGATGGAGTCAAACTACCACAGAACTCAGAGCTCTTATTTTTAGAATATTATTATCCTCTGTCACAAAAAGCATGTAGAAAATCTGCATAGTGGAAAAGGCAACTGATAAGCGGCACTGAAACATCGTATGCACAGTTTCACTTTTAAGGTACAGTGTTAAATAGACCTGTATGGAAGTCTCATGATCACGACTGTTTATTTGAAAGAATACATTTAAATTTTTACCCATATGAGTTATTTAATTATTAAAGCAAAAGATAAATTACATTACTAAATATATACAGCTTATTGATGCCTTCTTTTCTGCTGGGTTGGTGGACTCATGACCTGTAAGGAGTGACTGCCGTAACGTAGGAGCACTGGGTGTATCATTCTAGGACCCATAACCCTTATGATCCCAGGAAGACCTCATCAACATCTTAGTCAATAAACCTACACCTCACCTGCCACATGACTAGGACCTTTTTTTCAAGTTCTAAGAATGAAATTCTCACTATGCTGCAGAGTTGAGGAACTTTCCAACCCAGGTCATAAAAACATATTTTCCACACAGCATTTTTGGTTTAGAGACAGATTTTAATTTGGATTTCCCTGATTAATAGTGAAGTTGAGCATTAATTACTACTTCTTTATTTTAAACTTCTTAAATGTCTTAAAATGCAGAGCTTTTGTATTTTAAAAATCTCAAATATGTCTAATGAATATTTCTTCATTTAATTCACAAACCTCTTGGCTCTTAGGTCAGTGGGAGATCATTTTTGTGAATGAGAGGTAATCTGACTGGTGTTTTTCCCCTTCAGTATGACTCTTCAAATTCTGAGTGGTCAGTGTATTCAGCCCAATTGTGACACAATAATTGAATTGGTGAAATAAGAAGTATGAAGAGCATTTACAAGTGGGTTCATTCAGACTTAGAAACTGATTCCTTCAAATTTAATTAAAATCAACTTAACATCTTGCTTACACATGATCATATATGAGTCATGTATTTAACTTTTTAAAATTATACTTTGACCATTTTCGAGACCCATCAAGATATCCAAGTGGACTCACTTTCTGGAGCCTATAAGCTGTGTTTCCTAAGCAATGCTGTTCCTGGTATGTTTAAGCCCAGGCATGTCTCTTCTTGGTTCCCATAGTGAATTCCAAGCAACAAAAAAACTTTACCTTCACTGACACTCTGACCTCCATTTGTTTTTCTGGTTTGGCGATTTGTTTGTTTCTGGTTCTTGGCTAAGTTTGGCTCCAATTCTGGTTCTAATGCTGGTTTTCTGATAGGTTTTATCTCATTGGTGGCAACAGAGAGTGTGAATTTGGTTTTATGAACTGATAATTTGTTATTTCCTATTGGGATGTGTTGAATTGTATCCCCCCAAAATTCATATGTTGAAGTCCTTACCCCCAGTACTTTAAAGTGTGAACTTATTTGGAAATAATGTCATTGCAGATGTCATGAGTTAAGATAAGATGAGGTCATTAGGGTGAGTCCTAATCCAGTATGACTGGTGTCCTTTTAGAAAGGGGGAAATTTGAACACAGAGACAGACAATCATAGAGGGAAGGCAATGTGAAGAGACACAGGGAGAAGATAGCCATTTACACGTCAAAGAAAGATACCTGGAACTGATCCTTCCCTCACAGCCCTCAGAAGGAATCAACCCAGTCAACACCTTGACTTTGAATTTCTAGGCTCTAGAAACTGAGATAATAATTTTTATTGTTTAGGCTACCCAGTATGTGGTACTTTGTTATAGTGGCCCTAGCAAACGAGTACCAGATCTCCTCTCTATCAGATGAGAAATAATGGAGAATTTGGCTTATGGGTTTTTTTGTAAATCAATTTGCCTGTTTGTGTAAGAATATGCTTGGTTTCCACTGAAAGCAGAAAGGTTCTCTGAGATCCAATGTTTATATGTGTCTCCATTTTTGATGTCTTGGTAAATCTGATTCTACTGTTGGTCTGTAGGTGAGGTTGCAAAACAATTTTGCAGTTTTATGTGTGGCTGTATTTCTGTAACTGAGAAAACTTTCACTCTCATTGTGTGAATGTGAAATATTTTCCTACTACAAGGAGATATTTATAACTTTTATTCAAAGCCTTTAAAGATAAAGAGGCTCTGTCAGAATTGGTTTATAGAGATGAATAAATGCTGACATGAATATGATATACCCCATACTCTAAAAAAATTTTAAAAGCTGTGCTTCTACTATTTTCCATGTGCTAGCTTTTCAGAAAAAAAATATTATGGAAATTACTAGTTGCAAAGCATTTTTGTATGAGAATCCAAATTCACATAATCAAAATTAGCTTTCGGACAATTCAGATTGATTTGATAATGTTTGTAATAAAACAGCTATAAGTCTTCTCCGTGATCTTATCAGTAAGCTATATAAAAGAAACATTTAAAAATATAAAAAATGCAAAATTTTGTGTTCAATTAATTCGAATAATACTCCTGACAGTTTTGTAGTGTATCCACTTAAACATAATGTCCTAAGCAATTTTAAGATCTTGGTTTAGTGTTAAGTACAGTAATTAGTGGATATTCTTTGGATAATTTTAAAATAGAATTGAATATTGAAACACTGGTCACTGTATGTATGTGTGTCCATGAGTGTGTATGTGTGTTTGTATGTGTGACTTTATTTATATCTTTATAAATTATCTGGATCTTTTGATCAAGGTACACATGTTTATTTTTGCTATTTTAAAGATAACATTTACTGCCTGTAAGAAGGTGTAAGTAGGATGTGTGTGGCTGTCAGGGGTTATATTTAGCGCGTTCATGAGCTCTCCTGGTTTACTAAAATGATTGTATATGATAGGCAATTCTCAATTAGCTTCAAGAACTCTCAATGAAATAGAAATTAGCTATGTTGATTAAAAGTCATAGTTAATATGTGTGACTGAGGCTATACTAGAAGTAAAATGATCAAAAAATATTACTGACTATGCAAATAATAGGATCTGGTTTTGTTTATCAAGCAGTAAAAAATGTACATTTATCTGAAGACAAAATGTCATTCCAGAATGTGAAAGAGGATAGTAAAGGACAAAACTGAATGGATATAGAAAGCTGTAGATGGTTTTCAGGAAGTGTATTCTATTTGCTTTGGTGATATATATAACTTCAAATAATGAGTCTGAAAGGAAGCAATGATATATATTAAAATTTTGGCAAAATTTGCACAGCTCAGCTTTGATGGGCTTGTTTACATAAACTTACAAATGCTTTACTATCAAATACATATTAAAGGAAGACTAGAATCTGGTTTTCTCTATTTGAATGATGCAGAAAATTTGTCTTAGTGTATTCATTCTGCTCTTAACTAGAGGCAGTACATATACTTCTATAGCTTCTGTGTAATTTTCTTTATAAACAGAGATTCTGTAGATCACAAGCTGTATTGTAAACAGATGTTTTCAATAGAAGATAAGAGAAAAGGAAAGGAAAGAAAAAAAGAAAATTTCATAAAAAATAGATATTGTTACGTGAAACTTTGATTCAGTTCTTTATGGAGATGGGCAGAGTATACTACAACGTTTCTTACATTTCACACTGACTCGATACTGTGGGTCACTCTTTAAAAATGTGAAAGCCACAGCTCTAAGTGACACTGCCCTTGCCATTTAGCTTTTCTTCCTTCAATCACATACCACAGCTGAGGTTTATGGCCAAAACAATGAGTTATTCAAGTGATGAAACCTGTGGAGGAGACAATTTGTAATAATTGTCATAGAACAATTTAAAAGGGACAGCAGTAGGGGCCAGCCCCGTGGCCGAGTGGTTAAGTGCGCGCTCCGCTGCAGGCGGCCCAGTGTTTCGTTGGTTCGAATCCTGGGCACGGACATGGCACTGCTCATCAGACCACGCTGAGGCAGCGTCCCACATGCACAACTAGGAGAACCCACAACGAAGAATACACAACTATGTACCAGGGGGCTTTGGGGAGAAAAAGGAAAAAATAAAATCTTTAAAAAAAAAAAAAAAGGGACAGCAGTAATTTATTGTGATGGGTGTTAACTAGCCTTATTGTGGTGATTCATTTTTGCAATATATACAAATATTAAATCATTATGTTGCATACTTTAAACTAATGTAATGTATCAAGTATACTTCAGTGAAAAAAGAGAAGAAAAATAAATGAATAAAAGGAACAGCATTAAGGTAAATTTGAATTTGACAGAGCAGCAACTGAAGAGAAGTGGGAAAAGAAGGAAGAATGAAGGCACAGAAGAACGAGGATGGAAGCCTGAAAAAGGAGAGGGAAAGGGGGAAAACATCTTCCTAGCCCAGAGCCTGCGAGTGGCTGAGGAAAAATGAAGAGGAAGAAATAGGAGGAAAATGAGAATGAAAATTTAGTAGGTTTGAGTAGCACAATGGTAAACAGAGAGAAAAATCTTGGTGTTTTCCTTGTTCTTTTTGTCCCAAGAACGACTCATGTGACTTCTACCCAGAGACATGCACCCATAGGACTCCTGTATGTGTGTTCTCGAAGATTCTCTGTGTGCTCTCAGAGGTTCTGCCCTAGTTGCATAGTCCAGGCGGAGACTCAAAGGAGGGTAGAACGTGAGCAAGCTGCAGCACACAACATGAACACTCAGTTCAGTCCTCCCTGAGCAAACCCCACTGAGCGCTGAATTCCTGTCTGTGAGACAGATGCCTGTTAAAGGGAGAGAGAGCTCTCCCTGTGCTGAAGGCCTTAAAAAAGCCTGTCCTCTTTTGTATTTTTGAAAATTATTTCATATACATATTATTCCTTAGGAATTGGGAGTCAAGATTATGATAATCTTTGATTATAAATATTTCATATGGAAATCTTTCTCTCTTTTCAGAAGTGAATTTCTCTCCCTTCAGAGTGAAAGACAAAATAGACTCAATATCAGTGTGTATAATCAAATCAAGGTGGTCCAAAGAAAAGTTTCTCTCTGATTTTGACCATGAATACTGAGTTTCAGTAATCAACAAGTGCTCTTCACAATACAGGTATCACTTAAGAGATCTTCCTGTAATTCACTAGCTGTCTGCATATTCTCCTCATTGCCACCTTCATTTCTTGATTCCTGAATGTGTAAATGACAGGATTCAGGAAAGGAGTGAGAACTGCATCAAAGATGGCCAGAAACTTACCTACATGTCTGGAGGGAGATGGCCATGTATAGAAGAATATCAAAGGACCAAAGAACAGGAGCACCACAGTGATGTGAGCTGACAGTGTGGACAGAGCCTTTGATGAACCAGAGGAAGAATGTTTCTGAACAGTAAGAATGATGACAATATAGGAAATGACCAGTATGAAGAAGGAGGCAACAGAGATGAATCCACTGTTGGCTGTGACCATGTTCTCCAGTTGGTAGGTGTCTGTGCAGGCAAGTTTGATGAACTGAGGAAGGTCACAGTAAAAGCTGTCCAACACATTAGGACCACAGAAGGGTAAGTTTACTACAAAAGCCAATTGAACTGTGGAGTGGATAAGGCCAGTCATCCAGGCAGCCACTAAAAAGAAGATGCACATTCTTGGGCTCATGATGGTCAGATAGTGGAGGGGCTTACATATGGCAACATATCTGTCAAAGGCCATGGCTATGAGCAGTACCATCTCCACACCACCAATGACGTGGATGAAGAAGATTTGAGTGATGCAGCCTCTAAAGGAGATGACTTTACGCTTTCTGAAAAGGTCATAAATCATCTTTGGAGAAGTGACAGAAGAAACTGCCAGGTCAATGAAGGAGAGATTGGCCAACAGAAAGTACATGGGGGAGTGTAAGTGAGGGTCAGAAGTCACAGTGAGCATAATGAGGGAGTTTCCCATCATGCTTGCCACATAAAATGTGGAGGAGAGCACAAATAGGAGAAGTTGGATCTCCCAGGAATTGGTGAGTCCCAGGAACACAAACTCTGACACCACAGAGTGATTTGCTCCATCCATTGGCTCTGTCAGCATTGCTACCTGAAAAAAAGACAATAGAACAAAACGTCAGTTATGGTCATTACAATAATTATTAGGAATTAGGTCAAAGTTATGAAAGGCTACTTATACTTCAGCATTAAAACTGATTTAATATACTCAGGCCTTTGAAATGAAATCACAGAGAAATTGGTGCTGGTCATATGGAGCTGTTCTTTATCACCAAGTGGTCTCTGCATTTAATACCCTCTTCTTCTTCCCAGGGTTGATGCCATGATCCTACTCATGAGACACAAGATGGTTAACATGAACAGGAATTCAACCCCAAACGTTTTGATGTTTAGCTTAAAACTAATATGATCTGGCCTCACTCATATGGAACTAATCACTATTGCAATCCCTTCCAAGCCCATAAACCCTCATCAGAAAGACAGACCCTTCTTCTCTTCCTTCCCAGTCCCCACCTTTGGGAAGCTATTCATTTAAAATGTTTCTTAAATATTTACCATATCTAAGAAGTCTTACTTTATTCTTCCTAGCATTCATTATTACTGTTATAACCGACAAGTTTTCTCTGCATTTAATACTCCTGTGCTTCCTCCCAGGGTAGATGTTATGATGTTCCTCATAAAATGCAAGATTGGTCAGCGTGGGTAATAGGAATTCAAATTATAAACAAATTATAATGTTATATCTCCAGGTGTCTTTCAAGTGCTAAGCCTCTTGGGAGAGTTTCTCAATAAGCAGTTTATCAACTACACACATAGCTGTGAATTTATTTGCCTTTTGGATCTGCTATCCTCATCAACTAGGTAAGAACTGGGAATTTCAGGAGGAGTTTGAAGTGGAAAAAGATATACATGTGGAACCTAGATGTACTAGAAGGATGAGAACATATCCATTCAAATCTCAGGGTAAATAGAAACTTGAGAAGTTTGGCTCATCACAGTTTTAAAGTCACTTGAGATAGAGTCAGCATTCAAATCTTGTCAAGAGAAAAAGTCATAGGGAGGTTTCTAAATGGACGCACAAGGGTATGATATTTATTCACCTAAAAGTCATCAAATACCCTAAGGAAAAACTCTTGAATGATGGTGTTCTGAAATCACCTTCTCTTATAGATTGGCTATGCTTTGAAATAACTTTTCCTAAACATATTTATTATACCCATAATTTTGAACTAATTAAATATCCAAGATGCAAAACCAAAGCTTAACTCTGCCTTCTTTTGTGATTAATCCTTTCTCTTAATCCACATAGAATTGATTAATCTTCCAAACAGACTCCCAGACATTTGCTCCTTTGCAGATGAAGGAAATGTTGGTAACTGAGGTTCCAGATAATAGAGTCATCAAGTTGAAAGGAATTTACAGACAGTTGTGCGGTTTGAATAAGGTACTAATCTAAATCATCACCCATATAAATGTCCTCCTCAATTTAAAAATATTGTGAGTTTAACATCTCTCTCAGCTCAAACTTTCTGCGTTTTAATCCTTCAAATTGTCACAAAACCTTCTTTATCCCCAAACAAAATCCTGCCTCCTCTAATTGAAGACAACCTCTACTTTTTTTTATAACCGTAATAAATATAAAAAATTTTGCCTCCTTTTCAAATAAGCTTTTATGGACATAAATGGAACAAATTGTCACCCCTTAGCTTTGTGTTTGCAGTGTTAAACAAACTCCATACCTTTTGTATTTCCTCTTAGGATCTCTTTCTGACTTACTCCCTTCCATAAAAAAAAATGCTCATTTGCCAGCCTTCTCTAAACCTTTCTTCATTCTACTTACAGCTTAGACATAAAATTAATACAAAACACTCTGATACTAAAACATGTAAGAGACCAGGAAAACTAGCTTAATCTCCTGATAGTTTTATGTATTATTTTTTATGTTTCTCCTCATATTTTAAAGTGATATTATACATTGGAAATTATTTATTGACTTTGGATATTTTGGTCTCCATGCCTTTTTTTCTATTGAGATGTCTATGAAATCCTTTTCCATCATGTAAACTTGACAAGTTCCTAATAAAATTGCTTCCCTTTTCACAGAAGATAGTTTATACTCATCTCTTTTGAAAAGCTAATGGAAAGAAAAATATAATTAGCCCTTTTTAAAAACATTTTTACATGTCATCATTTTTCTTTCCTGTTTATCAAGGGGCAGAGGGTGAGTATCATTCATTTAATCAACATTGGGAACAGAGTGATTGATTTCAACCTATGCTGAATCCAAAATACTACAAAGCCATTTGATTGTTTCTCATATCTTTCACATTACCCCAGGCACAATGTGATTCTAGCTAGAAGTCACGGTCAGTTAACCTTTGCCAATATGTCAATAAACTTTTTCACAGTTATTCTTCTGTGCTATTCAATTCCTTATCCTGGACACTATCTACTTTGCTTTAGGATAACACTCATGCATGTGAGGATATGACTCATATTCATAGAAATTCCAACAACAAAATCATGTCTGAAACTAAACTCACTCTCTGTGGTGTTAAATTTCTTTCCATCCTTCCCGCTTACCTGCATAAAGAGAACAGCATCTTCAGAGAGTTTGAGATTTTCCTGTGTTCTCTAACACAAACTGCCATATAAAATCTTGCCATAGGAAGAAATAAAGCTAATTAAAGCTCAAGAGGACACTGACCAAGTGATACTGCAAAAACATGATAGTTGAGAAGGAGCTCATGGATCAGGGGACTTTGCCCCTAGAGAACTATTTGGTTTGACCAGAGCAAACGAAGGATCTAAAAACTCACTATAAGATATTAGAGAGGAAGAGGAACACAAGAGTGGGATATTTGTATTTAATGTCTTTGTGCTATTTTGTTGGAAATTTTATAAATATTGGTAAACACATTAGAATTAATCTCTGACAATAGGTAAATATTAGCTCAAAAAAGTTGCTATAATCATCTTGGTCATCTCCAAAAAAGTCAATGTACTTAATTTTTTAGTCTAGTTTAAATAGTAGAAGAATGTACATGAGACCACATTTTTACACAATCATATACTGAGTAATTATGGATATGTACAAAGATTTAGTTATACTAAATTTAGCTATTTATTCCAGTGAATAGAGTTAGAGTTAGCAGAAGAAAGTACAGTAGATTTCATCTTTATACAATCATATATTGAATAATTGTGCACGAGTACAAAGATTTAGCTATGTGGAAGTTCATTGCAGTGAATAGACCTTAAAAGTGAATGAAACAACTGAAACATATATGAATTGAGGATAAATTTTAAAAAATCATAATACATCCATATGGTCTAATTCTCTGAAGCCATTGAAAATCAAGTTTAAACTATATACATTTAAAGACCACCATAATACTGTTGAATGAAATTCTGGGTAGCAAAATAGCATGTATAGTAGGTTGCTGTGCATATAATAGTGCCCCCTTGTCTGTGGGGGATATGTTCCAAGACCTCGGTGGATGCCTGAAACCATGATAGTATTGAACCCAATATGTATACTATGTGTTTTCCATGCATACAGATAAAGTTTAATTTATAAATTAGGCACATAAGAGATTAACAACAATAACTAATAATAAAATAGAACAGTCATTACAATATACTGTGATGAAAGTTACCACAGATCTTAGAAACCTCAGCTTATGATTTTCTTTTTAATTTTGAGGTCGTATTGTTTTAAAACACTGTGTAATTTCAGGTGTACATTGTTATGTATCAGTTTCTATATAGACTGCATGATGCTCGCCAACAATAGTTTAGTTTTTATCTGTCACCATACATGTGTGTTCCTTTATCCCTTTAGATCACCCCCTTCCCTCTTCCCCTCTGGTAAGAACTAATCTATTCTTTCTATTTGTGTGTTTGTTTGTCTTCAACATATGAGTGAAATAATATCGTGTTTGTCTTTTTCTGTCTGACTTATTTCACGTAACATAATACCCTGAAAGTCCATCCATGTTGTTGCAAATGGGACGATTTGTCATTTTTACAGTTGAGTAGTATTCCATTGTATATATATACCACATATTCTTTATCCATCATTCTGTAGAAGGGCACTTGGGTTGCTTCCACTTCTTGGCTATTGTGAATAATGTTGCAATGAACATGGGGTGCATAAATCTCTTTGGATTGTTGATTTCACATTTTTGGATAAATACCCCATAGTAGGATAGCTCGATTGTATGGTATTTCTGTTTTTAATTTTTTGAGAAATCTCCATGCTGTTTTCTTTAGTGGCTCCACTAGTTTGTATTTCCACCAACAGCGTATAAGAGTTTCTTTTTCTCCACACGCTCTCCAACAATTGTTATTTTTTGTCTTGTTAATTACAGTCATTCTAATAGTTGTAAGGTGATATCTCATTGTAGTTTTGATTTGCATTTCCCTAATAATTTGTGATGTTCTTTTAATGTGTTTATTGGCTATCTGTATATCTTCTTTGGAAAAATGTTTGTTCATATGTTCTGCCCATTTTTTGATTGAGTTGTTTGTTTTTTTATTGTTGAGTTGTATGTGTTCTTTATATATTTTGGAGACTAACTCCTTGTCAGATATACGATTTGCAAATATTTTCCCCCAATTGATGGTATGTCTTTTAATTTTGTTCTTGGTTTACTTTGCCTTGCAGAAGCTTTTCAGTCTGATGTAGTCCCATTTGTTTATTTTTTTTTGGTTTCCCTTGCCCAAATAGACATGGTATTTGAAAAGATGCTACTAAGATAGATTTCATAGAGTACTGGCTATATTTTCTTTTAGGAGTTTAATGGTTTCAGGTCTTACATTCAAGACTTTAATCCATTTTGAGTTAATTTTTGTATATGGTGTAAGATAATGGTCTACTTTCATTCTTTTGCATGTGGCTGTCCAGTTTTCCTAATGTCATTTATTAAAGAGACTTTCTCTATTGTATGTTCTTGGCTCCCTTGTTGAAGATTAGCTCTCCATAGATATGTGGTTTTATTTCTGTGCTTTCAATTCTGTTCCCTTGATTTATGTGTCTGTTTTTGTGCCAGTACCACACTGTTTTGGTTATAATAGCTTTGCAGTATATTTTGAAGTCAGGTATTGTGATGGCTCCAGCTTTTTTCTTTTTTCTTAGGATTCCTTTGGATATTCGGGGTCTTTCGTTTTTCCATATAAATTTCAAGATTCTGTGTTCTATTTATGTGAAGACTGTCATTGGAGTTCTGATTGGGATTGCATTGAATCTGTAGATTGCACTGGATAACATGGACATTTTAACTATGTTTATTCTTCCAATCCATGTGCATGGAATATCTTTCCATTTCTTTATGTCTTCTTCAAATTCTTTCAATAGTTTATTATAGTTTTCAGTGTATAGGTCTTTCACCTCCTTGGTTAAGTTTATTTCTAGATATTTTATTCTTTTTGTTGCAATTGTAAGTAGGATTGTATTATGACTTCTCTTTCTGATAGTTCAGTATTAGCGTATTGAAATGCAAGTGATTTTTGTAAGTTGATTTTGTACCATGCAACTTTGATGTAGTTGTTGATTATTTCTAACAATTTTCTGGTGGATTATTTAGGGTTTTCTGTATATAGAATTATGTTATCTGCAAACAGTGAAAGTTTTACTTTTTCCTTTTCAATTTGGATATCTTTTATTTCTTTTTCTTGCCTAATTGCTCTTGCCAAATCCTCCATTACTGTGTTGAATAGGAGTGGCAAGAGTGAGGGCCCTTGTCACGTTCTTGTTCTCAGAGGGATGACTCTCAGTTTTTCACTGTTATGTATGATGTTGGCTGTTGGTTTGTCACATATGACCTTTATTATGTTGAGATACTTTTCTTTTTACCATTTTATTGAGAGATTTTTATCATTAATGGATGTTGGATCTTGCCAAATGCTTTCTATGAATCTATTGAGATGATCATGTGATTTTTATTCCTCATTTTGTTAATGTGGTGTATCACATCGATTGATTTGTGTATGTTGAACCAACCCATTGTCCCTGGTATACATCCTACTTGATCATGGTGTATGATCATTTTAATGTATCGCTCTATTTGATTTGCCAATATACTCTTCAGGATTTTTGCTTCTATGTTTCCTCAGTGATGTTGGCCTGTAATTTTCCTTTTTGCATTGTCCTTGTCCGGTTTTGATATCAGTGTATTTTGGCCTCACAGAATAAGTTAGGAAGTATTCTGTCTTCTTCAATTTTGGGGAATAGTTTGAGAAGGATAGGTATTAAATCTCCTTTGAATGTTTGGTAGAATTCTCCAGGAAAGCATCAGGTCCTAGACTTTTGTTTTTTGGGAAGTTTTTGATTACTGTTTAAATCGCTTTACTTGTGATTGTTTTATTCAGATTCTCTATTTCTCCTTGATTCACTCTTGAGAGGTTGTATGAGTCTAAGAATTTTTCCATTTTTTCTAGATTATACAATTTGTTGGATACAGTTTTTCACAGTATTCTCTTATAATCTGTTCTATTTCTGTGGCATCCATTGTAATTTCTCCTCTTTCATTTCTGATTTTATTAATTTGAGCTTCTCTCTCTTTTTCTTAGTGAGTCTGGCTAAGGGTTTATCAATTTTATTTATGTTTTCAAAGAACCAGCTGTTAGTTTCACCTCTCCTTTCTATAGTTTTTTAGTCTCTATTTCATTTATTTCTGCTCTTATTTTCATTGTTTCCCTCCTTCTGGTCACTTTGGGCTTTGCTTGTTCTTCTTTTTTATAGTTCTGTTTAGTGTAGTTTAAGATAACTTATTTGAGATTTTTCTTGTTTGTTTGGGGTGGGCCTGTGTGGCTATGAATTTCCCTCTTAGCACCACTTTTGCTGCACCCCATTGGAGTTTGTATGTAGTGTTTTCATTTTCATTGGTCTCCAGGTATTTTTTGGTTTATCCTTTGGTTTCGTCAATGATCCAATTGTTGTTTAGTCCTGTTGTTTAGTCTCCACATATTTCCCAGCTTTTTTCGTGTAGTTGATTTCTACTTTTATAGGATTGTGGTCAGAAAAGATGTTTGATATGATTTCAATATTCTTAAATTTATTGAGGCTTGCCTTGTTTCCCAGCATATCGTCTATCTTTAAGAATGTTCCATGTGCACTTGAGAAGAATGTTTTGTCCTGTTTTTGGATGGAATTTTTAAAATATATCTATTACGTACATCTGGTCTGTTATTTCATTTAAGGCCAATGTCTCTTTGTTGACTTTCTGTCTGGATGATCTATCCATTGTTGTAAGTGAGGTGTTGAAGTCCCCTACTGTTAATTGTATTTCTGTTTGTTTCTCTCTTTAGGTCTGTTAATATTTGCTTTATATACTTTGGTGCTCCTGTGTTACGTGCATATATATTCATATGTGTTATTTCCTCTTGGTGTAATGTACCTTTTATCACTATATACTGACCCTCTTTATCTCTCATTGTCTTTCTTATCTTGAAGTATGCTTTGTCTGATATAAGTATGGCAAATTCTGCTTTCTTTTGCTTGCCATTTGCTTGGGAAGATTGTCTTCCATCCCTTCTTCTGAGCCTATGTTTGTCTTGAGAACTAAGATGTGTTTCCTGGAGGCAGCATATCATAGGGTCTTTTTTAAAAAAATCCATCCAACCTCTCCTTGTCTTTTGATTCAATTAATTTACATTTAGAGTGATTATTGATAAATAAGGGCTTAATGCATTTTAAGACATTTTATCTCTTGTTTTCTGGTTGTTCTAAATTTCCATTGTTTCTCTTCCTTTGTTTTTCTGACTGCCATTTCAGTTTGGTTGCTTTCCTTAATGGTTTTCTCAGTTTTCTCTCTATTTATGATGTGTGGCTCTGCTCTGATTTTTTTGTTTAATGGTTACCATGAGGCTTGTATAAATGATCTCATAGATGAGATAGTCCATTTTCTGATAGCCTCTTATCTCCATTAACATAAACATGTTCTATCTTTTTCCTCTTCCCATTCTGAGTTATTGTTGTCACAAATTACTTTTTTTCTGTTGTGAGTTTGTGAGTAAATGGAATTGTTTAAACTTATTTTTGATATTTTCCTTCCCTTATCTTTTATTTTATAATTAAACATTTACTAACTTATTCTGATAGCAATTTTCTGATTCTACATGTCTATTTATCTCCTTGCTCAAAGCTTTGTAAAGCTTTGCTTTTCCACTTCAGATGGGAGGGCTCCTTTCAACATTTCTTGTAAGGCAGGTCTAGTGGTGTTGAACTCCCTCAGCTTTTGTTTACCTGGGAAAGCTTTTATTTCTCCACCATATCTGAAGGATAGTTTTGTTGGATAGAGTATTCTTGGCTGAAAGTTTTTATCTTTCAGTGTTTTGAATATATCATTCCATTCTCTCCTAACCTGTAAGGTTTCTGCTGAAAAAATCATTTGAAAGCCTGATAGGAATTCCTTTGGAGGTTATTTTCTTCTGCCTTGCTGCCCTTAATATTTTTTCTTTCTCATTGACTTTTGCCACTTTTAATATTTTATGCCTTGCTGGTCTTTTTTGCATCAATGTAATTAGGAGTTCTATTGGTTTCATGTACATGTAAGTCTAGCTCTTTCCCCAGGTTTGGGAAGTTTTCAGCTAGCATTTCTTTGAACAAACTCTCTACTCCTTTCTCCCTCTGGAATACCTATAATCCTTATGTTGCTTTTCCTATTTCTCAAAGGATATTTCTCAAAGAATTTCTTCATCTTTAAAAAAATCTTAGTTCTCTCGACTCCTCCTCCTGAAGCATTTCTATATTTCTATTCTCTAAATCACTAATTATATCCTCCATTATATCAGTTCTGTTTCTTTTAGATTACTTTTTATTTCATTAATTGTGTTCTTTATCTACAGAATTTCTGTTTGGCTTTTTTAGAGCATAAATCTCTTTGGTGAAGTTTTCCTTCTTATTAATTTTATTCCTGAGCTCACTTAACTATCTTTGTGAGATTTTTTTTGTAACTCATTGAGTTCCTTTATGGCAGCTATTTTGAATTCTCTGTCATTTATATTGTAAATTCCTGTCACTTCAGGATTGGTTTCTGGAGACTTGTTACTTTCCCTCTGCTCTGAAGTGTTACTGTAGCTCTTAATGGTATTTCATGAACTGATTCTTTACCAGCACATTTGTGGTAGAATCAGGTCACAGATTCCACTTGCCTCTGATGAGGGGAACAGGGTCTGAGTTTTCTGGTTCTGCCCCATCTGGTGGAAGTTGTACAGGTAGGGCTGCTCTGCACATTGTGCTCATGTGGGCATGGCCTCTGCATTAGGTGGGTGAATCATGAACCAGGGGCAAGGCTTCTCTGCTCAATGAGTGGGCTGCTCTTGCATGCATGGGACTGCTGCACTTGGCAGGGGATCAGCTAAGCTGCCATGGTAGGTGCAAAGGGTGCCTAACTGGGGGCTGAGCCTTCAACTGGTGGGTCCTGTGGCCTCCTGTGCTCCGTGTGTGGGGCATCTTCTGAGTTGGTGGGGCCTGTGCTTTGTTCAGCAGGCAGGCACATTTGTGGAGGCTGAATCGCCACTTGGTGGGGAGCGTTCTCACAGGCGGGTCTGCTGCAGTATGGTGGGCGTTCCTGCAGGCAGAACTACCACTGTGAAAGCATTTGTGCGAGCTAGGCTGCCCCGTCTCCTTTTACAGTCACACTGGCTGCTGTGTGAGGATCCATGGCCTGGCTTGCTGCCACCAGGGAGGGAGAGAGGAAGGGGTGTGCTCCTCTAGTTCTAGTGTCTCCCAGGGATCCACTCCACAACCTTCAGATGCATGGCTGCGTGGATCTCTCACATGTCCTTTTGTGCTGTGCAGGGAATCCTCTGCTGGTTAATTAAAATCCATTTAGTTATAACTTAGAAGGCAGAGACAAAGGTAAGAACTCACTTTGCTATGATGCTGATGTCACACCACTTATGATTTTTTTCTATCCTTAATAAAGGAGAACTTTCAGCTTTTCATTTAAAGGGAACACTTTATGGTTTCCCTTTGGCATATCTGAATTTCCAGTCTCACTACTCTTGCACTTTGGGGCAAATTTAAATAAAATAAGTTTACCTGAAAACAAGCTCTGTGTTGTTGTGACAGTGGATCAGGCAATCAAGCCAACTACTAGGTAACTAATGGGCATGTAGTGTATACGGCATGGACACACCAGGTAAAGGGATGACTCACATCCCAGGCAGGATGAAGTAGGACAGCTGAGATTTCATCATCCTACTCAGAATGGCATGAAATTTAAATCTTATGAGTTGTTTATATCTGGAATTTTCCATTTAATATTTTCAGACTATGGTTGACTGCAGGTAACTGAAACCATGAAAAGTGAAACCACAGTTAAAAGGGGACTACAGTACAAATATCTCTATATCTGAACAAACAGACAATAAACTTTTTTTTGATAACTACTTCAGGACAGTGGGATAGTTAGGTGAGAAAATAAGGATTTTGATTTTCAATTTTGTATACTTGTATCAGTCAGGATCCTGCAATGACAAAAAAATGGCACGCTGAATTTAGGTAACTGGCAAAAAGCTTAATAAAGGCAGAAAGTCAGCTGGAGAAGGGTTGAGTGGAACTGGAGGGGCAAGTGGAAGCTATCCTTTTACTCTCTGCATCCACTCTTACTTTTTCTCCAGGAGACAAACAGGACAGGAAAGAAAATATCAAGATAGAAGAAATTGAGAATCACAGAAGAACATTTAGCTATTATCTCATTACAGAATGGTCTAAATCCAAAAAGGTAGCCTCCACCAGTGTATTTCATATGAATTATATAGGGGAAAAAGAGGCAAGAAAAAAGTTAATATAAAATAACTATCAAAACTCCATTTGCATAGGAGGTCATGAGGCCTACTTTGTTAACAAAATTTCCCTCATTTCATCTTATCTTCCATCAGTACCTAGGCTCGACAGGGTTCTCTACCTGGTGGGATGAACAAAACTTCATTCCTATATGTTATCAGTCTTGAGATGATCCTTTCTTTAATGTGATGCCATTATTTTCCATTGACAGGAAACATTGGGCATAGAAGTGCTAAGAAGCACTCCAATAAGGCCCCTGAATTCTTCTTGTCCTCATCGTGGAATAGGAACCATATTTTCTCCTGGTAATTGGGATTTGTCAAACTGACAAGCAGTACTACCCTTAGACTCAAATAAGAGAATTGCCTACCCCGATTCCCATCCTACAGAAGACTCTAAATTGGCCCATTCCCATTCATGCCCTTCACCATGGTGTGAAGATTTCAAGGAACCAAAAGAAAGTATTTACCTGGAACCTATGCCCATCCTTCTAGATCAGGTTCTGGTCCCCTAAACCCAGGAATTTCTTTTCAAGCTTCCCCAAGTCCACAAACCTGGATTTCCAGGCTTTAGTATAGCTGTATACATAGTTATCATATATATATTTATCAACATAGATGGATAGAGCATATTGTACTCAAGATTTTGTTACTGTGATTTATAACTTTGAAATATTTCAACATATAGCTCATGGACTTCAATTTTTACTCTTGCCTCAGTCCCCACAAATATCAGAGGCAGGTCCTTTTCTGTCTGCTGGTTCAGTGACACGAGGAGCCCAAAGGAGTCAAAGGTTAGTCTCAGCTGTGTTCCCTTTGGAAGCATTCTTCCTTGGGGCACTAAGACCTCTGAACCTACTCAATCAAAGTCCACAGGAATAGGAAGCATAAATTTTCTCAGTAAATTCTTTGGTCTTATTGTTAGTGTGACTTTTTTACCTTCTGTTTATACATTCCAGCTTTAAGACAGGTAAAAATTTATGTATTGGTCACTGGTTTAAGACTTGTACTGCATCAAAGAGACAGCTTCTTAAATTTGCAAGATGTTCACCTCCCAGTTGGTACAAAAGCTGAGCATTCTCAGGCCATTCCACTTGTCCATCCAGCCAATTGTTTCTGGGTATTGGAGCATGAGTAAGTCCACTGAATGCTATGGGTGTAAGCCCATGGTCACATTTCACTTCCTGTAAAAATATGTCCAGATGCAATATTGTATGTGACACCATAGCAACAGACAAGGCAGTAAAGGTATTCTATGAATCAATGAATGGTAGTTCTGGCAGCAGCACTGTGGGTGGGAAAGACAAAGTAGTACCCAAAGTAAATAAATAGATATATAGATGGATAGATAACTTATATTATATAAATATATTCTATGTTATCATATATGTTATGTATGTTATAAGCATATATATTTATGGTATATTTTATATATTTATAATATATATTATATAGTCTATGTGTTTACATATATGTTTAAATATTTATAAGCAGTGATGATAGGCAGATGAGCCTTAGGGAGGGGAAATTCATGTTGCTCATTTTATGCAGAGACATCAACTATGCTGCTATGGCCACTTTTAGTCCCAATTAAGCAGTTCTAGAATAGTGAGGGACAGAGGTTGACTGACATCCACAGGTCCAGGTCATCTTGTTCCTGAACATTAAATAACCTTTAATAGGCTTTTTCATGGACATAAATACTGTCATTCTCTGTGCTTTTCTGAGAAGTCTGGCTATATACCTTTCCCCAGAACTCCATGCCAATAATTTTATAAGCTTATTTTTTATTAGGCCCTGAACAATCCAATAAACCATTAGGCCTGCCATAAATTAGTAAGTTCTGTATCATACATCATCTTTTCTTCCAAGGGAAGTGTACAACTAAAAGTGTTCCCTAAGGTTCTTCCCCTTAGAAGGGTTTTCCTTCACCACTATCCTTCAAAGCAATCTCTGAGTAGAGTCAAATGCAATGGTCATTTACATATAGCTGATGCCAGCATAACATGCATAACTATTCAAACACCAGGCTGTGTTTTCTCCTCCACTGTTAATTGGTCATAGAGAATTTCAAATGTCCAACGAGAGAGATGTAGTGAAAGAGTAGATGACCATGGGACATCTGGTACACACGTGTCTTATTCCTTCTAGCTTAAGGTCTAATTTGCATGATGTCATTAGAGCAATCAACTAACATTGGAGTAATATTCCAAATGATACCAACACCTTCAAGAACCCTCTCTGACAATAATAGGAGAATGATCAGGGAAATTGTATCAACATTTGAGTTTCCAGAGAAGAAGATTCTGTGATGAAGAGCAGCATGTAGAAAGCTCGTTAGGGAGTGCTATGAGGATCAAGTCTATTTGGAGGTAGTGAGTTAAGCAGGATCTGGAAGAAGAAATTGGATGACAGAACAGTTACAACAAGGCCTCGCCAAACTCACAGGTTGCTCTGAACCAGGAATGAGATTCCAGAATTGTCCCAAGTGGACTGACAACCAATCATTGGATGCAAACTGACATAGAGAGTGAGTATGGCTTTGGGTATGTCAGCTCTCTTTAGCCAAGGACATTACAAAATTGGCAGAATTAGGAGAAATGTCAGACAGCAACACTCCTAACAGTTGGGGGAGTTGACTTGAATAAATCTTTCTGTCCTGAAGAGGGGTATATGGTGTCATACATAGCAGATTTGACATCCACCCATAAGCCATGTCCATTTCCATGATTCATTTGGGTTCTGGGAGAAGCTCCTTCAGGACTTTGGTGGACTTCTTATCCTGTGGGCCTCATATCAGAGGAAAGTTAATGGGATGAATTACAACACCTGCTACTGTAATGGGTAGTGAGACCACAACTGGTACTCATATCCCTCCTCTACCACTTTAGTTGACAACTCTGCTTGCCTAGTTGGTTTAGCTGATAAGGTGACTTAGACCCTCATCATGAGCACTCCATTTCCTTGCATTCTATGCTCTTCTCAAGCCGTGGCTGTTGCATTTGTCCATTTACCATCAAAATTGGTTAAGGGAGTTCTAAAAGTCACCCATGAGGATCAACTGGTGCCAAATTGTATCCTTCTTACTCTCACCGTGTAATGGCAGTCATACATCTTCTTAATAATCAATTACCCCTGGCACAATGGTGATTCCTTTTCTTCCCTGTTTGTTCTTGGTGCAAGAAGCCTGAATTTCCTGGCAATAGCTATAGACCAACATTTAATGGGATTCTTGTTGTGTCCATGATGGAAATGTTTCCTCTTGTTATTGAAAACAAGACTTGTAAACCCATAGTTCCCAGAGTTCAAATGATGAGAAGCTCAAATTTACTAACCATACCCTCATTCCTGGGCCCATGTATGCTATATAATGGAGACACAGCAGCAAATTTTATAAATACATATACATATATATAAATGTAATATCAAAATATCGTTTCCAATCTGGTGCTTCTGATGCAACTGCAGTAAACCATTCCATTGCTCTATTAGACCAGGAGATTCTGGGTAGTATAGTATGTTATAGGGCCAGTAGATCCAGTGGTCATGTGCCAAGTTCCACCTTTCCTTTTCTTTAATGTGGTTCCACAGTATGTTGTGATGTCTTGCGGCATCCCATGGCTATATATTAATTACTCTGTAATCCTTTGGAAATGATTGATTCAGAACCTAAAGGTTTGTGTTGTTATTATCCAATTGGTGGTGCTTGCTATAAGTTTCTAATCTTTTCTCTTCTCACTACCAATTTTTCTAATATCAGAAGGTATGCCATGCTGAATAGTTCATGTAGAAGGGCTATTTGCATAAAGTCTGGAGCTGCAAAAAGTCTTTTGCAGATCTGCATCCTGCTCAAAGTTTACAGTCTTTCATGTCTTTCAGTACATGGGTTATAGAGGTATTCCTGGTGTATAATGTTTCCTTGAGAAACTGAAGAAATCTACCAGGTATTGTGCTTCCTTAGTGACAGGAGGTACAAGATGCAATAATTTTTCCTTTACTTTTAAAAGGATGTCTTGGCTTTCCCCAGAACTTTGAACTTGTAAAAAATTTTTAAACTTTATTTAGGAATAACTGACTAACACAGTTGCATATAATTTAAGTATACAATGTGATGATTTGATATTATGAAATGAAGATCAAGAAAATTAACACATCCATCACCTCACATAGTTCATTGTGCATGTGTGTGTTTGTATTTGGTGAGACTAACATCCACTCTCGACATCTTTCAAGTATACAGGACTATATTATTAACTATAGTCGCCACACTGTACATTAGATCCTCTTAATTTATTCCTATAATAACTGAAAGTTTGTACCTTTTGATCTACATTTTATCATTCACCCTTCCCCCAAGGCTCTGGCAGCCACCATTCTATGCTCTGGTTCTATAAAACTGACTTTCCTCCCCTTAGATTCCACATATAAGTGATACCATGCAGTTTTTGTCTTTCTCTGTCTTGGCTTATTTCACTTAGCATAATGCACTCCAGGCTCATCCATGTTGTTCCAAATGGCAGGATTTCCTTTTTATGGCTGAATAATGGTCCATTGTGTGTATATATGCACATTATTTTCCTTATCCATTCATCTGTTGAATGGCGTTTACATTATTTCCATATCTTAGCTAATGTGAATAATGCTGCAATGAAGATGAGTGTGTAGATAACTCTTCAAGATAATGATTTCATTTCCTTTAGATATATACCCAGAAGTGGGATGGCTGCATCATATGGTAGTTTTAGTTTTAATTTTTTGAGGAAGCTTCATAGTGGATGTACCAGTTTACGTTCCCACCAACACTGCACAAGTGTTCTCTTTTCTCCATGTCCTTGCTAGCATTTATCTCTTTTCTTTTTGATAATAGCCATTTTTTTTTAAAGATTTTATTTTTTCCTTTTTCTCCCCAAAGCCCCCCGGTACATAGTTGTATATTCTTCGTTGTGGGTCCTTCTAGTTGTGGCATGTGGGACGCCGCCTCAGCGTGGTCTGACGAGCAGTGCCATGTCCGCGCCCAGGATTCGAACCAACGAAACACTGGGCCGCCTGCAGCGGAGAGCGCGAACTTAACCACTCGGCCACGGGGCCAGCCCCGATAATAGCCATTTAAACAGGTGTAAGGTGATGTCTCATTGTGGTTTTGATTTGCATTTCCCAGGTGATTGGTGATGTTGAGCACTTTTTCATATACCTATTGACCATTTGCATGTCTTCTTTGGAAAAATTTCTATTCAGATCCTTTGCCCCCTTTTTAATTGTATTGTGTTTTTCACTATTGAGTTGTATGAGTCCCTTGCATATTTTGGATATAATCCCTTATCAGATACATAGTTTGCAAGAAAACCTCCATTCTGTAGATTGTCTTTTCATTTATTGATTGTCTCCTTTGCTATGCAGAAGCTCTTGAGTTTGATGTAGTCCCAATTGTTTATTTTGGCTTTTGTTCCTTTGCTTTAGGTGTCTTATCCAAGAAATAATTGCCAAGACCAATGTCAAAGAGAGTTTTCTTCTAGGAGTTTTATGGTTTCAGGTCTTACACTTAAGTCTTTGATCCATTTTGTGAACTCCTAAAATTTTTAATGACATGGCACTTCTTCATTCTTCATAGAATTTATTCCCTCCCTTGAAAGCACGTGTATATTACCAAAGCATCCAATGTACTTACCATTGCCTCCTCATCTTGTGTGATAGGATGATATCATCCATATAATAGACAATTATGATGATCTGTAAAATATCCAGATGGTCCAGATCTCTTCAGATTATATCATGACAAACAGTAAAACTGTGAATGTATACTGTTTTCCATTTCATGTAAATGTTGTTTCTGTTTCTCCTTTCTGAAAGAGATGGAAAAGAAAATTTATCAGATCAGTCGTAATATCATATACCCGAGGCTATGCTAATCTTCTCTGACAGTGATACCACCTTTCTTAGCAGCTGCAACTAAGACTAATACTGGATTGAGTTACAATAGTCCATTGTCATTCTCCAGGTTCTGTCTGGCTTTGTAGGGGCCACACTGGTGAACTAAATAGAGATATGATGGGAATAAACTTTCCTGTATCTTTTGTGTATATTTTTGCTACAACACCCTTACAAAATGTAATATACTTTTTGAAATGCTATCTTGGCCTGAGGATGGGACTGTTTCAGTACCTTCTCCTCTACAATAGCTGTAATCCATGGAACTAGGAAACAGTGTGGGAATTGCACCAACTGCTAAGTACATCCATTCAAATTATACGTTCAGGAAATGGTGTAATGATGACTGGGGTTTGTCACCCAGAGAACCTGCTGTGCAGCAGACCTAGACCAAGACTTCATATATACCTAACTCCCACATGCTAGGATTGAAACAAAAGTTCATGATGACCCTTGAGAAATCTGGGTGTATATAACAACTCAGACACTGTGTCCAACAATCCTCAAAACGTTGTGACATTCCTTTTGTTCCTTGTGTATGGTTACGCAAATAAAGGGTCACTAGTACCTTTGGAAAAAGTACTGGGAGAATCATTGTCATGTACCCTTACTGAGCTGTTGCCCAGTCCTTCCTCCTGGTATTTTTATTAAAACAGTCTTGGTGATGACATGTCCCCCAGCCCCTCACAGAAGAACAGAGTTAGGGATTATCTGCATAGGTTACACATAATAGATTCATTCAAATATATTCTTAAGGTTTTGGACTCCTTCCTCTACAGTATTTCAGAGCAATTCTGGCATTTCAACTTCCTTCATAGTAGTGAGTGCCTAGAACAAAATTCCTGGTTGGTTTTACATATACAATAAGTGTTTGTAAATTCATTAATCCCATAAATACTGGGGTTTTACAGATATGGGGTCACCAGAAGAAGGCCCACAAATAGAGATTATTTTCAAGTAAAGGAGTTGTTCTGATATCTTTTATCACCAGAGATGCGCTGTAGTGCAGAAGTGAAGATAACAGATCCAAACCGGAAGAATTTATGTCTAGGGTTATTACCTAATAGATTTTGAGAATATTTAACATCTTTGTGCCTCAGACTCCTCCTCTGTAAAATGAGGATAATGAGAGTATTTATTTCGTAAATTTCAAGGTAGCACTTAGCACCTAGACTGTAAAAATCACTGTGTGAATTACATCAATTATTACCTCCTCTAGGACACAAATGTTGAGAAACAATCATTACTCCATTGCTTCATGAAGGAAACTTCAATTAATAGGTTCCTTTCTGTTCTTTAGTAACCATGTTAAATAACAGGCTGAACAATTTCTGGAAAAAGAGAAGCTTCACATATATTTTATGAATATTTCATTTTATATTTGCTGAAATTTTCAAATTTTTCTTTCTGTGAGAGGTAACTTAAGCAGAATACACAATTCAACAATCACATTCGTTTCCCACAAAAGAGATAACATCATTAATTGTAAGTATTTGGGGAGATTTCAGTCCTACAGAGTAGAATTTCATCAAGATCTTTCTCAACACCACAGTAGATAGAGGAATTCTGTTTAATAATGAATTTTAAACATTTTTTTTCATGACTATAGCAATGGTTTAAAATTTGGTTTCCATAGGACAGGAACAAGGAATTGTATGATAGTGGTAGAAATTAGGAAATATTTAAAAATGATAAAGAAGTAATAAATACTAATGACACTTTACTAGGAAGAAGAAATACAAATGAGAGGTGCAAAGCTCTCTCTTCAAACAAACCTACAGGAAAGATCTGAAAGAGTGGAATATGAGCAGAAATTCAAAGACAAATCTCATTTGAAAGAGAAAAGGCACTGACTTGGCAACCAGAGTCATGCTTTCTGGCGCCTGGTGCTCTCTGGTGATTTCTGGCTGGATGCCCTTGGACATAGTACAGTCACCCCTCAATTCCTGGGTTTTATCATGTGCAATTCATGGGATTAGAACAAGTGGTGTTAGTAATCCATCCTAACTTTAAATTCTAAAATTCTAACATAGATTAACAATTTCCCAGACTGTCAGTTAGAGGAGCCTGATAAGGAGGCAAAATATGTAGAAAATGGGGAAATAAGAAGAAAACAGAGTTGAAACAAAGAGAATTATAATTAAGATAGGTAATAAGTAGATGAAAGTAATATGAATGCAGAGTTTGTCGATCAATAGAATAATCTGTCCAATGTAGGAAAATATTAAATATTATTATTTTCTCAGTTACATGGCACTATCCTAGACCATGTAGGCTGCAAAGAATATATAATTTGGCTTTAAGCACTTTGATGTTCAGAGTGTCAAAGAACATCACTTGTAATTTAATGGTGAGGTTGATACCATAATTTAATGGAGAGTAGATTTCTAGGCATATAACATGGCTTAAGTCTTGAGTATTTCTCTGAAATTGCATGACGTCTTTTCTGCAACCAGCAAGAGGGAGACTCTATAGTTCCATGTCTTCACAGCCATCCATTATGAAATCTTCCTGGCATGAACAAGACGAACACACAGTCTCCTCATCGCCACTTTCATCTCTTTGTTCCTGAATGTATAGATGACTGGATTCAGAAAAGGAGTGATAAATGCATCAAAAATAGCAAGATATTTATCCAGGTGTGATGCGGGAGAAGGCCATGTGTAGAAAAACATCAGAGGCCCGAAGAACAAAACCACCACAGTGATATGAGCTGACAAAGTGGAGAGAGCCTTGGAAGATCCACCAGAAGAATGTTTCCAAACAGTGAACAGAATGAAGATGTATGAAATGACCAGCAAGGCAAAGGATCCCACAGAAATGAGCCCACTATTGACAGTGACCATGAACTCCAGTTCTTGGGTGTTTGTGCAGGCAAGTCTGAGGAGCCGAGGAAGGTCACAGTAAAAACTGTCCAATACATTAGGGCCACAAAAAGGCAAATCTACCACAAAAACTAATTGAACTAAGGAATGGATAAGGCCAATGATCCAGGAAGTGACTAAAAAGTATAGACAAATTCTTGGACTCATGATGGTCACATAGTGGAGAGGTTTACATATGGCCACATATCTGTCAAAGGCCATGGCAATGAGTAGCACCATCTGAGTGCCCCCAACAGCATGACTGCAGAATATCTGGGTAATACAGCCACAAAAGGAGATTGCTTTGTGCTTCTTGAAAATATCATAAATCATTTTAGGGGCTATGATTGAGCAAAACAACATATCAATGACTGAGAGGTTGGTCAGGAGGAAATACATGGGGGAGTGTAGATGAGCATCCAGGGTTACAGTGAACACAATGACAAGGTTTCCCATTATGCTTTCAAAGTAGAACAAAAAGGAGAGGACAAAAAGGAGAAGCTGGATCTCCCATGTGTTGATGAGTCCCAGGAACACAAACTCTGATACTATGGAGTGACTCCTTCTATTCATTGTCTCAAACACCAGAACCAGTTTTCATGTTATCTAAAGGACAAAGAAAATGGATGAGTTGCCTAGACAAGCATTAGTGTTCAAGAAAGAAAGCCCCCAGTTCATGAAAACAATTATCATATTAACATCTCATACAGCCAAATAATCTTCATCACATGCATATCTAACTTCTACTTAAAGGAGTCAGCTGGTTCCCATATGGCACAATGGTTTTCAAAGCTACTACTACTAAATTAATTCTATCTCTGGATCTATTTCCCTCCTGCCTTCTTTTACTATTACACGGATATTTCCTATTTCCTCTTTCCCAGAGTGTTCAACTTCAATAACGTAGAAGATTATCTTCAAACACTTTTGACTGTGACTTCTTATGAATGGATATGATTTCAACCATTCGTTTGAGCCAGCTAACCGTTCCTCATGCACAGCATACGATTTTCAAAGTCTTTGTTCTGTTATTCATATTGCTCAATTAGACTTCAAAATTTTTCTTCCTTTCAATTTTTGAAATTTCTCAAATTCTATTCTCCATTTCACAAAATCCTAAACATCTAAACATCTCAGCTCAAACGCTCCCTCATCAGTGAAATCCTCCAAATCTGCCCATCTCTATACTCCCTCTGCACTGTTAGCATTTATTTCACTCTGCCTCTCATGATGATACAAATTTCCATCTTAATTAAAATGGAGCTACTTGGGTAAAGGAATCATATTCAGTTCATATGAATAACACCCCCTCCATCACTAATGCAACCAGTTGTTTAATGAGTGTTTCACACTTATTGAATGAAGGAAGAAATTCATGAGACTGAAGAATGAATCTGGAGTCAAGAGAGTATATCATAATTCAGTAAGGTTCACATTAACAGTATGTTTTGTGTTGCCAGTCAGGAATTATCAGAGGACCCCAAGTCTGATTCCCACCATTGTTTAACTACACAAAGTTAGATGTGCACAATAAAATTCTGTCATCAAAGGAATATGGAGTACTAATTATTGATTTAAAATAGTCAATAAAAGGCCTTTGATATGTTTCAAAATGGGAAAAGATCATTTATTTGATAAATGATGCTCACTTGCTCACCAAATATCTCAATTTCTACCATAAAATGTGTGATGAACTGAGACAAATAATCTCTTCCTCTAATATACGTATATATTCATATGTACGTATATACACACATTCATTGGATCCTCAAAGATAAGAACTCTGCCACATAAAGGCTGTCTCATTTCTTTTTCAAAATACATTTGGAATGGTTAAAAGAGTGACAGAAATAAAATGCTGGTAAAAAGAGCCAGACTGTGTATGTGTCTGGAAATGAGAAAAGGTGATTATTGAGTTATAAAATTCAGAAAAAGAATGAAAGGACAGTAGTCAGATCCCAGCACGGGGATGTAAAGACAAAATTACAAGTCTTCAAGGATTAAAAATTGCTGGAGATAAATGATCTGAGGTCCACTGTTCAATGTGGGGTTCCTGACTTAGTACAATATCCATGCTTTACGAGTGAAATAATTTATATAGAAAGAGTTATAGGAAGTGACCTGCCTATTTTCACAAAAGTGTTTGGTGGGAGAGTTTGTACTGGGATCAAAAGCCCTTGCTTGAAAGCTCTTTGCATTAAATAGCCTTTGTATTAATTTCCTATTTTCTACTGTAATAACTTATCAGAAATTTAGTGGCTTAAAAAAACACAAATGTATCATCTCACTGTTCTGGAGAAGGCCAAAATGTGTGTTCTGAGCTAAAATCAAAGAATGGGCAGAGCTGCATTCCTTCTGGAGGATCTAGGAGATAATCCATTTCGTTGCCTTTTCCAAGGTTGCCTGCATCCTTAATTCATGACCCCTTCCTCTCTTTTCAAAGTATATCACTCTTAACTCTGATTCTGTCATCACATCTCTCTGACTCTGACCTTCCTGCCTTGCTCTTTTAAGGATACTCATGATTACATTGGGCTCACCCAGATAATCCAGTATAATTTCCCATCTCACAATGTTAATTATGTCTGCAAAGTCTCTTTTGTCATGTAAGGTAACATAGTCAAAGGTCCAGAGATCAAGACATGGACATTTTGGGGGGCCATTATTCTGTATACCACAACTTTCTTACGTGAGAACAAATATTTTAGGAGAAAAAGGAAAATTTTAAAACGGGGCAATGAATCTGACAGAGGACATTTCAGATAGCCTGTTAAGAAGATGGATGAGATATTGAAGGAGGCAGGATAGATAGTGCATCCTGACTTTTTCCATGGCACTACACATAAGTGACTTCTTACTCCAACTACATTGAGGAACAAATCTGAACAACTCATGTCCACTGATAATAGGGAACCTATGATAATCAGCCACCCAATATGTTCTTGGACAAGTAGGTATATAATTGACTCCTGAGTGGTTCTCTGAATGGTTTTTGTTCATTAATTAAATAAATACTCTTGTGTTTCCAGAATACCAGGCAAAATTTCAGGCATAAAAGCATAGACAAGAATTCCTGCTTTGTGGAGTCCATCTTCATGACAGAAAATGCAATTTTGGTCTGTTACATACAGATCTTCTTTGTCCAGAAAAGATAAGAACACTTGAAGAAATACTATAGTCATCAAATTCCTGGGGAGTGTCAAACACTCTGCTTGCTTCTAGCTGAGTTTCCACCTTCATGAAGTCTCGTCTCAGTATTCTGACTTTTTCCTTTATCTGAAATTTTACATCTCTAATTTCTATCACCCTAATTTTTCAGTGGCTGTCTAATAAATATGTATGGGTTTTATTGCCTCAAAATATATTATAAAACACTTGGGGCAGGTTTCATGTATCCTAATTCTTTGTGCTGATTGAAAAGTAGCTAAAAAATGATGCTTAGATTTCTTGGTTTTGCCACTCATTCATTCAACAAATATTTATGCAGCATCTATAAAATGCCTATTACTCTGCTAAGCTTTATAAAGATGAAAAATTAATAGATATCAATTATGTGGAATAAAGTAATGAAATAAGAACTTAAAAATACATAAAATGGAACTCTAAGATTATCAGAACTGTTTTAAGCAAGAGTTGTATAAACCATTTTATGACTGATAACTAAAAATCCATGCCATGAACTATGAACTAACTAATCAAAATTTCTGTAGGAATGAGCAGAGAAATAAGGCAAAAAGACTTCCTTCTGATCACTAAGGGAAAAAGTGCTTCTAGCCAAATGTTTTTTAAGGCTTCTATGAAGTAGGAATAACAATGAGAATACACTAGGAAGTGAAAATACAAGTGATGCTTCCTCCAAATTGAAATTTGAATAGCAAAAAAATCCAAATGAGAATAGCAAAAGAAATGATGGTAAACTTGATAATGAATTTATAAGAAGTAGAGTTACTCAAATCAGAACAGGACTTGTTGGGTCATTCAGAAAAAAAATATACGTGATTCAGCGTAAAGTTTACATAAAGACAGAGTCTAGCCATAGGGAAAGAAGAACATTCTTTTAAAAAATAAGTTAAATATATTATTTAAATCAGAAAGAAAATTGATAGAAAGATGAGTAAAATGAAGGCAAAGCAAATTGGATTATTGAAAGCAGCAGGAGACCAAGCTGGTCAGTTAGATGGAAAATTATGAGAAAGAGAAGAAATGACAGCCTGGGAGTTTGTTCAGATGTGCAGTCTTAAAAGCTCCAGAGCACAAAATGATTTCCTACTAGCACCTGGCATTAGAGTTGCCTTCTTTTAGGCTAACAGACTGCATTCCCTAGTTTTACTTACGTAACGAAGGGAAGGATGCTCCGTTAGCTGTTACAGACAAACAAGTTACCAGATGACTTTCTTAGCTGAGATCTTATGGATGCAAGAAATTAGCATTTTGACGATGATGAAATAAGTGATCCATTTTAAACCTGATTCATTAGCCAAGAAGGATTAGCTTGGATATGTTGCTATAGAAGACAGGTAAACAGCAGATGAGCTCAGCAGGAATGGGGTAGGCTCCAGGAATGAGAGCTAAACCTGAGAAAAGGAGAAATGTCATCAAAGACAAAATGTACTTACTTTACAATCCGTTAAACAGCAAAGAAGACAAAATAATAGAAAGAGCAAATAGCAGCAGATCTAGAAACTTACCCAGCTCCTGTCTTAAGTCTTCAAATTTCTTGACGATCTGTCTAATGGCTCTGAGTCATATTCTCTGAATGGCTTCCAGGGGGAGATGTTAGGTTCTGGGTGCTTGGTCGCTTTGAGACATCCCAGACACTCCACGGAAATGGTGCTGTTCTCCTATGACCATTGCCATTAGAAGATATTCCACTTTGAGTTCTCTACTTCTGGTCTAGCTATTACTCACGTGAATTATAATGACATGAATTAGAGCCATCATTTATTTAGACTACTTAAATGATCTAGATATGTGACAAATTCAGCTTCTGCAGTGTTTGATGCAATCATCATTTAAATGTCTTGATCTATATGGAATTAGAATTGGGCAACCCCTTAGAATAGATTCATGGTAATTTTACCTTTTAAAATTTTGAAAAAAAAGAGAGATACTCATTATCCCTAATAATAAAATCACTCAAGCTGGAAAAGATCTAAAAATATGTTCTGACCTAGTTCTTTTCTTTTCTTTTCCATCCAGGATATGTCAGTTCTTCTACAGTTTACAAAGTTTGAAAATTCATTTTCTTCCTTGGCTTCTTATTTTTTATTAACATAATAGTTCAAAAGTTTTCCTTACAAAAGAAAATCTCTCATCATTTCAATTAAGCTGATGTCCACTTAATTCTTTCTCTGTGAATTGAAAGAAGTTGTCAGCAACTCTCTCAGATAAATGTTTAATATTCTTGAACTTGGTAAAAGCAAATAAAATCACTCATCATCTGTACACTCTATTTTTAATCACCTAAATTCTTTTAGCTTTTCCTCATAGGTCCATCTTGTATCCCTTTATTTTTGTCACTCTGTCTACCAACCCCCTTTCACCATGAAACATCTCACTGTAATGACCTAGAAAAAAACCCTAATAAATGTTTAAAAAACATAGACAAAAACAGGAGGATTGACTGTTGGTTGATAACATTACAGATTCAGTTTCCTATTTTTTTTCTCTTCATTCTTCTATCACCGAATTTTAACTGACACTACATTATTTTAGATTAGGGTGAGTTCCATTCCTAGGTATTTTTCTTCTAAGCAAGTTTTCAATCATCCTTCTCCACCGTGATTCTATGAAATTGGGGTTTTATTTTTTAAAACTTCACTTATTACTGGTACCTAATGTACTTTCTCCTCTTTATTTCTTAGTCCTTTAAAGAAGAAGTAAAGCAGACAACAAGCTTGTTATGAGAACAGTACACATATTTGTTTTACTTTCAGTGCTAATATATTTCCCTAAAAATCCCTAGGTGTAGTTCACAACTCAATCTGCTTCCTAATCCTGACCACAGCGTAGATGCTAGAGTGTGCAATGTATCTTCAGTTGCACCTTTGGACGTCCACGTCATTTCCAAGTCCTAGTTACAAATTAAGGTTAATGCCTTTTCTCCATATCCACAACCACTCACATTTATTTTCCTGTGTGCCCATCATCTCACCACCGCTACTTGTTTCCTTTTGCTTCCAGGGCAAAGCTTAATTGATATGTACAAAAAGCAAACCATTACCTGAGTTTTCCTTGTCACCGAAGTTTATCTAGTTTAATATCTTGCTCCTGTTGTCAATGGACCCCATCCTTCCTCTGTAGCTATTCACAGTCTATCATCTCAAGCACACAGAGGTATATAAAATGTTTCTATAAGAGGAAAAAATACCTAATTAACTGCACTGGAGGATAGTGACCATAATGTTACAGTGACCTGGGACTGCAGAACTACAGTTAATTAGTCAAGGAAATTGTCTCCTAAAAATATATTCGTTTTGATTAAAGGAAAAAGGAGAAATATTGGGGCTGGCCTGGTGGCATAGTGGTTAAGTTTGCACTCTCCACTTCTGCAGCCTGGAGTTCACAGTTTCAGTTCCCAGGCCTGGACCTATGTATCACTCATTAAGCCATGCTGTGGCGGTGTCCCACACACAAAATAGAGTTGGCACAGATATTAGGTCAGGGCCAGTCTTCCTCACAAAAAATGGGGAAATGTTAATAATAGGTACAATGGAATCTTTAAGAAAAACAACATCTGTCATTTTTTTTGCCAATTTAAATCCTGTGATGATGAATGAAAGCATCCCTGGGTAATTCGATAATATTCAACTTCTAAGAAATTCATACAAGTTACATGTAATAGCCTAATAAATGTCAATTTTCACTATACGTAAATAAACTAACCAAGTAAAAGAATAAGCTTCAAAAACTTAACTTAAAAAATAGCTTATTATGTGACTATAATTAATAACAATAATAATAACAAATTTACCACGTTGTAATAAGTACTTTGAAGACACAGATCTGTCTAATATTTGCTTCTTCCAAAGCAACTTGTGCAGTTTCCTGCAATAAGGGGGCCTACTATTTACTTGTTGAACTTAACAGAAGAATCCAATCATTGAAATAATTCCATTGTCCCTTACTGTGCTTGCCATTTGGAGGTAGGAATAGTATAAATAAGGAGGTTCACTTCAAAATATTATGAGGAAGTAACAAGACATTTCCTTCTGTTTTTTTTAGCTTTAGGCGCATGAGACTGAGGTGATGATATTCCTCAGTCCATGGTACATTATCAACATTGGTATATAGAGGGCCCCTCTCTTGTTTACTGGTTTGTTCTCTTTAATCTCCAGTCTCCATTTACAGTCTTTTTACCTCCGAGGCAACCATTCTAGTGTTTTTAAAACATATCCTGTTGTTGTATGTGTTCACATAAAAATGTATACTGTTTTCTATGCATATACATATAAAATATTATTATACATGCCATTCTAGTTTTTTTTCACTTATCCTGTGTTGCTATGTGTACATCTAGTCTATTATTTCCAAATGCTGCATAGTAATCCATGGTGTGTATGCAATGCCTTTTCCTGTCTGATCACCCAAAGGCAGACACCTAGATTTTCTCTAAGTTTTTCAGGGCCACTGCATGTGATTGCATGTGATTGGACAAGCATTGGATGATTCTCTAACTTCTCCAACCCCACATCCCAATAATGTTAATATTCAGCTGGAACATGGCTGTGTGATAAAACTGGTTGTTAAAATTCTAAACTATGTGCGTATTTGTTAGAATATAACTACAGTCACAAGTCCCTTGAGGTTCCACTGCCACCCAAGTTAATTTCCCAGAGTTCCTTATGAATCAGCACCTAAATGTTAACACCTGGAAAAGCAGGGGTCTCCAGGACCCTGCTCCAACTCTATGGCAAGCATCTGTTCTGATGGCTCAGTGCATATACCATACAGTTATTTCATATCTGGAATCCTTCCCTGTGTTAAAAGCAACACTACAATGAACACCCTAATACATGTCTCCCTGAAGATCAGCACTGACCATGATCACGCCCCAGGATGCCTTAAGAAGCTCTGACATTTTAATTAGTAATTATTATATTACTTGCTCTTTAGTAGCATAGAAAAAATAAAGCAAATGGATGATCTAAATGAGAAGTAAATTCCAGCACTGGAAATAGTATCTGGGTGGAAAAATACAATTTTTCTCTGCTGTCCTGAACCCCAGGCTGAGGTTACGGAGTATAGTCATTAATTAACCTGTGTTGCTGTGGTAACAGTTATGTTTCAACATTCATGACAAAATATTCAAATGCCCACTCAAGAAGAATTATAATGGAGAGCCTAGATAAAATGTTGGGCACTAGGAGCTGGCTAAGGCGATTACACTACCAAAGACCCTCTAATGAAAAGTGTTGAGAAAAACTAAGCGTTAATAGACAGAGATTTGAGATACAAACACCAAATCTAAAGGCATACGATCAGGAAACTCAGAAATAGAAGATCAAGAGTTCCATACGCATAGAAGAAAAAGTAACTGAATCAAAGAAGGAACAAGGGAAGAGGAACATAAGCAATCATGTACACAGCTTGCCTTTATAGTCCAACCAAGATGGGATGGAGTTGAAATAAACTCTTGCTTAGACCTCCAATAAATATATAAATTACATATGCAAAATCATGATAAACCATCATCAAGTCCTTAGAAAACTTGTGGTTGACTACTCAAGTAGGAAGAAACAACTCAAATGGTAGAAGAAACATCTAATAGATGTCTTTTCTTTTATTAGGATCAGATAATAGAATAACTGAGCAAGTTTAACATCACTAGTGATGACATGAATATTACCTACTCCCCGAAAAAAGCTACTTCACCTCTTTGGTATTCTTTACAAAAACCTGGAATCCCTGTCTAATTATCAGGAAAAACTTCAGACAAACCCAAATTGAGGGGCATTTTACAAAATACCTGACCAATACTCTTCAAAGCTGTCATAGCCATGATAAACAAGGTAAGACTGAGAAACTCACAAACCAGAGGAGACTAAGGAGACATGATAACTAAATGTCACGTGGTATCCTGGAACCACTCTGAAACAGAAAAAGGACATTAATGGAAAAGCTGGTGAAATCTGGGTAAAGTCTAGTGTTTAGTTAATACTTACGCATGAGGGTCAATTACTCATGTTTGGAAACATGAGATAACGTTAGAGGAAATGGAAACTAAAAGTAGGTGAGGGGTATATGGGAACTCTCTGGACTATCATTGTAACTTCTCTGTAAATCTAAAATTCTTCCAAAATAAAAGCTTTCCTTAAAAAAATAGGATCAGAGAAAGAAATGTAAAATAGGGCTGAATAGACTTACTAAGTGAATGTCACTCATGAACATTTGTTGAAAGTCTGCTATTTGACAAATGGACATTCAAGATACAAGGTGCCTGATCTAAGGGTGCATGTCAGTGAAAAATTGACAGTCCAAAGGAGACGTGGGACTCAGCAACTGAGGGAATAAGATCTGAAAGGACAGAAGACAGCAAAGGGCCAGGAGTCTGTCAACCTAGATTCTCGATTTGGATCTTCCATCTATTTCTTTTATGATGTTGAGCCTATTAGTTAATTTTCCAGTACCTGAGACTTTCTAAAAATAGAGAAACTTTAAGAGATAATTTATAATTTACTCTAAGATTCAAAAACGGGATGATCCTAATTGATATTTAATAATTGTCTAAGTAACTACATGTGCTATATAAGCTATATGACTACATGTGCTATATAATCTATATAACTACGTGTGTTATATTATTTTTCAGCACTACAGTACCTGTCTATACTCTGTATGATGCAGGGCTGGGTTCTACAAACTACATTTCTTTTTTGGCAGCCTGGCCATTAGAGGGCACTAGAGAGAGACTGCAAGTCTGGAGGCGGAAAAAGGGACTTTTGCTCCCTCCTGTTTGCTGTTTCAGGGCTTCCTCTCTGCTCACTGAGACTGTAAGCATCACCCAACCACACTCTTCACCTCAGCAAACTTGATTTCTTTCCAAAGCAGGAGCTGAATCTAGTTACAGTTTTTCCAGCACTGGAGGAACTCGTCTTATCACACTCTCCTCAGGAACACCTGCGTTAGCCAGCAGCACCCCTTCTCAGGGGCTGTGTCCCTGCCCCATAGGCCCTCCTCTAGGTTAGAGACACTAGCACCAGCCAAGCAGCATCCCCTCCTCAAATATTTGAGTTTCAACTCCACATGTCCTTCCTCCAAGCTTTTAATCATTTTTATGTTTTTAAGATGTAATAATTCTAACAGCTTTCCCTTATTTTCCATCTCTGGAGCCGAAAGGGGCTTCCTACAAATGCTATATCTGTGACATCTTAGAGTTCCTTCTTTTTAAAATAACTGGTTAGAAATTTATACTTAGTCAACAAATCTTTATATCAAACTTTCTCTGTTCAAAAAAACTGATATGGTTTCTGTCTCCTTACTGGACCCTGAAAAAGCCAGATTAAGAATAAACCAATGAGGGAAGCTAATAGATAATGAGCTGAAAAGATAGAAATTGAATCAGCTAATAGTAAGACAAATCAGATGAAATAAAATTTAACATTATCTTTTTAAAAATTAATTGATTTTTGATTGCAGTAACACTGGTTACTGCAAATTATATAAATTTCAGGTGTACATCATTATATTTCGATTTCTGTGTAAATTACATCATGTTCACCCCCCAAAGACTAACTACAGTCCATCACCACACACGTGCCTAATTACCCCTTTCACCCTCCTCCCTCCCTCCTTCCCCTACGGTAACCATGAATCCAATCTCTGTCTCTATGTGATCTTTTGTTGTTGTTTTTATCTTCTACTTATGAGTGAGATTGTACGATATTTGGCTTTTTCCCTCTGACTTATTTCGCTTAGCATAATACACTCAAGGTTCATCCATGTTGTCACAAATGGCCGGATTTCATCATTTCTTATGGCTGAGTAGTATTCCATTGTGTATATATACCACTATTTCTTTATCCATTCATCCTTTGATGGGCACCTAGGTTGCTTCCACGTTTTGGCTATTGGGTATAATGCTGCAGTGAACATACGGATGCGTGTATCTTTATGCATTTATATTTTTGAGTTTTTTTGGATAGATACCCAGCAGTGGAATAGCTGGATCGTATGGTAGATCTATTCTTAATTTTCTGAGGAAACTCCATACTGTTTTCCATAGTGGCTGCACCACTTTGCTCTCCCCCTAGCAGTGTATGTGGCTTCCCTTCTCTCCACATCCTCTCCCACCTCTTATTATTATTACCTCTCTTGTTAATTATAGCCATTCTGATGGGACTGAGGTGATATCTCATTGCAGTTTTGATTTGCATTTCTCTGATAGTTAATGATGTTGAACATCTTTTCATGTGCCTGTTGGCCATCTGTATATCTCCTTTGGAGAAGAGTTTGTTCAAATCTTTTGCCAATTTTTTAATTGGCTTGTTAGTTTTTTTGGTTGTTGAGATGTATGAATTCTTAATATATTTTGGATATTAACCCCTTATCAGATATATGGTTTGCAAATATCTTATCCTAATTGTTAGGTTGTATTTTCCCTTTGTTGATGGTTTCCTTTGCTGGTACAGAAGATTTTTAGTTTGATGTAGTCCCATTTGTTTATTTTTTCTGTTGTTTCCCTTGCCCGGTCAGACATGGGACTTGAAAATATGCTGCTAAGACCGATGTTGACGAGTGTACTGCCTATGCTTTCTTCTAGAAGTTTCATGGTTTCAGGTCTTGTATTAAAGTCTCTAAACCATTTTGAATTAATTTTTGTGTATAGTGAAAGGTAATGTTCTGTGTTCATTCTTTTGTATGTGGTTGTCCAGTTTTCCCAAAACCATTTATTGAAGATATTTTCCTTTCTCCATTGTATGTTCTTGATTCCATTGCTGAAATTTAGCTGTCCATAGATGTGTGGGTTTATTTCTGGGGTTTGATTCAGTTCCGTTGATCTGTGTGTCTGTTTTTGTGCAGGACCAGTTTCACTTCTTTTCCAATATGGATCACTTTCATTTCTTTTTCTTGCCTGATTGCTCTGGCTAGGACTTTCAATACTATGTTAAACAAGAGTGGTGAAAGTGGGCATCCTTGTCTGGTTCCTGTTCTTAGAGGAGTAGTTTTCAAATTTTCTCCATTGAGAATGATGTTAACTGTGGGTTTGTCATATATGGTCTTTATTATGTTCTCATATTTTCCTTCTATACTCATTTTATTTAGAGTTTTTATCATAAATACATGCTGTATCTTGTCAAATGCTTTCTCTGAATCTATTGAGATGATCATGTGATTTTTAGTCTTCATTTTATTAATGTGGTATATCACATTTATTGATTTGCGGATGTTGAACCATCTGTGAATCCCTGGAATAAATCCCACTTGATCATTGTGTACGATCTTTTTTATGTATTGTTGTATTTGATTTGCTGGTATTTTGTTGAGGATTTTTGCATCGATGTTCATCAGTGATATTGGCCTGTAATTTCTCTTTTTGTGTTGTCCTCATCTGGTTTTGGTATCAGGGTAATGTTGGCTTCATAGAATGAGTTAAGAAGCTTCTCTTCCTCTTCAATTTTTTCATAGAGTTTGAGAATAATAGGTATTAAGTCTTCTTTGAATGTTTGGTAGCATTCACCTGGGAGGCCTTATAGTCCTGCACTTTCATTTTTTTGGAGGTTTTTGATTACTGTTTTGATCTCCTTACTGGTGATTGGTTTATTCACATTCTCTATTTCTTCTTGATTCAGTTTTGAAAGGTTGTGTGGTTCTAAGAATTTATCCATTTCTTCTAGACATCCAATTTGTTCATGTATATCTTTTCATAGAATTCTATTATAATCTTTTGCATTTCTGAGGTGTCCATTGTAACTTCTCCTCTTTCAGTTCTGATTTTATTTGTTTGAGCCTTCTCTCTTTTTTTCTTGGTGAGTCTAGCTAAAAGTTTTTCAATTTTGGTTATCTTTTCAAAGAACAAGCTCTTGGTTTCATTGATTCTTTCCATTGTTTTTCTAGTCTCTATTTCATTTATTTCTGCTCTGATTTTTAAAATTTCCTTCCTTCCACTGATTTTGGGCTTTGTTTGCTCTTCTTTTTCCAAGTTCCTTTAGGTCCACTGTTAGCTTGCTTATTTGAGATTTTTCTTGTTTGCTGGGGTAGGCCTATATTGCCATAAACTTTCCTCTTAGAACCACTTTTACCATATCCCATAAATTTTGGGATGTCGTATTTTCATTTCCATTTGACTCCAGGTATCTTTTTTATTTCTCCTTTGATTTCTTCACTGACCCAATTGTTCAGTAGCATTTTGTTTAATCTCCACATATTTTTGGCTTTGCTGACTTTCTCCCTATAGTGGATTTCTAATTTCATATCATTGTGGTCCGAAAACATGCTTGGTATTATTTCAATTTCCTCAAATTTATTAAGACATTTTGTGGCCTAATATGTGATCAATACTGGATAATGTTCCACGTGCATTTGAAAAGAATATGTATTCTGAGGTTTTTGGATGACATGTTCTACATATATCTACAAAGTCCATCTGTTCTAATGTGTTGTGTAAGGCCTATGTTTCTTTATTGATCTTCTGTTCAGATGATCTATGCATTGGTATAAGTGGTGTGTTAAAGTCCCCTGGTATTATTGTGTTACTATTTCTCTTTTCATGTATGTTAAAAATTGCTTTATATATTTAGGTGCTCCTATGTTGGGTATTTAGATATCTACAAGTGTTATATCCTCTTTTTGGATTGTTCCCTTTATCATTATATAGTGCCCATCTTTGTCTTTTGTTACAGTTTTGTTTTAAAGTCTATTTTTTCTATAAGTATTGCTATCTTGACTTTCTTTTCTTTGCCATTTGATTGGAATATCTTTTTCCATCCTTTTACTTTCAGTTTGTGAGTGTCTTCAGGTCTGAAGTGTGTTTCTTATATGCAGATATATATGGGTCTTGTTTTTCTTTAACCAATTGGCCACCCTATGCCTTTTTTTTTTAAGATTTTATTTTTCCTTTTTCTCCCCAAAGCCTCCCTGTACATAATTGTATATTTTTAGTTGTGGGTCCTTCTAGTTGTGGCATGTGGGATGCTGCCTCAGCATGGCCTGATGAGCAGTGCCATGTGCATGCCCAGGATCCGAACCAGTGAAACCCTTGTCCGCTGAAGTGGAGCACATGAACTTAACCACTTGGTCATGGGACTAGCCCCCAGCCTATGCCTTTTGATTGGAGAATTTAGTCCATTGATATTTAAAGTGGCTATTGATAAGAATGTACTTATTGCCATTTTGTTACCTTTTTTCTGGGTGTTTTAGCAGTTCCTCTCTGTTCCTTTTTTCTTCTCTTGCTCTCTTCCCTTCTGGCTTGATGGCTTTCTTTAGTATTTTGTTTGGGTTCCTTTCTCTTAATTATTTGTGTATTTATTATAGATTTCTGGTTTGTGATTACCATGAGGTTCATATATAATAATCTACATATATAGCAATCTATATTGTGTTGATGGTCTCTTTAGTTTGACCTCTTTCTAAAAGCTCTACTCCTTTATTCCCTTCCTCTCACATTTTATGTTTATGGTAAATCTGGCCTCTTATTTTGTGTGTGTGTATCCATTACCCTCTTATCATTGAAATAGGTAGTTTTAGTACTTTTGTCTTTTGACCTTCTTATTATCTTCATAGGTGGTTGATCTGCTACTTTTATTGTATTTTTGCCTTTACCAATGATTTTATTGCCTTTTTTTGAGATAATTTTCTTATTCCTATTTGTGGTCTTCTCTTTCCCACTTAAATAAGTCCCTTTAGTATTTCTTGCAAAACTGGTTTCTTGGTGATAAACTCTTGTAGTTTTTGCTTGTCTTGGAAACTCTTTGTTTCTTCTTCTATTCTGAGTGATAACCTTGTCAGGTAGAGTGTTCTTGACTATCGGTTTTTCCTTTTAGCACTTTAAACATATCATGCCATTACCTTCTAACTCTGTAAGGTTTTGCCTGAGAAGTCAGCTAACAGCCTTATGCGGTTTCCTTTGTATATCACTTGTTGCCTTTCTCTTGTGGCTTTTAGGATTCTTTTTATCTTTAATTTTGGACATTTTAATTATATTGTGTCTTGGTGTGGGCCTCTTTGGGTTTATCTTGTTTGGTGTGCTCTGTTCTTTCTGCACCTGGATGTCTGTTTCCTTCCTTAGGTTAGGAAAGTTTTCAGCTATTATTTCTTCAGATAGATTCTCTGCCCTTTTGTCTCTTCTTCTGGGACACTTAGTGTGGCTTGTTGCTAGGCTCAGGGGCTTACACTTGCTGTAGTCTGGCCTGCAAGGCTATTGTCAGCTCTGTCAGGATTGCAGCTGAATGCGGCTGGCCTCAGGCATGAGACCACTCAATTTTTTCAGGCTTTGTAAGGCGGGGCTGATCCCCCTATGTGGCTGTTTGAGAAGCACAAGTCTTCTGCAGCTGACAAGCCCCACCACTGAAAGGCAACTGTCGACGAAAATAATCCATATCCAATCTATAAATGAAAATTTGGGTGAGTTTATTCTGAGCTTAAATCTGAGGATTATAACCCGGGAGAGTCTTTCCACAAAGGAACAGAGCACTCCAAAGAAGTGGGGGTATAAGGGTGGTTATATACCCTCAAAGAGGATGTTTCACATAGGATTGAAATGTCCCTTTTACAATAGTCACTAGACTGCTCTGTCGGCACAGCGATTGATGGAAATAGCAGGTAGGTCTTCTGTCTCTGTGAACACAGCAGGGTGGCAGTCTGTTGTCTCCAGCTGGGTGGTCACAGGTGAGCTAGGAGGTGAGTGCAGCAATCAGTTCCTAGCCTAAGGAAAAATGCTTATCCCTAAGGAAATGCTAATGTGGGGGGGGAAGTTGCACCTTTATCTCAAGGGCCTTTGTTCTGGCCATAGGAAATGTCTAAGCAGATACGCAATGCGTGCTCAATAGCCACAGTCAGGCCCATTTGAATAAAAAAGTCAGGCCGAATTAGGTTTATACCAAATGGCTTCCTCATATACTCCAATATATCCTATTGCTTGCCATTTTTATTTGTCACAACACACACCATCCACACAGGCCTACCCCATGAGCACTCCCTGACTCGCTGAAGTGGAACCAGTTGCCCCAGTGAAGAGACCCTACACACTCCACCAATGCCTCACATGCTCCACCGGCTCCTTGCACACACCCTGCCTCTCAGAGGTGGATCCACTTGCTGCAGAGGATCCAGGCACCCAGCCTTTGTGTGCCCAAAAGTTGCCTGAGGGCTTGCTCTTGGGTGGGGCCAGTCCCTAGGACAAGTTACCTGCCCTGGCTGAGCTGGGTTAAATTGGTGCTCTAGTGGGTGGGGCAGACCCCTGGGCTAACAGGCCAGCAGAAGAACTCCAATGACGATCTGTCAGTGTCTGTGTCAGCATGCCTGTTCTAGGTCACAATAATGGCTGCCATCAATGTCTCACACCCTGGAGAGGTCTCACTTCTCATCAAGATGCACCCAGAACCTATCAGATGAATCTGTTTTCACCAAAATACTATGCACTTTTCTTTCTTGTGATTTTAAGTTGTTTTCTGAAAGGGGTGTATTCATGTGTGGGCCCTGTAAGAGCTGGATTTTTTTTATCTTATGACCAATAACTTTTCTGTGAGTATTCCCGATTGTTATTAATGGCCAGCAAAGCCACATATTGTAACGCTCATCTCATTTGTGCTGAGTCCCAAAAACGCTTACAGCAGTAACACTTCCCTGCCCAGGTCCCGCACTCCTCCCAGGAAGGCTGCATACCTTAGGAGAGCTCCTGGCTGCACACAAAGCACTGTGGCTTGTAAAGGTGGCTTTTTTCTCTCCAGAAAGGACTTTCTGCCTCTTCCACCTCAGTAAAGACTGTCCCTTGTGGGTGTTCTTTTTATCCACTGTTCAGTTCTCTCTTATGGGTAATTGTTCAAAGAGTAGTTGCAAATTTGTTGTGTCCATGGGGGGAGGTAAGTTCAGAGTCTGCCTATGCTACCATCTTGACACTAGCTCCCTAACATTATCTTTAAAGTAAGATGGTTTATTTAGCATGGAAAAATAGAAAATGGACAATGAGACACATATGGACATTTAAAGGGATTGTTTAACATTTATATCGACTGTATTTGGCACATATATATATAGAGGTAAATCCACTGGTGAGATAAGAAAGCCATAACCTTTTGTCTTTAAGTCTCTTACATGAGCAGAGTCCAGAAACTGACATCACAATACAATTAGGGGAGGAAAAAAGTGATAGGACACAACACATGTTAGTAGACAGTGACATTATAGCTAAATTTAACCACCTTATTTAGTTCAAATCCATGAGAAGTTTTAGTATACTTTGCCTTTTTATACATTTGTGGTATATTTAAGAGATTTTACTGTAATTTCCAACCTGAGTGCATGGTCTCCTCATTTCCACCTTCATCTCTTTATTCCTAAAATGTAGATGACTGCATTTAGAAAGGGCGTGATAACTGCATCAAACATGCAAAGGAATTTATCCAAATGTTATGAGGGAAATGGCCACACATAGAAAAAGATTAATGGTCCAAAGAATAAAACAACCACAGTGACATGAGGTGACAGAGCGGAGAGTGCTTTGAATATACCATCCAGAGACTTTTTCTGAACAGTCACCAAAATAAAGATGTAAGAGATGATCAGAATTAAATAGGAGGTCACAGAAATCAAACCGCTACTGCCAGTAACCATGAGTTCCAGTGTGTATGTTGCTATGGAAGTAAGTTTTACAAATATAGGAAGATCACAAAAAAAGCTTTCTAGTTCATTAGGGCCACAGAAAGTCAAGTTTACAACAAAAGCCAATGGAGTCACTGAATGAATAAGGCCAATAATCCAGGAAGTGACTAAAAATATAACACAGTTTTGTGGGCTCATGCTGGTCAGGTAATGAAGAGGCTTACATATGGCAACGTATCTGTCAGAGGCCATGGAAATGAGCATCACCATCTCAGTGCCCCCAACTGTGTGGATAAAGAAGATCTGAACTATGCAACCCCTGAAGCAGATGGTTTTATGCTTCCCTAAGAGATCATAAATCATTTTGCGAGCTGTGGAGGAGCAAAACATCAAGTCCATGATGAAAGGTTGGTCAGCGGGAATTACACTGGGGACTGTAAACAAGGCTCAGAGGTCACAGTTAGCTCAATGAGGATGTTTCCCATCAGACTTGCCAAGTAAAATGTAGAGAAAAAGGAAGAGGAGGATCTGAATCTCCCATGAGTTAGGCAGTCCCACAGACACAAACTCAGACACCACAGAGCAATTGGCTTCATCCATTGCATCTGTCAGCAGTGACAACTCTCATGCTACCTGAAAGAGGAGAATAAGGAGAAACTGATTTAAAATAAATGGCACTGATCTTAATATTGGGCAATTCAATATTTGTTGGGAAACTAGGCAAAGGTTGATGTATGCCTGTGGAGACCGTTTCAGTCACAAAGCAATGTATATGGATTCTTCTGTTGTATATTTCATTGTGAAAACATTTTGCACAATATAAGGATCTTTTTACTTATTTGCTTAGGTAGTTCTGTTGTATATTTATGTGTCATTATCTCATAGTCATATGTCTTATATTACTATAAGTTAAAAAGCCTTTTTCAAATAACTTGACTATATGAATTTATTGACAGTGGATTTCATAATTTGGACGGCTCTCAGTGTATTGATATCATACTATGATGACATCAGCAAGTTCTTTCAAAATCCTTACAAGCATTTTTGTAAGACCTGAGATGTAAATTTCTCTTCTCTGTAAATTAGGAAGTCAACATGAGTTATTCAGAGGAATGAAGGAAAGATAGGAGTAGAGGATGCCAGAGAAAGGCACTATCATCCCAGAGGGGGAGGTTAAGTGCTAGAGAAAGTGACCCACTTATGGATTCTGTGGAGGAGATTCTGACCAGGGGTGGAGAGAGGAAATGATGGTGGAGGGAGGAGAATGACAATGATGAGTCATAAATCCCAAGCAGAAGAGAAAGAATAGGAGTGACAATATCAGAGGCTTTACACATGGCTCTGTTTACTTATATATAAAAATACATAACTTCCTTCATAATTAAATAAATACATACTAAAATAACAAGACAGTACCATTTTCTTATCACATTGGCAGAGACCTAATAATTTGCCAAAATTCAATGCTTCAGGGGAAGTGGGGAAACAGGTAGCCTCCTGACTGGTGGTGGGAGAGTAAACTGGTAAAACATTTACCCATTTGGCAATACTTTCCAAAATTTTATTTGCTCATACACTTTGACTCAGCAATTCTACTTCTAGAAAAAAATCTCAGCATATGTTTATGAGGGCACATGAACAAAGTTGATTAAAAAAAAGATATAGAGATGTTTACTGAAGCATTGTTGCTTCTAAGAGCAAAAGGATGAAAATAAATGTGAAGAAATAGAGGACTAACTAAATAATTTCTATTAGGTCCCTTCGACGGAATACTGTGCAGCCATTTATAATCCTAAGGTAGATCTAAATGTAGAAAGACAGGATAGATAGGAGGGAGAGGGAGGGAGACAATTTGCACTCATCTCATCTGACTTTTAAAGAAATTATATATATATTAATTACATATGTAAAACTACACAAATAAAACAATAATTGATAGAAAATGTCTTGGTTGATAGACAAAAAAACCTCCTGTTAACAACAATTATCTCTAAGGAGTGGAGTTAAGGAAATCATGGAGGAGAAGTTATCTTTTACTTTTCACTTTGTGCTCTTACCTACCATCTTAAGTTTTTGCAGTGAATATATTTCAGTTTCACTTTACAAAAAGATCAGTATATGTGGATGTGAAAAATTGTGTAATTTGCATCCTCAGAGATTCAAAGCTTCCAAAGACAGAATCATAATATTTCTCCCAAATTAAAACAAAAATCAAAGCTACTCCTAAGATATTTGGAATTAGCTGTATTAGTCCACTCCTCCTTCTACTCTGCACTCTAAGTTAAACTACTTTCTCTTCCCTGGACATGCACTCAAATGGTATCTACCCTCCCCTCACACACACTCAAATACGCCTGCTCACGGCTTCCCTCCACATTCTTCACTCAGCCTGCAAGGCCCTTGCCTTCATTACATCTCTCTGATTATTCCCACTATCAACAGCCCACTCTGCAAGACTGACTCTGTGATGTCTTCTCTGATGCTCTTACTTTTACATATGTTTGGTACAGATACCTTTTTCTTAATTTGTGGTAACCAAATCAGGAGCACTGATAAGAACAGTGTTATATTAGTGGTCTAACAAAGACCAATTTAATTCTCTGTAACTATAAATAAAGTCGTTTAAATATGATTTTAAAATATTTTTAAGATTATATAAATGATATTCACATTCATAAAAAGTAACTCAGCTTGGAATCAGTTTGGTTCCTTTCACAGGGATTGCCATCAGCAAGCCCCACAATGATGCAACGTATCAAGGAAATAACTGAACTCGAAATTACTCACCCAGAAGCTTAAAGTTATTCTATCAATGCTTCCAATTCCCACTCATGCCCAAATACTTTTTAATTTTTACACAAGGCTTTATTTTATCTTTCAAGAAATGGATCATATTTTTTAACTATCAGTTTGGAAAAGATGCCAAAGTTAGATAATTCCTAAGTTGGTAAAAGTTGGAGAAGAGGATTATGCATTCATTGTTGGTGGCACTGCCTCCTAGCCAGTCTTTTGCGTTGTGTCTGTACTGGAAATTTGGGGTCTCTAGGTGCCATACTTTGTATCTGACTCCACTAAACATCTTCCTTTTTTGAGGAAGATTAGCCCTGAGCTAACTACTGCCAATCCTCCTCTTTTTGCTGAGGAAGACTGGCCCTGAGCTAACATCTGTGCCCATCTTCCTCTACTTTATACGTGGGATACCTACCACAGCATGGCTTTTGCCAAGCAGTGCCATGTCCACATCTGGGATTCCAGAGAAGAGGATCCTCAGAGAAGTGGAACGTGTGAACCTAACCGCTGTGCCACCAGGCCGGCCCCAATATCTTCCTTTTTAAATAAAGGCAGAATAATAGTTTAAATCTGATCTTTTCAGTGAAGGCAGAGTGGACCTGTCCACTTAACTCACTTCTGCAAAAGGAAAACATGTTATCCACAGTGATCAGCAACTAAATTCCAGTGTGCCTTTGTAGTGTCCTGAATCCCATGATTTTGTTTAACATGGAGTGCTGATCTCTGCTCACACTCCCACCACTAAAATATAAGAATATAAAATATAAGAAATGAGAGATTATTCAGAGAACATCTACTGGCCAGTTAACTCTCTTCTCTGTTCAGGTCTGCTCATCTGTGCTAGCCAACACAAATAGGAAACAAATTATAAACAATATGGGCTTACCACCAATTCAAACAAGGCTGACAGTTCTAGAAATTTTTTTTAAGTAGATCAATGTTTGGGTTCACTCAGATAAATATTTTTAATCCTCTCCTTGCTAATGTTAGTTTCAAATTACTAAAAATGTTGATTATAAATTAGAATTACTGGAAATAAAATTTGCAGAGAAATATCTCAATCTGATCATCTGAGAGTTTTCTCCACTAGCTTGCTCTCCCTGTGATGGGTAGAAAGAGCTCAGAACACTAGTCAGAATAGTAGAAAGATATACAGGAATGGGCGCTGGAACTGTATGCTCCTGAAATGCTTTTCTGTTTGTTTTTTTACTACTATCAATGCAGCAAGCCTTTACAAGGCTGTTGTTGCTAGGACCTGAATGAAATTTTATGAGGGCTGTAAAATCCCTTCAGAGCTAAGGAAGCCAAGCTACAGAAAGCATAAATACCTTGGCTGAAGCTAAGGAACAAGTTGGTGGCAATCCAGGTTATTTCTACTACACCATGATTTTATTTCTGTGATGGTCCAACCTTTGGTTCCAGTCTGTGGCCCAGGAAATCACAATATGTCAAAGTTACTTTCTTCCTCATTGTCCAGAATTCTTTACAATTAACTCCCATTGGACTTAAATCTTCTGCTCCTACTTTATTCTTTGCCTGGAGACCAACACTCAAGACGTCTGTGCAAGTGTCACTAGAATAATTTCTTCAATACAGAACATGAAGTCATGATTTGATTCCACTCATTCTGCTGTCTTCTATGTTTTGGTTGAGTTTATCTGTTGCAATCTCCCTATTGAGTAACACAATTGAGTCATTTAATCTGGTTGATTAAATTCATCCCTCTCACTGCTGTGTGTGTTTCCACTGGAAGTTCTGATCTGCATCAAAGACTATTTCTTTTCATCTAACCTACCTGGACCAATGTTAAATGATCATGAATTTAGAGCACCACAGAATGCAGAGCTCTTGCCATTGAAATGTTATCGTCACCTGGCATAAAAAACCTTATGTAATACCTCCATATTGGTAAAAACAGCTAATTAGCAGCACTGAAAAGTTACTTAAATGCTGCCATAGAGACCTGAGATTGCCATCCTGAGTACATTTAGCCAAGGGAATCATTTCCTAGGACCATAGAAATCAGGCCACAGCAACCAAAGGGAAAAGCTGTTAAGGGGTCACTTGAGTGGAAGGAGGAATGGAGATTAGGGATTTTTTTGGAAATTACAAATTTTTATGTTATTACCTGCTTGTTTTTCTTATTTGTGAAGGAAGAATCTCCATAAGAATCAAAACAGGTGGCTTCAAGCAAGTGAACATAATGCTTATCATCTTCATAGGAAGGAAGAAGGGGAGAGAAAGAGAAAGAAAAACAGGCTTCCGACCTATCACTAGAATGTGATCCATGTCCCATTCGAAAAGATAACCAAATTAGAGGTAATGAGATATACAGATGGTCCATCTACATTTAGTTGGTTCTTTATTATGTGTGTGATGTGGAGAGATTAAGAGAGTGCTATAACAACAGCACAAGGGGATGAACTAAAAATACTAGTGGAAATGGGATGAGGCAAATCACTAACAGTTTGATCTCTCATAGATCAGTTTCTTAAAAGAAACATCAACACAGCAAAAACCATCCTCTGGTTATATTTTATATCTTTACATCAAAAGTATGTGGAAAGTATGCAAAAGGACCATTGATGAACTATAATCATACAGAGTAATCTATATTAGTTATCTATTGCTGCAATGAGGGCTGAGCTCAGCTGGGCGGTTCTGCGGCAGTCTCACCTGTGCTTTTCTGCGAGGCATCGTTATCTAGCAGAATATTACTGAGCTTGGAGGGTTTAAGATGGCCTCCTTCACATGTCTAGGGCCTTAATGCTGGGTACTAGCTGGGCTTCTCTCTCCAAGGGGTCTTTTCCCATTCAGTAGTCTTGCCCAAGATTCCATACAGGGTTGTGGGAAACATTACAAGAGGACAAAGGTAGAAGCTGCAAACTATGCCTCAGTTCTGGAATTCGTGCAACACCATCTAGTTGTCGGAGATGCCACATTCGTATTTGCGTAGACTGAATTGAGCCACTAGATATGTTTAAAGAGTCTCTCTTCCCTAGTAAAGACTAGTCGGTTATACTACAGGAATTTGTGTGGCATATGAGTTTATTCCTTTGATATCTTTATTGTAACAACCCAGCGCTAGATTGATATTTTAAAAATTATTCATAAAATTATATCACAAGTAATTACTTCCTCACCCTCAGGTTCGTCATCACTGGTGAGACACTTAATGAAGATTTTACAAGCACAGCCTCATTTATTCATCACAACAATTCTATGGAGCAGGCACTGTTATTTTCCCCACTTTAGAAGTGAAAAAAGAAAAGAAAATTTGGAGAGGTAAAGTGACTTCTCTATCATTTTGTCCAAGGTTTTCTGTTGAGGGAATTACTTTCTTTTAGGTGCTGTGAAGAGTTGGATATGAGACACAATCTTGTTTCTTATGGAATGTACAATTTAAGGAATGAACGTCTTGGGTTTAAGAGAGAGAATCCAGAATGCTTTGACAGAGTAGAAGGTTCTTAAGTGAATTGTTATTTGGGGGTGGGGTGGGGCAGAAACAGAGGCAGGGACGATTGGCAGAGACACAGGCAAGAGATGGTAATTTGGCTGCCTTGGGTGGAAAGATTATCTTGCAATGTGTCTCCTCTTTCCTTAAATTTTCACAGGAAGCTTCAGGCTTCTCTATATCTACAGCCATTTTTGGTCATGGGGTTTTCTTTAGTATCTGTTCCCAACTGCTTAGTACCTTACATCAAATAAACCATCCGGGCAGAATTTTCTGTTTTCCTCAAGCCATCTCTGGGTGAAGGGGAAGGGAGTACCAATAACTGAGCATCTACACACACTCCAGGGGTTTCATGTAAGTTCTCATTTGAAGCTCATAGAACCCTATGAAGTAGAGTTATTATTATTATTTTTTATGAGGAGGACTTGCCCTAAGCTAACATCTGTGCCAGTCTTTCTCTATTTTGTATGTGGGACACCACCACAGCATGGCTGGTGAGTAGAGTAGGTCCATGCCCAGGATCGGAACCTGCGAACCTGGGCCACCAAAGCAGAGCATACTGAGCTTTAACCACTCGGCCATGGGACTGGGCCCTGAGGTAGGTTTTGTTATTCCTACTTGGTAAATGAAGAAGCTTCAGCCTAGAAGTCACATGCCTAGAAAATGATTGAGTTGGGGTTAAAACCACATCTTGCCAATTTCTCAATCAAATTTTGGTTTCAAGTAACAGAAACAAGAAGAGAGGAGTTATTTTCATGCTGAGGTATTTTGGGGTATTAAAGAGCACAACCAACAGGAATTGGTACAAGAATGGGAGCAGCAGAAGGAACTCAAGCCACTTTTTCTTCCAACCGTCTGAGGTCATGTGGTCTCTCATTTGTACTTCTTTCTGTGTCCCATCCCTGTAGCTACATCACTTTAGTTTAAGTGGAGAGCAGAGTCTAACCGGCAATTATGAATCTTAAATTTCAAATTTATAGGAGACAGAATTTGACTGGCTAGGTGGATTGAGGACCACGAAGGCACAGGGCCCTTTCTGTGAATGAGTTTTAGATCTCATCCCTGGTTACTTCCTCAGGGCCCTTGCTCTGTCAAATACTCCCACTCACTTCCACATCTTTAATCCACTCTCTGTATTGGTTTCTTTATATCAGTATTCAAGTATGGTCACATCTCTCCTATGCTTAAAAATGCAAAACAAATAAGACTTTTCCCTTGAATCCGCTTTACTTCTAATTATGGTTTAACCTCTGTATTAGTTTCCTAAGCCTGCTACAACAAATTTGCACAAACTTGACAGCTTAAAAATATAGAAATTTATTTTCTCCCAGCTCAGGAGGCCTGGATTCCGAAATCAGTTTCACTGGGCTGACATCAAGGTGTCAACAGGGCCATGCTCCCTCCAGAAGCTCTAGAGCAGAATCCCTTCCTTGCTACTTCCAGCCTCTGGTGATCATGCGTGTTCCTTAGCTTGTGGCAGCATCATTCCACTCTCTGCCTCTGTGGTCACATTGGCTTATCCTCTTCTGTCTCTCTTGAATCTCCTATTGATTGTCTCTCATAAGGACACTTGTGACTACATTTATGACCCATTTGGATAATCCAGGTTAATTTCCCCATCTCAAGATCCTTAAATTAATCATATCTACAAAGACCTTCTCTCTCTTTTTTTTTCCTTTTGGCCATAAAGGCAACAGTCACAGGTTCCAGAGATTAAGATGTGGATATCTTTTGGAGGGAGGCATTTCTTGCCAACCACAATCTCTGTCTTCCTCATTCCCAAGCCAATGCCTTGAGAGATTGTTATACCCTGGCTGTGACCTTGCTATTCTTGCTTGCTGCTCTCGGTTAATGATTTTCTTGATACTAGTCCAGTGTTTCTCTTTCTTGATTTTTTGAATGGAATTCAAGATTGTTGATAACTTTGTCTTCTCAAAAATGGTCTTTTCCCCTGTCACTCTCATGGTTTTCCTCCTTCTGTCTCTGGCTCTTTCTCAGTATTCTTTGTCACTATTTCTTCTCTGTATTCTTTGTCAGTTTTTGTTCTTATGACTATCTCCTAAATCCTTGCATTCTTTAGGACTCTCTCCCAGGCCTTTTTTCTTTTCATTTTAAACAATCTCCGTGGGTTATTTTATCTTCTTCCTTGACATCAAATGTACCTATGTACTTATGACACCAGAGTATAAATATTTAGTTAAAATATCCTTTTCATCCATTCAGTTTCTAAGGCCTATGAATTCTGCCTTCTAAAGATTTTTTGAGTCTCTTCAATTATTTTATTATTCAGTGCTACTTTCTTAGTTCAAGGACCATTATCAAACTATTGAAACCTCATAATGGAATTCTCTGTAGTTAGTATGATTCCCTTCCATACAACCTCCACCCAGCCACCAACTATTCTTTCTATAGTGAAGATCTTACCACCTCACTCCCTGCTTAAACCTTTGATGTCTCCCCATTGCCCTCAGGATAAAGTTTAGACTCATGAACATGGCTACGGGGCCTTTATCATTGGCCCTTTCATGGTCTTCAGCCTTCCTTTCTTCTACTCCCTCCTTTAATCTTATGCTTTTGTAAATTGGAAACCACTGGAGGGTTTCAGATAGAGGAAAGACAAGTTGTCACTTTCAAATTAGAAATATCACTCCAGCTTCTGTCTGGGGATAGTTTTAAGGGAGGAGGTAGGAAAAGGAGGCTGTTGCAGTTCCCCAGGTGCAAATTAACAGTGTCTTTGCCCAGGGTGTCATTAATACAGATGCAAAATGTTGTTGAATTCAGGATGTATTTTAGAGGAAGAGGCAAACTTACTGTGAATTTGCTTTAATTACAATAGAATGTTCACTTGTTAAGTGAACCAACTGGCAATAGGAACTAACCAGAAAATAGATTTTTTTCCGGAACTCCACTGATTTCCTATGGCCACAATAAATAATCATAGGTACTATATATAAAAATAAACAGTAATTGTGCTTCTCTGCTTTATAGGGCTCTACTAGGTGGAATATATAGAATCTAAAATGGACAGAGATTAGCATGGTTTCTTCATAGGCATTTATATAAATGACAACCACAAATGTTTTCAGCCATAAATGAAGGGTTTTGTAAGGAAAACCTTCCCCATCTTGATTCACACATTTTGTAAACCTAGGTTTTGAATATCTTTTTGTTGGTAAAGAATTAGAATAATATTTCAGCTAAGTAAAATATTTATCTAGGCATTCAACATTTTATCACACAATATTTAATATGCAGGCATAGAATCAAGTTAAGAAAGGAAAAAATAAGACAATCAAAACCCCAGGCTGCAGTACCTGCTGAGTACTAATGTCTCACATTTACCCAACTTTCCAAGTCTTATTTCTCTGACCTTCTTGAGAAGCAGAATGTTAACCTTTTCCTGGGTTCTCTTCCTCAAGTATTCTCTCTAGAGTAGTTGGATGGGAAGGTCCTCATGTAAGGAGAGCCGACTTGTTCTGATGGCTGTGTTGTAGCTGTCCTTCCGCTTCGAGGACAGAGGCCACTCTGTGCCTCTTGGCCATCTGCTTGAGTTATTGCTTACCTCTCCCCATCTGCTGACCTCTGAGTTGTCCACATGCCACTGCCTGAAATTCTGGTGTCCTGCTCTGGAGTGTCAGCCCTTTGCTTCCTTTATGTTTCCTCTCACAGCCCCTTCTGTGGGAAGTTTTGGGCTCCAGTTTCATAGATCTTTCCTTGTATCACAGCCCTATTGTTTCCAGAGAGCACAAGAACACAAAGGAATCTGGGGTGGTGTGGGAAGGGGTAGAGAGGCTGTGTTAGAGGGTGGTCATGCATTCCCTTACTCTGTGCCTGGAGTTACTGCCCAATCTAACACCAGGCCTTGCTGCTTAGTCTAGCTAATCTTCCAGATTTTGCTACTTCCATAATGACTTTCAGATGCACCAGACTGCCATGCTTTGGACACCTAGAGTTCATCAGACAGTTCTGTATATGTCCAAACTCATTTGCTGATGGTGGGAAGTTTCTTTCCCACAGGACGGTTAGACTCCTTTTAAATCAAGTAATGTGGCTGTGTCTCTGCCTGAGTGTTTCTGAGTATTCTTTGACAATTAGGAGGCTGGTCTCTCATGGGCATGGAAGACTCTAGAAAGTCATGTGGCTTAACATAGTCTTATATATAGTCTAAGCAAGTAAACCAATTAAGAAAATTAAAATTAATTATTACAAATCTGTTGAATCTAAGACAAAATAAGGAATGGAAGAGAGCTGATGCTCCTTTAGTTAGTGAAAGTTGGAGCAACAACACCTTGGAGCCCTACAGGACATATATCAAATCCCTATATCAAACTTATTTGTAATTGACACAGCCAAACAACACAACCAGAATGAATAGTTGTGGAATCTCTAGTTGATTGAAAAACATGGCTACAATATTTTATATTTCCTCTTACCAAGAGGTGGAATCTATTTCCCCAGCCTTAAATCTGGCCTAGTCTTGTGCCTTCCTTTGGCCAATGGAATGTGGCAAATATGATGTTGCATGAATTCCAGAACTTAGGCGTAGCTTACTTTCAGCTTCTGCCTTTGTCTCCTTGTAATGCTCCCCAACACCCTGTATGGAATTTTGGGCAAGTCTACTGAATGAGAAAAGACCCTTGGAGAGAGAAGCCAGCACTAAGGCCCTAGACATGTGAAGGAGACCATCTTAAACCCTCCAACCTCAGTCAAGCTGCCAGATAACTGATGCCTCATGGAAAGCCCAGCTAAGAGCAGCAGAAGTACCACCCAGCTGAGCTCAGTCCTAATTGTAAACTTATAAGCAAGTAAAATGTTACTGATTTAAGCTACTTTGTTATATAGCAATAGATAACTAGAGTACTCTGTACGATTATAGTTTATCAATAGCCCTTTCACTGACTCCTTGCATACTTTTGATATAAAGATATAAAATATAACCAGAAAACGTTTTCTGTTCTGTCGATGTTTCTTTTAGGAAGCTGACCTATGAGGGATTGAATCATTAGTGATTTGCCTCATCCCATCTCCACCAGCATTTTGAGTTTATCCCCTTATGCTGCTGTTATAACACCCTCTTCATCTCTCCACATAACACACATAGTTAAGACCCAGCTGTTGATGGATCATCTGTATATCTTATTTAGTTATCCTTTCTAATGGGACGTGGATCACATTCTAGCGATACATTGGAAGCCTGTTTTTCATCCTCTGTCTCTCCCTCTTTTCCTTTCTATGACGATGATAAACATTATTTTCGCTTGTTTGAAGATACAGGCATACTTCAGAGATATTGTAGGTTTGGCTCCAGACCACCACAATGAATTGAGTTTGGCAATCAAGTAAGTCACATGAAGTTTTTGATTTCCAAGTGCATATAAAAGTTATGATTACACTATAGTGTAGTCCCTTAGGCGTGCAGTAGCATTACGTCTGAAAAACAATATTCATACCTTAATTAAAATATCTTTATTGCTAAAAATTTCTAACCATCATTTGAGCCTTCAGTGAATCATAATCCTTTTACTGGTGGAGAGTCTTGTAAAAAATACAGTATCTGCGAAGCTCAATAAAGCAAAGCGCAATAAAAGAAGTTAGGTCTGTATTTTCACTCCTATGGAGAATGAGAACTCTTATGGCATTCCTTCCCACATAAATAAAAAAAAAAAAGCAGGTAACAAGAAAGAATTTGTAATTTTCAAGAAGAATCTCTAATCTTCCTTTTCTTTCGCCTCAAGTGACCCATTAACAGCTTGTCCCTTTGGTTGCTGTGGCCTGATTTCTGTGATCTTAGGAAATAATGACCTTGGCTAAATGTACTCAGGATGGCAATCTAAGTTCTCTACAGCAGCATTTATGTAACTTTTCAGTGCTGCTAATTAGCTGTTTTTCCTGTTATGGAGGTTTTACCTATGGCTTTTCATGCCAGGTGATAATAAGATTTCAATGGCAAGAGCTCTGCATTCTGTGATCCCCTAATTCCATGATGATTTCCACATTGGTCCAGGTAGGTTAAATGAATGGAAACAGTCTTTGATGCAGATCAGAAGTTCAAGAGGAATAACACACAGCAGTGGGGGGGGGGGGGGGGGGGGGGCGAGGGAGTCTAATCAACCGAAGAAATGACTCAATTCTATTATTCAATAGGGAGATTGCAGCAGATAAACTCACAACCAAAATAGAGACAAGCAGGATGAATGAAGTCAAATCATGACTTCATGTTCCATATTGGAGAAGTTATTCTAGCAACATTTGCACAGATGTCTTGAGAATTAGTCTCCAGACAAAGAATAAAGTAGGAGCAGAAGATTTGAATCCAGTGGGAGTTAAATGTAAAGAATTTTGGACAATGCTGAAGAAATTAGCTTTGATATATTATGATTCCCTGGGCCACAGACTGGATGCAAACGTTGAACCACACAGCAAAAGAAGTGTGGTGTAGTGGAAATAATCTGGATTGCCTGGAAGCAAGGGTAAATATCTTAATTCTGAATTTGCCATCAACTTGTTCCTTAGCTTCAGCAAAGTCATTTATCCTATCTGTACCTTGGTTTCCTCAAGTCTAAAAGAAAAAGATTTTACAGTCGCTGGCAAATTTTCATTCAGGTCTTAGCAACAACAGCCTTCTACAAGGCTTGCTGCATTGATAGCAATAAAAACAACCATTTTGGGAGCACACAGTTCCAGTGCCCATTCCTGTACATCTTTCTATATTTCTGAATAGTATCCTGATCTCTTACTACCCATCCAAGGGAGAGCAAACTAGTGGAGAAACCTATAGGATGATCAGATTGAGATGCTTCTCTGCAAATTTTATTATTTTCCAGTATTGCAATTTGTAATCAACACTGTTAGTAATTTGAAACTAAAGTTAAGAAGGAGAGGATTACAAATCTTTATCTGAGTGACCTCAAGCATTGATTTACTTCAAAAAAAAACCCTCTAGAATTGTCAGCCTTGCTTGAATTGGTGGTAATCCCATATTATTTATAATTTGTTTTCTATTTGGTTGAGCAGAACTGAATAGAGAAGAGAGGCAACTGGGCAGTAGATGATCTCTGAGGAATCTCTCATTTCATATATTTTACCTTATATTTTAGTGGTGGGAGTGTGGACAGAGGTCAGTGCTCTGTGTGAAACAAAATCGTGGGACTCAAGACATTACAAAGCACACTGGAATAGTTGTTGATCACTATTTAAACTGTCTTTTTTTTCTCAAAAGTGAGCTAAGTGGAAAATTTCACTATATCTTCACTGAAAAGATCAGATTTAAACCATTATCCTGCCCTTGTTTAATAGGGAAGATGTTTAGTAGAGAGATATAAAGTATGGCACCTGGAGACCTCAGGTTTTCAGCATAGACAGAATGTGAAAGACTGGCTAGCAAGCAGTGCCGCCAACAATGAGTGCATAATCCTCTTCTCCACATTGTACCAACACTGAGACTTATGCAACTTTTAATCTTTGCTAAACTGATACTTAAAAAATATGAGCCATTTTTTGGAACATAAAATAAGGTCATATGTAAAAATTAAAAATGTTTGGTATTGAGTTGGAATTGAAAGCATTGATAGAGTAAGTTTAAGCTTCCAGGTGAGCAATTTAGAATTAAATTTTTTGCTTGATACATTGAATCATTGGGGAGATTGCTGATGACAATCCCTGCAAAAGGAACCATTTGATTCCAAGTTGAGTTACCTTTTTATGAATGTGAATATCATTTATATCATTGTCAAGAAAACGTATAAAGGAGACATTTTAAAATCATATTTAAAAGACTTTATTTATAGTGACAGAGAATTAAATAGTGGTCTTTGGGAGTCCATTAATATAACATTATTATTGTTAGCGATTTGATTTGGTTACCAGAAATGAAGAAACGTGTATCTTTACCTAATGTATGTCAAATTAAGAGTATCAGAGAGGACTTCATGGATGGAGGTTTGCAGAGCAGGCTGTGAAGAATGGGAAGATTCAGAGAGCTGTAATGAAGGCAAAGGCATTGCAGGCCGAGTGAAGACTGTGGAGGGAAGCCATGAGCTGGGGTATCTGAGTGCGTGTGTGAGGGAGGGTAGATACAATCTGAGTGCATGTCCAGGGAAGAGGACTTAGTTTAGCTCAGAGTGCAGGGTACGGGGAGGAGTGCAGTAACACAGCTAATTCTGAAAATCTAAGGAGTAGCTTTGATCTTTGTTTTAATTTGGGAGACACAGTATGATCCTATCTTTGGAAGCTTTGAATCTCTCAGGATAGAAATTGCATAATTTTTCAAATCCATATATATTGACCTTCTGTAAAAGTGAAATTGAGATATGTTCATTGCTAAAATTTAAGATAGTAGGTAGGAGCATAGAGTGAAAGGTAAAAGACCCCTTCTCCTGCATGATTTTCTCCGCTCTACCTCTTAGAAATAATTATTGTTAACAGGATTTTTGTGTGTATCCACCTAGGCATTTTCTATCCATTTACTGTTCATTTATATGACTTTATACATAATTTACTTATACAATTTTTTTAAAAAGCCAGATAGGATAAAATGAGTACAAGCTACTCTCCCCTACTTCCTCCAATCCTTCCTGTCTTTGTACATTTAGGTCTACCTTAGCATTATAAATGGCTACATAGTATTCCATGGATAAGCTATAAGAGAAATTATTTCAGTAGTCCCTTGTTTCTATACATTTCAGTTATTTTCACTCTTGTGCTCTTAGAAGCAATAATGCTTCAAGAAACATCTCTGCATCTTTTCTTTCTCCACCTTATTCATGTGCACACATGCATATAACGAGAGATTTTTTCTAGAAGTAGAATAGCTGGGTCAAAGTGTATGACCAAATAAAATTTTGGAAAGCATTGTCGATTGTAAATGTTTTGCCAGTTTACTCTCCCACCACCAGTTAGGACATTACTATTTCCCCATTTCCCCTCAAGCCTTGAGTTTTGCCAGATGTTTACATCTCTGCCAATCTGATAAGACAAAACTAGTATGTTATTTCAGCACACATTTAATTATGGAGGTTAAGTATTTTTATACATAAATAAACAGAGCCATGTGTAAAGCCTCTGATATTGTCACTCTTACTCCTTCTCTTATTCTTGGGATTTATGACTCATCATTGTCATTCTGGTCCCACATTCTTTCCTCTAGTCAGAATCTCCTCCACAGAACCCATAATTGGGTCACTTTCTCTAGCATCTATCCTCCCTCTCTGGGATGATGAGTGCCTTGCTCTGGCATCCTCTACTCCTATCTTTCCATCATTCCTCTGAATAACTCATGTTGACTTCCTAATTTACAGAGAAAAGAAATTTACATCTCAGGTCTTTAAAAAAATGCTTCTAAGGATTTTGAAACAACTTACCAATTTGATCATAGATAAGGTATGAAAATACTGAGAGATGTCCAAATTATGAAATCCAGTCTTGCTTAATTATTTCACATGGTTATTTATAAAAAATCTTTTAATTTATAGTCATATCTGAGATATGACAATGAAATAACAACACTTAAAAATATAACAGAACTGGGGCTGGCCTGGTGGTATAGTGGTTAAGTTTGTGCTCTTTCCTTCATTGGCATGGGGTTTGCAGATTCAGATCCTGGGCACATACCTACACATCACTTGTCAAGCCATACTGTGGCTGCATCCCGCATACAAAGTAGGGAAAGATTGGCGCAGGTGTTAGCTCAGGGCCAATCCTCCTCACCAAAACAACGCCACCAACAACAACAGAACGACCCATCCAAATAAGTAAAAAGATCCTTATTCTGTGCCGTATATAGTATATTTTGGCAATGAAATATACAACAGAGAAATATATATACATATATATAGTTTTGTGACTGAAATGGTCTCCAAAGGCATACATCAGCATCTGCCTAGTTTTCTGACAACTATTGAATTGCCCAATATTAAGATCAGTGCCATGTTTTTTAAATCAGTTTCTCCATACTCTCCTCTTTCAGGTAGCATGAGAGTCACTGCTGCCAGAGGCAATGGATGAAGCCAATCACTCTGTGGTGTCTGAGTTTGTGTTCGTGGGACTCTCCAACTCATGGGAGATTCGGCTTCTCCTCTTCCTCTTTTCCTCTGTGTTCTATGTGGCAAGCCTGATGGGAAACTTCCTCATTGTCCTAACTGTGACCTCTGACACTAGTTTACAGACCCCCATGTACTTCCTACTGGCCAACCTTTCCATCATGGACCTGATGTTTTGCTCCTCCACAACTCCAAAGATAATTTATGATCTTTTAAGGATGTGTAAAAGCATCTCTTTTGGGGGTTGTGTAGTTCAGATCTTCTTCATTCATGCAATTGGGGGCACTGAGATGGTGCTGCTTATCACCATGGCCTTTGACAGATACATTGCCATATGTAAGCCTCTTCACTACCTGACCATCATGAGCCCACGACGGTGCATTGTATTTTTAGTCACTTCCTGGATTATTGGCCTTACTCATTCAGTGACTCAATTGGTTTTTATCAGAGACTTGCCTTTCTGTGGCCCTAATGAATTAGATAGCTTTTTTTGTGACCTTCCTCGACTTATCAAACTTGCTGGCATAGAAACCTACACATTGGAATTCATGGTTACTGCCAATAGTGGCTTGATTTCTGTGGCTTCATTTTTAATTCTGATAGTCTCTTACATCTTTATTTTGGTGACTGTTCAGAAAAAATCTTCTGATGGTATATGCAAAGCCCTCTCCACTCTGTCAGCTCATGTCACTGTGGTTGTTTTATTCTTTGGGCCATTAATCTTTCTTTATGTGTGGCCATTTCCCTCATCACGCTTAGATAAATTCTTTGCCATCTTTGATGCAGTTATCACTCCTTTTCTAAATCCAGTCATCTACACTTTTAGGAATAAAGACATGAAGGTCACAATGAGGAGATTATGCACTCAGGTTGTGAATTACAGTAAAATCTCTTAAATATATTGAAGATATATGCATACTAGAATTTCAGATGGATATGAACTAAATAAGTTATGTTAAATTTGACCAGAATGTCACTACCTACTAGTGTGTGTTGTGTCCTGTCCTTTTGTTTCTCTCCTGATTGAATTGGGATATCAATCTCTGGACTCTGCTTATGTAAGAGACTTAAAGACTAAAGGTCTTGGCTTTCTTATCTAACCAGTGGTCTTACCTCTATAAAGTGCCAAATAGGGTTAGTATAAAAGTTAATCAATCCCTTTTGAATGTCAGTATTGTGGCTTATTGTCTATTGTATTTTTACCATGTTAAGTAAACTATCTTTCTTTAAAGCTAAATGTTAAGTTTTACGTCATCTGCTTTGTCTTACTATACACCTGATTTGTTTTCTATCTTTTCTCATTATCTCAGAATCTCTCATTTCTATCTTATCTCATTAAACTGCTAGTTTCCCTCATTGTTTTGTTGCTAATCTGGCTTTTTCAGGGTCTAGTAAGGAGACAGAAACCATGTCAGTTTTTTTGAACAGAGAAAGCTTGATATAAAGAATTATTAACTAAGTATAAAATTGTTAACTAGCTTTTTGAAAAGGAATGAACTATAAGATGTCACAACACAGCATTTGTAGGAAGCAGCTTTCAGCCCTCTGGATAGGAAATCAAGGAAGTTAGAATTATTACATCTTAAAAACAAAGAAAAAATGATTAAAACCTTGGAGGAAGGAACTATGGAGTTGACTTTCAAATATTTGGGGAAGGGATGCTGCTTGGCTGGTGCTAGTGTCTCTGACTCAGAGGAGGGCCTGTAGGGCAGGGACACAACCCCTGAGGAAGAGGTGCTGCTGGGTAACACAGGTGTTCCTGGGGAGAGTGTAAAAGGAAGAGGAGTTCCTCTAGTGCTGGAAAAACTGTAATTGGATTCAGCTCCTGCTTTGGAAAGAAACCAAGATTGCTGAGGTGAAGAGCGTGGTTGGGTGATGCTCAAAGGCACAGCGAGCAGAGAGGAAGCCCACAAGCAGCAAACAGGAAGGAGCCAGTCAGTCCCTTTTTCCTCTTCCAGGCTTGCGGCTCCCTCTAGTCTCCTCTAATGGCAGAGCCGGCAAAAAAGAAATGTGGTTTACAGGGCCCCAGGTCCTGCATCATACAGAGTATAGACAGGTACTTTAGAGCTGAAAGATAATACAGCACATGTACTTATATAGTTTATATAGCACATGTAGTTAATTCTATAGCTTGTATATAGCTTATACAGCACATAGAGTTACTTAGAAAATTATTAAAATTCAATTAGGATCATACAGTTTTGAATGTTAAAATAAATTTTAAATCATCTCATAGATTTTCCCTATTTTAGAAAGTGTCAGGTACTGCAAAATTAACTACTTAGCTGAAGATCATAAAAGAAATATATGGAAGATCCAAATCTAGAATCTAGGTTGACAGACTCCTGTCCTTTGCCATCTTCTGTCATTTTAGATCTTATTTCCTCAGTTGCTGAGTCCCATGTTTCCTTTGGACTATTAATTTTTCACTGACATGTATCTTTATATTATGCACCTTGTGACTTGAATGACCATTTGTCAACTAGCAGAGTTTCAACAAATGTTCATGATCGATTTTCACTTAATAAATCTATTCAGCCCTAGTTTACATGTCTTTTTATGATCCTATGGTTTTTTTTTTTTTTTAAAGATTTTATTCTTTTCCTTTTTCTCCCCAAAGCCCCCCGGTACATAGATGTATATTCTTAGTTGTTGGTCCTTCTAGTTGTGGCATGTGGGACGCTGCTTCAGTGTGGTTCAATGAGCAGTGCCATGTCTGTGCCCAGGATTCGAACCGACGAAACACTGGGCCGCCTGCAGTGGAGCGTGCGAACTTAATCACTCGGCCACGGGACAGCCCCCCTATGGTATTTTTTTTAACGAAGCTTTAGTTTTGGAATAATTTTATGTTAACAGTGAAGTTGCAAAGATAGTCCAGAGAGTTCCTATATACCTCTTCTCCAGTTTTAGTTTGAGTTTCCTCTAGTATTTTTATCTTATGTTTCCAAAACTGAGAAATCAACACTGGTGCGAAACTATTCACTAAACACTAGACTTTACCCAGATTTCACCAGCTTTTCCATGAATATCCTTTTTCTGTTTTAGAGTGGATCCAGGACACCACATGACATTTAGTTATCATGTCTGCTTAGTCTCCTCTGGTTTGTGACTTTCTCAGTCTTACCTTGTTTGTCATGGCTGTGATGGTTTTGAGGATTATTGGTTGGGTATTTTGTAGAATGTCCCTCAATTTGGATTTGTCTAGAGTTTTCCTCACAGTTAGACTGGTGTTCTGGGTTTTTGAAAAGAATACTACAGAGGTGAAGAATTTTTTTTTTTATTACATCTTATCATGGGGTATGTAATATTCACATGTCATCACTAGAGATGTTATACTTGCTCTGTTGGTTTATTATCTGTTCCTAATTAATGAAAAGTTACTTATTGGATGCTACTTCTTCAATTTCCATTCTTTCTTCCTACTTGAGTAGTCAATCCCTTACCCCAAGCTATCTAAGGACTAGATGATGGTTTATTATGATTTTTGCATATGTAACATATATTTCTTGGAGGTCTAAACAAGAATTAATTTTAACTCCATCCCAGCTTGGTTGGACTATAAAGGCAAGCTGTGTACATGATTGCTTATGGTCCTCTTCCGTTGTTCCCTCTTTGATTCAGTTACTTTTCGCTTCTATCCATATGGAACTTATGATCACTCTCATTTTGAGTTTCCAGATCTTACACCTTTAGAACTGATGTTTTTATCTTGAATCTCTGTCTATCAATACTTAGTTTTCCTCAGCAGTTCTCATTGGAGTGTCTTTAGTAGTGTAATCCCCTTAGCCAACTCCCAGTGCCCCAACATTTTATCCAGGCTCTCTAGTCTAATTCTACTTGAGTGGGCATTTGAATATTTTGTCATGAATATTTGAAACATTGCTGTTACCGTAGCAACACAGGTGAATTAATGACTCCTCTCTGTAACTTTTGCCTGAGGTTCAGGACAGAAAAGCAGAAAGGAAAATTGTCTCCGTGCCCTGCCCACCCCACCCAGATATTATTTCTGGTACTGGAATTTACTCCTCATTTAGATCAGCAATTTGATTTATTTGTATTATTTTTTCTATGCCATAAAAAAGTGATTAATAAAATAATGATTACTAGTTCAAAAGTCAATGTTTACACATCCTTGGGCATGATCATAGTCACTGCTAATCTTCAGGGAGACACGTATTAGGGTGTTCATTTAGTGTTGCTTTTAGTTCAGGGAAGTATTCTAAATATGCAATCAGTGTATGGCATAGGCACTAACCCATTAGAACAGATGCTTGCCACAGAGTTGGAGCAGGGTCCTGGAGACCCCTGCTTTTCCAGGCATTAACTTTTAGTAACTGATTCATAAAGAATCCTGGGGAAAGAAATTGCCTGGCAAATGGAACCTCAAGGGACTTGTGGCCATGGTTATATTCTAACCCATGGGCACATAGTTTAGAATTTTAACAACCAGTTTTATCACACAACTGCGTTCCAACTGAATGTTAATGTAATTGGGTTGTGGGGGTTGAAGTTGGAGGATCATCCAATACTTATATGATCATATGCAATGGTCATGAAAAATTTGGAGATAATCTGGCCTTAGGTGATCAGACAGGCAAAAAGTAGTGCATACCCACTATGGGTTACTATGTAGCATTTGGAAATCATAGACTAGATGTACACAGAGGAACATGGGGTAAGTGAAAAAAATGAGAATTGGAATGATATGTTAATAATATTTTAAATGTATATGCATATAAAACAATATACGTGTTTTATGATAACATAGACAACAGCAGGATACATTTTAAAACATTAGATTGATTGCCTTTGAGGGAAAGGGACTGGAAATAGACATTGGAGATTAAAGGGAATAAACCAGTAAACAAGAGAGGGGCCCTCTGTAAGCCAATGCTGTTAATGTATCATGAACCAAGGAATATGAGCACCTCAATCTTCTGCACCTGAGGCTGAAAAAGAAAGAGAAATAAGTCCACTTAATATTTTGTAGTGAAATTATTCATTCATATTATTCCAACCTCTGAATGACAGGCACGGTGAGGGACAATGGAATTATTTCAACGACTGAACTCTTTTGTTGAGATCAACAAATAAATATTAGGCTTGCTTGATTGCAGGAAACTGTACAAGTCATTTTGGAAGAAATAAATATAAGTTATACAAAGTCTCTGTCTTCAAAGCACTTTTTACAATGTGGTAGATTTATTATTTATAAAAGTCAGAATATATGCTATTTTTTAAATTATTTTTTATAGTTTATTCTTTCACTTAGTTTATTTATGTATAGTGAAAATGATATTTATAAGGCTATTCCATAAAATTTGTATGAATCTCTTGGAAAGTGAATATTATCAAATTACCCAGGCACACTTTCATTCATTATGGTACAGTTTAACTTGACAAAGAAAATGACAGATACTGACGTTCTCTAGATTCCAGTGTCATTCCTCCCTCCTGTACTCATTATCAACATTTCCCCTGTGTTGCTCTGATCATAATGAACATATTTTTAGGAGACCTTTTCCTTGACTAATTGACTTTAGTTTATCAGCCCCAGGTCACCGTAGCATTATTTGGTCATTATCCTCTGGGGCAGTTAATTAGATACTTTTTCTATTTATAGAAACATTTTATATACCTCTAAGTGCTTGAGATAATAGTCTGTGAATAGCTATAAGGGGAGGATGAGGTAAGTTGACAAAGGGGGAAAATATTAAAACAGATGAATTTCTGCAACAAGGAAAACTCAGGGAATTTTTTGCTTTTTGTATATATAAATTGAGCTTTGCCCTGGGGGCAGGAAGAAACAGGTGGTGGTGCAGTGAGATGATGAGTACACAGGAGAATAAACATGAGTGGTTGCGGGTAGGAAGAACAAGAATTAACCTTAATTTTTAGCTGGGACTTGGAAATGACTTGGATATTCAAAGGTGCAACTGAAGATACATTGCAGTCTGGTCAGAACTAGGAGGCAGTTCCCTTGTATACTGTACCTAGGGAGTTTTAGGGAAATATGTTAGCACTGACAGTAAAGACAAATATCTGTGCTGTCCTCATAAAAAGCTTGCTGTCCGCTTTACTTCCACCTTTAGAGAACTAAGATATAAAGATGAGAAAGTACATTAGGTACAAGTGATAAGTGAAGTTTTAAAAAATAAAACCCCAATTTCATAGAATCAAAGTGGAGAAAGGATGATTGACTACTTGCTCAGGAAAAGAATGGCCAGGGATCAAACTCACCCTAAACTAAAATAACGTCGTGTCAGTTAAAAAAAGGTGATGGAAAAATAAAGAAAAAAGGTAAGAAACTAAAGATATACTGTTTAACAACACTCCTGTTATTACAACACTCCTGTTTAACAACTCCTATTAAACACTCCTGTTTAACAACACTCAACTTATTAAAATTTTTTCCTAGGTCACAGCAGTGAGATATTTGGTGGTGAAATGGGGTGGATGGAAAGAGTGACAAAAATAAAGGGATAGAAGATGGATTGAAATCCTATGAGGAAAGGCTAAAGGAATTGAGGTGATTAAAGCTAGAAGGTGCAGATGAGTGATCTTTACTTGCTTTTATCAAGTTCAAGGATATTAAACATTTCTCTGAGAGAGTTGCTGACAACATCTTTAAATTCACAGAGAAAGAATTAAGTGGACATCGGCTTAAGTGAAAGGATGAGAGATTTTATTTTGTGGACTAATATGTTTATAAAAGCCATTATAGCAAGGAAGAACATGAGTTTTCAAGCTTTGTAAACTGAGGAATAACTGACAAGTCTTGGATGGAGAAACAAAAGAAAGGAACTAGGTGAAACCATACTTTTAGATCTCTTCCAACTGAATAATTTAATTAATTAGGGATAAGGATAATCTCTTTTTCTTTTGTTCAAAATTTTAAAATGTAAAATTACCATGCATCTATTCCAAGAGATTGCCCAATACTAATTCCATATAGATCAAGACATTTAAATGATGATTCTATCATGCTGTGGAATCTGGGTTTGTCACATATCGATCATTTAAGTAGTCTAAATAAATGATGGCTCTAATTCATGTCATTATAATTCTTTAGAGTAATAGCCAGACCAGAACTAAAGAACTCGAAGTGGAATATCTTCTAATGGCAATGGTCACAGGAGAGCAGAACCTTTTCCATGGAGGTCTGGAATGACTCAAAGTGATCAAGCATTGAGAACGTAGCATATCCTTCTAGAAGCCATTCAGAAACTATAACTCGGAGCCTTAAATGGATAATCAAGAAATTTGAAGACTTGAAGGCAGGAGCTGGGTATGTATCCAGATCTTCTGATATTTGCTTTTTGTATTATTTTGTCTTCTTTGCTCTTCAGTGGATTTTAAAGTAAGTACATTTTGTCTTTGCTCAGCTTTAGCTCTCAATCATGAGGTCAGCCCCTCCCCTGCTGAGCTCATCTGTTCTTTACCTGTCCTCTGCAGCAACCTAAACCTTTTTCTCCTAAAATGTTTGTTCACACATAAGAAAGTTGTGGTACACAGAATAATGGCCCCCAAAGATGTCCATGTCTTAGTCGCTGGACCTGTGACTATGTTACCTTACATGGCAAAAGGGACTTTGCTGACATAATTAAGAATTGTGAGATGGGAAATTATCCTGGATCATCTGGGTGAACCCAGTGTAGTCAGAAGGGTACTTATAAGAGGAAGCCAAGAAGGTCAGAATCAGAGAGGACTTGTGATGACAGAGGCAGAGTTTGGACTGATGTACTTTGAAGAGGGAAGAAGGGGTCATGAACCAAAGAAGGCAGGCAACCTTGGAAAACGCAACAAAAGAGGTTATCTCCTAGACTCCCCAGAAGGTATGCACCTTTGCTGATGCTTTGATTTTAGCTCAGAAGATACATTTTTGCCTTCTCATCTCTAGAACCATGAGATAACACATTTGTGTGTTTTTAAGGCACTAAATTTCTGGTAATTTGTTATGGTAGAAATAGGATACTAATACAAAGGCTATTTAAGACAAAGAATTTTCAAATGGAGTCAGGTGTTCTTGATTCTAGTATAAACTCTCCCACCAATTACTTTTATGATGAGCAGGTCACTTCCTATATCTCTTTCTATATAAATTATTTCACTGGTAAAGTATGAATGTTATGCTAAATTAGGAACATCCAGTGAAAGAGTACCTCTGATGGTTTATATCTGGCAAATTTTTAATCTTGAAGAATTGTAATTCTGTCTTTACCTCACTGCGCTGGGATCTGACTACTGTCCTTCCATTCTTTTTCTGGACTTTATAACTCAATCATCATCCTATCTCAGTTACAGACACAGACGTTGTCTGGCTCTTTTCACCCAGTATTTTATTTCTATCACTATTTTAACCGTTCCAAGTGTAGTTTGAAAAAGAAAAGAGACTGCCTTTAAGTGGCAGAGTTTATCTTTGGGGATCCAATGAATGTGAGGGTGTGTGTGTGTACACATGTACATATACAAACTAGGACATTATTTGTCTCAGCTTATCACATATTTTATGTTAGAAATTGATACTTTGGGGGAAGTGAACATCATTTATAAAACAAAATGATGTTTTTCCATTATGAAACATATCAAAGTTCATTTATTGACTATTTTTAATTAATAATTGATACCCCATATTTCTTTTGATGCAGAATTTTCTTGTGCAGAGCTTACTTTGTGTAGTTAAACAACTGCAGGAATGAGGCTTGGGATACTCTGATACTCCTGATTGGCAACACAAAATATACTTCTAATATGAAACTTACTGAATTATGATATACTGTCCTGACTCCAGGACCACTCTTCAGTCTCATTAATCTCTTCCTTGACTCAAGTGTGAAGTATTCATTAAATAACTGGCTGTGTTAGCAACTATTTGTGATGGTGATGACAGTGGGGACTACTCATACGAACTGAACATGACTCCCGTGCTCAAGAAGCTACAGTTTAATTGAAGACCTGGAAATTTACATAACCATGAGAGGCAGAATGAAATAAATGCTAACAGTGCAGAGGGAGCATCGAGACTTAGGTGGATTTGGAAATTTTCACGTATGAGGGAGCATTTGAGCTGGGACATTGAAAATTGAAATTTCCGAGTTGAGGAATAGAATGACAGAAATTTTGAAAGTTGAAAGAAAGAAGATTTGAATGTTTAATTGACTAATATGAATAACAGAACAGAGACTTTGAAAGCTGTATGCTGTGCCTGAGAAATTGTTAGGTCCTTCAAAGTAACTGTTGAAATCATATCCATTCACAAGAAATCAGTCAGAAGTGTTTGAAGATGACCTTATATGTTATTGAAGTTGAATACATTGGGCAGGAGTAAATAGGAGATACTCATGTAATAGTACAAGAAAGCAGAAGGCAAATAGGTCCAGAGATAGAATTACCCTGGTAGTATTAGTTTTGAAAACCATAGTGCCATATGGAAACTAGCTGACTCCTATAGGTAGAAGTCAGGTATGAATGTGATGAAGATTATTTGGCTGTGTGAGATGTTAATATAATAATTTTTTCATGGACTGGAGGCTTTCTTTCTTGAATATGAATATTTGCCTAGGCAATTCTTATGCATTTTCTTTGTCCTTTAGGTAACATGAAAACTGATCCTGGTGTGTGAAGCAATGGATGGAAGGAATCATTCCACAGTATCAGAGTTTGTGTTCCTGGGACTCAGCGATTCATAATACCAGCTTCTCCTTTTTGTCTTCTCCTTTTTGTTCTACTTTGTAAACATGATGGGAAACTTTGTCACTGTGTTCACTGTAATCTTGGATGCTCCTCTGCCCTCCCTCATGTATTTCTTCCTGGCCAAACTCTCAGTCATTGACATGATATTTTGCTCAATCACAGCCCCTAAAATGATTTGTGATATTTTCAAGAAGCACAAAGCCATCTCCTTTTGTGGCTGTATTACCAAGATCTTCTTTAGTTATGTCGTTGGGGGGGGCTGAGATGGTGCTGCTCATAGCCATGGCCTTTGACAGACATGTGGCCATATGTAAGCCTCTCCACTACCTGACCATCATGAGTCCAAGAATGTGTCTATACTTTTTTGTCACTTCCTGGGCCATTGGCCTTATCCATTCATTGTTTGTTAGTTTGTGGTTAAGTTGCCTTTTTGTGGCCCTAATGTGACAGTTTTTACTGTGACCTTCCCCGGCTCCTCAGACTTGCCTGCACAAACACCCAAGAACTGGAGTTCATGGTCACTGTCAATAGTGGGCTTATTTTTGTGAGATCCTTTGTCTCGCTGGTTATTTCCTGCCTCTTCATTCTGTTCATCATTTGGAAATATTCTTCTGGAGGTTCGTCTGAGACCCTCTCCACTTTGTCAGCTAATATTACTGTGGTGGTTTTGTTCTTCAGGTTACTGATGTTTTTCTACACATGGCCTACTCCCACATCACACCTGGATAAATATCTTGCCATTTTTGATGCATTTATCACTCCTTTTCTGAATCTAGTTACCTACATATTCAGGAACCAAGAGAAGAAAATTACAGTGAGGAGACTGTGTAGTCATCTTGTGCATTACGGGAAGATTTCATGAATGGATGGCTGTGAAGATATGGAACTATAGGTTCTCCCTCTTGCTGGTTGCCTAAAAGACATTACGAAATTTCAGATAAATACTCAAGACTTAGGTATGTTATATACCCAGAAATCTACTTTTTATTAAATTATGGTATCCACTTCACCATTAAATTAGAAGTGATGTTATTCTTTGACACTCTGTACATCAAAGTGTTTAAAACCAAATTATATGTCCTTTGTAATCTACATGGTCTAGGAGAGTGCCATGTAAATGAGGAAATAATAATATTTAATCTTCTTCCTAGAGTGGACTGATTATTCTATTGATAGACAAACCATGCATTCATATTATCTTTCATCTGCTTATTACCTATCTTGATTTTAATTCTCTTTGTTCCAACTTTGTTTGCTTCTAATTTCCCCAGTTCCTTCATATTTTGCCTTCTTATCATGTTTGTCTGTCTGGCAGTCTGGGAAATTGTTACTCCTATGTGAGAATTTTAGAATTTAAAGTTAGAATGGATTGCCATAGCTATTAGTTCTAATCTCCTCAGTTGTATGTGATAAAACCTAGGAATTGTGAAGTGACTGTAATTTCCCCGAGGGTCCAAAGCCAGAAATTACCAGAGTGAGCCAGGCATCAGAAACCATGCCTCTGGTAGCCGGGTCAGTGCCTTTCACTTTCAAATAAATTTTGTATTTGAATTTCTGCTCATATTCCACTCTTCCAGATTTTTCCTGTAGGACAATTTGAAGACGGAGATTTGCACCTCTCTTTTGTATTCTTCTTCTTAGTAAATTTTCATTAGTATTTAGCATATCTTTACCATTTCTCAATATTTTCCTAATTTCTACCACTACCATACATTTCCCTGTTCAAGTCCTATCAAAACCAAATTTCAAATGCTTTTAATCATGAAAAAAATGCATAAAATTTATTATTCAACTATATCCCTTGGTCTACAGTGGAGGTCAGAGAGATGTTTGATTAAATTGTATTTTGTAGAGCTGAAATCCCCCAAATACTTACAATTAATGATGTTCTCTCTTTTGTGGAAAACAAATGTGTTTGGTGAATTATGTACTCCTTCAGTAAGTCACACTAACATCATTGTGCCTCTCCCAGAAAGAAAATATTACAGCAAATAGAAAATTAACCATTTGTAAACTATGTTTGAAGGCTCTTTTCCTGAAATTGTGCAGTCTATTATTTAACATGCTTAAATACTTTACAGGAGGTGGGTCTGAGGCACAGAAGATGGGTCACCTAATACTTGTTCGAATGGCTTTTGTCAAAATGAAAAGAGATTAATGCTAGAAAGGATATGGAGAAGAAAGAGTCCTTCTGCACTGTTGGTGGGAATATAAGCTGGTACAGTGACTATGGAAAACAGCATGGGGTTCCTCAAAAAATTAAAACTAGACGTACCATATGATCTAGCAATCCCACATCTGGGTATATATCTGAAGGAATGAAATCAGTATCTTGAAGAGTTATCTACACACCCATCTTCATCGCAGCATTATTCACAGTAGCTAAGGAATGGATACAATGTAAAAGCCCTTCAACAGATGAATGGATAAAAAAACAATGTGTATATATACACACAATAGAATGTTATTCAGCCATAAAAAGGAAATCCTACCATTTACAACATGGATGAGCCTGGAGTGCATTATGCTAAGTGAAATAAGCCAGACAGAGAAAGAAAATGCCATATGGTATCACTTGCATGTGGAATCTAGGGAAAAAAAGCCAATTTTATAGAAACAAAGAATAGAATAGTGATGGTCACGGGCTGGAGGTGGGGGATGGGGGATGATATAATGTAGGTCAAAAGGTACAAACTTTCAGTTATGAGAATAACGAATTCAGAGAATCTAATGTGTAGTGTGGCAACTATAGTTAATAATACGCTATTGTATACTTGAAAGATGCTGCGAGTAGATTTTACATAGTCTCACCACACTCAAACACACACACACATACCCTGTTAACTATGTGAAGTGATGGATGTGTTAAATTTCTTGACCTTGGTAATCACGCCACAACAACAAATCATCACATTGTAAATTCAAAGATATACAATCGTATTTGTCAATTATTTCTCAATAAAATGGAAAACGTTTTTACAAGTTCAATGTTCTGGGGCATACCAGGATGTCCTCTTCAAAGCAAAGGAAAAATTATTGCCTCTTGCACCTCCTATCATTAACAAGGAAGCACAATGACTGGTAGATTTCTTGTATTTCTGGAGGGAGCATATTCTATACCAGGAATGTCACTCTAAACCATATACTGAAAGACATGGAAGCCTGTCAGCTTTGAGTGGGGTGCAGATCTGAAAAAGCTTTTTTTTACAGTTCCAGATTTTGTGCAAGTAGCCCCTCCTCTTGCACCATTCTACACAGCATACCTGCTGGTATTAGAAAAATTGGTAGTGAGAAGAGAAAAGATCTGAGACTTATAGTAAGAACCACCAATTGGATAAACACAACACAAAGTTTTAAGTTCTGGATCAACCATTTCCTAAGGATTATAGAGTAATTAATGTGCAGCCATGAGATGCCACAAAACATCACAACAAACTGTGGACCCACATTAAAGAAAAGGAGGTGTGAAAATTAGCACCTTGGATCTACTGGCCCTATCACATACTGCACCAACCAGAATCTGCTGGTCTAATAGAGCAATGGAATGACTTATTGCAGGTGTAGCTGAAGCACCAGCTTGGAAATTTTGATTATATATATATGAAATATATATGACTTGATGCTTAGTCCCCATGGGGTAGCATAAATGGGTCTAGAACCAGGATGTGGTTAGGAAGTTTGAGTTTCCCATCCTCGGAACTCTGGGCACTATGGGTTTAGAAGTCCTGGTTTCAATAACAAGAGGAAACATCGCCATCAGGGACACAATAAAAATGCCATTAAATTTTGATTTATGGCTATTGCCCAGGAAATTCAGGCTTCTTGTACCAAGATCAAACAGAAAAAAGGAATCACGATCCTGGCAGGTGTAACTGATCATTAAGAAGATGTAAGGCTACTGTTACACAGTGAGAGTAAGGAAGATACAGGTTGGTACCAGTTGATCCACATGGGTGACATTTAGAACCCCCTTAGCTGATTTTGATGGTAGATGCACAAATGCATCAGCCACAGCTTGAGATAGCATAGTAAACGGGGAATTGGAGGGCTCATGATGAAGGTGTAGGTCACCTTATCAACTGAGCCAACTAGGCCAACAGAGTTGTCAGCTAAGGGATCTAGACCATACAGTAGAGGAGGGATATGAGTACCAGTTGTGATCTCACTACCCATTTCATTAGCAGATGTTGTAACTCATGCCATTAACTTTCCTCTGATAAGATGCTGACAGGATAAGAGGTTCACCAAAGTCCTAAAGGAGCTGCTCCTAGAACTCAAATGAATAAGGAGATGCAAATGGCTTGTGGGTGGATGTCACATATGCTATGTCTGCTAACCATATCCCCTCTTCAGGGCAGAAAGATTTATTCAGATGAGAAATTTTGTTCCCCAAACTGTTGAGAGTGTTGTTGTCTGACATTTCTCATCAGTTTGACCCTTTTGGCATGTCCTTGGCTAAAGAGAGCTGACATACCCAAGGCCATACTCACTTTCTATGTTAGTTTCTATCCAATGGTTGGTTATCAGTCCACTTGGGACAATTCTTGAATCTCATTCCAGGTTCAGAGCTCCCTGTGTGTTTGGCTGAGGCCTGATTGTAACTGTACTGTCATCCAAGTTCTTCTTCTGCATCCTGCTTAATTCCTTACCTCCAAATAGAATCAATCCTGGTAGCACCCCCCAACAAGCCTCTTGTGTGCTGATCTTCGTCTCAGAATCTGCTTCTCTGGGAACTCAAACTTTGACACAATTGTCCTGATCCTTCTCCTCTTACTTTCAGAGGGTGTACTTGAAGGTTTTGCTATCTTATGGAATATTATGTTTGTCCATTATTCTACTGAAATCATCCTAATCAGACCTCATGAGCTAGAAGTAATAAGTACCATAGATACCATAGTACAACATGTGTGTGCCAGATGATGAGAGAAATGCATCAAAATTTCAGGGACCTTCCACATCAGTGACATCTCCAAGTAGTTTGGGGCATTCCAAGGCATCTCCTCTAAAGTTTCTGCACTCTGCAATACCCATCAGATAAATAAGTCCAATCCTTGGTGAATTTCTTTGTATTTCAGAGGCAACATATACCGTCCTTGAGTGTGTTGCTTCAATCTGTTTATTGAGTAATTCATAAGGCTGCCAGTTTCAAAATGTGGCTGGAGCAAGAAACGGCGTTGTAGACACTCTGGAAGGGGAAAGTTGTCTGTGTGAGTAGGAGGCTCAGACTCCCATGGCCGTCTTCTCTTTCATTACCCTTCTCTCTTTGGACGTTGGAAATTCTGTATGACTAATTGAGAGTGGTAAAAATTGAAGTCCATTAGCTATATGACAAAATATTAGAAAGTTCTAAATCAAGGTAACAAAATCTTGAGTACATTATGTTCTATGCAACTATCCATCTGCACAGCCTAGTTTATAAATAGTTATGCATGTTATGCTGGCATCAGAACTAAGCAAATGGCTATTGCATTAAACTCTATTAAGAGATTGCCTTGAAGGATAGTGGTGAAGGTAAACTCTTCTAATGAGAAGAACTTTAGGGAATACCTTTGGTTGCACACTTTCCTTGGAAGAAAAGATAGCTTGTGGTACAGATCTTACTAAATTAAGACAGGCCTAATGGTTTTTTGGTTGTTCAGGGCCTAAGAAAAATAAGCTTATAACATTATTGGCAGGGAGTTCTGGGGAGAGGTATGTAGCTGGACTTCTCAGAAAAGCACAGAGAATGACAGTATTCATGCTCATGTAAAAGCCTGTTGGAGGTTTTTCCCTGAGTGGGAAAAAGATGACCGGCCCCTGTGGATACCAGTCATCCTCTTTCCCTCACTGTTCTAGAACTGCTTAATTGGCACTAAAGGTGACCACAGTAGCATAGTTGACGTTGCTGCATTTAATGAGCAACATGAATTTCCCCTCGCTAAGGCTCATTTGCCTATCATCACTGCTGAGTGCTGAAGTTGCAAATTCAAGAGTAAATGGTCGGCACCCCGTATAGTACCATATTTCACCCTACTCTGGGAAGACTAGCTGTCTACTTTGTGGCAGCTTGAATAGAGTTAAAGCTTTCTTTTATGGAATAGGGAGATGTTTATCTTCATAGGGACATTTATCTCTGTCTCTCCATTTCTAATCTCACTTGATAGAATAACAATTATATATATATACATACACCTTGTAAATGTACATTTTACTGATAAATATAAATACTTAGAAATTATTAATTATAAATATGTATATATTATTTATAAATTTTAAGTAAATAGATAAATATGTTATATTATAAATATATAAAATAAACAGTAAATATATATATTTATAACACATACATAATATATGTGATAATATAGAATATATTTATATAATATAATTTTTCTGTCCATCTCTGTATCTATTTATTTATTTTAGGCACTGCTTTGTCTTTCCCAGCCATGGTGCTGCTGCCAGCACTACAATTTATTGATTCATAGAATACCTTTACTGTCTTATCTGTTGCTGTGGTGTCACATACAATATTGCATCTGGACATAGTTTTATGGGAAGTTAAATGTGACCATGAGCTTACATTCAGAGCACTCACTGGACTTACTCATGCTCAAACACTCAGAAACAATTCACTCGATGGACTAGTGGAATGGCCCAGAGAATGCCTAGCTTTTGTACCAACTGGAGGTGAACATCTTACAAGTTTAGGATGCCGTCTATTTGATCCAGTACATATTTTAAACCAGTGGCCAATATACAAATTGCTACCTGTCTTAAAGTTGGAATGTGTAAACCCAAGGTGGAAAAAGTCACTCTAGCAGTAAGACTCAATAAGTTACTGAGGAAATCAACGCTTCCTATTCTTTGAACTTTGAACTTTGTGAACTTTGGTTTAGTAGGTTTGTAGGTTCTAGCTCCCCAGACAGGAATATTTCCAAAGAGGACACAGCTGAGACTAGCCTTTGATCCCTTGGAGCTCCTCATGTCACTGAACCATCAGACAGAAAAGGACTTCCTCTGACATTTGTGGGCATGGAGGCAAGAGTAAAAATTGAAGTCCATAAAGTATACATGGAAATATTTGAAAGTTATAAATCAAGGTAACAAAATCGAGAGTACAGTATGTTCTGTCCATCTATGTTGATAAACATGTATGTGATAACTATGTATATACATCTCCACTAAATGCTGGGAAACCAGGCTTGTGGACTTGGGGAAGTTTGAAAAGAAATTCTTGGGCTTTAGGTACTAGAAGGATGGGCATAAGCTTTAGGTAAACATATCTCTTTGTTTCCTTGAAATCTTCACATCATGGTGAAGGACATGAATGGGAAGGGGACATTTTCGGGTCTTCTGTAAGATGGGGACCAGGGTAGGGGATTCTCTTATTTGGGTCTAAGAATAGTACTGCTTGTCGGGTTGACAGGCTCCAATTACTAGGGGGAAATTTGGTTCCTATTCCACAATGGGAACAATAAGTATTAAGTCCAGAACTCAGAGTCATTATGGGAGTGCTTAGTGCTCCTGTGCCCATTACTTCCCATCAATGGAAAATAATGACATCCCATTAAACAAAGGATCATCTCAAGACAAATATCCTAGAAGAATGAAGTTTTTTCTTCCCACCAGGTAGAGTACACTGTCCAGACTACGTACTGATGGAAGATGAGGTGAAACAAGGGAAATTCTGTTATAAAAATAGACCTCATGACCAGCCATACAAATGGGGCTTTTGATAGCTATGTTTTATATTAATTGTCTTTTTCTTTCCCCTGTTTCCCTTAGATAGTTCTTATGAATTACACTGTCAGAGGCTAATATTTTGGGTTTAGATGACTCTGCAACAATATAACAACTAATTATTCTTCTATGATGATCACTTTCTTCTATCTTGCTGTTATCTTTCCTGCCCTGTTTGTCCCCTGGATAAAAGAAAAGAGTGGATGCAGAAAGAAAAAGAATAGCTTCCATTTGCCCCTCCAGTTCCACTCAACCATTCTCTAGCTGTCTTTGTGCCTTTGTTAAGCTCTTTGCCAGTTACCTAGTTTGAGTGTGCCACTTTTTGTTCTCACAAGTCTTGACTGATACAAGTATACCAAATTGAAGGTCAAAATCCTTGTTTTCTCACCTAACTATCCCACTGTCCTGAAGTATTTATCAAAAAAGTTTATTGTTTGTGTGTTCGGTTACATAGAGATATTTATACAGTAGTTTCCCCTTATCCACGGTTTTCCTGGCCATAGTTTTAGTTACCTGCTGTAAAGCATGGTCTGAAAGTATTAACTGGAAAATTCCAGAAGTAAAGAACTCATAAGATTTAAAATGGACACCATTCTGAGTAGCCTGATGAAATCTCACACCATCTCACTTTGCCCCACCCAAGATGTGAATCATCCCTTAGTCCTTTCATATCCACGATGTATAAGCTATTCCCCCATTAGTTACTTAGTAGCTGACTTGGTTATCATATCGACTGTGGCTGTAACACAGTGCTGGTTTTCAAGTAACCTTTGTTTTCTTAATAACGGCCCCAAAGGGCAAAAGTGGTGATACTGGCAATTCGGATATGCTAAAAATAAGTCCTAAAGTGCTTCCTGTAAATGAAAAATTCTCACTTATTAAGGATAGAAAAAAATCTGAACCTGAGGTTCCTAAGATCTAAGATAACTTTTATTACAGTATATTGTTATAATTGTTCTATTTTATAGTTATTGTTTTTAATCCCTTACTGTGCCTAGTTTATAAATTTAACTTTATCATAGGTATGTACACATGGAAAAAATATAGTGTATATAGAATTCGATACTGTCCGCAGTTTCATGGACACACTGGAGATCTTGGAATATATCCCCCCACAGATAAGGGAGGACTAGTGTATGCCAAAGAAACACACTATACATGCTGTTTTTCCACCCAGAGTTTCATTGAACAGTGTGTTATCATCATCTTTAACTACATAGAGTTTGAACTTAATTTTCAGTGGCTTAAGAGAATTCGACTGTATGGAAGTATCATACCTTCTTTAATTTATGATCTGTTGATACCTGTTTCAGTTGTTTCATTCACTTTTAAGGTCTATTCACCAGAATGATCTTTCACATAGCTAAATCTTTGTACACATCCATAATTAATCAGACTATCAAAATATAAAAATGAAGTCTCGTGTACGTTCTTTTACTATTTAAATTAGACTAAAAAATCAAGCACATTGGCTTTTTTGGAGATGATCAAGATGATTATAGTAACTTTTTTGAGTTAATATTGATGTTTTCAGAAATTAATTCTTATGTGTAATTACCAATATTTATAAAATTTCCAATAAAATAGCACAAAGATATTAAAAATCTTCTACTCTTGTGTTCCTCTTCTTCTCCAGTGTCTTATTATGAGTTTTTAGATCCTTTGTTTGCTCTGATCAAACCAAATAGCTCTCTAGGGGCAAAGTCTCCTGATCCATGAGCTTCTTCTCATTTGTTATGTTTTTGCAGAATCACTTGGTAACTGTGCTCTTTAGCTTTAATTAGCATTTTTTCTTCTTATGGCAGGATTTTATATAGCTCTTTGTGTTGGAGAAGACAGCAAAATCACAGACTCCCTGAAGATGCTGTTCTCTCTTTTACGGGTAAAATGGAAAGATGAAAATAAATTTAACAATGCAAAGACCAGGTTTAGTTTCGGACATGATTTTGTTGTTGGAATTGCTATGAATATGAGTCATATCCTCACGTGCCTGAGTGTTTTCTTAAAGCAGATTAGATAGCCTTCAGGATAAGGAAAGGAATAGTACAGAATAATCATGAAAAAGATTATTGACATATTAGAAAAGTTTAACTGACCTGAGTATTAGCTAGAATCACATTGTGCCTAGGGTAATGTGAAAGATAATAGAAAAAGCCAAATGGCTTTGTAATATTTTGGATTCAGCATAGGTTGCAAGTAATCCCTCTGCTCCCAACACTGATTAATTGAATGATTCTCACCCTATGCCATTTGATAAACAGGCAAGAAAAATGATGACACATGAAAATATTTTAAAAAGCAAGGGCAACTGTATTTTTCTATCCATTAGCTTTTTAAAAGAGATGAATATAAACTGACCATCTGCTGTGAAAAGGGAAGCACATTTATTAGGAACTTGCCAAGTTTATAAGTTGGATAAGGATTTCATAGATATCCCAATAGAAATAAAAGGCATGGAGACCAAAAACTCCAAAGCTGAATAGCTAATTTCCAGTGTATAATGTCATTTTAAAATCTGGTGTGAAAAATAAAAACAAAAAAACTTAAAACTACCATGAGATTGAATTAATTTTCCTGGTCTCTATGTGGTTTAGAATTAGAGTGTTTTGTGTTAATTTTATCTGTAAGCCATAAGTAGAAGAAATAAATGTTTAGAGAAGGCTGATAAATGAGAAATTTTTTTGCATAGAAGGGAGGAAGTGAGAAAGAGATCCTAAGAGGAAATATAAAAACTATGAAGTTTGGGGGCTGGCCCCGTGGCCGAGTGGTTAAGTCTGTGCGCTCCGCTGCAGGCGGCCCAGTGTTTCGTTGGTTCGAATCCTGGGCACGGACATGGCACTGCTCATCAAACCACGCTGAGGCAGCGTCCCACATGCTACAACTAGAAGGACCCACAACGAAGAATATACAACTGTGTACTGGGGGGCTTTGGGGAGAAAAAGGAAAAAATAAAATCTTTAAAAAAACAAAAAAAACTATGAAGTTTGTTGAATGCTGCAAATAAAAAGCTAAGGGGTGACTTAATTTGTTGCATTTACGTACATAAAAGGTTATTTGAAAAGGGCACAGAACTTTCTATATTTCCTTCAGTTGTAAAAAAAGTAAAAGTAGAGGTGGTCTTAAATTAGAGGAGGTAGAATTTTTGGGGGGCATAAAGAAAGTTTTGTGGTAATTTAAAAAATAAAAATGAAGAAAGTTTGAGCTGAGGGAGATGTTAAACTCACAATATTTTTAAATTGAGGAGGACATTTATTTGGATGATGAGTTTGATTAGTACCTTGTTCAAATCTGACAGCTGTCTGTAAATCCCTTTGAACATCTTGGCTTTATTATCTGGAACCTCAGTTGCCAGTATTTCCTTCATCTATAAAGGAGTAAATGTGTGGGAATCTATTTGGAAGGTTAATCACTTCTATATGGATCAAGAAAAAAGATTAATCACAACAGGAGGCAAAGAGTTGGCCTTGTTTTTCGCATCTTGTTTACTTAATTAGTTAAAAAATTACAGGTATAATTAACATGTTTAGGAAAAGTTATGTCAAAGCACAGCCAATGTACAAGAGAAGAAGATTTCAGAACACTGTCAGTTAGGAGAGTTCCCCTATGAGTATTTCATGATTTTTAGGTGAATAAACATCATATCCTTGTGTATTCATTTAGGAACATATCTACGATTTTGCTCTGGACTAAGATTTGAATGCTGAGTCTGTCTCAAGGGACTTTAAAACTGTGATGACCCAAACTTTTCAAGTTTCTATATTCCCTGATACTGAATGGCTATGTTGTCATCATTTTAGTACATCTAGTTTCCATGTTTATATCTTCTGCCTTAAATCACTTTTCCTAAAATTCCAAGTTCTTACCTAGTTGATGGGGATTGGAGAGCCAAAAGGCAAATAAATTCACAACTTGTGTTCATAGTTTATAAAGGCTTATGGAGAAACTCTCCCAAAAGCCTTAGTACTAAAAGACACCTGGAGATATAGTACTATAATTTGTTCACAATTGTAGAATTTCTGAAGAATGGCTCCCAAAAGTCATGCAATTCATACCTCGTAAACTACATTTACTTAAAGTAAGTTTTATTCTTCTTTTTCTGTTATTATACACATACTTTCCTAAACTCATTTTTCTTTTTAGATTTTCCCTTTAATCTTATTTATTTCTTATTTTTGTCTAATCCTTTTTCACTTTTATAATGCTGCATTTTTTATATTTCTTTGTTTAGGAACAATGCACAGTCTCTTTACCCATCTTCCTTAATTATATAATTATGCATATGTTTAATCATCCAAATACACTTTCTCCTATGTTCCAGCAAATATTAATTCCTGAAATGTTAACATATTTTTATTATGTACCTGGTGTATGTCTAAGTTGTGGGATACATTGGATAACAAGACAGATGTTGTCCTTAGCTTTATGAGAGTCGGAGTCCCATCAGGAAGGAGAAGTAACAAACATTCAATGAATTACAACTGTAGTAAGTACTACCAAGAAATACAGTGTTTCTTGAGAGTAAATGTATTCAATCTACACTAAATGGTTTTTATTTTAACCACTAAAAGAACATGAATATTACAATCTACTATTATTATGTACAAGGAGGTAGTCATAATATGTTATTGAAATATCTTTTAGACACCAAAATTTGATGCTTTCTCTTAGCCAATACCATGTTCTATTGTTGTTATTCATTCACTTATCTCATTGTTGACAACTACTACTAACAGGTGAGAGGGAGGGAAGAAAATTAACACTTACTGAATATTTATATATTAATACCTACACATTTAATACATGATTACAAAACTTTATTATATCCCTGCTACGGACTCTGAAAAGGTAGTGTTATTAACTGCAATTTCATAAATAAATTGAGGCTCAAGAATTTAAGTAGCTTAATTAATAGCAACTTGTCAGTGGCTGAATCATATCTAAATAAAGCTAAAATTACAAGATAAGGTGATAAGTCCTACAACAGAGGTTTGAACAAAATGCTTCTCAGATCATGTGGTAAGTACATTAGGGCAGTGCTTCTGAAATTATTTTTGGTGAAAAAACAGGGCTTATTTTCCAGTCCTTCATAGACTGATACCTTAGTAAATGCAAACTCGCATACCTGGGTCTTGCTGTGGTGTAAAATTGCTAGAGAAGTTTCTAAACACTAGCTCTCAGTATCTGCACGTAACATGATAGAAACTTGGAACAGAGAATTTGTGGACTTGCACCTCTGTGTGGACCACTTTTTTGTTGCTTCAGGGAATCCACATATGAATATGTCATAAGCCCTGCCTTTGAGAAGCTTACAGTTTGCTTGGTGAGTTAGAACTGTACTCAGTTTACTAAAATACAAGAGCTAGTAAAATAAATGCTAGTAATATAAAGAAAGACATCACAAAAATGATTGAAACTTAGTAAACCTTGAAGATAAACATGTTCAAAGGATAGGGAGTCAGGAGGAAGTGTCTGTTTGCCAGAACACGGCATGTAGTCTTGGAACTGGATGGAATAGTTGAGAAGTGGTAAAAGAGTTTTGCGTTACTGAAGCCAGGCTATATTAGTCTCAAATCAAAAATCAAAAGAATTTTGGGCTGAATTCCTATTACCCATGTTGACCAATCTGGTGTCTCACGAAGAATATCATATCATCTATCCTGGGAGGAAGCAGAGGGGTATTAAACGCAGAGAAAACATGGTGGTTATGCTAGTAATAATAAAGTAAGACTTCATAGATGTGGTAAATATTTAAGAAATATTTAAGATGAATATGTTCCCAGAAGTGTGGTCTGGGAGGAAGAGAAGAAGGGTCTGTGTGCCAGATGAAGGCTTATAGGCTTAGAAGGGTTCGCAATAGTGATGAGTTCTACGAGACTAGGGCCAGGTCGTATTAGTTTGAATGAAACATCAAAAGATTTCAGGTTGAATTTCTGTTACTCATGTTAACCACCTTGTATCTCATAAGTAGTATCATGGCATCAATCCTGGGAGGAAGCAGAGGTTATTAAATGCAGAGACCACTTGGTGATAGACAACAGCGCCACATGACAGCCACTAATTTCTCTGTGATCCCGTTTTGGAGGCCGTGAGCATATTTGGACAGTGTTAATGCTAAAGTAGAAGTAGACTTTCACAGCCTTGACCTTTACTCTTCTATAACATTAACAAATATCATAATTTACATTTTCAGGTAGCAATACTGACCAAGATAATGGATGGAGACAATCACTCTGTGGTGTCAGAGTTTGTGTTCCTGGGACTCACCAATTCCTGGGAGATCCAACTTCTCCTCTTTGTGTTCTCCTCCACCTTTTATGTGGCAAGCATGATGGGAAACTCCCTCGTTATGCTCACTGTGACCTCTGACCCTCACTTACACTCCCCCATGTACTTTCTGTTGGCCAATCTCTCCTTCATTGACCTGGGAGTTTCTTCTGTCACTTCTCCCAAGATGATTTATGACCTTTTCAGAAAACATAAAGTCATTTCCTTTAGTGGCTGCATCACTCAACTCTTTTTCATCCATGTCATTGGTAGTGTGGAGATGGTGCTGCTCATAGCCATGGCCATTGACAGATATGTTGCCATATGTAAGCCTCTCCACTATCTGACCATTATGAGCCCAAGAATGTGCATCTTCTTTTTAGTGGTTGCCTGGATGACTGGCCTTATCCACTCCTTTGTTCAATTGGCTTTGGTGGTAAACTTACCCTTCTGTGGTCCTAATGTGTTGGACAGCTTTTACTGTGATCTTCCTCGGTTCCTCAAACTTGCCTGCACAGACACTGATTGACTAGAGTCCGTGGTCACAGCCAACAGTGGGCTCATCTCTGTTGGCTCCTTCATCATACTGATCATTTCCTATATCATCATCATTCTCACTGTTCAGAAACACTCTTCAGCTGGTTCATCCAAGGCTCTGTCTACGCTGTCAGCTCACATCACTGTGGTAGTGCTGTTCTTTGGTCCTTTAATATTTGTCTCTACACAGTCATCTCCCTCTCTACACCTGGATAAGTTTCTGGGTTTCTTTGATGTAGTTTTCACTCCTTTCCTGAATCCTCTCATTTACACATTCAGGAATCAAGAAATGAAGGTGGCAGTAAGGAGAGTATGCAGACAGCTAGTGAATTACTGGAAGATCTCTTAAATGATGCCTCTATTGTGAGGAGCCTTTGCTGATTATTGATGTTCATTATTGATGGCCAAACTCAGACAGAAACTTTTCTTTGCCCCACCTTGATTTGATTATGCACACTGATATTGAATCTATTCTGTGTTTCACTCAGGAGGGAGGGACATTCATTTCTGAAAAGAGAGAAAGATTTGCATATGACATATTTATAATCAAAGATTATAACAATGTTGAGTACCAATTCCTAAGGAATAATATGTATATGATGTAATTATTAGAAATACGAAAGAGGGCAGGCTTTTCTAGGACCTTCAGAACAGGGAGAACTCGCTCTCTTTTTTTAACAGGCATCTGTCTCACAGACAAGAATTCAGTGTTCAGTGGGGTTTGCTCAGGGAGGACTGAACTGAGCGTTCATGTTGTGTGTTGCAGCTTGCTCACATTCTATCCCCTCTTTGGGTCTCTGCCAGGACTATGTAACTAGGGAAGAATCTTTGAAAGGACACACATAGAATCTTTGGGAACACACATACGAGACCCCAGTGGGTGCATGTTTCTCTGTAGAAGGCATGTGACCTGCTCTTGGAACACAAAGAACTGGGAAAATAGTGGGAATTTTCTCCTTGTTTATCATTATGCTACACAAATCCACTAGATTTTTATATTCCTTTTCTTCCTATTTCTTCTTCCCCATTTTTCCTCAGCCACTTATGGTCTCTTGGCTTTCCTCCTTTCCCTTTCCTTTTTCAGGCTTCCATCCTTCTCCTTCTTCTATCCCATCATACTTCCTTTTTTTCACACTCTGCCTCACTTGTTGCTCTGTCTGCTTCTAACTTATCTTATTGCTGTCCCTTTTTCTCATTTATTTTTATTCTCTGTTTTTTAATTGAGATATAATTGACATATAATATTACATTAGGTTCAGGTGTACAGCATGATGATTTGATATTTGTATAAATTGCAAAATAATCACTACAATATGTCTAATTAACATCCGTCACCATACAATACTGCTGTCCCCTTTAAATTGCTCTATTATAATTATTATAATTTGCCTCCTTGACAGGTTTCATGTCTTGAAGAACTTGCTGTTTTGGCCAAAAGAGCTCACCAGTGGAGTGTGAGTGAGGGGAGAATAGCTAAATAGCAAGGATAGTGTCACTTAGAGCCGTGGCTTTCACACTTTTTGACAGTGACCCCCAGTAAGGAATAGAAGATAAATTGCCATCCCCATAAAGAACTGAATCAAAGTTTTACATAATGACACCTATTTTTACAAACTTTTCTTTTTTTCTTTCCTTTCCTTGTCTCTTCTTTTCTATTAAAAATGTCTGTTTACAGGAGCTTGCCCAGTGGAATAGTGGTTAAGTTTGCCCACGCCACTTCCACTGCCTGGGGTTTGCTGGTTCAGATCCTGGGTGCAGACCTAGCACCACTCTTCAAGCCATGCTGAGGCGGCGTCCCACATAAAGTAGATGAAGATTCGCACAGATATTAGCTCAGCAGCAATCTTCCTCAAGCAAAAAGAGGAAGATTGGCAATGGACTTTAGCCCACAGCCAGTCTTCCTCACAAACAAGACAAAACAAAAGTCTGTTTACAATCCATTTTGTGAGCTATAGAATCTCTGTTTACTAAGAAAATTACACAGAAGCCAGAGAATTACATGTATTGCTTCTAGTTAAGAAGAAAATGAAGACACCAAGATGAATTTGTTATATCATTCCTACAGAGAAAGCCAAATTCTAGACTTGCTTTAATATACTATTCAATAGTAAAGCAGTTCTAAGTTTATTTAAATAAGCCCATCAAAGTTGAGCTGTGCAAACTTTGCCAAAATTTTAATATATATCATTGCTTCTTTTCAGACTCATTATTTGAAGTTAAATATCTCACCAAAGCAAATAGAATACACCTTCTGAAAACCTTCTACAACTTTCTATCTCCATTCAGTTTTGTCTTTTACTATCCTCTTTCACATTCTGGAATAACATTTTATCTTCAGATAGGTGTACCTATTTTTCCTTTGATAAAAAAAATCAGATCCTGTTACTTGCATAGTTAGTAATATTTTTTGGTCATGTTACTTCTAGTATAGTCCCAGTCATCATATTAATTATGATTTTTAACCAACATAGCTAATTTCTATTTCACTGAGAGTTCTTGAAGGTAATTGAGAATTGCCTGTCACATACAATCATTTTAGTAAACCAGCAGAGCTCATGAACACCCTAAATATAACCCCCAACAGCCACACACATCCTACTGCCCACTTCTTACCGGCAGCAAATGTTATCCTTAAAGTAGCAAAAATGAAGATGTTCAAAACCTTGATCAAAAGATAAATGTACTTTATAAAGATATAAGAAAAGTCACACACACACGTGTGCACATACGTGGTAACCAGTATTTCAATATTCAAACTTATTTTAAAAGTATCCAAAGAATATCCACTAATTACTGTACTTAACAATAAACCATGGTCTTAAAACCGCTAAGGACATTAAGCATTATGTTTAAGTGGGTACACTACAGAACTCTCAGAAGTATAACTCAAACTGATTGAACACATAATTTTACATTTTTTCTAATTTTAAATGTTTGTTTTATATACCATACTGGTAAACTCAGGGAGAACACTTATAACTGTTCGATAAAAAATATTATCAGATCAAGTCTGAATTGTCCAAGAATTTCCTTTGGTTATGTGAGTTTGGATTCTCATATAAAAATGTTTTGGAGTTAGTAATTTATATGAGAATTTTTTTTCCTGAAAAAGTAGCACACTTAACATAGTAGAAGTTCAGATTTTAAATATTTTTGAAGTACAGGGTATTTCAGATTCATCAGCACTTATTAACCTCTATAAACCAATTTTTACAGAGCATTTTTATTTTTAGAGAGTTTGTATAAAAGTTATTAATATCTCCTTGAGGTAGGAAAATACTTTGTATTCACCCAATGAGAGTCAAATGTTTCTCAATTACAGAAACACAGCCACACATAAAGCTGCGAGGTTCAGTTTTACAACCTCAGCTACAGATCAAAAGTAGAATCAGATTTGCCAAGACATCCAAAGTGGAGACACATGCAGACACTGGATCTCAAAGAATATTTCTACTTTCAGTGGAAACTAGGCATATTCCTACACAAACAGGCAAATAGACCACCCCCCCCCCCCAAATAAGCAAAACAAAACTAACAAACCATATTCTCCATTATTTCTCATCTGATAGAGTCTAGTTTTCTCGGTCTGGTATAACAAAGCACCCAAAACTGGGTGGCTTAAACAATAGAAATTACTATCTCACAATTCTGGAGTCTAGAAATTCAAAATCAAGGTTTTGGCAGGGTTGGTTCCTTCTCAGGGCTGTGAAGGAAGGATCAGGTCCAGGTCTCTACCTTTGACTTGTAGATTGCTGTCTTCTCCCCGTGTCTCTTCACATTGTCTTTCCTCTATGCATGTCTGGCTCTGTGCTCAAATTTCTGCCTTTTTAAAAAAACACCAGTCATCAGATTAGGACTCACTCTAATGATCTCATCTTAACTTACCTCATTTTACATCTGCAATGAACTTATTTCCAAATAAAGTCACATTCTAAAGTACTGGGGGTAAGAACTTCAGCAGATGAATATTCGGGGGGCACAATTCAACTCATGACAGATCCTAATCATCTCAACAGAACCAAATTCACAATCTCTGTTGCCACCAATGAGGTATAACCTATCAGAAAACCAGCACTGGAACCAAACTTGGCCAAGAATCAGAAACCAACCAACCAACCAACCAACAAAATCCCACCAAATCAGAAAAACAAAAGAGAAATCACAATGTCAGTGAAGGAAAAGTTTTACTGTTTCTTGGAATTCATTATGGGAACGAAGAAGAGACATTCCTGGGCTTAAATGTACCATGAAGTACATTGCTTAGGAAACATAGTTTGTGGGCTCCAGAAGGTGAGCCCACTTGGATAACCCCAAAATGGTTAAAGGATAATTTTAAAAAGTTAAAAACATGACTCATATATGATCACATGTAAAGTATTTATTTAACTCACTACGTGAGAGAACAAGCAAGATGTAAACTGGTTTCAATCAAGTTTTGATGGAATCAATTTCTAAGTCTGAATGAATCCTCCTGTAATGCTCTTCATATCTCCTGATTTCACCAGTTCCATTATTCCGACCTGTGCCATAATTGGGCTGAGGATAGTGACTTCTTTAGTATTTTAAGAGTCAAACCCAAGGGGAAAAACACTAGTCAGATTATCTTATTTACAAAAATGCTTCCCCACTTATCTAAGGGCCAAGAGATTTTAGAATTAAATGAAGACATATTCATTAAGTATTTTTGAGACTTTTAAAATACGGAAGTTGCTACATTTTAAGACACCTAAGAAGTTTAAAATAAACAATCAGTATGAATAAAGCTAGGCTTTACTATTTATAAGGGAAATCCAAATTAAAACCTATCTCTAGGCTGAAAATTCCATAAGCTGAGTGGAAAATATCTTGTTTTCTGCTTTGGAAAGTTCCTCAACTCTGTGGCATAGTGAAAGATTTCATTTTGGAACTTGGAAAAATGGACCAAGTTATGTGGCAGTTAGGGTGTAGGTTTATTGGCTAAGATGTTGATGAGATCTTCCTGGATTGATAAGGGGTATGAGTCCTAGAACGATACACCCCGTGTTCCTCTATTACGGGTAGTTCCACTTTTACTGGTCATAAGTCCACCAACCCAGCAGAAAATAAGGCATCAGTAAGCTGTGTCCACTTAGTGATATAACTTATCCTTTGTTATAATCAGTAAGTATCTCGTATGAATAAATATCTGAATGTATTCTTTCAATTAAACTGATGTGATCATAAGACTTCCATGTAGGACTATTTAGCAGGGTATGTTAAAAGTGAAACTGTGCATACAGTAATTTAGTTCTGCTAATCAGTTGCCTTTCCTACTATGCAGGATTTCTAAGTATTTTTTATACAGATGATAATAATATTCTAAAATTAAGAGGACTGAATTCTGTGGTCATTTGACTACATCATTATTTGGATATTGGCCCAGGTAGGCTAGATGGATGGAAACTGTCTTTGATGGAGAAATAAAGCAAAGAGAGAGAATTCTAATCAAACCAGAAATAAAGCAGTTCTGGTACTTGATAGGGAGATTGAAGCATATAAACTCACAGCCAAAATATAGAAGACAGCAAGACGAATGGGGTCAAATCATGACTTCATGTTCCATATGGAAGAAATTATTCTAGTGACATTTGCACAGATGTCTTGAGTGTTGGTCTCCATGCAGAAAATTAAGTAGGAGCAGAAGATTTGAGTCCAGTGGGAATAAAATGTGAAGAATTCTGGATAATGCTGAAGAAAGTAGCTTTACCATTTTATGATTTCCTGGGCCACAGACTGGATGCAAATGTTGGACTATTACAACAAAAGAAGCGTGGTGTAGTGGCAATCACCTGGATTGCCTGGAAGAAAGGGTCAAACCTATTAATTGTGGATTTGCCACCAACTTGTTCCTTAGCTTCAGCAAAGCTATTTTTCCTCTCTGTACCTTGGTTTCCTTAACTTTAAAAGAAAAGAGTTTTACAGTCAATAGCAAAGTTTCATTCAGATTCTAGCAACAGAAGCTTTCTATAAGGCTTGTTGCATTGACGGCAGTAAAAATAATCATTTTAGGAGCATCCATCCACAGTGCCCATTCCTGTACATCTTTCCGCTATTCCGAATAATGTCCTGAGCTCTTTCTACTTATCTCAGGAAGTGCAAACCTCTGGAAAAACTTCTAAGATTATCAGATTAAGATACTTCTCTGCAAATTTCATGATGTCCCAGTAACTTCAAGTTAAACTCATCATTTTTCAGTAATTTCAGACCAAGGTTAAGAAGTAGAGGATTACAAATTTTACCTAAATTACCCCAAACATTTATCTGTTGCCTTATCTTCTCATTCACAAAAACTGAATTGTAATATCATTCTGCAAACCGTGCTTATATAAGAAACTAAATGACTAAAGCCATGGTCACTCTAACTCATCATTTCCAAGAGTAAGCTTTGTTTACTCTATATAGTTTTAAACTACTTTATTAAGGTATGACTGACATATAAAAAGCTGAACATATTTAATATATACAACTTGATGAGTTTGGAGTTAAGCATAGCCTTGTGAAACTATCACCACAATCTATACTATAAAAATAGCCATCACTTCCAAAAGTTTCCTCGCGCCCCCTTTGTTATTATTATTATTATTTATGTGATAAAAACACTTAAGAAAACTACTCTCCTGGCAAATTTTAAGTATACAGTATAATATTTTTAACTATAGAGACTATTCTGTACATTAGATCACTAGTACTTATCGCGTAGACCTGAAACTTTGTACCCATTGACTAATAACGCCCCATTCTCCCCTACCGCTCAGCCTCTAGAAACCACCATTCAACTTTCTGTTCCTATGAGTTTGACTATTTTACATACCTCATATAATAGGAATCATGCAGTATTTGATTTTCTGTAACTGGCGTATTTCACTTAGCACAATGTCCTCAAGGTTCATCCATCTTGCTGCTATGACAAAATTTCTTTTTTTTTTTTTTTTGAGGCAGATTAGCCCTGAGCTAACATCTGCTGCCAATCATCCTCTACTTCATATGTGGGACGCCTGCCACAGTATGGCTTGCCAAGCAGTGCCATGTCCACACCTGGGATCCGAACCGGTGAACCCCAGGCCACCAAAGCAGAACATGTGAACTTAACCACTGTGCCAACAGGCCGGCCCCCCAAAATTTCCATTTTTTAAAGGCTGAATAATATTTCATTGTATGTATATACCACATGTTCTTTATTCATTCATCTGTTGACGGATATTTAGATTATTTCCATATCTTGACTATTGTCAATAATGCTGTGAAGAACATGGAAGTGTATATATCTTTTGGAGATTCTGATTTCAATTCTTTTGCATGTATTCCATAAACTAGGATTTCTGGATCATATGGTAATTCTAGTGTGTCTCTATACATTAGCAGTGAACTTTCTGAAATTGAAATTAAGAAAACAGTCACAGTTATAATCACATCAAAAAGAATAGAAAACTTAGAGATAAATTTATCCAAGGAGGTGAAAGAATTGCACACTGAAAACTACAAATTATTGATGAAAGAAATTAAAGCAGACACAAATAAATGGAAAGACATACCACGAACATGGATTGGAGATAATATTGTTATATTGTCCATATTACCTAATGCAAACCACGGATTCAATGGAATCCCTCTCAAAATTCCAGTGGCATTTTTTACAGAAATAGAAAAGACTATCCTAAAATTCATATGGAACCACAAATGACACTGGTAGCCAAAGCAATATTGAAAAAGAAGAACAAAGGTAGAAGCATCATATTTCCTGACTTCAAGATAATTTACAAATCTATACTAGATAAAACAGTGTGGTATTGGCATAAAACCAGACATATATACCAATGGCATATACTACAGAGCCTAGTAATAAAGCCACACATATATATCAACTGATGTTTAACAAGGGTGCCAAGAATAAACAAGGGGGAAAGGATAGTCTCTTCAACAAATGGTGTTGAGAAAACTGGATATCAACATGCAAAGGAGTTAAATTGGATGTTTATCTTACACTATATATAAAAATCAACTCAAAATGGATTAAATACTTAGAAAAGAGCTGAAACTGTAAAATTCATAGAAGAAACATAGAAGACACCTTCATGCCATTGGGTTTGGCAATGATTTCTCTGATATGACACTGAAAGTACAGGCAGCACAAAAAAAATTAGAAAAGTGGGTCTATATCAAACAAAAAGTATTCTTCACAGAAAAGAAACCAATCACAGAATCAAAAGCAAAACTATAGAATTGGAGAAAATATTTACAAACCATATATCTAATAAAGGGTTAATATCCAAAATAAATAAGGAACTCAAACAACACTAAAGCAAAAAGCAACTGAATTAAAAAATGGGCAGAGTATTTGAAAAGACATTTCTTGAAAGAAGACATACAAATGGCTAACAGGTATATGAAAAGATGATCAATTCACTAATCATAAGGGAAATGCAAATCAAAAGCAAAATGAAGTATCACCTCACATCTCTTAGGAAGGCTATTAGGAAAAAACGAAAGTTAACAAGCATTGGAAAAAATGTGGAGAAATTGGAATTCTTGCACACTTTTGAAGTGAATGTAAAACGGTACAGCTACTATGTTGAATGGTATGTCTTCTTTCTGGAGGAAACAGTGTATATCCAGGTATACCACTCCAACCCATACACCAGATGACATAAAATTCTGTCAGCTTTAAGTAGAGTCCAGTTCTGGAAAAGGTTCTTCCTCAGCAGTTCCAGGCTCTGTGCAACAGGCCTTACTGCCTGGGCCATACCACCTGGACTACAATGGAATTAGAAAAATTGTTGGCAAGAAGAGATAAAATGTAAAGATCATAGCAAGTATGAATGGGATAATCACAACGTCAACTGCTATGGCTTTATAACAACCATTTCTCTAAAATTACAAAGTAATTTATGCAGACATCATCCCACAAATATCATAGAATACCAAGGATCTACATGAAAAAAAGAGATTTGGTGGAGTTGGCTTATGACTATTGGATCTAGTGTCTCCATCATACAGCACCACCCAGAATATGTTGCCATAAAAGAGCAATGAAATCACTTACTGCATTTGCAGTTGAACCACTAGCTTGGAGATGATATTTTGAGAATACGGTGGCATTCTCTAGAATACTGTATATACGTGTATACAATAAACGATTTTTGTTTGGTGCCGTGTCCCCCTTAGGTCACATACATGAGCCCAGGAACCAGAGCATAGTTGGGAAATTTGATCTTTCCATCCTATGAACTCTGGCCACTATGGGTTTAGAAGTCCTGGTTTCAATATCAAAAGGAAACATTTCCATTAGGGACACAACAAAAGTCTCATTAAATTTGGTCTATGGCTATTGCCAAGGAAATTCAGGCTTCTTGCACCAAGAGAAAATAGGGAAGAAAAAGAATCACCATCCCGGCAGGGGTAATTGATCACTAAGAAGATATGAGTCGACTGTTAACGAGTGAGAGTTGAGTGGATGCAGCTTGGCACCTGTTGATCCACATAGGGGACTTTTAGAACCCTCTTAACCAATTTTGATGGTAAATGGACAAATGCAGCAGCCATGGTTTGAGAAGAGCATAGTAAGCAGGGGCTTGGAGTGCACGTCAGGGCTTAGGTTACTTATCAGATGAGCCATCTCTGTCAGCAGAGTTTCCAACTAAGGAATCTAGACAGTATAGTAGAAGAAGGATATGAGTATCAGTTGCGGTCTCACCACGCACTTCAGGAGCAGGTATTGTAATTCATTCCATTAATTTTCCTCTGATAAGATATCTACAGGATAAGAGGTTCACCCAATTGCTGAAGGAGGTGCTCCTAGAACTCAAATGAATGAAGGAGATACAAGTGTTAGGAGTGGATGTTATCTAGACTGTACTCTGTCACCCAGATCCCCTCTTCAGGACACATAAATTTACGCCCCCATTTGTTGGGAGTTTTGTTGTCTCACATCTCTCATCATTTTTCTCTCTTTGGAATGTCCTTGGCTAAAGAAGGCTGACATACTCAAGGCAATGCTCTCTTTCTGTGTTAGTTTGCATCCAACATTAGTTAGTATCAGTCCACTTGGGACAGTTTTTAAAGGTCATGCCAGGTCCAGAGCTCCCTAAAAGGTTGACTGAGGCCTTGTTGTAACTCAGCTATCATCCCACTTCTGCCTCTGCCACATCTTTCTTTGTTTCTTACCTCTAAATATAATTGATCCTGAAAGTGCTCCCTAACAAACTTCCTGTGCACTGATCTTCATGTAAGAATTTTCTTCTCCCGGAACCCAACCTTTGATGCAATTTTCTTGATCCTTCTCATACTATTGTCAGAGATGGTACTTGAAGGCTTAGATATCATATGTAATATTATGTTGGTCTGTTACTCTAATGATATCATGCTCATTAGACTTTATGAGCTGGAAGTAGTAAGTACCATAAATGCCTTGGTAAGACACATCTGCCAAATGATGAGATGAGTCTGTCAAAATTTCAAAGAGATGAAGTATAAACTGATTATCCTCTGTGAAAAGGCAAGCATTTATTAAGTACTTTTAAACTTTTCAAAATGGAAAAGAGTCTTTTGGATACCTGAATGTAAGAAGACACCCAAAGACCCAAAGCTGAATAATTATTTCCAATGTAAATATCGTCTAAAATACAGTGTGGAAAATTTAAAAACAAAATGAAAACTACCAGGAGATCAAATTAGCTCTCCTGCTCACTTATGTGCTTTAGAATTTTAGAATGAAAACAACTTATGTAATTAGTATGTGGTACCAATTAATTGGTAGCAATGAATCACTACCAGGAGAGCTTGGAAAAGAGACTGATTTATATCACAGAGGTAAGTCATCTTATTCATGTACAGTGAATAATCTCACTTGGGCTTTTTAATATATATGCACCTAACACAGGGGCACCAAAGTACGTAAAGCAATTATTAACAGACTTAAAGGGAGAAATTAACAGCAACACAATAATAGCAGGAGACCTTAACACCCCACTTATAACAATGGACAGATCATCCAGATGAAAAGTCAACAAAGAAATAGCAGATTCAAAGAAAGCACTTGATTAGATGGACTTAATAGATATACATAGAGCAATCCATCCAAAGATAGCTACTACTAATGGAAAATGTGGACTCAGAGGACCACTGTAAAGAGGAGACATTTATACCAATACAGTAAAAAAGCTAAAGAATTAGACAATTGAGCAGGGAAAAGAGCATTCCAGGCAGAAGTGTCAGTGTATGCAGACACTGTGAACTGAGACAGAGCTAGTAGGTACCTAAGGCAGAAGTTTATGTAGGAGGTTGATGAAAAAAAGAAAGAAAGATCTGTGATGAGATTTTATAGAAAGGAAGAGACCAGAGTATCCAGGCTTAGTAGATCCTTTTTTATTGGCATTATAAAGCCATTAAAGCCTTTTGAGATTGCGAGTGATGGGATCCTATATACATTTAAAGTTTGGTATACTTCTGTCTTCTTAAAGGGAGAATACAATGTAGCAAAGTGAAAGCAGAGGGAACAGTTAGTGGGCTGTTTCAGGTTTAAGTCCAATTTTTTAAATGATACAAACAATGAGTTTATGAAAACATTGCAAAGAGGCCTTCCAAAGGCAAATACAAAACCTAAAATTTGATGCAAACATCTTGGAGACCGCCCTTTGACGCCTTTTGTTTTACGTAACAGTGACCCTTGAATATTCCCTCTTTATCCCTTTCTTCCTTTCTATGTAACTTGCCTAGCTTTAGTTTGGCCCTAGACCGTGTGCCCCCAACATTTTAGCTTTATTCTGAAAACGTCAACCTTTACTATCCTTATCACCTGGCTTGGGTAATCTAGTCTGGGCATTCAATATTGTGTTCATATTATCTTTCTAATTTCCATATTTAGGAATCCTTTCCTTTCTTGAACAAATCTCTTCCAATGCCACTCTAAGCCATGGCATATGTTTATCTCCTCAGAAGAAATATTTTTAAAAGTTTCTTTTTCATGGGAATTCTAACTGCTAGTGGCTGCATGGGGTACTAAATTAAAAAAAAAAAATTAGAGGCTCAGTCAGCAAGAGTGAGAAATCTACCTGCAATGTCTACCATGGGCTTTGGAAATGAATGTGGCACCATGTTTATCATATATTTATTACCCTCCCGTCCTCGTAATCTTTTCAATATAATTATAGTTGGAGAAACATGGAATAGTTACATATAAGAATAATCACAGAAAAATTCCTCTGGAAAATGAACTCATCTGTAATCATCTATTGTTACTCAGTTAGCCTTAAGAATTTTATATGCTTAATTACATTGTTTTACCATAAAAGTTTTACTAGAATTGTCTCCAAGAACTTCTTTTAATACTGTTGAGTCATCATGAAGTTCTACGTAATTGTAAAGGACTTAGTGAAATTCTAAGTCTTCAGTGGTTCATCGCTAAACTCCACTAATTCATCATTTATTGATTACCATTAGTCATTCATTAATTACCGTGGTGAAAGCCTCCCTTGCTTGCTCTCTCTCTCTCACTGTCTTTCTCTCTCTCTCTCTGTCTCCCCACTTACATGGTAAAAGGAGATTGTTCTCTATGTTAACAACTCGTCTATAGTCTTCGTATTATTTCTTTATAAGCCTTGCTCAGTGTGGACATGATTTATTTTAATTTTACTTGAATTAATGCATTCAATTATCAAATTTATAAATACTCAGATTAATAAATAAAATTAACTGAATTATAATTTCCTCAAGTCTGTCATCTATGTTATATCCATTTTCTATAAATGTGCCCACATGCCGCCAATCAAAACACTTGAGTTAGTGCTTTCTCCGGAGAGCACTTACTAGAAGAGGTTCACATGGTTGACACTCGGTGAATACACAATACATTTAAATAATGAGAGAATAAGTCCCTCCTCTGGACTCTAGGGAGCACTAGCATGTTTATTTTAATAACTCCCTCTGGGGATTGATACTAGTTTGCACCTTATGTATGTTTCTTGTCCTTTTTTTTCCCCCCTGCAAATGATTGTCATGTTTATTCACGGAGGTAAAAAAATATATATATATTCAGAATCTCACTGTGTCTGCATGTCTTTGAAGAGGCCACTCCTCAGTGAAAACTGGTAGGTTTAAATAGCAGTGCTAACAACATATTAAAATTATATATTTTAATAAAAGAGGAGACATTTTACTAGAAACTTGGACCTGAACGAAAACCATATTATTTTGATCACGAGGGCAACAGTAAAAGATAATTTTGGTCAAGTAGTATCTGGACAAATGTGTCTAGTTTCAGTAAGAAGAAGAGCCAGTCTGTGATGGATAAATAAATACCATTCTTGTTCCTTATGTGAGGGGTCAGTTTTATAGTTCGAGTTTGTGTTTTGGCATATACACTTGGCTCAGTTTAATCTCTATGAAATAAAAAAAAATAATACGGTAAAATAATGGAAAAATTAGGCTCTTCCTTGGCTAAGTTTAGCATCTGCGATAAGTCTGAAATTTAATTTCACAAAACCTCAGATCAAGAAAATGGGAAGCTGACATTTAATCTTATATTAATTTACTTATCTATGTTTTTACTTTCCTATATTGAGTATTTATTTCAACACAGAAAACACTTACAGAATGCTGAGTAAACGATTAATTTAAATCAGTTTTTTAATTTTTAAAAATTTTCCCAAGTCTACACTTATTTTCTTGCTTGAAGTCATATAACCTTTTAATCAATACAATTGTCTAATTGTATTGCAAATATATTCATTTAGGGAATTTTGCACCTCAAGGACTATGTCCTATTTTTCTAAACCCACCAGCCTTTTTCTACCTACATTTAAAACAATTACTTTAATATTTTAAACTTGATCAATATATGAAAACAAAGCCCTTTGTGCATTTATAATGCTGAGGTTTTTCTCTTAAATGTAGAAGTTTATCTTTTAATTAGAAAAATATTTATAATGGTTATTTTAGCAGCAAAGCTGATTTTTCATGTTCCAAACATCTTTTTGTGATGTGAATATTACCTGTGGGTTATGTAATCCAAACATGGCTTAACACGCTCATGAAAAGGAATCACACACACACACACACACACACACACACACACACACACAAATCCCCTCAAGATAAATAGAAACTGTACAGCCTTTATTCTTATTAAAAAACCCATCAGTTACACATTTCCACATACACTATTTAAGTGCCTTTGTGGAAATGTACGGAAATAACTTTGTTACTGAATATAGATGTAAAGTATTGAACATCTTGTATATTTTTTCCTCTAGCAAGCAACCACAGTTGAAAAGAGTGGGGTAATTTTTCATCTTTTAGTCACATGAATGGTATAGAAAGAGCTAGGCTTCCCAGTCACAGGCCATCCATCCCATTCTCAGATAAAGTTTCTGCTGGAAAGAAACCAAACCCTGCCTGATCCAGTTTTATTCAATCATTTTTCATTCCTTTTCAGTTCACTATTATTTATATAATACATACCACTCAAAAATTTAAATCTTCCATTTGAGGTTTAGCTGTGGCTTAAGTTAGGAAGAACTCTTTTTCTTTTTGTAAGTCTAACTTATTTTTACCTGTGTCTGAGCAGAAAAAAATATATTTTAAGGCTATTTCATCTTTGATCATATGTACAAATTGTCGTAATGAATGATTTCATCTCTCATGACAGATTTGAATCCATCTACATATACACTTAGCTGGATTTATTTTATAAATATGCTTGTAAATTTTTTTAAAGCTTAAATTAATAATTATTTTACTTTTAATTTTCCTATTTTACATATGAAACTATAAAAATCACTTTTATGATTCTCCTTAAGATTCTGTCCTGTTAGTATTTTGAGACTGAGGAAAGCATAGTTTTCAAAACAATTTCATAACTAGCATGTAGACCCAATTACTGCATGAAATAGAATATCAATGATGATGACAATAAATTCTTTATAAAGAAGACAACCAGGTAATTAAATCATTTATATTTAATAGAGAAAAATACTTCCATTAACATTAAGTGTTTTTTATGAAGTTTTCCACAATAAAATTTTTCTGTGGTCCTTCTTGGTTTGAGTATCCTTATAATCATCTGAAAATGAGATATTGATAAAGATAGAATTTTGTGAATGTGCATACATAGCACCTATGTGTATACAATGAAATATGCAAATATATTCCATATATGTTACTCTTTATAGTCTCATAATAATCTGTGAGGTTGAAAAATAAGCATTGTTTTATTTTCATAGAAAAATAAATGAATGTTCAAAGAGTTAAGAGTACATTTGCTTCGTAAATGTTGAGGCCAGAAGTAATTAAATATTGATTATTGGTTCAATCTTTTAAAATATTCTGATAGTTGGGCTAAACAATAACTTCTGAGTATTTCATGAACTATTAAGCCAAAAAAAGAGAAAATTCAGAGTATATTTTCCACACTCTGTTCTGGTGCTCCAGAACTAAAACGTGATATAAGTATGTGCATTTGTGTTTGTGTGTGTATGTGTGTTCTTATATCTGTGTCTGTGATTAGCAGGCATTTGGTCCTGTCCAAAACGTCTGTAAGACATTTGGTCCATGCCAGAAGGTCCTTGACATTTGGTCCTGTTCAAAATGTCCATGAGCATGTTTGGTCCATGCCAAATGGGTTTAGACGGGACCAAATATTTGATGAGGACCACATGTCTCCACGAACATTTTGGATAGGGCCAAATGTGATGCAAGAGTGCCTGTGTGTTTCGTGTGCATCATTAATAATTTTTGTTTTTAAAGAAGAAAAGAAAAAGAAAGTTGGGAGTAAAAGAACTAAATCAGACTAAAAAGTAGGTAAAAGTGAGACGGATTGTGTGTCAGTTCAATGTGGGAAAACATATAAAGTGCAAGTGTCAAGGATGTATGAACCAGGATGATAGCCAATAGTCAGTCTGCACACAAGTGAAAAATGTCAGAGGAAAGCACTGGGTACAAGAAGATAGGCATTTAGAGCCAAGGAAATATAAACACTACTTGTAAAAGATTTGGTGGTCGTTCAGAGAACATCTATACATAGAATGCAAAGGAACAAGAAAGAAAACTCCAGCCAGGAACCCAGCAACAACAGAATCAGGAAAACATGCAAAAAGGCTAAATGGTGGAGGTCAGGAGTTTTGTTTAGGAATCAAAGTATGAGATACAAAGCACTACTCGAAAAAAAAAATAAGAAAGGATAAAAGAAAGAAGGAAGGAAGGATGGCAGAGAAAGAAACCTCGACACTGAGAAACATTTATGTTCTTGTTCAGAAACTTGCTAGAAAGTTTACTATAATTTGGGGAGGGAGTAACAATGTATGACAGATTGTAGACAGTTTAAAGCTTCAGGGATAGTGAAATCATTGGTATATCTCTTTGGGATAAAAGGGTGAGGTGAGAACATAGCATAGCAGTTAGAAGAAAGGTTCGTAAAGTAATCTGCTGAGTGGGTATATGATTTAACTCACATGCAGGTATCTGAATATTTTAAATGAGAGAGTGAGAAAGGAGTAAAAGATCGAATACTAGGCATCAAAAAGTTACACAACTATGTTCCTATCCATTTGAACTAACTCATTTGACTAGTAGCCATTTGACTCTTTTACTTATTAACCCACTGAACTTACAGCTCATGAACTCTTGATAGAAACAGCACATCAACGTGGAGGTGCAAACTATGTAAAATTTACAAAATTTTACAATAAATTTCTCATCTTTTGTGACTTTTTGGCTGAAAAAATGCAGTAATGTGAATGTCTCTTCTAATAATCAGTTGAAATATATTTTTCAGAAATGAACATCTTCTCTCTTTCTATAGGAATCAAATACTACTTTCTACATGTCCATGCCTTCAAAACTATCACAGTTTATCACTTTTTCCAGGTTATCTTCATGTTAAAGACTTTCTGAAAACTCCTACCTAGACTAGGTGGATATGATGAATGGCTCAATGATATCTGAGTTTGTTTTGTTAGGACTCACCAACACTTGGGAACTTGAAATTTTCTTTTTTTTCATATTTTTGTTGGCCTATGCAGCGATTATGGCAGGAAACCTTCTCATTGTGGTCATCGTAACCTTTGAATCTCACCTGCACTCCACACCAATGTACTTCCTCCTTGGAAATCTCTCCTTTCTTGATATGTCTATTTCCTCAATCACGACCCCTAAGATGATCACAGATTTTCTTAGGGAAAATAAAACTATTTCCTTGTGGGGCTGTATGGCTCAGATGTTCTTCCTCCACTTTTTAGGGGGCAGTGAGATGACTCTTCTCACAGTTATGGCTGTTGATCGGTACATTGCAATATGCAAACCTCTTCACTACACAACCATCATGAACGGCCGGGTACTCATGGGTTCCGTGCTACTGTCATGGGCTGTTGGTTTTCTGCACACGACAAGCCAGATGGCCTTTACTATCACCTTGCCCTTCTGTGGCCCCAATATAGTGGACAACATTTTTTGTGACCTTCCCCTGGTTCTAAAGCTTGCCTGCACTGAGACCTATGTTCTGGAGTTGCTGGTAATTGCTGACAGTGGACTGTTATCTTTCCTCTGCTTCATACTCTTGCTCATTTCCTACACTGTCATTCTAGTAACTGTCCGACGTCGATTCTCTGGAGGACTCTCCAAGGCTTTGTCCACACTGTCTGCCCATATTACTGTGGTCACTCTGTTCTTTGGGCCATGTATCTTCATTTATGCTTGGCCGTTTAGCAGCTTTTCAGTGGATAAATTTCTTTCTGTGTTTTATTCAGTTATCACACCCTTACTGAACCCCATTATTTATACTCTGAGGAATCAGGAGATGAAAGCAGCCGTGAGTAGACTGAGGACTCAATACATCAGCTCCAGACAGACGTTCTAGGCAACAATCAGGGTGATGAAGGCTTTTAGTGGAAAAAACCTGTATATGTTACATCTCAGAATAAGTTGATATTAATTTGTTTTATTTGTAGATTTTTAGAAATACTCATGATGTATGTTGAAATTATCAAATGTTGCATCATTACATTTGTATGATGTTTGTTTTTATTGGAAGAATAATTATTTCAATTAAAATTCAATTCAGTTGTGGTTAATAATTTTTAAAAGTGTAATGTAGAATTAAATAGAAAAAAATGGCTCACTAACTATAGTTAGAAACCCAGAAATGTCCAAGACTAAAGTTTATTAAATAAAGAGAATTCAAATACAAACTTGTCTATTTTTAAATCAGAATTAGGGATCTTTCAGCTGAACTGTCCGGTTGACTAAATGTGCATAAAAATTGTATGAACTCTTCTAAACTCACAAGCACACATACATGAACTCACATTTTTTTCCTAACATGAATAAGAAATATTACTTTTCAACAAGGCAGACTACTTTCCTTGAGTAGGTCTATCTAAACAGTAGCTATCATCCACTGACAAGAAACACATATTTATTTATTTCCTGAGAAAATAGAAATCCCACCTGTCTGTGAGGTTACACACAGCTCATTTTACCTTATTCCTTCATTCATGTTTGTGTTCACACTTGTTCTTATGTATCTCTCAAGAATCAAGTAAAAGCATCATTATTATGCTAATCCTCATGGACAAGGAATAAATGAAGAAGCCCTTATATATGCCAGTCATTTACTTTACAACAAAACAGGAAGTATTCAAGCTGCTTAAGTTGCAAAGTGTACTAAATTATAAATTTTCATCTATCGTCCATGGACATTAGAATAAAAACATTCTATGACCTCCTTGATATCAAATTCAAATGCTCTGCTTTTTCCCAAACACTTGGTAGCCCTTTCACAGACTTCTGTCCAATATTTTTTCTTCATTGCCTCTTAAGAAATATGTGTAATATACTAACTTTAAGCTAAAGACTGCTTTAAAGATGTATTCCTAGCCATATGTGCATGACATATTTTAAACTAAATTTTTATTTTTTTCCCTTTTTTAAAAAAATTAAGATTATGATAGATTACAACCTTGTGAGATTTCAGTTGTACATTATTGTTAGTCATGTTGTGGGTACACCACTTCACCCTTTGTGCCCTCCGCCTAACCCCCCTTTTCCCTGGTAACCACAGATCAGTTCTCCTTGTCTATGTGTTAACTTCCACCTATAAGTGGAGTCATATAGAGTTCATCTTTCTCTGTCTTGCTTAACATAATACCCTCAAGGTCCATCCATGTTGATGCGAATGGAACAATTTTGTCCTTTTTATGGCTGAGTAGTATTCCATTGTGTATATATACCATATCTTCTTTATCCAATCATCAGTTTCTGGGCATTTAGGTTGGTTCCACGTCTTGGCTATTGTAAATAATGCTGCGATGAACATAGGGGTGCGTGGGACTCTTGGGATTGCTGATTTCAGGTTCTCAGGATGTGTTGAGGAGAATAGAAACTGTGTCTCTGAGGATCATTGGGGATATTCGTATCTATTTCTTATGAACTATTTAAGTTATAGAGTCAAATGTAGACATTGTTAGAACATGTAGTTTTATCAAATTTCTAACATTTTTCCACATTTATTTCAGGCTCTTTTACTACAAAAGTGGATTATTAGAGGTAATAAAGACCCCTAAGCAACGCTCAACATCTGGTTATTTTATTACAGCAAAGATAATCACTATCATCAACTCCATAAGTATCATTCCTTTGTGTGTTCTTAAAATTATTTTTCTCATTTTTTACACTGTGCATAAAATACATTTTGCATGTGTTTAACCTGATATAAATGGAATCTACATAAATGCTATTATTCTTTTTTTAATTCTTTTTCATTTTTTAAACTCCATTTATTGAAAGATGAAAAGGAGGCTTGATGAGGGTAAGTAAGCCAGATCACATAACTAGCAAGAGGCTGAACTGGAATTTGAAGTGAAGTCTGAGTGAGGCAAGGTTTGTTTGGGTTTTTTTATAGATTAAATTATTTTTATTTATTCCAGTTTTATTGAGGCATAATTAACAAACAAAAACTGTATGCATTTACGGTGTACAACATAATGGTATGATATGCAAATTCATTGTGAAATGATTAGCACACTCAAGCTGTTTAACATATTCATCATCTCACATAGTTGCCTTTTATTTATCTATTTTGGTGTAGTGAGAACATATAAGATCTGCTGTCTTAGCAAATTTCAATGCAACACAGTATTGTTAACTATAGCCACCATGCTGTATATAAGATCCCCAGAACTTGTTCATCTTATAAATGAAAGTTTGTACTCTTTGACCAACAATGATCCATTTTCCTCACTCCCCAGCCCCTGGTAACTACCAATGTACTTTCTGTGTAGATCGACTTTTGATCTTTTGATGAGTTTTTTTTTTTTATTTTATGTTTTTTTATTTTTTTAATTGCAGTAACATTGGATTATAACATTATATAGCTTTCAGGTGTACATCATAATATATTTCGAATTCTGTGTAGATTACATCATGTTCACCACCCAAAAACTAATTATAGTCCATCCCCTCACATCTGAGCCTAATCACCCCTTTTGCACTCCTCCCTCGTTTCCCTATGGTAACCACCAATCCAGTCTCCATTGTTATGTGTTTGTTTATCCTTGTTTTTATATTCTACTTATGAGTGAGATCATACGGTATCTGACTTTCTCCCTCTGACTTATTTCACTGAGCATAATACCCTCAAGGACCCTCCATGTTGTCACAAATGGCCAGATTTCATCATTTCTGAGGACTGAGTACTATTCCACTGTGTATAAATACCACATCTTCTTTATCCATTCATCCCTTGATGGGCACCTAGGTTGCTTCCAAGTCTTGGCTGTTGTGTATAATGCCACAATGAACATAGGGGTGCAAGCATCTTTATGCCTTTGCGTATTCAAGTTCTTTGGATAAATACCCAGCAGTGGGATAGCTGGATCATATGGTAGATCTATTCTTAATTTTCTGAGGATACTCCATACTGCTTTCCATAGTGGCTGCACCAGTTTGCACTCCTACCAGCAGTGTACAAGGGTTTCCTTCTCTCCACATCCTCTCCAACATTTGTTGTTTCCTGTCTTGTTAATTATAGCCATTCTGACCGGAGTGAGGTGATACCTCATTGCAGTTTTGATTTGCATTTCCCTGATAGCTAATGATGTTGAACATCTTTTCATGTGCCTGTTGGCCATCCGTATATCTTCTTTGGAGAAATCTCTGTTCAGATCCTCTGCCCATTTTTTAATTGGGCTGTTGGTTTTTTTGTTGTTGAGCTGTATTAGTTCTTTGTATATTTTGGATCTTATCTGATATATGGTTTGCAAATAACTTCTCCCAATTGTTAGGTTGTCTTTTTGTTTTGTTGATGGTTTCTTTTGCTGTGCAGAAGCTTTTCAGTTTGATGCAGTCCCGTTTGTTCATTTTTTCTTCTGTTTCCCTTGCCCGGTCAGACATTGTACTTGAAAATATTCTGCTAAGACCGATGTCAAAGAGCATACAGCCTATGTTTTCTTCTGGAAGTTTCATGGTTTCGGGTCTTCCATTCAAGTCTTTAATCCATTTTGAGTTGATTTTTGTGCATGGTGTAAGGGAATGGTCTACTTTCATTCTTTTGCTTGTGGCTGTCCAGTTTTCCCAACCCCATTTATTGAAGAGACTCTCCTTTCTCCATCGTATGCTCTTGGCTCCCTTGTCAAATATTAGCTGTCCATAAATGTGTGGGTTTATTTCTGGGCTCTCAATTCTATTCCATTGATCTATGTGTCTGTTTTTGTGCCAGTACCATGCTGTTTTGGTTACTATGGCTTTGTAGTATAATTTGAAATCAGGGAGTGTGATACCTCCAGCTTTGTTCTTTTTAAATGCTATTATTCTAAAATTTGTTTTGCACTCAGTTTAATACTTTAATGATCTACCTGTTCAAATATGTGCTGCTATAGTTCATTATTATTATTATTTTATAATATTTTAATAATACATAGTATAATATATATAATATAATATTTTAATATTATCATTATTAATATTATTATTATTATTTGTTGTGGAAGATTCACTTTGTGAAAACATCCGTTGCCAATCTTCCTCTTTTTTTGCTTGAAGATTAGCCCTGAGCTAACATCTGTCCCAGTCTTCCTCTATTTTGTATGTGGGTCACAGCCACAGCATGGCTTGATGAGAGGCTTAGATCCCTGCCCAAGATCTGAACCCACAAGCCTGAGCCACTGAAATGGAGTGTACCAAACTTAAGTAGTACGCCAGAGGGCTGGCCCCCATTCTTTTTTTGATTGTGGTAAAAAAACATGACATCATAACCATTTTTAAGAGTGCAGTAGTGTTAACGAGATGCACTTGTTGTGCAACAGATGTCTAGAACTTTTTCATCTTGCAGAAGTGAAACATTTTACTCCTTGTACAACTCCCTTTTCTGTCTCTTCCTAGTCCCTAGCAATCACCATTCTACTTTATATTTCTAAAGGTTTGACTGCTTTAGTTACTTTGTATGAATAGATCATGCAGTATTTGTCTTTTTTTTTGTGATGGGCTTATTGCACTTAGCATAATGTCCTCAAAGTTCAACCATGTTGTAACATATGGCAGGATTTCCTTCTTTTTTAAAGCAGTACTATTTAATTGTATGTATATGCCACATTTTTTTTTATCCACTCATCCATTGAGGTTGCTTCCACTCCTTGGCTATTATGAATAATGCTGCAAGGAACAGGTATGTGTAAATATCTCTTCGACATCCTGTTTTCAGTTTACCCAAAAGTCAGACTGTTGTAGAATATGGCAATTCTTTTTCATTTTTTTTGAGGGAGATTACCCCTGAGATGACATCTGCCACCAATCATCCTCTTTTTGCTGAGGAAGACTGGCCCTGAGCTAACATTCATGCCCATCTTCCGCTACCTTATATGTGGGACACCCCCCTAAAGCATAGCTTGACAATAGGTGCATAGATCTGCACCCAGGATCTGAACCAGTGAATTCCGGGCTGCTGAAGTGGAACTTGTGAAACTAAACTCTGCACCACTGTGCTGGCCACTATAACATGGTAATTCTGTTTTTAATTTTTTAGGAAACTCCATGCTGTTTTCCAGGGCACCATTTTACACTCCCACTAACAGTGCAAAGTTTTCCAATTTCTCCACATCTCCGCTTCCTCACCAGAACTTGTTATTACCTGTGTTTTTGTTTTGATAGTGGCCATCCTAACAAGTATGAGGTCATATCTCATCGTGGTTTTGATTTGCATTTCCCTGATGATTAATGATATTGAGCATTTTTTCATATGCTTGTTGGCTATTTGTATATTTTCTTTGGATAACAATCTATTCACATCCTTTGCCCATTTTTTCATTGAGTTATTTGTTTTTGCTGTTGCTAAGTTGTAAGATATTCAGGATATTAACTCCTTATCAGATATTTTACCAGATGACTTGCAAATATTTTCTCCCATTCTGTATGTTGACTTTTCACTGTGTTGATTATTTCCTTTGCTGCTGTAAGGGAGGAAGAAATAGTTCTCTACCCTTCTAGGTTCTAAGTTCTTCTGCCTGGTCTAAGGATTAAGTTGACATGAGACAGAATAACAGGAGAAAATCAAACAAGTTTAAGAACATGTATACCTGTGAGAAACACAGGAAAACTGAGTAATGGTAAAATGGCTGAAGCTGCCACCTTCAGCACTATTTTCAGCCAAAGCAAAAGAGGATGTTGGGTGTAGTGCTTTGGGACTTCAAAAGGGAGGAAGGCAATTCACATAGAGATGGGAAAGAAAATGTTTGGTAAACAAATGTTTGCCATGTCTTGCGAAGGCAATGAGACATGGAGAAGACTTCCATTGCATGGGTCTTGCTAGGTTCCTCCCTGTCTACCACACCCAGTTCATATTATACTATGGTTATCTATGGTGTTAGCTCCTTCTTGAATTAGATCTTCCATCTTGAATTTTTTTAGGCAGTTAGGGGAAAGGTGAAAGTCTCTTTCTGAGTCTTCCGTTCTTAAAAATAATCAAGCAAAAGAGACACATTTTGGAGTGGCAAATTCTGCTCACTTATACTACACAGAAGTTTTAAAGTTTGATGTTTTCCTATTTGTCTGTTTTGGCTTTTGATGCCTGTGCTTTTGGTAACATATCCAACAAATAACTGTCAAATCCAATGTCTTGAAGAATTTTGCCCATGTTTTCTTCTAGGAGCTTTATAGTACCAGGTCTTACATTTAGGTATTTAATTCATTTTGAGTTAATTTGTGTATATGATGTAAGGTAAGTATCCAACATCATCTTTTTTTTTTTTTTTAAAGATTTTATTTTTTCCTTTTTCTCCCCAAAGCCCCCCGGTACATAGTTGTGTATTCTTCGTTGTGGGTTCTTCTAGTTGTGGCATGTGGGACGCTGCCTCAGCGTGGTTTAATGAGCAGTGCCGTGTCCGCGCCCAGGATTCGAACCAACGAAACACTGGGCCGCCTGCAGTGGAGCGCGCGAACTTAACCACTCGGCCACGGGGCCAGCCCCCCAACATCATCTTTTACATGTGGATATCTAGCTTTCCAAACACCATTTGTTGAATCTGGTTCATTCATTTTAATGGCTACAGCATCTTTTATTTAATGGATATACTGAAATTTATTCAAGTCTTTTCTTCTTGGGAGACATTTAGGATTTTCAACTTATTTACTGTTATAAATAATGGCTCAATTGAACATACGTATATATGTTTCTCTGTGCACATGTAATAATTTGTCTAGGATGTGTACTTAGAACTGAAAATGCTGAGTTGTAGGGTATAAACATTCTAACTTTACTAGAAATTATCAAATTTCTTCCAAAGTTGTAGATATTTATACTCTATGATGAATTCTATTTTCTTCATGACTTTGTCAACACAGGATTTTGTGAGCTTTTTTTGTTTTTTACCATTTAGATGTGTATAGAAATATTTTTACTGCATTTACTTTGTTAATAATAAATTTGGGCATTAAGTAAAACATTCTCTTTTGTCTTTCCAGTGCATACTTTTGCTGATTTCTCTTTTGAGTTGCTATCTTTTTAAGTTGATTTTTATAATTATATCTATCTATCTATCTATATGTATACACACACAAGTTATAGGAATTGAAAATATCTTCGCTCCTGTTGATTATATTAACATTTTCTGGTGTTTATAAACACACAGAATTTAATATAGTTACATTTATCAATCTTTTCCTTTATGCTTGTGATTTTGTCTCTTATGTAATTCCTTTAGGCTTGTGATTTTTGCCTCCTTTATGAATGATAGTGTACAAAATTCAGTTTTTTCCTTTTTTATAGCTTTAAACATCTCTTTTTCACATTTAGTTATTTAATCCAACTGGAACTTAAATTTTATATTCTGACAGGAATCTAACTTATTTTTATATAGATACAAATTATCATCCAAATAATATTTACTGAGTAGCTTTTCCCTGTGATTGTAACATCACCTTTGCCATATATTTATCAAGTATCCATGTATGCTTGGGTTTGCTTCTGGCCCCCCATCCCTTCTATTGGTCATTTTGTCTCTCAGTCACAACACTACACAATCTTAAATGTAGTTACTATTTAGCATAGCGAATCTGCACTCTCAAAATATTCTACTTTAAGTATATCTCAGTTCTTGTCAATTAATTCTTCCAAATGATTTTAGGATGTCTATTTATTTTTTTGTGTGTTCCTAAATCAATTGTTAATTGCAATTGCCTTTAAATAGTCACTCACTGTAAATGTGTTTATTTTCCCTTAAAAAATGCCAATTTCCTTATACAATATGAATTTTAGTTTTATGAATGTATGTGATTTAATTTACATAAATGCCATTCTATTTTCTTTTCCTCTGAATATAATTCATATTGTTTTACTTAGAGAGAGTTCATTACTTAAAAGTGCTGCTATTATTCCGTAGAATGAACAAATTCACTTTACTACCTATTCCCCCAAATGATGGATAGCTAAACTGCTTCCAATTTCTTCTTACCATAAACAATTTCATGATTATCTTTGTCCAATAGCCCTATGTAGACCTGTGTGAGAATTTCTATAATATAAACTCCAGAAGAGGAAATAACTGAATACTAAAGTATTTACTCACTTAATTTCACTAAATATTACAGATTGCTTTCTAGAATGACTTTACCTGTCTAATTCCACCTGCAGAGCAAGAATTCTCATCACTCATGTCCCTGCTACAGAATTTAGCATTATTAGCCTTTCTAAATTTTTGTTTTCATATAAAATAATACTTGTTGCTTTAATTTGCTTTTTTTCTTGTTGATTTGCACTATCTAGTACAGTAGCTATTACCATACATGCATATTTAAATGAACCAAAATAAATAAAATTGAAATTTTAGCTCTTCAGTCACATTAGCCTTATTTCACATGTTCAATAGCTATACATAAATAGTGGCTACTATATGGGAAAAGGCAGATATAAAACATTTCTATCATCATAGAAAGTTCTATTGGACAGTAGTGATCTAGACATTAATCCTTGTCAATTTAATATACTACAAATATTTCGTTTGAATTCATCATTTGTTACTTTGTTTCTAGTTTCCTTCACTGGACAAAATTTTTACTATTTGTATTCTGGTATTTATTAAAAGGTTGCCTTTTCATTCATTTTTTCTTTTTGAGGAAGATTAGCCCTGAGCTAACATCTGCTGCTAATCTTCCTCTTTTTGCTGAAGAAGACTGGCCCTGAGTTAACATCTGTGCCCATCTTCCTCTACTCTATATGTGGGATGCCTGCCACAGCATGGCTTGACAAGCAGTGCATATGTTTGCACCCAGGATCTGAACCGGTGAACCCTGGGTAGCTGAAGTCCTGCTATCCAGGCCTCCCTTTTCATTCATTTTTAAGAGGTTTGTTCTTGACTTGGCCCAGCAGCCTAGTGGTTTACAGTTCCACTCACTCTGCTTTAGCAGTCCGAGTTCGCAGGTTCGGATCCCAGGTGTAGACCTACTCCACTCACCAGCCATGCTGTGGTGGTGTCCCACATATAAAAAATAGAGGAAGATTGGCACAGATGTTAGCTCAGGGTGAATCTTCCTCAACAAAAAATAAATAAATAAAAATAAATAAAAAAGTTTGTTTATAAGATATCTTTCTTCAAACATAAGGTGCAAAGATATTCCTCACATTTTCTTCATTACTATCATATCATATGTTTCACATTTTGCTGTTAAATATTTCTGGAGTCTACCTTTGTATATATGGAAGGTAGGGACCTAACTTTATTTATGAATTAAACTTTATGAATTAAAAATTTTATATGAGTTAAATCCTCATTCTTCTGCTGGTGAGGTTTTATTCCGTAATTAATTCAAAATATAAACACTAAAATCTGCTCCCCACCTTTCCCATTCACTTTTAGGATGATCAGACAAAGAGGAATTGAGGCACATTTAAATTCTTTGGACATAATCTGATCATTTCCTCCTGGGGGGAAATGTTGGGTAAGAGGTAACATGTTTGTGATTTTTTATCCGAGGTCATTGGAAATTATTATACATGTACAAACCTCTATGTTTTGTAGCTCTTTAAAAGCTTTGAACACCTTCACATTTTGATACTCCTATTACAGTAACCAGACCTCACCACTGAATAATTTTTTTGAAAGGACTGCATTTCCCAACCACTCTCACAGAGAAGATGCAGGTATATGACTTAGCTTCCACCTGTCTGATATATATCTATCTGTGGGAGACTTTTATTTGAAAATGAGTCAAATAAATAATAAGACTGGAAATGATAATTCATTTTGCTGGTACCAGTAGCAACAAAGTTTGCTTAATCTGATTATTTCACAACCAGAAAAAAAAAATTAATGGCCTCACAGCCAGCTGGAGACAAGAGAAAAAAGCTCTAAAAATCTAACTTCCCTAGTAGGTCTAACTTCATTTGTCCTGTTCAAACTATTATTGTTTCTAAAATACCAAAACGTCACAAAACACTTTTTGTGTGAAGCATTGTTCCCTCAAAAGATAGAATACTCATTAGAATCACCTAGTGGGGATTCCCAGAATTTTTCAGCACTTATTGGCCACTACCTAATCTTAACAGAAACTATATTAGGAAGTCCCAAGATTGGAGTATATATGTCTTAGTGACCTGTTCCTTCTTAAGGAACTATAAATTCAGAAGGCTCCTGGCCGTCTAGATATTTTCCCATCTGAACTCATTGCCTATAACTGCTTCTGAACTGGTAAGCAAAAGAGACATTGCAAACATAATAAAGTCAATGTATTTGCCTGTAGAGCTCACACAAAGTAGCAAATGTTAACTAAATTTGTTATAATCTGTCCTGAAAAGGCACAATCTCAGGTTTGAGAAATTGTGTCAGACGTTCTGGAAAATGGGCCAGGAAGAGAATTAAACTCAGAATTATGAAAATTAAGTAAGATGATTTATGTGAAGCTCCTAATACAGAATCTGGAAAATAAGCAGAACCTCAATGAATGATTACATTTATTGTCATTGAGGAAAAAATTTTGAGCCTCCATTGTATGCCACGTACTGGTAGGTGCTAAGATTACAATGAATAAATCAAAGAATGCATAATCTTGGAAAGAAGACAGAAGTACACACAAATAACACAAGTTACAAGGGCAGTATAGTGGGGGCACAGGAAAAGAGAAGCACCAATTCTGATGCAGTTTTTAGGAGAAGATCCACCGAGAATGAATTTCTTGATTTAGGCAATAAGGGTGAACAGAAGGAGTTAGAAAGTCAAGAGGATTCATTTATGTAGATGTTTGCATTTCTTCTTAGCAGAGAGTTACATTTCCTGAAACCATCCTTTCTAGAAGACTTTGTAAAGAAGCGAGGCTGCTGCTAAATTAAAATCGTTAAAACAAACTGCCAGCTCTCAATAACCCATGCTAATTTAAGAAAATCCAAGCATGTTTATGCCTAAACAGGTAACTGTATTTGGAGTTTGGTTTTGGTGTTGTTTCTTGGGCTCCAATCAGTTCCAGGAAATACGTTACTGGAGTTGCTCATCTTTGAGCTCTGTTTGGGAGGCTGGGAAGCATAAAAAATAACTTAGAAAATATAAGTGTGTGTTAGACAAAAAATATAGACCTGTCCTGCACTACTCTTACATCCTGCATAAACCTCAGAAATGAGATCACTTGGGTTCAGCTGTGCTCCAGTGACCCCACCTATAATTACCTCTGCTTCCCCGTGCCTAGGCTCCCTTTTACTGTGTGATCTGCTCCGCAGCCCTGTCCAATTCCTCTCCCCAGTGGGAAGAGCCAAAATTCAATACCCACTTTCTTTTCACTGTAAATCAGGCTGGAAAGAAATGGAACTCTGGAAAGACTGGCTAAGTCAAAGTAAGGAAAATAATTTTACCGTTTATCACAGGAATGAGGAAAACAATGCGAGGTAAGGAGTCAACAAAACAGTGCCACAATGTTTGTAGTGGGCGGTAGGAGGTGGGGGGCCGTTATCCGGAGTGGAGAAGCTATAGGGAGGAAAGGGATTGAGGAATCCTGAAAGCTGACAAGTGTTAGTTCCTTCTTATGCAATTATGACTTCAGAAATCAAGTGTTAGTTCCTGCCTTTTTTTTTTTTTTTTTAATACATTATAGAACACATACACTTGAGGGACTGAGCAGGGTCACATAAATTGACCAGAATCAAGTGACAGAGTCAATGCCCTCACTTCATAAAGCTATCCAGGAAGGATGTTTGCTCAGGAAAGTAGACTCCTTTTTAACAAGGAAAGCAGGAAAGCACACATCTGTTAGGCTCTCTGCTCTGGAAATCTGTAGTTTCTGTCCCAGAGTTTACAGAGGACTGAACCACATTCAAAAGGCAGGTGAGTAGAATGGAGCCAGGGCTCCACACATGTTACTGATCAGCCCAAGCATTGTGTTCAGAGTCATGGGGGAGCCCATCGGGTCAGAAACCAAGAAAGCACCAGTATCCTAAAGTAAGACCAGCTAGTTAACTGAAGCTTTAGCACCCAGACCAGCAACTGAAGTAAACTGGTCTTCTAAATTCAGAGAAGATCGGAGCATCAGTCATTCAATTTGAAATAATATATTTCCCTAGAGAATATTTATAAAATATTTCTGCTGTGGCAAGACACAGCAGGCTGGAGTAGGTGAGTTTGTTGTTCTGACGTGGGAAGTATGGGGAAAGTGAGAGGGAAGATTTATTAGTGTTTTCCCTTAGTTTCAAAGTTTTTCAGATAAGAAACAAATGTATGAAAACTTCCAACTTCATGTCTGAAAATATGAATCCTATGATATAATGATGAAAAAATTCTTAAGTTTCTGTTATGCAAAATTGCTCTAAGCATGCAGGGATTTTCAGTTGTTGTCCAATGGCACTCTGGTAAACCATCAAATTCAGATAAATGTTAAAAGTTTATTTTTTGTCACTATTGATACACTGTCTTCGTGAAGTCTAAGGTACTATGCCTTAGAGTACAATATAAGTTGTTGTGAGTAAGGGGAAGAGAATCATGGCATAATATTAATTCCATGCCAGTGTAAGTTTCAAGTGTACAACATTATAATTCGATATTTGTATACTCTACAAAGTGATTATTACCATAAGTCTAGTTATCATCCATCACCATGCAACTGAGCCCCTTCATTCATTTTACCCCCCCCAACAACTTCCCCTCTGATAACCACCAATCTGTTCTCTCTAACTATAGGTTCACTTTTGTTTTGTTTTCTTTGTTCATTTGTTTTCCTTTTTAGATTCCATATACAAGTGAAATCATGCAGTATTTGTCTTTTTCCATCCATTTATTTCACTTAGCATAATATCCTCAAGGTCTATCCATGTTGTCACAAATGGTAAGATTTCATTCTATTTTATGGCTGAGTAGTATTCCATTGTGTATATGTATAGATATATTACATCTTTTGTGTATATATAACATCTTCTTTATCCATCCATCTATCAACGGACACTTAGGTTGTTTCCATATCTTGGCTATTGTAAACAATGCTGCAATGAACGTGGGAGTGCACATGTCTTTTTGAATTAGTGTTTTTGTATTCTTTGGATAAATACTCAGAAGTGGAAGAGCTGAGACATATGGTATTTCTACTTTTAATTTTCTGAGGCAACTCTATACTGTTTTCTGTAGTGGCTGCACCAATTTACATTCCCACCAACAGTGTACAGGGGTTCCCTTTACTCTACATCTTTTCCAACACTTGTTATTTCTTATTTTTTAGATAATAGCCATTCTAATAGGTGTGAGATGATATCTCATTGTGGTTTTGATTTATGTTTTCCTCATAATTAGTATTGTTAAACATCTTTTCACACGCCTGTTTGCCATCTATTTGTCTTTGGAAAAATATCTATTTAGATCCTCTGTCTATTTTCTTTTTCCTTTTTCTACCCAAAGCCCCCTGGTACATAGTTGTATATTCTTCGTTGTGGGTCCTTGTAGTTGTGGCATGTGGGACGCTGCCTCAGCACAGTTTGATGAGCAGTGCCATGTCCGCACCCAGGATTCGAACCAACGAAACACTGGGCCGCCTGCAACGGAGTGCGCAAACTTCACCACTCGGCCAAGGGGCCAGCTCCCCCCGCCCCGTCCATTTTTTAATAAGACGTTTTTTGTTGACGACTTGTGTGAGTTCTATATATATTTTAGATATTAACTTTTTATCAGATATGTGACTTGCAAATATCTTTTCCCAATTGTTAGGTTGTCTTTTTGTTTTGCTCATAGTTTCCTTTGTTGGGCAGAAGCTTTTTAGTTTGATGTGGTTCCATTTGTTTATTTTTGCCTTTGTTTCTCTTGACTTTGGAGTCAGATCCAAAAAAGCTAATGTCAAGGAGCTTACTACCTATATTTTCTTCTAGGAATTTTATGGTTTTAGGCCTTATGTTCAAGTCTTTAATCCATTTTGAGTTAATTTTTGTGTATGGTGTAAGACAGTGGTCTGGTTTCATTCTTTTGCATGTAGCTATCTAGTTTTCCCAACACCACTGATTAAAGAGATTGTCTTTTCCCCATTTTATATTCTTGGCTCCTTTGTCGTAAATTACTTGACTATATATGTGTGGGTTTAGTTCTGGGCTCTATATTTTGTTCCATTGATCTATGTGTCTGCTTTTAATGCCAATACCATTCTGTTTTGATTACTATAACCTTGTAGTATAGTTTGAAATCAGGGAGCATGGTACCTCCAGTTTTCTTCTTTTTTCTCAAGATCATTTTGGTTATTTGTGGTCTTTTGGTTCCAAATAGTTGAATACATATTCAACTATTCCCTTATAGAGGAGCCTTTACTTTTCCCCTCTTACTCTTTATTGACACCTAAAGAGTGGTAAAATGAGTGTCCACAGACATATCTTTATATGCTGTTACTTTTATTTCCACGGGCTAGACTACCAAAAAGTAGTGAAAGTGTGTTTCTCCCTTTAATGAAGTGTACCAAATTTATTTCCAAAAGAAGAAAAAAATCTGTAGTAACATGAATGTCTTTTTCATCACATCCTCATCAAATGTGAGTGTTACATCTCTTTCAGTGTTTATCACTTAGAAGAGAAATGATATCTTGTTATTTTATTTTACATTTTTTTTGTCACTGCTAATGAGATCATGCGTTTTACCCACAGGTCCATTGGTTATTTAGAATAACTGTTCCATGAAATTCCTATTCATATTGTTTTTCTAAATTTTTGATGGTTACTTTTAAAAAAAACAATTAAGAGGAATTCTTTCCAGATTGTGGATATTAATATTTTATCTCGTGTATATTTTGAAATCATTTACTCATTCAAGTTTTTGCCTTCTTACTATTATATCATTTACCACTTTTAAGTAGATTGCCAAGTATATCCACATTTTCTTTTATAGTTTCTAGGTTTTCTATTTTCCTTTTTAAAATCTTCCAAACCCTAAATATTTTTTTCTAAATTTTCTTCTTGACTGATAATAATTATACTTTTTTATTTTTATATTTAGTCTACTTGGAATTTTTTTCATGTAGAGTGAAGTAAGGAGAAACTTTGTTTTCATCCAGGTAAACAGCTTCTTCTGTCACAATTGAGCTGTGATTGTGTTTACTAAGATAAATATGGCAGAAAATACTTTCCAAAGCTACAATATAATTTAGTGACAAGATTCCCAGAAAGAATCTCAACATCAGGTCACCAAAATTTCCCATAAGATATAAGAGTATAGTCAAAGAATTTTAGGAAATAAAATCTCTGGCAGAAGCTTATAAATAAATCTATGTGCCCGGAACCTCTGACAATCCTGAAAAGATTGACATTCCCAAACCTAATTCACCATTCCCTCAGTCCTCTCCTGGATTCTGTGCTGAATAATCTGAAAAAGGTAAGTGAAAGGCCTGAGGATGATACGGAGAATATTTTGATGCTCAATGTGTTTGTCACATTTTTTCATTTCATAAGAACCTATAAATGATACAGATTCTAGATGTAGAAATGTGACCAATATCAATAGTACTAGAATTACTATGGAGGGTGAAAAGGATAAAGCAGTGGTTTTCAACCAGGGATGATTTTGTCCCCCTTGGGGCATTTGGCAACATCTGGAGATATTTTTGGTTGTCACAACTGAAGAGATGCTACTGACAACTAGCAAGTAGAGACAAGGGATGCTACTAAATATCCTACAATGCATAGGACAGCCCCTGAAACCGAGAATTATGCAGCCCAAAATGTTAATGGTGCTGAGAAACGCTGCAGTAAAGAAATGTAATAGTGAGTCATAAAAATTTCAGTATATCGAGATGTTCTAGGTGGAATGTAAATTAAAATTTAAGTCAGGGTTTTCCTAATCCAATGTCAGGAAGCAATAGTTTAGATACCATAACCTTGACCATAGAAACTCATATTCAAGGAATGCTTTAATCCGAAGACTTGAATAATGGGAGTGACTATGGGTCTGACAATCAGAAGTCTGGGGATCATGTAAGTCAACTAGGAGATATGAACTGAAGCTGGGGAAGAAGTGGCAGGGGAAAGGAAGAAGGGTTTGCGGGGGAACCTGTCAGGAGGCAGGCAATCAGACATGCACATCTCTTAAAGCTCTATCATAGCTAACATTTTAACAAAGGACTAGTACACTGTAACTTTTTATCAAATATGTACTTTATTTTCAATCTTATAAACGTTTTATTTCCATCAGTTTACGGGTTTCTGGCCAGTAAAACTAAGTTGTCAGAATGAGACTTTATCAGTGAGGAGGATACATCCCTTCTCTGAACTGTAGTCTATAGGACTGGACACTTTCTGCAGTTGCTCTATGATTGGTCATTAAGTACAAGCTATATTTCCTCAGTCAGTCTGTTGTGCTGATTAGGGCTGAAGATTGTAACCCATTTTTTCATTCACCACACTCTCCCACTCTCTCACATAGTGTAAAGAAAGTTCTTTGAATCAACAGCTTCCATATCTCTTCTAAAATAGAGCTTCCCTTTCCTTGAACAGCAGGCAATGATTGTGTTACTACAACCAGACAGGTGTAGTAGACACTTCTTTTTCACTCCTTCTATCTCTTGCTAACCTGGAGGTTTGTATTCTCAGCATAGTCCCCCTGTGTCCTTGTTCGCCAAATCATTTAATTCTTAGAAATATTTTAACTGTGGAATTATACTACATTTCAGCCAAGAGTCAAGAAATTTTGAGTACAAACAAAATGTGGAACATTTAAAAGTATTTGGTAGTTACGGCATCTCCACTTTGGAAGCAAAGGCAGGAAGGCATTCAATTGCTCCTGATCTTCTGAGCCTTTGGTCTCCTGGCAGAAAAAACACAAAAAATAGTTGATTATTTTGCTGCTTAAACAAATAACGCTTTACCGGGAGGGAGGCTTTGCATGTTCTAAAGCTGCTGTAGTGTTGTAACGGTTATGTGTGCGCTGCATGTCCTCTTTCCAGGTGCAGACTCTGCATTCTGGTAATGTAATCTTCTGTTTCTACAAAAGCATCCTATACCTCCCTCTCACATTCCCACAGTCCCCCTGACTACCACCCACCATCTGTGTCTCTGGGATTGATCCTTAGCTGCAACAATCTCTCACACTATTTCTACTGTGCATCCCCTGGTCCTACTGTGGTTACTAATACTGCTATCAAAGTACTAAAATCCATGTGTCACTGTCCCCCTCTCTGTGCTGTTACTTTTTGTGATCACTCTTCAATCACTTTCCTGCCTTCAAGTCATAGAATAAGCTATAACCTACATGTACAGAAATTACCACGAGAAATACACTAAATAGTAATCTTGCCTCTGATTCGTATAGGATTTTAATCTCACAAAACATATTCATACTTTATCTCATTTCCTGGTCATTGAATTTTTATATTAGTTTCTCAAGTTTTCAAGGTGAAGTGATCTGCCTAAGGGCAAAGTGTGAGTTAGTGATAAAGTCCAAGGTATGACCCCACCTTAATGCTAGAGAGAGCTGTTTCCACTGCCCACACCTGTCACAACCATCTTTAAGTAACATCTTGTCTATCTTTCTATTAAAATACAATATCTAATTATAAGTTACTTTATATGTTTACACATAAAAGATATATTTGATCTTTGAGGATAGAATAGGGTAGGACTAAAAAAAAACTTTTTCTTAAATTAATCTTCCTAAGCAAGTCACTGTCAAACTTTGACAAGAAGTTCCAAGGTCTCAATCTTATATTTCTTTAGCCAAACAAGTGACTGCTTGCAGACTTCCTTGGAAACCCTCAGGCACGTTAAAAATGATAAGTGATTACAACAACTTGGAACTGAACTACGCTAAGGAAAAAACCCCCACAAACCTCCCTATTCTGTTTCATTATCCTTCATTTCTAGATCTCTACTGAACGCTCTTTTATTCCAAAGACATCAACCTGAGCACAAACGTTTTCAGCTCATGGGAATCCTACGAAGGGATATTTAGGTCTTGAACTTCTTTAGTTTCTGTTCACATCACAACAACCAAAATATCTCCTTGTAAATAGTTGTTGCATTGTTCAATATTGTATAAAATATATAAATTTTATATGTGTATGTTTATATACACAGTTAATGTTTATAAAATGAGATCATAGTATACAAAGTGTATCGTAACTTTCCTTTTTTCACTCAAATCGTGAATATTTTCCATGTTCTTTAACAGTTTTCTAAAACATTATTTCATTATTAGCATAACATTGTATCCTAACAGTTTTATATTTCATTTAAGAAACAAGCCCCAATTGCAAGACATTTAGATTGCTCCAATTTTCTTTTCTTATACAATAATGTTACCATGAAGATTTTTCACATACACATAATCACTGCCTTATGATAGATCTTAGAAGTGGAAGATCTGTCTCAAAGGTTCTGCACATATTAAAGTTTTGAAATATAGACAATGGACAAATGTTTTGGACCCTAAGATACTTTTAGAGGGGGATAACCACAGAGAGATGACCAGAAGCATGAGCATTTTGGAGCAAAACAGTGCAATATGCACCTAGAGTAAAGAAAATGTCACAATCAAGGAAAATACTACCTGAGAAGAGATAAAAGATCTGTCACAGAGAAACTGCTAGACAAACAATCTGATATTTATATTTGAGTTCATCAAAAGTCAAGTTAGCTACTAAGTAATAAAAGTCTGAAATGGGGCTAGAATAAGAGATCCATAAGGATAGTAATAGATGCATTAATAGTAGACACATTAAGTTTTGGGCCTGAAAGGAAGTCAGAGACTGAGCTGAACCACATTGTTTTATTGATTGGAAAACAGACCCAGAGAGAACGGTAATCCAGCTGTTGGAGGCACAGCTGGTTCTCTGTCCCAGTCTTCTGTCTTTATTTCAGTGTCCTTGCCAAAAATCATACTTATTCTTCTCACATCTTAATTTATGAAAGCACAGAAACCACAGCTTTCAATCTTATGCCTCTCTTCTGTGTAATTAATTGTTCCACTTTTTACTCAGGCAGAGTTTTTTGCAATATCACAGACATAAACACACACACCACAGCAGCAGGAGCAGCAGCCTCCACCTCCAGATTGAGCCATAATGGTCTATCAATTTTATTTGTATTCAGTAATTGCAGTGACATCCCCAGACTGAGGCTTTAGTATGGCGGCTGTGCCCCACCCATCACCAGGTCAGTATTGCTTTGCATGGATGTGAATGGAGGTCTAGTGAAAAAAGCTAATATATGAATTGTAAAACTTGGTTCACTAAAAGTATGCAATTTTATAAAGTCAGGTGGGATATGGCATGAGAGTTAGAAGTAGGAAGCAAGACATTTAGATGTCACAAGTAATGTCACTTGTTCTCTTAGTGTCTTTCTTGCTCCCTCTGTAATATGTGGCGCTTCTTAAAATGCTGCTGGGCAACTCAGAGACTCAAAATATTCATTCCTGCTGACTAACCATAGGTGCTTGCAATTTATGGACTCTATAAGACCTCTCTAGGAATGGTTTTAGCAATAGCAGCACATAAGTAGTGACAGTCACATTAGGAAAAAATAGTCTCTATAAGAAAGGCTTTCTAAAAGTGTGAAGAGATGAGGACCCACTTATAGGTTGGTGGGAAAGACAGGCATCTGGTTCACTCCAAACCTCACTAACTCATTTATTCAGAGCAGCTTTATATCTGCTGGATCACAGGCCCTTCAAAACTCTAGGGCTGATTCAGAACTAAACAAGAACTTCTTAAGGTGGTTGTGGGAGGAAAATAACTCTCAGATTCACTTGAAATTTGAACTTTAAAAAGGTTGTGCTGAGCTCCTCTATCCTCCCAAGAATTCAGTCTAAGGTATCTCATCTCCTACAAAGACACAAAGCTTCAGAAGATGGTAGTATCTCCTTTGACCTATGAAGACAAAGCACATGCCTCTGAACTCATGGATTGCTTACAGGAACCAAGAGAAATGAATAGGATACTGCTTATAAGCTAGGGTTAGAAGTAGACAGTTTAGACTATATGTCCTCCTTCTTAGAGGAACAGGGCATAACAGTAAATTTCAAAGTCAAATGAGATTATTAAAGGACTTAAAGGAATGAAAAAGCTTGGCAACCTCCATAGTATTAGTGCTTTCTTCTTTCTCTCTACAGGTCATCCCAGACCAAACCATACAATGGAGTCCATGCAACAACTAAATCAGTCCCAAGTGTCAGAATTCATTTTGCTGGGACTGACCAACTCCCAGGATATACAGTTTCTTCTCTTTGCACTCTTCTCAGTTATCTATGTGGCCACAGTTTCTGGTAACCTTCTCATTGTGGTCACAGTGTTTTACATCCCAAACTTGTACACTCCCATGTACTTTCTCCTTGGGAATCTCTCCTTTGTGGATATGATCCTTGCTTCCTTTATCACCCCTAAGGTGATTGTGAACTTGATAAAAAAGCAGAAGACCATTTCCTTTGCTGGATGCTTCACACAGATCTTTCTCCTTCACTTATTGGGTGGAGTTGAAATGGTACTTTTGGTCTCTATGGCATACGATAGATATGTGGCTATTTGTAAGCCACTACATTACACGACCATCATGAACAAGAAGGTGTGTGTTTTGCTGGTCGTGACCTCATGGTTCTTAGGTCTCCTTCATTCAGGACTTCAGATACCCTTTGTTGTGAATCTGCCATTCTGTGGTCCCAATGTAGTGGACAGCATTTTCTGTGATCTGCCTCTGGTTGCTAAGCTTGCCTGTGTACATACCTACATTGTGCAGATAGTCATTGTTGCCAACAGTGGGATGATCTCTCTGAGCTGTTTTGTAATTTTGCTTATCTCCTACAGTCTGATCCTCCTAACCGTTAGGAACCACTCTTCTACTGGGCAGTCCAAAGCCCGGGCCACCTTGACTGCTCACATCACGGTGGTGATTCTCTTCTTTGGCCCATGCATCTTCATCTACATCTGGCCCTTCAGCAACCACTCTGTGGATAAGTTCCTTGCTGTATTTTACACCATTGTCACTCCTATCTTGAACCCAATTATCTATACTCTGCGAAACAAAGAAATGAAGACAGCCGTGAAGACACTGTGGGGTGCTTTTCTAAGTTCTAGAGAGGATACTTAGATTAAAGATATAATTTAGATAGAAATAGGGTATTTTTAAAGGTTTTTAAGGTTTTCTTTTAAAAATTGTTATTACAAATTACAAAGTCAAGTAAAACAGCAAAATTATAAAAATCAGACATTCAATGGTATTTTGAATATAGTGCCAACAACAAAAAAATGGTTTTATTTTTTTAAACAATGCTGACTGAACTATAAAAACTGTCAAGTAAAAAAACTCACTTGTAGGAGTTGGCCCCATGGTTAAGTTCCCTAGTGGTTAACCCTAGTGGTTAAGTTCAGTGTGATCCGCTTGGTGGCCTGGGTTCAGTTCCTGGGTGTGGAAATACACCACTTATCAGAGGCCGTTGTTGTGGCAGTGAGCCACCTACAAAATATAGGAAGATTGGTACAGATGTTAGCTCAGGGCTAGTCTTCCTCAAAAAACCCCACAAAAAACCTCACCCATATTTAAGAAGAGTTGGTAAATATATGCTTTACTGGGTATCAAAATGTTGTTGGTTGAAAGGGAAAATAAAGTGAATCCTCCGAAAATCTATCACATTTTTCTGTAGTGAGAATGATTTGTTGCTTATTATGGGCTCAGACTTGGCTCTGTCTTCTCAACAATATTAATGTCTGAGTCAGCACTCACATGTGGTGCCTCCTAAGAAAACAGTAATTCTGAGTTTCAGTATCTACCTACACTATCAAAGTACACACATTTTTCTTGTTGCCTCCAAAAAGACTTTAAGGCTGCTAATATTATCAAATCTTAGTCCCATCTTTATACCCCTACATATCTCAATTTCAGAAACTATGATCCTGACTCTAAATTATAAAATTCAGAAAGACACTGATTTTTAGCTTGAGTAGTTTGAATTTAAAATATGATGTTTGGTAATCAATTCCATTATACATATTATTCTTTTCTAGGGAATTAATGTAATGACATTTGGATACCATCACATCGCTACTAATTCCCATTAGTAAAACAAAATTCAGTGGTCTTTCTATAGCTGTGAACTTGAATAAATTCATTCACAACTTATCTATCCCTCTCTATAATACATGGCATTGATAGATGAGATAAAAATCAGTAGCTTTACAAGTTGTATTTTATCTGTTTAATGAGTCTAATTGTAGGCAAAATGGAGTCCTGATAGCAAAAGATGATTAATACACATTTTTGGTAGGTTATTTTCTCTACTTTTACATATCATTTGACCACAGTTATGAAACTAGAATTTAATAATAATCGAAGAACTTGAAATTTTAGGGAAGAAATTTCAGGTAGTGGCAACAACTATAGTTACAGATACAAAAGGTGGTAGGAAAATAATCCTGTGTATGCACTCAATGAAAGAAAATAATCTGAATTACACAACAATACGTGAAAATGAATGGCAAAAGCTGAGAACTAAACTCAACTTTTATAGCAGGTAAGTCTCTTATCCCATGATCAAGCTATCTCAGAATGCATTTCTGATAGACTCCAAATTTCTTAGGAATTATTTTCCTATGTTCCATTGAAGAAAATAATGTTCCCAATCTACAAAGCAAATCAAAAGTTTTGGAATATGAATAATAATGAAAACAGAAGCAGCATAAGAGACAAACACACACATTTATTCTACAATAAATGCACACACCTCCATTCCTTGGCTACTATCTTCCAAGTCAAAAGATTAATATACTGAAGAGTAGCTAGGTAACTGTAATGGATTTTCTGAGTCAGCCACAACAACTACTAGAGAGTAGGAAAGAAGCCATGGCATTTGGAGAATTCCTTTGTGTCCCAGAATGGTCAGAGTTCTATTTGACATGTCTGTGACATATATTCTTACCCACTGCCAAAAGAGGAAGCACAGGGATAGCTTTATACATAGACCACATACAAATGTACACATAGTTGGTGATGTTCAATAGTGCCCAGAAGAGTCCCTTCCCCAAAATCTTCACTCAGTATAGTTTGCCACATGACCTGAAATTCCACTACTTTTTGTCATTCTTTTAGTGATAAAACCATTTCCTTTTAAAAAATGCATTATTTAAATATAGAAAAATACAAACAGTAACATATTTGCTTGTTTTCAGTTATGTGTATCAGACTATGAGTGATTTATTAACTCCCGTCTTCTATGACAACCCACTGAGTTCAGAGCCCTGGGGACATGATGTCCTGATGGGTATTGAGACCAGGAATAGATAAAGATAAAAGTGGAAAAGGACAGAGAAATGGCCCGAGAGACTCATAAAAGGTACACATTGTGTAATTTTTTTAGACATACTTTGATCATACCGTAATGAGATTTCAGAGCATTGGTCAACAGGAGAGAACAACTTTGAACAAAGTTCCATTTGTGTAACGGGTAAATAGTTCTAATTATAAGACACTGCACCTGGAGATTTTGGGTTCTAGCTGGAGTGCCAGGATCTTTAGGCACTGCTATCCACATTCTGAAAGGAACCAATTATTACCTCCATTCCACACAAAGACTTTGAAAACGTTCATAGCAGTCCAATTCATAATCACCAACACTTGAAACAATCTAAATGGATAAGCAAATTGTGATCTATCTATACGTTAAGCAATAAAAAGGAATAAACCAGGACGTCCAGAATGGCTGTGCGAACAGTTTGGAAAAATTATCTTCTCAGAAAAACAGCAATAAAACTGGACAAAATTTTCAAATAAAAAAATAAGCCCTTTAAATTCTCTGGAAAATGACCAGAGTAGGACAAATTAAGAAATATTTATTCAAGAAAATCTACTGGATCTTGATAAGAACAAGAGGAGTCTGTGACATTTAAGCTAGAGTCTGCTCCTATTTCTCCCAGCTCTGTGTTGTGAAAGTTCTGTACTGCGCAGGTGGGACATTTTACAGGGACAGGCAACTCCCATTGTCCCTCAAATCTCAAGACCCGAGACAAAGAGATTCTATTCCAGGTGGACCAAGGCAGGCCTTAATAACCGGTGACTACAATCTCCCCTCTTGGCTCTAGCTCCATGTTATGGAGGTGCTCCCAGGGTGAGTATGGAGACAGGAGTGCTTAGAAGCTCTACGGTCCTGACTGAGGAAACTCACTTTATTTGGAGAACAACATGGAAAGTCCATGTCCAGGGCCTATTGTTTAAACCAATTGAGATTATCCTGGGAGCATCAATGACAACCCTAAAAAAATAAGTATTATAAAAGAATACTATGACAAACTATATGTCAACAAATCAGATAACTTACACAGAATGGACAAATACCTAAAAACATACAAGAAGAAACAGAAAATCTCAACAGACATATAAGAAATAAAGATATTAAATTAGTAATTTTAAAACTTCTCGAAAAAAAAAGTCAGGGCCGGTGCTGTGGCCGAGTGGTTAAGTTCACATGTTGCACTTCAGCAGCCCAGGGTTTCACTGGTTTGGATCCTGGGCGTGGACATGGCACCACTCGTCAGGCCGTGCTGAGGCGACATCCCACATAGCACAATTGGAGGGATCCACAGCTAGGGTATACAACTATGTATGTACTGGGGGTGACTTGGGGAGAAGAAGGAAAAGAAGAAAGAAGAAGAAGAAGAAAGTCCAGGCCTTGATGGCTTCACTGGCGGATTCTATCAAATATTTAAGAAGAAATAACACCAATTCTTCACAAACTCTTCCAGAAAATAGAGGAGTAGGGAACACTTCACAACTCATTCTATGGGTGCAATTTTACTGTGATGCCAAAGCCAGAAAAACACAGCACAAAATAAGAAAACTACAAACAAATATTACTTGTGGATACGGACCCAACTATATACTACCTACCAGAAACTCACTTTAAATATAAAGACATAGATTGTTTAAAAATGAAAGGATGAAGGAGAAGAATAAATTTGGATGATTGACGTTACTTAATTTTAAGACATTATAAAGCTACAATAATCGACAGTGTGATACCAGCAAAAGAATAGGCAAATATCAGTGGAACAGAATAGAAAATCCAAAAATAGACTGACATAAGTATAGGTAAATGATCTTTGAAAAAGGAGCAAAGACAATACAATAGAATAAAAATAGGCTTTTTAACAAGTGGTGCTGGAACAACTGGACATCCATATGCAAAAAAAAATGAATTTATACATAGAACTTACACCTTTCTCAAAACCAACTCAAAATGTATCATAGACTTAATGTAAATTACAAAACTATAAATATCCTTGAATACAGTGTAGGAGAAAGTCTAGATGATCTTAATATGGCAATGACTTTTTAGATACAACTCCAAAGGCACAATCCATGAAAGAAATTATTGATAAGCTAGAATTCATGAAAATTAAAAACCTTTGCTCTGTGAAAGACAAAGGCAAGAGAATAAGAAGACTAGCCACACTTGGAGAAAATATTTGCAAAAGACATATCCAATAAAGGACTGCTATCCAATAAACACAAAGAACTCTTAAAATTCAACACAAAGAAAACAAACAACCTGATTAAAAAACAGGCAAAAGGACCAGAACAAAAACCTCACTAAAAATATGTACAGATGGCAAATAAGCTTATGAAAGATGTTTAACATCATACATCAATAGGGAATTAAAATTGAAAGATGTTTAACATCATACATCAATAGGGAATTAAAATTAAAACAATGAGATATCATTATACACCTATTAGAGTGACTAAATCTAGAACATTGACAACATCAAATGCTGACAAAGATGTGGAGCAATGGGAACTCTGGTTCATTGCTGACGGGAATGCAAAATGGTACAGACACTTTGGAAGACAGTTTGGCATTTTCTTACAAAACTAAACAAACTCTTATCATATAATCCAGCAACTATGTTCCTTGATATTTACTCAAATGCATTGAAAACCTATGTTCACACAAAAACCTGCACACAGATGTTTTACAGTAATTTTATTCGTAACTGCCAAAACTTGGCAGCAACTAAGATGACCTTCAGTAGAGGATAAATAAACTGTGGTACATCCAGAAAATGAAATATTATTCAGTGTTAGAAAGGAATAAGCTTTCAAGCCATGAAAAGGCATGGAGAAAACAAATGCATATTAATAAGTGAAAGAGGCCAATCTGATAAGGCTGCAAACTGTATGATTCCAACTATCCAACATTCTGGAAAAGGCAAAACTATGGAGACAGTAAAAAGATCAGTGATTGCTAGGGGCTAGGGGCATGGGAGGGATGCACATGTGGAGCAGAGACGGTATTAGGGCAGTGTCTCTGTATGTTACTATAATGTTATCATATATTTATCTAAAGCCATAGAATGTACAACACCAAGAGAGAACCCTAATGTAAACTATGGACTTTGAATTATAATGATGTGCCAATGCAGGTTCACTGATGGTAAGAAATCCTCCTCTGCTGTGTGAGATGTGGATTGTGGAGGAAGTTGTGTGTAGTGGGCAGCAGGAGGTAAACGGGAACTCTCCATACATTCCAATCAGTTTTACTGTGAACCTAAAACTACTCTAAAAATAAAGTCTCTTTTTTTAATTAAACAAATAGAAGAATGGAAAATATATACCATACTAACATAAATCAGAAAGAAATCTTCAGTGGCTATTTTAATATCAGATGAAATATATTTCAGAGCAAAGAATCTTACCAGGGATAAAGAATGCCATTTCAGGGCCCAGCCTCAAGGCCAAGTGGTTAAGTTTGCAGGCTCCGCTTCAGTGGTCCGGGGTTTCACCAGTCCGCGATCCTGGGCGCAAACATGGCACTGCTCATCAGGCCATGCTGAGGCTCACATTGCACAACAGAAGGATCTACAACTAGAATATACAACTATGTACTGGGTGGCTTCGAGGAGAAGAAGAAGAAGAAAAAAAGAAGATTGGCAACAGATGCTAGTTCAGGTGCCAATATTTAAAAAAAAAAAATAGAATACCGTTTCATGTTGAGAACGACGTCAATTATCAGAACATAGAAATTTAAGTACTTACGTCCCTAATAACAGAGGTTTAAAATATATGAAGCAAAAATTGATAGAGCTGCTAGAAGAAATAAACAAAAATTATAATTAGAGACTTAAATGCCTCTCTTTCGATAATTGATAGAACACGTAGACAAAAATTCACCAGAGATGTACTGAAGAACGCGGTGGACCAATTTGCCATAACTGACATTTACAGACCATTTTGACCAAAAACATCAGCATACTCATTCTTTTGAAATGCACACAGAACGTTTACTAAGTTAGGCCATATTCTGAGCCATAAAATAAGTCCTAATAAATTTTAAAGGGTTCACGCCATACAGAGATTTCTACACAAATGGTCATAACAGCTTTATTTATGATAGCCCAAAACTGGAAACAGCTCACATGCCCCTCAGCAGATGAATTGATTAATAAATCGTGGCATACACGTCAATGAAATACAATTCAGCAATAAGAAGGAATGCACTATTGACACAAAATTATAACTATCAAAGTAAGTATGCTGAGTGAAGGAAATCAGACAAAAAAAGACCAGATACTACATGATTCAACTTATACAAAACTCTAAAAAATGCAAACTATTGTATAGAGACAGAAAGCAGATTAGCAGACATCTGGGGAGGGAGGATGTGTGGAGGGAAGGGAAAGGAGGATTATCGAGGAACACAAGGGATCTTTTGGGGACTAATGGATAACAGATAAGTTCACTATTTTTATTGTGATGATGTTTTCATGGTTGAATACATATGTAAAAATTTATCAAATTCTACACTTTAAATATGTGCAGTTTGTTGTATGTTAATTACACCACAGGAAAATTATTTTGAAAATCTAAAATGTCAAAATAAATGTATTTTAAACTAACATCGATATCTTTTTTTAAAAAAACTGAAGATATCTTAATAATTTGACAGCCAGTTCAGAACTGTCAGGAACTCAGAGTAATCATAGATAACACTGAAACAGATCAGTCAGGCGACCAAGATTACCTAGCTATTTAGATAGCATTAGGCATGCAGTAGGGCACTCCATCCATATCAGAGTTTTCTGTTGGTCGTCCTGTATCACATGGGTCAGGATATGATTTCTCATGCAACTGAAAATAAAATCTAATTGAATTTGAGGATATATAGCTAGTTATAGATTAAGATTGCATAAGACAGGGCTGGCCAGGTGGTGCAGCGGTTAAGTTCGCGCGTTCCGCTTCTTGGCGGCCCGGGGTTCACCGGTTCGGATCCTGGATGCGGACATGGCACCACTTGGCAAAAGCCATGTTGTGGAAGGTGTCCCACGTATAAAGTAGAGGAAGATGGGCCTGGATGTTAGCTCAGGGCCAGGCTTCCTTAGCAAAAAGAGGAGGACTGGCAGTAGTTAGCTCAGGGCTAATCTTCCTCAAAAACAAAAACAAAAAAGATTGCGTAAGACATCTACTTACTACTTACAGGTTAAATGAAAAATAATTTAAAACTTCACTAATGTGTAATCCATAGCTGCTGTATATGTGATTTTTCTTGTCTCCCTGTTCTTATTTCTGAAATGTGCAAAAGTTATCACCCTTGACAAAAAAGTCCCCAAGAGATGTCCAGTGTAAACAATTTTCATGATTCTTGTTCTGCCCAGAACATAGAATAGAAAAATTTCACCCAAGGGGATCTTTCCAGTGCTGAATATATATCAGTCTGAAAGAAAGTTCTTCCACAGAGACTGTCTCCACCCAACAATGGATGTTATCTCATACCTCAGAGAGAAGCGGGAAAAATAATCTGGTCTTAGAGAAAATTTGTGTTTAGTAAGTTATATCATGCTTTCTGCGACTCTCCAAATAATTTTAAAAATATTTCTATGTATCTGTTTCCTGCATGCCCACTTGCTTGAAGTAGAGTATGGTTTGTTTAGCTTCTGATCTTTAAAGAGGATAATTCATGGGTTTTCTCCTCCTATCCTATTCCTACTGGAATTTCTATGTTCTCTTTAACAGTGGTGTACATGCCACCATAATGCAGTACCTCAGAGGTGCTTTGGGAGATCACAGTTCTTTGACAGCTACTTGGTATTAGTAACTTCCACCTATCTGGCTCAAATTGTCCTTGTCATTTAAGAAGATAAAGATTTTCATATCAGATAGAGTATTACAGGCTAAGATAAATTTTAACATAAAATTAGAAGTAAAAAGTGTTATAGATCCAATGAGAAGTGATATAGAACTCAATTACTACAGAAATAGGATTAAAATCATAACCAGAGAAAACAGGAAGGCAACTCGAGCTAGTGGAAGGAACTAGGACTACCTCCCTGAGCGCCTGGCCCAGTGTGTATCTCAGGCAATTGGTGAAATTCTCTGAGCCCAAGTTTCTCCTTGTAGAAATAAAAGTCACAGATTTAGGGTTATTATTATTAAAAAATCTTAATGGAAGGGCATTTCATCTAAAAGGGGATGAAAAACGTGTTGCTATATTTTAATACTTCTAAAAGAGTAGCACAATGTGTCTCCTTTCCCTAGTTTTTCACATTCGCTAATCTCAAAGTTATCATTACCCACTTTTGTGAAAATTCTCTTTGAATTCCAAAGGTAAGAATCCCAAAGGTGCTTTAATAGAATGCCCTATTGCTTCTTGTAGCTCTTCTTAAAATATTAATACGCCTCTTGGACAAAAGTAGAAGTGAAAGATGAAAAAATTGTTAAGCTACTGGAAAGCTAGCAGCATGTCTCGTACTTTTTTTGCGTCTGTACATCCTATAGGATTGCCAAACTTATGCTCGTTAATTTAGAGAAAATGTAAGGTTAGTAATTTAAAGAAAAACAATTCTATATATTTTGCTTACAGATGGTAAATTCACTAAGAGTATTGCTAGTAAGCTTTGGAAATTGTACTGCTTTAAATTGCATTTTAGTGAATAAAGAAGGGAAACTACTAATATTTATTAAACATGCGCTATATACCAGAAAAATTTGTGTACTTTCTGCATATTTTCATTTTTTTCTTTTTTCTTTTTTGGTGAGGAAGATTGCCCTGACCTAACATCTGTGCCAACCGTCCTCTATTTTGTATGTGGGATGCTGCAACAGCACGGCTTGATGAGCCGTGTGAAGGTTTGTGCTGGGATCCAAACCGGTGAACCTTGGGCCGCCAAAGCAGAGTGCCCAAACTTAACCGCTAAGCCACCAGGCCAGCCCCCTGTATATTTTCTGATCTATCTTCTCAAAAAGTCTATTAGACCAAATGCTGTCTTTTTACAGAGGAGGAAATGAAAACAAAATGGATTTAAAGGTCAAAAGGTCAACAAGTAATAGAGTTAGATTTCAGACCAGATCTGACTAGTTAAAAAGTTCATGGTTATCCTACTAATTGTCCTAAATATGGCATTAATATTAAGTAATATAATTAATCCACCAATATTATAAAATATTAACAATTTCAAAACTGATGAAAAACATTATGATTTTTTATTGGTAAATTGTTTCCTAGAAATATACATATTCATCTTTTAGCAGATTCCTGTCTCAAACACAGTTGAAATCCTGCTTTTGCTATTAGCTATTGTCTATGTCATTTATCCCAACAGATACAGAACTAGTTATTGAAAACTAGTCCTGGAAAGTTTGTTTTGACAAAAATTAACTTTCAAGGTAAGGTCAAATTGTTCAAGTTTCTCAGGGGACGTAAGTCTATTGGGTATAATATCAGGATATTTTCTTTAGAAATTAAACAAATCTGTATTATGGAGGGTATGTTTATTTGTAAGTTGTGAGACTATTATCACATGTCCCTTTTTCCACAGCAAATGTGTGCTTTACCTAATTTCTTTAGGAAGACCTTTCTTTCCATCTTTAATCTATGCTGCTGAGTTCTCAGCATAAGGGAAGGAGAAACTAGTGCTCATGAGAGGTAATTGTTTTCGTTGTTCACCTGCTTTCCTTGGCACCACCCTTGGGATTTCAAAGAGTAAAAGAGGATGAGACACAGAAAAAATAAAACAAAGGTAAGAGAAAGAAATTAAAAAGAGGGAAGTAAAATAGGCAACTATCTTTCTGCCGTCTGGCTTTAGAGAAATTCTCAATTTACTTAAGGATGAATATAAATAATATCATTAGTATATTTAGAGGTAAATAATTGGCAATCTCTACAGTTTTAACTTCATGTTCACTCAGCACTAATAGTCAAAGATGTACTTTGCTTATACATGTCTGTAAAAATATATATTTATACTTTTATGGCAATATTTCAAAAGCTAGGGATTTCCTAGCATCAACTGATATAATTGAAGGTAAACATCTTGTATTGATAAGCTTGACTCATAAGGAGTTTCTGTTCAGAGTTCAAGTCAGAATCTGAGCTCAAGTTATCTTCCACTTTGGTTAATCCTTTTGTCACATAACTCTCCACTGACATCTTTTCCTAATACATTTAGTTTACTTAATAAATTCCATTTAATTGCGATCTTAATCAGTGACAAATTATGTGGTTGATTTTATATCAAATTATCATGCCCAGGTATTTATTATATGGCTTTCTATATAGCTTCTTTCCTAAAGGTTGTCTCAACATATATTTTGGAGTAATAAGCTGAAAATTTAGTTTTATGATGTCTTATAAAAGATGTTCAGATGAGGCTTCAAGGAATCATTATGTATAATACAGAGAAACTATAATTTTATGCTATATCATTTGCTCTGGATTTCAATATCTATTCTTCATTATCTTCCTAATTAGATGACTTAAATTTTAGTTATTTAGTGTAATGGTTGTCGGTGGTGTCTCACCCAGATTCTTTTTATTGAAGTGGTAGACCAATCCTAGTTTCCAGGTGACACTATAATCTTTTCTTAGGCTTTCCTTTTGCTGTCCTGCTTTCCTCACTCCCTTCTTGAGAAAATACTGTCTCAACTAAGTATTTGCATAAGAATCCCATCCCAGACTCTGCTTCTTGGGAAATTAATCTTAGGCATTTAGCTTCTCTTTGGGGCATACCATGAATATTTTTACCAAGATTTGTCTTCCCAGTTATACTTTTCTCTTTCAGATATAGATGCTAATTTTCAATGAAATGTAAATTTCAATGAAATAGAATTTCAACCAAATTCTAAAAATTAAATACCCTTTCCCATCCCACTAACTGGCAATCTATCCTTCTCTCTAGATTATTTTTGAGGACATACCGAATAAAATGGATAAAGGAAATCTGTCTGTAGTGTCGGAATTTATGCTTCTGGGACTTTGCCACTCGTGGAATATGCAGGTCTTATTCTTAATGATATTTTTTATGCTTTACCTGATCATCATATGTGGAAATATTCTCATCACGATCTTAACCATCACTGACCCCCATCTCCATTCCCCCATGTGCTTCTCGTTGGCTAACCTGTCCTTTATTGATATGTGGCTTTCTTCAGTCACTATGCCTAAGATGCTCACAGACTTTCTCAGGGAAAACAAGACTATTTCCTTTGGAGGCTGCATGTGCCAGATCTTCTTTGTGCATATTTTTGGAGGGAGTGAGATGGGGCTATTGGTGGTAATGGCCTACGACCGCTATGTGGCCATCTGCAAGCCACTCCACTATTCAACCATTATGAGCCTGGAAAAATGCATTGGGCTGGTGGCGACTTCCTGGACCATTGGCTTTGTGCATGCCATGAGTCAAATGATTGTGATTATGCAGTTGCCTTTCTGTGGCCCCAGGGAACTTGACAGCTTCTTCTGTGATATACCACTGGTAATCAAGCTTGCCTGCATGGATTCCTATAACTTGGGAATATTAATGAATGCTGATAGTGGGGTTCTGGCTATGACCTACTTTGTGTTGTTGCTGATATCGTACACATACATTCTTCTCATTGTCCACCAAAGCTCTAAAACAGGTGCGTCTAAGGCCCTCTCCACCTGTGCTGCCCACATAACAGTGGTGGTGCTCTTCTTTGGGCCCTGCATCTTCATCTATGTGTGGCCATTCAGTATCACATGGGTGGACAAGTTTCTTGCTGTATTTTACTCTGTTATTACACCTCTCCTAAATCCAGCCATTTATACTTTGAGAAATAAAGACATAAAAAGTGCTATGAAGAGATTCAGAAGCTACTACATGCACTCCAAGGGAAATAGTTAATGCCCAGAAACCTCACTGTAAGCACTTCAAATTGAGAATACATTGACCTTGTAAAATAGGTTGAAAATTCTACATATTCAGTTTATATCTAGATGTTATGCCTGTCTCCAAGTGCAGGAATAGGGTTAATATAATTCAAGGAATTTCAACATTTATTAATCAACCAGTAGAGCATTATGAAATATTTCTCTAAACTTAATGTCCCTCTTTTATGAGAGAATTATCTAATCAGTCTCCCTATGCCTTTAAGTATGTTAAATGAGAACCTGAAGTTCATTCAACAGAGTTACACATCCATCCTGATGGATAGCATCTTAATAAACTTTTCTTGAATTTCCTTTTATGTCCATTTAGAAAGTATTTCTGTAACATTGCCTCTTTCCCTCAAACCTTTCACTTAACCTCTTTTCAAGAGGCAACAGAATTATTATTTTTTCTTTAACTTAGCTTCCTACCCAAATACTTAAGGGAAGTAGCAGGGGAACAAGAGAGAGAAGGAAATAACGGTGGTAAGGTACACAGGGAGCAAGTGTGAAGGTTACTCTGTGTTTGGTTTCCATTAACTTAGTAAAAGTAAAAATAAAAGGTAAAGCCTAATGATATTTCTCTTGGTTATCTCTATCTCAAGGGCTAATATTTATGCTTTAAGTTATTATTAACAGTTTGTGTAAGTCCTGACATGTCAAGGGCTATGCCTTACTTCGTTAATTCTTGAAACTGCGGTACCTAGTACAGTGGTTAATATACAACAAACACTCAACAAATATATTTTAATGAATACATAGAGGCCAATTTTTCCATTCAAATACTCATAACATCATATATGAAGGATAGTTTAGCTAGATAGAGTATTCTTGCCTGGTAGTTTTTGTCTTTCAGTATTTTGAATATATTATTCCATTCTCTCCTATCCTATAATTATTCTGCTGAGAAATCCACTGAGAGCCTGATAGGGGTTCCTTTGTAGGTTATTTTCTTCTGCCTTGCTGTCCTTAATATTTTTTCTTTGCCACTGAATTTTTGTCAATTTTAATATTATATGCTTTGGAGAAAGTCTTTTTGCACTCATGCAATTAGGAGTTCTGTTGGTTTCATATACTTGTAAGTCCAGTTGCTTCCCCAGTTTTGGGAACTTCTCAGCTATTATTTCTTTGAACAAGCTCTGTGCTCCTTTTGGAATACCTATAATCCTCATATTATTTTTCCTAATTGAGTTGGATATTTCTTGAAAAATTTCTTTATTTTTTAAAGTCTTAGTTCTCTCTCCTCCTCTACCTGAAGCATTTATATATTTCTCTTCTCTAAGTCACTAATTCCCTCTTACATAACATCAGTTGTATTGTTTATGCTTTCTAGATTATTTTTTATCTCATTAATTGTGTTCTTCATATCCAGAATTTCTGGGTTTTTTTTAAGAGCTTCAATATCTTTGGTGAGGTATTCAATCTGTTCATTCATTTTATTCCTGAGCTCACTGAATTGTCTTTCTGAGTTTTCTTGTAACTCACTGAGTTTCTTCATGATAATTATTTTGAATTCTCTGTCACTTAGATGGTCAGTTCCTGTGACTTCAGGATTTGTTTCTGGAGACTTGTCATTTTCCTTCTGCTCTGAAGTGTTACTGTAGTTCCTCATGGTTGATGAATTGATCCTTTGCTGGCACATTTGTGGTAGTATTAGGTCACAGATTCCATCTGCCACTGTTGGGGGTGGGGGAGTAGGAACTGTGCTTTTTGAACCCAACCCACCTGCTGGATGCTGTGCAGGTAAGGTTGCTCTGTGTTTGCGCAGGTTGGCTGCAGTTGCTCTGCAGGTTGTGCTCACATGGGCAGGGTCTCTGCACTGGGCAGTGGGTTGTGCACTGTAAGAGGGACCTCTGTTCTCTGCAGGTGGGTCACTCTCCCATAGGTAGGGCCCATTGCGCTCTTCAGGGGACTGGCTGAGCTGCTGTGCTAGGTGGAAGGTGCACTTATGCAGGGGCTGAGCTACCACTCAGTGGACCCTTGGGCTGCTGTGCACTGCAGGCAGAGTGCCTTCTGCACAGCCAGGGCACCTTCTTGCCTGCACCGTGCTCACTGGGCAAGAGCCTTCGCACATGCTAAGCTGCCACCACTTGGTGTAGAGCATTCCCTTAGGTGGGGCTGCTGCAGCACAGTGTGCTCTCCCACAGGCAGGGCGATCACTTCAAAAGCAGTCATGTGGGCTGGCCTGCACCTGCCTCCTCTACGGTTGTGCCAACCACTGTGTGAGGATCCACGACTTGGCTCACTGCCACTGGTGAGGGGGAGTGATAACCTCATCTATTTCCATTGCCTCCCAGGGCTCCAGTCCACCCACCTTCAGATGCATGGCTGTGTGGATCTCTCAGACATCCTGTTGCTTTGTGCAGGAAATTCTCTGCTGGTTAATGAACGTCTATTTAGTTATACTTAGAGGGGAGAGACAAATGGAATAACTCACTCCTCCGTGATGCTGACATCACCAAGATGATCCAGATTTCTGCAGAATATATCACGAAAAATGGATGAATTTTGTGGTTTATGAATTGTATCTCTATAATAAAGATTATAAAGATATAACTATAAATATATTTATATGTAGCCTTTTAAATACTTTCAAGTTTGTTAACTCTACAGGTGGATGTATACCTTCAAGTTAATAAATACTAGTATAAGGATGCCTCCATGAGACAATCACAGATAGTTCGCTTATTATATTAACATCAAAACTGCTCTCAATGTAATACTGAAAAGAAATATTTGCAAAGTAAAGATATCCATGGTCCTCCTACTTGATTCCACATAGTAATGCAGAGCTAGATTGTTTGATTATTTTCTAAATCATGACTGCTGTGGTTATTTAGAGGAAAAAAGTCCCCTTCACTCAGATTCCTTATACTCCTTTCTTTTCCTTCCTTCTCTTCTCATCTTTTATGACTCTGTGCTGGTCGTGTTATATTTGGAATATCAAACTTAGGGCATAGAATCTGAAGTTCACTCAAGGACAGTAAGGAAACTTAGAATCGTATTATGTGAGGAACCCTTGAAAGAGTTCAAAATTGTTTAGCCTAAAGTAAAAAAGAAATGTGGAATATATTGATGGAAATGGAAAGTATTATAACCAAGATCTTCTGCTCTAACTCCTATGCAGTGGTGCAAAGTTTCTGATCAGGGAGAGAGACAGGCTTTAAAGACAGAAGGCCATGCAGCTCTGTCTGAGGTGGTTGATTTCATTTGGAACACAGCATGGAGAATTCCATAACTAAGGACATTGTCAAAAAACATGGATTTCTCAGTACAGAGCAGTTAATAGAGTGTTGGAATTTCCATCATAATGGTATCTACAAGCAAAACAGCAGGGAAGCCAGAAATTTGTCAGAGAGAACTAGCCAAGAAGAACACTCCTGAGATTACAGTCAACCTTGAAAGCATCTCCCAAGCCACACATAGTTCTAATGAAGAGTGAAGGTTGATGAGAACAGAGATATAAGCACAGCCTTTGAACAAACACTGCCTGAAAATTAGGCTGCTCTTAGCTAGGAGAAATACCTAGGAATTCAGCATTTAAAAAAAAAATTACACACATCTTTAGAGGTGTGAAAGATTGTGTGCATGTTTAATTCCAAATATGCCCCCATTCCTTATTAAACAATGTCCTTAATTTCACAAATCAAATTGTAATTCTCCAACCAACAAAATTAAATTTTGTGTCTAATTTCAGAAAGATTACATCTTAACTACAATAAACAAGATATTATATAAGAGCTGCCATAGGATTATTCCAGTTCTCAGACTATAGCTTGAAATAAACATTTAAAGATCTGAACTTGTTATTCCTTTCTGTAAGCATTCAGACAAATCCATCACACATCACGCTCCTTATAATCATCATTAGTAACAAAATGGTCAAGTACAATAGTTGCTTGCTTCAGGTGCTAGTTTAGTATAACCAACACAATTAATTATTCATGATGCCACTGCTTGCTGGTAATGGAATTCCTAGCATCCCATTTCACATCGGTAAGGAGTTCAACACTGTGTTCATTCCCAAGGACAAGACAAAGCCAGTTCCAAAACCTCATATTCAAGGATCTGTTTCCTGGGAGAAATTGTGTTACAAATTTCTGAATTAGGAACAGAAACTGTACTTTTTATTTTAATAAAATAATATTATTTAGAGATGGTTAACTCTAACAACTGGAATCTGAAGAACTAAAGAACTGTGAGGAACTGAAAATGATAAACTTTTAAAAACATTAACGGATCATTAAAAAAGTTACTGAAAAAACAAAGTACCAGCTCTGGGGCTGGAGGTATAAGGGGAAGAGTCTGACATTATTAAAACTAATAGAAGCTTAGAGAAGGAGCCCATGGGCTTGAAATTCAGACCTATGAAAAGAAGGCAGTCATTGATGCCAGTATTTTTTAGAGGAAGCATAACTTCTCTAAGTCAGTTTATGTAAAATACTATCTCATTCTCATGATGTGTTAAGGATAAAATGCATAATTTTTGCGAAATGTTTAACAGTGTCTTACACATAATCAACACATACTACAAAAGCTTGCAAAGGCTATCCATTATCGTCAGGATAAAATTCAAAATGTGATGTTTTCCAAGATCTAAGAGCTGTGCATAATATGGTTTCTGTCTGCCAGCCACATCTCATACCACCATCCTTCTCATTTTCTGTTTCCCCAGCCCATGAATGAAAAAAAAATCCAAATGGTATCATTCTAGAAATATATATTACATGCCCAGGGAACAGATTTATTTATTATTTGCTGTTCTTTTATTTATTTATTGTAAGCAATGGTTTCTTTAAACAACACCAAAACCACAATCAAAAAAAGAAAAAATAGATAAATTGTATTTCATCAAAACCAAAATCTTTTGTATGTCAAAGGAAACAAACAAGAAAGTGAAAATAAAACCTACGGATAAGAGAAAATACTTGTAAATCATGTACCTAACAAAGGTCTTATAGTGGGTTGACTGGTGGCCTCAAAAAGATATATCTATATCATAACTCCTGAAACTGTTAATGTGATCTTATTTGTAAAATGAGTCTTTGTAAATGTAATAAGAATCTTGAGATGACATCATCCTGGAGAATTGGGGTGGACCCTAAATCCAATAACAAGTGTCCTAATAAGAGACAGAAGAAAAGATAAGAATACAGAGGAGAAGTTCACATAAAGATGGAACTAGGCATTGGAGCTATGCAATTACAAGCCAAGTAACACCTGGAGCCATCAGATGCTGGAAGCGGCAAGGAAGGATTCTTCCTTAAAGCTTAGGAGGGAACACAGCCCTGCCAACACATAGAATTCATATTTCTAGCCTCCAAAACTGTGAGAGAATAAATCTCTGTTATTTTAAACCATCAAATGTGTGGTAATTTGTTATGGCAGCTCTAGAAAACTAATACAGGTCTAGTATGCAAAATATGTAAAGAAATCTTAACTCAACAATAAAAAGACAACCAACTTAAGAATGAACAACTGATTTTAATAGTCATTTTTCTCGAGAAAATATACAAGTGGACAACAAAGAAGCATGTGAAAAGATTTTCAACATTAATCGTCATTAGGAGGATGCAAATCAAAACCACAATGAGATATCATTTAATGCCCACCTAGACCAACCATAATAAAGAATAATAAAATGAGACAAAATGACAAGTGTTGGTGAGGATGTGGAGAAGTTGAATTGCTCATACACTTGTGGTGGGAACACAAATGGTGCAACCACTTTGGAAAACAGTTTGACAGTTACTCAAAATGCTAAACATAAAGTTATCATGTGACCCAGTATTTCTACTCTAAAGAATTGAAAACAGGTGTTCAAATGAAAACTTACGCACAAATTCTTTGGAGATGTGCTATTCACAGTAGCCAAAAGGCAGAGACAACCCAAATGTCCATCGACCCATGAACGGATAAACAAAATGCGGTATATCCATATGATAGAAATTATTCAGCCACAGAAAAGGAATGAAATTTTGACACATGCTACAATATGAATAAAGTTTGAAAACATGCTAAGTGAAAGAAACCAGACACATAAAAGGCCACATAATATAAGATTCCATTTGTATGAAATGTCCAGAATTATCAAATCCATAGAGACAGAAAGTGAATGTGCCAGGGTGCCAGGGGATGAGAGGAGAAAGAAATTGGGATCAGCTGTTAACAGGCATGAGATTTCTTTTTTTTCCCAAAGATTTTATTTTTTTCCCTTTTCTCCCCAAAGCCCCCCAGTACATAGTTGTATATTCTTACTTGTGGGTCCTTCTAGTTGTGGCATGTGGGACACTGCCTCAGCACGACTGGCTGAGCAGTGCCATGTCTGCGCCCAGGATTCGAACCGACGAAACACTGGGCCACCTGGAGCAGAGTGCGTGAACTCAACCACTCGGCCACGGGGCCGGCCCCTGAGATTTCTTTTGAGTGATGGAAATGTTATGAAAAATGGAAAAGACAAATAAGAAGTCCTGCATGACCAAAAGTTAAAAAGGTCCAGGAATACAAATTTACATACCATAGATTAATTTTCTCTATTTATTCATTTTGTTGTTACATAAAAGGAAAAGTTAAAATTAAGTGGCTTAGAAGCGTTAAAAGATTTCAGTTGATTTCCAGTGGTGCAATTTTTAAAAATTTTCACTATCAGGCACAAGGTGTTTTTAAACATTCATTTATTCAATAAGCTCTCACTGAATCCCTACTGAAAGCACCCAATTACACACCAGACACTGAGTCAAGTTCAGGCTTAAAACTCTCATCTACCTTCAGGAAGTGTTCTCCTTCATGAAAGGAACTAGATACTAAACAACCAATTGCTGATGTGTGAAGTTACATGTACACCTGAAAAAGTGAATTCTATTACTGAGGTACAAAATCCGATATATATCCATATAACCAGAATATCTAGCTACTATGATTATATTATTTATTTATTTATTTTTTTGCTGAAGAAGGTTTGCCTTGAGCTAACATCTGTGCCAATCTTCCTCTATTTTGTTTGTGGGTCACTGACCCAGCATGGTCACCAACAAATGGTGTATGTCTTTGCCTGGGAACCAAACTCAGGTTGCCAAAGCAGAGCGTGTTGTACTGAAACACTGGGTCATGGGCCGGCCCATAAATATTTTTATTTTCACTTATTATATTTTCCACTTGACCTGTCAGATTGAATATGGTCTGTCAATGCCTGTTAACAGATCTGTCCTATTTTAGTTGTTGTTTTGCTTTGTTTTGTGTTATTATTAACACATCTATCACAATATTGTTTTTTTAATTTTTTAAAATTTATTTTTATATTGCTTTGTCATAAAATTTTATCATTTGTTTCAGTGTCTATCTTTCTGTAATGTGCTTAGTTTCTTCACTTAAAAAAATTGGACTTCCGTTTTTTGAGTTTATTAGTTTTTTTGACTCCTACCTATTGCTGATGGGAAAATCAACACATTTTTCTACTCTTTTGTTTTTCTATCCTTTCTCCATTAAAATTGTTAAATTTATCAGAGAGTTAACAATTACTATTCTTTCATGAGTACCCTCTCTTTTGTTTAAGTTCTAAATCTATAATACAATATATTAAATTCTAAGTATCAGGATTGTTGAAGGGTCCCCACATAGACCTTAATTGCATGGAGGTCATCTAGATTTCTTCAGGAAGTGCATATATACACATTTCACAAAAGTTTGCATACTTAAAACTATTTTTCTTTAATCCTGATATACTTGAAGGATAAATTGGCAGTATAAGACATTTTTATCTCACATTGTATTTCCTTGAGGCTTTTAAAAATGTGATTCCATTGTTGTCTTTATTTGTATGCTATCATGAAGAAGATGTCAACCTGATTTTCTTTCTTATTTAGGTTACTGGGCTTTTTTGATATGAGGCTCAGAAGATACTATATTTTAGATATCTAATAATTTTACTGAGGTATGTCTTAGAATTAACCATTTGGGGTCAGTTTTCCCAAGTTCACTACAAGTTGTTTCACTTATGTAGATTCCAGTCTTTTATTTCTGAAACACTAATAAAAGCTTGAAATATGAGTTCCATTATAATGCCTCATTTTCAAATTATGCAAATGTTGAATATCATTTGCCTGGTCCTATATAACCTTCTCTCCAAAACTCTTTTACTTCTGTCTCTAATTAGGTTTCATTTCCTGGTTCCTTTCGTCTTTATTCTCTGTATCTTTCACTGTAATTTTGTCCATTCTATTCTCCTTTGCATACTTAGTAATTTATTTTTCATTTCTGAAATGACATTGTTCAAATTTTGTACTGGATTTAAGTCGGCTCTTATTTTTTATTTCCATATTTTTTTGTTAATTTCATCAGAGATTTTGAATTTATGACTCAGATGTTCTGTTATGTCTTGAATTGCAAGTCTAATGAAATTTCATTTATGATGGAATATTATTATATGATTTTCACTGCCTCATGGCTGGAATCAGTATCAACTTAGGTTCACATTCCTAAGGGTTAGGGTTGGGGTTTATGGCTGCAATCATCGTCAACTTAGGTCCAGGTTCCTTAGGGTTAGGGAACAGAACAGAAACAGATTTTAATAAAAAGTTAAACTGATATTCCAGGTTGTCCCACAAAAAAATTTTTTTTGTAAAATTTTCAAAATGGGGAATTTTGCCTAAAATGATTTAAGATTAATATGTTTAGCTTCAGAAAAAATGTTTAACATAAAACCAGAAGATACATAGCATTATTTTTATTTTCAAATATGAAATGAGGAGACACTATGGAAGATATTTTATTCTGCATAATTCAGATTACAAATGAGGAGTACTATATGAAATATATAGGGAAGAAAATTCCATCTCAGTTTAAAAATACAATTGAAAAATACAATTTCAACAAAGCAAGCTTTCCAAAAGATATTGTGTTCCTTTGTGTGGCTTGAGCTCCCTGTAAGTCTAAAAGCTCAGGCTTGGTGCTTGAACATGGAGTGGTGTCCAGTGCTGCATTGGATCCATTGTTGGATAAGATTACATCTGAATTTTCTCTCTTTAATTCAACATTTTTTCAATCCTAGCCCAGGTCTCTTTGACTGAATGTTACTAACCAATTGATATCATTTTACCGTCAGTACACATTTGAAGGGAATAGTTAAAAGTAAAGCTGAAGGAAAAAGACATAATCTTGCCCTCTTAATGACCACATCCTAAAACAGTAACCAAAATACTAATAATTGTTTATTTCTTCTTTTTATTGTTTTATGCATATGTGAATATCAGACAATATTTAATCTGAAAAAGAAATTAAATTTCTTTTAAAAATGTATTCATATAGCTAAGCACATTCTTTAACATAAGTAACAGAGTAAAGGAAGGAAAAGAAGCTACAGCAAACTTGAATCAACATGGAAAGTGATCTAGCATTGCCTGGCCAAAAATACTTGTGACAAAACCAATCATTTTCTTTACATGAGAATTTTTCAAACCAGTTACAGAGGAAAATATCAATATACACTGGTAGATCTGGAAATATAGGACTCTGGTCTTTAAATCATAAAAAAATTAAGAGGTTCTATGGACTATTCAAAATATAGGTCACACAATGTGTATTTCCTATATTTTAAAAACTTAAAACTATATAAAATATCCTATAGATAAATAATTAAATCTATGATCAAATTATTGGTCATTAACATAGAATAAACTAAGGTTTTCTGAGCTGTTGAACTAATAACAATAAATTGTCTCAAGATGGTATAATATTTTAAACATTTGTGTTTACAGTAGTGCTTACAGAAGGCATCACAGTTTCCTCATTGCCATCTTCACAGCCTTGTCCCTCAGTGTATAGATGTCAGGATTGAGGATGGGTAAAATCATAAGGTCCAAAATGGCAAGAAATTTATCCACTGATACTGTGGGGTATGGCCACATGTAAACAGCAATGCATGGTCCAAAGACAAAACCACCACAGTGATGTGAGTTGACAGAGTATAGAGGACCTTGGACAAACCACCTGAGGAGCATGTCCACACCGTGACCAGGATGAAAATATAGGAGATAATCATCAAGAAAAAGGTGCCTGTGGAAATGAACCTGTCGTTGGCAGTAACCATGAATCTCATACTGTAGGTGTCTATGTAGGCAAATTTAATAAATTGAGGAAGATGACAGCTATCTATTTCATTAGGACCACAAAAATGCAAATGGACAACAAAAGCTAACTGGACCGCACAATGAATGAGGCCAATACTTCAGACACCAGATAGAAGTGAAATGCACATCTGTGGGCTCATGACAGTCAGATAGTGGAGAGGCTTACAAATAGCTACATATTGGTCCAACGCCATGGTGATGAGCAGCACCATCTGAGATCCACTCAGGACATGAAGGATAAATATCTGGATGACACATCCCTGGAAGGATATGCTTTTGTGCCCAGAGTACAGGTCAGAAGCCATCTTAGGCACTGTTAAGGTAGATAGACACTGATCAATAAATAGAGATTGGCTAAAAAGAAGTACATGGGGGAGTGTAAATGAGGATCAGAGGTCACTGCAAACACAACAAGGTTTCAAACACTGTAGACAAGGCAAGGAGGAAATGCTGCACTGGTCTAGAGGTTGAAAGTCCCAGGAACACAAATTCAGACACTTCAAGGTAATTTGCTTCATACATTGGCTTTGTCTGGTGATAACTAAAGATATTTAACCATAAGCTGATTTTGAATAAATTAGAATTTAAAGTACTCTTCCTTATTGTATATATTCAAAAGCAAACAAGACTCCTCCAAATATACATAAAACTGTGCACATATAATTATGTAATTGCATGTAAAGGAAACTGAAGCAATAACCACTAAAATGTGCACAGGTTTTTTTTTTCTGGTGAAGAAAATAATAAGAAAGGGCTGATAGTGACAGACTATCTTATTTCCCTCTCAAACCTATAAAGTGTTGAAATCTTAATCAATAATACTGAATTTACATAATACTTTGTAAATGAAAGTAAAAGTATGCTTCTATTTTTTTCTATTTAGAAGAATATTAATAATGCTAATTTTTACTTAATGAGCATTGCTCAAGTAACAACAGAAAATTTTGAAACTTTCAAATGTTTCCCTATTCTCCATTTAAGCTCCACAAAACTAGCAGTTGAAGGCTGCCTGATCTGTTACAGGCACACTTGGCACACGTCAGTGACTAGCTCATCTTCCTCTGCTGATCATCCTCTTCCCATTTACCCAAGTCATTTGCTTCTGCTGGGACTAGAAATGGCAACTTAGTTCTGAAATAATGTTCTTTTTTCTTTTTTAAAAAAAGTGAACCAAAGAAATGTTTTAAAACTGTGCTTAGGTGCCAGCCTGGTGGTGTAGTTGTTAAGTTTGTGGGCTCTGCTTTGGTGGCCCAGGATTCATGGGCTTGGATCCTGGGTGTGGACCTAACACCACTCGTCAAACCATGCTGTGGCAGCGTCCCACATAAAATAGAGGAAGATCGGCACAGATATTAGCTCAGGGCCAATCTTTCCCCCTGCCACACACACACACACAAAACAAATAAAACTGTGCTTAACTTCCATCATTGGAACTTTTATAACTGTACTCACCAGGTCTGTCTTTGACTTTGACAAAAGGCACACTTTCAGGTGATATTCTCAATTCAGAGAAACTCAGAAATTAAGGAGTCCGAAAGGAACATTGCATAGCTAGCTTCAAAGTTTCCTACTCCAGAGGCTACCCTCTGCAGTGGACATATGCCTCATACTCTCCCTTAAACACTAGTCACAAAGAAACAGATTATTTGTTTTGCTGCAATATGATTTTATTTCGGATTCTAGCTAGAATATGGACAATGCTTTATCCATGGAAAAAAATATGATCAAATATGGTGTCTCTCCAGTAAGAAGATATAGCCTATACTGTGTACATTCTTAGCTTCTCTCTTAATTCCTTTCCACTATCACATTTAAGAGAATTTCACAATGTTTTAATACCATATTTCCATACATACTAATCGGGGTCGTTTGGAATTGCTGCATAGCTTCGAGAAATATCAAGGGATTCTTCTCACAGCCACATCTTGGGATTTCTGGATTCCCTACCCTTCAAAAAGAATGCCTTCTATTCTGTCTCACAGCTCCCTAATGCCCTGGTTGAGGAAGTATTCACGTTCTCACAGTGCCACAACCATCAGGGTCTATAGTTTTCCTGGGTTAAGAGACTTTTCCAGGCAGAGATGTGTAACTGTAATTAACAGAAACACCCAAACATGGAGAAAATTGATTGTCAATGATTTAGCTCAAGAAGAAACAAAATATGGAGGCAAATCTCTCAAAAGCTCTAACAGTCGACAGTTACCAAGTAAATATAATTAGGCTCTTGGAACTGAACAGAAAGAGATGCAGAATGATGTATGACAGAAGGACTGGAGTCAGAGACATTGTGTCTGCATCCCAGTCATGCTATTTCTCAGTACTGAGACTTCTAACAGGTTAAACTGAGAGTTGACCTGAGAATAATAAGACCTATTTCATGGGGTTATTGTGAAGATTAAGTTAGACAAGGTGAGCGAAAGTTTCTAACACATGAAGGTTTTCAGAGAGAGAGAGTTAGGGAGGCAGAGAGAGAGACGGAGGGAATTAGTTTTCACATGACCCTGAAATTAACAGCTTAAAAAAAAGGAGAATTGTCTTATTTCCTGTTTTTTTGTTTTTTCCCCTAAGTTTTGATTCTCCTTGGTGAGTTCTACTTTAAGTCATTCGATTTTACAGTTATACTCTTGGAATCTGGAGATTTACCTCTCTTGCCTAGGACATGCTTGAAAATTAACTATAACAGTATTATTAATATGGCTATTATATAATTATTTAAGTAGTAATATTCTATCTTTCATAACTCAGCTAAAATAATATTAACAACTTCTAAAGCAAGTGAGAAAGCAGGCATAAGCTTTTACTTCTTTGGTATAACCTACAGGATCTGGAGTCTATTTCATTTTCATCTCAGTGCCCAAAAGTGATCAGAATATGCAGCAAGAACATATTCAATAAATTCTTGTTGACTATATGAGAAAAAATTAAAAGCTCCTCCTACATCTAGTATTTTCTAATTCTATTCTTATTTTCATCCACAGTATCTGATAACTCCAGTGGATTTAAACAACAACATCAACAACAACTTTAATTATAGACAACAGTGAGGGTAAACCTAGACTAAATTAGGGGAAAACCTGAAGTGATTAGTGCCAAGAGCAATAATAGAATTACTAAAGGTACAGAGAATATTTTTCATACAGCTCTTGGCCATTTATATTTCTTTTTATGTTTATTACCTTTTAATAGGACATGCATTCTTTGAGTTTTATTACTTTTTCTTGATTCATAGAAATCACATTTATTCTCAACCAAACCAAATCCTTCGCTAAACTAACATTCTTTCCAGAAGTTAACGCTAATAGATCCTCTATTAACTGTGTTGCTTCAGCAGTAAAATTTATATGATTGTTATTATGGTTATGAAACAGTGATTAAAAGAGTTTAGCATAGCTCTGAGTTATATAGAAAATGAAAAAAAAAGCTATATAGCTCGTTCTCAGACTTGACAGAGGGCTACGAACACTAGTTGTCAGGAATTGGTAATGGCTGTTGGAGACAACTGACCCATTGTGGCAAAGCCCTTGAGATCGAGAAATTTATAAGAAGAAGGTGGAGGAGGAGGAAGTAAAGGGGGAAAAAAAAGAAACAGAAGGAAAGAGAAGGAGAAGGGAATGTGGGAGAAGAGAGGGAAAAAACAACAAAAAGGGAGAGAGAGAAAGAGTATATACCTATTTTGCAGCTTAGTAGAATTGTTAGATTTTTTAAGTAATTAAATTCAATAGCAAAAATGACTGGTTTAAAGGCAAAGTTTCTCTAACTTGTTGATAAGAAATCTAATTAGTTTGTATGTGCCATTTACTCTGCTCTCACAAAAGAATGTCTTCTCCAAAGATTCTCAGGGAGAACATACCATATTTAAAAAATCATGGCTTCTCAGGCTAAGGCATACGAGTCTAATTGGAAATGGTTTCCTACGGACATGTTGGAGATGGAGGGATTTACATAACTAAAAATGTATAGCCAGAGTCTCAGGTCCCAAGGACCTTCTCATTTGTAACACGAAAAATCTTTTTCTCATGTAACTTGATGCATAGTCTCTCTACCAGAATTAAACACAGACTTTGGATCATTTTAATCCATGCAGAGATTCCCATATTTTAGTTTCTCAGAAGCCATCTTGTTTTGAATCAGAAACAACACAGATTGTGGGTTCTATGTTCCTAGATCATGTCTGGCAAAGAGCTTTCAAACACATTTTAGAGTTAAATATTCATGACTAAACCTCAGGATTCACTGTGGCTGAGGTAGACCTCAGGCTTTGAGTACTTTCTTACAGGTTTCGTAAGCTTTGAGAATCATGAACAAAAAATATTTCTTCCTGATGCTGACAATTTATTTTTTCTTTATGCCTGGAACATTTATTCTTTCACTGATTGTCAACCACCTTCTCCTTGATCAGTTTATCAACTCTTGTACTTAGTTAACTATGTTTGTGGGTGAAAAAGCTTTGTCATTTTGTCAAGATTAGTGTTAATATCTCTTTTTAACTGATTATTGATTCATTAATTTATTCATTAACAAAATAATATTAATCTTCAATAATATACTAAATATTGTTTCAGTCTTTCAAATTTACATATAGAAACTATTTTTCTACCATACTGCCCCTAAATAATAAAATGTCACATAAAAAACATGCTATTTTACCTCAGGTCCACAGAATTGAATTAGTCATGGTTTCTGATTCATAGCATACTCTCACCATTTTTCCATGCCCATTTTGTGTTTTTGTTTGTTTATTTAATAATAAAATTATACCCATGCAAACATGACCTAATGCAGGGTCTAAGCAATTGATAATAACATACAACTGCTTATGTGCTCATCCTCATGCTGACCCCTGGCCTCCCACCACTTGAGCTTACTCACATCTTACATCTTCTCTTTCTGGACATAGTTTTATCATTTATACAAGTTCCTGCAATGTATACTGTCATTTTTCTATCGCTTTTCATCTTATTAAAATTATGCCGAGTGGATCCATTTTGGACTTTTTTCCCCCCTTCATTTTTATATCTTACTAAGATGCCTTTATATCATATAGTTGTACTTTATTTGTTATGTTTCTGAATAATATTCCATTGTCCCATTTATGGGTAATATTGTAAATTTCTCGTCATATATATATATATATATACACAAGAGTTTATCTTGGGTATGTAAATGGAAGTGAAATTACTGGGCTATAGAATGCTTGAATATTGAACTTTACAAGATAAAGGAAAACTTTTCCCCAAGGTGATTACATCAGTGTAGATTTCTATCAGCAATGTATAAGAAATCCTCTTGGTTCACATATTATTTATTCAGAAAATCTAATTTTTCATGTCTTTTCTTCAGATGAATTTAGAACAAATTGGACTAAATAGAAGTAAACCAGTCTGCACTGTCTGAATTTATTATTCTTGGGCATTGTAATTCATGGGTGCTCCAGGCCTTCCTCCTACTGATATTTTTTTCTCTTTATTGGATCACTTTTTTAGGCAATATCTTCATTGAGCTAATCATTGCTGACCTTCATCTCCGCTCTCCTATGTGCATCCTGTTAGGCAAACTTTCCTTCATTGACTTCTGCTTTTCCTCAGTCACTACACCTAAAATGATCACAGACTTCCTCAAGGAAAACAAGACCATCTCCTTTGGAGGCTGCATGTGTCAGATTTTCCTTGGACATTTCTTTGGAGCAGGCGAGATGGTGCTGCTTGTATCAATGGCCTACAACCGATATGTGGCCAAGTCACTCCATGACTCCAGCATCATGAACAGATAAATCTGCATTGAGTTAGTGATGACATCATGGATCACTGGCTTTGTGCATTCAATAAGGCAATGAGCTGTGATTATAAAGCTGCCCTTTTGTGGATCCAGGGAACTGGATAGCTTTTTCTGTGATATAACATTGGTGATCAAGCTAGCCTGCATGGACAGCCATATTCTAGAAATGTTGATAAATGCTAATAGTGGAGTACTGGCAACCATCTGCTTCATTCTGTTGCTGATCTCTTCCTCTTATATTCTGTTTACAGTCCGCTTTCACTCTAAGGATGGGGCATCCAAGGCTCTCTCCCTCTGCACAGCCCACATTGCAGTGGTGGTGTTATTCTTTGAGGCTTGCATTTTCACTCATCTTTGGCCACTCAGCATCACCTGGGTGGACAATTTTCTTGCTGTATTTTATGCAGTCATTACACCTCTCCAAAATCCAGCCATTTACACTCTAAGAAACAAAGAGATTAGAAATGCTGTGAAGAGACTACAATGTTAGCATATGGATTTCTGTGGGTATTTTAAGATCTCACATTATCAGAATATCCAGTGGACACTGCCTAAATTAGCCACAGCTGTCTGATTACTTGGGACTGGAAAATGTTCTCCTATTCACATATGGAAATCATTTGTATCTTCAGATATAAATTTTGTGGCAATTCTATTATATTACACAATCATTTATTGATCATTGAATTCGAAATGATTTTCTGTCTGGGAAATTTGGCCAGTCTTTATGATTAAGATTTTGGCTGTGCTCAAGGATGGCTTGAAATTAATAGCAATGTTCTTATTATTTATATTCATGCTGCTACTTCAACAACCAGCACCACATTCTGAAATTTTCTATTATGCTAAGCATTTCTTTGAGCAAAGCATTTCATATAGATCTTCTCTAAGTTTTTGTCAATAAGTCAGTCCTTTGAATATTGCTATCTTTATTTTTACAAATGGACAAATTAGTCTATCAATTAGTTAAGATTCTAGCTATCTTATCTGGATAAACAGCATAAAGATAATCATTAAGTATTCCCCATCACACTCAGAAAAAAACCTGATTACGGTTATAATCTGGAGAGAGTGTTGTTCCTTTAACATTATGTTTTAGCTATTTGTGAAACAGTGTACTTGTCTTTAGAAGATATATGTTAAATACAAAGAAAATGTACTAACAAACTTTGGAGATTTTGCTTCTTCTCTTTCTATTTATAAATGGGTTGGGGATTCATTATCTATACCAGACAAAAATAGGGGAAAAGTGGTATGAAGGTAGGTCAAAAAGTCCAGTTTTAGCATGTTACCATTTACCTCACCACAGTGTTCAGATGGCCCGCAAGCAATTAGATTATGTACAACGTTTGTGAATTGTTCATGACTATATATAACAAAATTTACTTAAAAATTCTTCCTACTCCATGCCTCAAAAATGTATACAAGGTTACATCCCCTTGTCTGAAATCCGTGGAGCCAGATGTACTTCAAATTTCATATTACTTTTTAGAGATAACATGGTCCTGCGTACTTTGTAACATTCTCAATAGAAAGTCTGAGGCATAAACCCTTAAATAAAATAATTACTATTTCTCTCTGTGTCTCTCTCTCTATATATGTAGACCTATATATACACATAGACATATAAATCAGAGATATACATATATACATATGCTCTAACTCTTTATTCTTTTCTAGCTCTGTACATCAGTTAGGCTAATGTCTATTGACTTGTCTTTGAACTCACTGATATTTTCTTCTGCTGTGTCCCGTCTGTTTTTAAGTCTGCTTAAATTCATAATTACATATATTTGTTTTTTAGTTCTAAAATATCATTTGGTTCTTTATTAGATATTCCATTTCTCTGATGAAATTCTTCATTTTTTTCCATTTTTTCAACTTTTTAATGTCTTTTTTAAATATATGAGTTATTTTATATTCTTTAGTAATTTCAACAACTGAGCCATCTGTGGTCTGCTTCTTTTAACTATTTTCCTCTTAATTATGAATCACATATCCCTGTTTCTCTGCATATTCCGTAATTATTTTATGTATGTTAGACATTGTGTGTAAAAGATCATATAGCTCTGACTTGATATGTTCCTCCAGAAACTATTTACCTTCTCCTCCATGCAGCATAAAGATTCAAGTGTTATCACCTCAATCCAATCAAGTGCCGAGCCTATTTGAATTTAGACTGTAGTTTCTATAAGACTCAATGCACTTCTGGTTTGTGCCTATTCTTTAGATATATCCCTTCCAGTTTTGTTTATGATTATAGCGCATCTCTTTCTCCTCAGCCTGAGCGATTTCAGGTGATTCAGTTTTGCCCTTCAGAATTTTTGAGATTAGAACTTTAGTCATCTTCTCCCTTCTCCTGCTAGCTTCATAAATGTGGCAAATTCCTCAAGCAGAAATCTGGCTTCATATTTGTCCCTTTTAATTTAATGTACCTAAGAAGAATTCACTATGAATACAAATATTAAGCAACAAAATAATCATAAGCAGGAAAAATATAAAATATTACTTATTGTATCATCTAGAGAGAATTTTGCATTACATATACTCAGGACATAGAGTCCTTTCACAATTTAGCAATGAATTTGGCTCAATCCCCTAGTTATCAAAGCAAAATATAAGTAAATTAGTTTCACAATTTCTACAGATTATTCACACACACACACACACACACACACACACACACACACATCCTTGGGCCCCATGCCTCAAGCAAGGAAAGAGTTATACAAGACAAGTTACTAGAGCAAAATTGTCAGCAAACAATTTGGACAGAGTAGTTGTTGGATAATAATAATACCAGCCATGAAATGACCAGACCAACATCTATTTAATACTTAAAGAAAATTCATTGAGTGATTAAGTCATAGACATTAAGTCATAATTTCAAAAATTCGGCAAAAAGTGACATATGTATATATAAATTTCCCTGCCACGGCCATCTGGTTATGTCTTGAGTCCAATGGAATTGAGACAAGCAAAGGTGAGACTAGTAGCCACAGGCCAAATACAAGAAACATACTATCTTTGAGGTTCTTTTTCTTGTTCTCCCTCCCACCATATGGCAATCTTCCCTTATGAAACTATCTTATCTATTTTCTGTCTACTTCAGTTCTCCCACTCTGTTCTTTTTTTCCCCAGGTTTTAAATCCTCTCTCATACATTTTTTGTCTTTCAAAAAATATAAAAATATAGTTCCATCAAAAGTTTGAGTATATTAGCTCTAAGATATTTAATAAGTTGAATAAATTGAATTCAATGGATTAATTGAATTTAGACAGTCTGATGTCTGAGGTCAGATTTTCAGTTTGAAATCTATGCTCTTCAACAACTCCCCATAAATGTTTCCTGGAACTTTGTATTATTTGTCAAACAAACTTGTTAAATAGAGAATTATCTTGATAATTCAATGTAACCTTGTAATCAGTGATCTATTCTGAATATTATAAAATTATGATTTCATAAAAAAAGCCCCAAATTTTGCATAATTATTTAAGCATTAGTGTCGCTTGAAGCAGTTTGAAAATAAATGCACAAAGTAACTTGCGCTCTTGTGAGTTATTTAGGAGATCTTCCTCAAACTCAGGAGTTGAATACTCAGTCTCCTCATTGCCATCTTCATGTCCTTGTTCCTCAGTGTATAGATGATAGGATTGAGGATGGGTGTAATCATAAAGTCCAAAATGGCAAGAAATTTATCCACTGGCACTGTGGGAAATGGCCACATGTAAACAAAGATGCATGGTCCAAAGAACAAAACCACCACAGTGATATGAGCCAAAAGAGTAGAAAGGGCCTTGGATAAACTCCCCGAAGAGTGTTTCCGTACAGTGACCAGCATAAAGATATAGGAGATAATCAATAAGAAGAAGGTGCCCATGGAAATGAACCCACTGTTGGCAGTAACCATGAATTCCATTCTGTGAATGTCTGTGCAGGCAAGTTTGATAAACCGTGGAAGGTCATAGTAAAAGCTATCTATCTCATTGGGACCACAAAAAGGCAAATGAACAGCAAAAGCTGACTGGGCAACTGAGTGAGTGAGGCCAATAGCCCAGGCACCAGACAGAAGCAAAATGCACATCTGTGGACTCATTATCGTCAGGTAGTGGAGGGGCTTACATATGGCCACATATCGGTCCACGGCCATGGTGATGAGCAGTACCATCTCAGATCCACCCAGGACATGAAGGACAAATATCTGGATTACACACCCCTGGAAGGATATGGTTTTGTGCCCAGAATACAGGTCACAAATCATCTTAGGAACCGTTACGGTAGAAAAGCACAAATCAATAAATGAGAGATTGGCTAAAAGGAAATACATGGGGGAATATAAACGAGGATCAAAGACCACTGTAAACACAACAGAGAGGTTTCCCAGAACAATTGTGACATAAACACCGTAGAGAAGGCGAGGAGGAGATGCTGCACTGGTCTAGAGGCAGAAAGTCCCAGGAACACAAATTCAGTCACCGGAGAGTAATTTGTTTTATTCATTGACTTTGTGTTACCTGAAAGGAACAAATTAAGATAGTTATAATGTGATATACCAGAGGTATTGAAAAAAGCAGATATCATTGGGTTTCAAGTTCTGATGTTAAAGAAAAATCTTCACCCACGGTCACAAAATTCCCTTGAAAAAGTCATACAATAGTATACTTCTTTAACAAATGTTCATTGAGTAGTTATCACAAAGACCTCTGTGTACTTGGCATCGTGCCACATTCTGGGATAAAACACATACTCTGTGTTTATGTAGTTTGTAGTCTAGTTTGAAGTACTAAATAACTAATCACATAGCTGGACAATTATAATGGTGATAAGTTATTTGAAGAACAAAGTGTTATGAGAACTATAAGAGCTCATTGCAGCGTTGTCTACCCTGGTCTGGAAGAAGATGTTCGTGCTAAGACCTAAATGATTAATAGGAGTTAAATAAGTGAGTAAGAATAGGAAGAGTGATCTACCCAAATGAATGGCATAGGAAATCTCTGAAGCATGAAGAAACAGAACAGGTTGTAATAAATCAAAGAAGACCAGGAAGGGTCTGATCAAGGCAGAATTCTAAAGGGTGTGTAAAGAATTTGGCCTGTATCTTAGAAGTGATAGAAAGCTATTGAGGCAGAACAGTGAAATATCACGTTAGTGCTTTAAAAAGTTTACAATAGATGTGAAGTGAAGAATGCAGTAGCAGGATCTGGAGGGGAGAAAGAGAGACAAATTATGAGTCTGTCTCTGGACCATATCAAATCAGCGTAGAAAAGGTGAATTTGTCAATAAATGGTGTTGACACAGCTTACCAAACTCGGCAAAGGTAATTGAATTCCTTACCTTACAACAGTAACTAAAATGAGCTTTTAATGCCTATTTAAATAAAAAGAAAAGAAACAAAAACATAGAAGAAAATATAGGCTTACTTTTAGATAATTTTTTGTGTGAGAAAAAAGTCTTCCTAAGCATGTCCCCACATGAGCAAATCATGCAGACAAAAATGACACCTTCAGATTCAAAAATTTAAATATTCCATATAATTTTTTAAAAATAAAAAACAAGTGTGGCAAAATAGTTGTTAAATATAATGATAAACCAAATTTAAAATGAAAAATGCATAAAATCTTGGATAAAATAAGAAATATAAATAGCCAAGATATGAAGAACAGCGAACTCACTAGCAATTAAGGAAATGTAAATAAATCAATACGGAGTTGCTCTTATGTTTGTAGAAAAGTGTTAGAGTTAAAAATAAGTGAATAATATGAGTGACGCTGTGAGAAAACAGACTCTCTCATACTCTGTAATTCGGAGTACAAATTCATACACCTTCTCCAGAACACAATTTCAAAATATATTTCAAATATTTAAAAATTGCCTATTACTAAGACTTTCACTGTGGGAATTTTTTAAAAGTAATAAGAGCAGATAAGCTAAAATATTTAGATATTGCAGCAAGTGCTGCACAATTATTTATAAGAAGAAAAAAATTTAGAAATAACCTAGACCCAAACAATGAGGAATTTAATTACAGTACAATAGTACATCCAACTGGGAAAAGCACTCAACCTTATATATAGAAAAATATCATGAAAATGTTTATACTGAGCTTTTAATAAAAAGAGCAGCTTACAAAAGAAAAAGTATAGAAAACAAGTTTAAAAAAATTAAGTCTAGAAAATGGAAATAGCCACAACTGGAAGGACCCACAACTAAGAATATACAACTATGTACTGGGGGGCTTTGGGGAGAAAAAGGAAAAAATAAAATCTTAAAAAAAAAAAGAAAATAGAAGTAAAGGATAAGCAACAGATTATTGATCTCTGGACATATATGTATTTATTAATTTGAGCCATAGGAAAGTGGTATTACAATAGATCAAAAATAGTCAAATATCAGTTTCACGGGGTTCCAACTAAATATTATTTTTTTCTTATGATATTTTCTAAACTATTTTCCCTTTTCATAACCAATCATAATTAATATTTATTCCACACCTGAATTGAATACCATGGATTCCTGCTCTTACTGCCACCATCAAGCTTTCCTTCACTTTGCCCCACACCACTGACTACCATTTTTTCTCATGTCATCGCTTCTCCCTATGCTACTCTACATCATGCCCAGGCTCCAGCTTGGGCACAACCCTGCACAATATAAGCAAGTGGGAGCACAATAGATACTCTATAGCCAAGAATATACCTCAGGGCAGCCAGGCTAGGAGTAATGGGCATCCTGAGGTTATGGATGTGGAGTGAGCACTGTTTCCAAAAGAAAACATTATAGGGGGGGTACTAGGAAATCCTGACAGAAGGGCACTGGATGGAGAATTTTATAGCCAATAACTGGCAAAAATAGAGCAGAACTGAACCAGAGAAAATGGGACAGTTATTGAGGTGAATGACAATGGATGTGAGTTGCAAGGAGTAACCAGCTGTTTTTACATTTTGACCAAGTAATGTGTGGATTTTTAAAAGATACATATTCTGAAATGTAGAACGCATATTCAATATGATCACAATTATAGAAGATGAAGAAACAATTGCTTTAAAGATTCAGAGATAATACAGTAAAAGGAAATTACTAATCATTTTCTCTGAGTAGTGAAAATAAATGGGTGATTTTGTTGCTTTTTCTTACTTTATTTTCTAAAATTAAGTATTTTTTATTTAAATATCAGTTGACTTCATTTGTTAGTGCAATGGGAAAAAAAGAAGCAATATTGTCATCAGGCAAGAATACAGACAATTTATGCTAAAATATGTTAGCGCACTAACTCCATAATGGGGAGTTCCAATTAAAAAGGAAAAGAAAAATACACAAACAAATAACCCACAATTGAAACAATACAGATGACAGTTAAACTAATTTAAAGATATTTCAACCTCAGCAATCACTAAGAAAATGCAATTTTAAAAGAAGAGCTTTGTTTTGTTTTGTTGTCTTCCCCTTTGTCTTTTGGCCAAGACCAAAAAAGAGAGAGAAAGAGAAAAGTAGAAATTAATCCCAGTGTGTTCAAAGGAGTCCTTATTATAGGAATTCTTATGCATGATTGGTGAGAGTGGGAATTAGTATTGTTTATTAGAATTTAAAATGTTCAAATCTAGGCAATAACAAAGGTCCCTGAGGCCCCTTACCCTGAACAGAGGGTTAAATTCATGGAGAAAATATCATAACCAAAAGGAAATCCCACAGCTTACCTGCACAGTGCTGGTATATATACTTATATGTTTAGTACACTGTTACCCAGTAGCAATAGCAAAGAATAACCCAAATAGAAATTAATACAGAATCTTTTAATCAAATTATAGTGCAGCTATACAATGAAATACTATGTAGCTATTAAAAATAATGGTACAGCTCTACGTAAATTGAGACCTAAAGTAAAAAATCTTACAGAATAGAATCAGTAGTATGATTCTGTGTGTTTGCACATAAAACATCTTAAAGAACGAATGTTTCACTTTTAAGAATTATTAATGTAGTAAAATGTGATTGATTATACATGACGTTAACTCCTAAAATCCTTGTTTCTGCATTTTGGATGCCTTTTACAAATAATCAACATTTATTAATAAAAAACATGGAATTTTCAAAACACAAAAGTGAAAATTCAAGATGCACAGCATGTTAAATTAAGAAATAGAACATAAATATTGGAAAAAATGAAATAAAATTTTACTAGTAAGTGATCAACTCTTTTCTCATCAAAAATCAAAATTATCAGTGTAACAAAAATTCTCAGCAAGGGCTCCATCTTGAGGTGTAATTTTTATTGCTTTATATTTTAAACAGTATCTTCTTCTGGAGAGGTTGTGTGGTATTTATATTAGTTGATACATTTCTGGATTGTTTAAGCATGGAGATATTCAAAAAAAAAGAAGAAAAGGGAGGAAAGTGACAGAGGTAGAATAAAAAAACAGGAGAGAAGAAAACTAGAAGTAAGCAATTGAGGGAGTTAAAGAAAGGGGAGAAGGCAGTCTCTGTGAGAGTCATCTGATTACAGTCCTGCCTAAACTTCAGGAATTTTTACTCCTTCACAAAAGTTTATAGACTCCTTTGAATATATCCTCTGTCTGTCCCCAGCCTCATATCTTCATTCTCCCCTACCCCCACCAAGTACTCTCCAATTTTCTTAAACTACTTTGATAACCCCATTTTTGTTTGTTAATATTAGTTTGCCTGCCTGCTTGCTTGCTTCTCACGACTGAACTGATATGTGCATGCTCTGAGTTCTGCTGACTGTTTCTTACCTGTGAGTACAATTCGTACAACACTTCCTCAAAGACAGCTTCCTCTTTCTTCCTGCTACAATTGAACTTTTTCCTTTATGCTCTCCTGTTATGTTGTGCAATCATAATTTTATGATGTTATGAATTGACATTTGACTATCCTGTATGTCACTCCTACCATACCTTTGAGTTCTCTAAGGACAGATAGTATCTTATTAACAAATTCTGGCCCATTGTAAGTGTTCAATAAATGTTTATGAATGCATGGATAGATGGATGAATGGTCTGATAATAACAGTTTCTTGGTATGTAATATTTTATCCTACGTTTTTGATCCTGCCCATAGAAAGGCTAATTACATTGTTGATCAAAAAATGTTTTAAGCATCTGACAGGGTGATTTAGTCCCTCACAACCTGCCTGTCACTTTATCATAAGCCAAGAAAGTGAATTGAACAAGTTTAAGGGAGGTTCACTCAAAGGATAATGTGAATCCAAATTGACTTTTGAAGCACACAGGTGTATCTTATGTTAATTAATTTTAATAAAAAAGAACTGATAGGAGAGGGTTTAACTGGCACCATATCTCATAGAATAACACGCAACGGCAAGCTAGAAAAGATAGAGTCCAACAAGTGTACAGCCCTGTTGAAACACTACCTGTGCTAAGGAGGCTGCCCTCAGGGTCCACTGTCTAAATCCATGTCTTTGAGAGCTTGGGATGCACAGGCAGTGGGGCTGGTTCTTCATCGTGGGTGTTGACATTCCCTCTAGGCACCCCAGAATCCAGATGAGTTCTACTTTATTATTTATTGACTAAATATTTATATAACTAAATATTTTGTCCTAATTTTTCTCTTAGGACACGTACTACATTATGTTTCAGATTCCTCCACAACAACTTTAATTCCTATTTGCCCATTCATCTCTGAATCCTCAGTTCAGGAAACTTCCCAGCCCTCACATCCTAAAGCACTTCTCACTGTCACTCAGAGCTACATTACTTGCTTCTAATGAACCCTTTGATTCTCATTAAATGAAGCAGGAGCTAGAAACAGCAGCAACAGAAGCTATGAGTGTTGTTGGCAGTGTACAAGCAGTGACGTGGTGATATCCCTCACTCATCAATATGCTATGTGCTTTCCTTCATCTTTTAAATCATCTCTAACCTGAACTGTGATTCACCTTCCATGTCCTTCTATTGATACCTACAATTATCTCAATGCATGGTTCTCTTGTAAATTATTTCTATTGGCTATTTCTACATGTGAAAATTGTCTCTCCCCAATAAAAAATGAAATAGTCAAAAAGTAAATAGAAAATTGTCACTATCAAGCTGTTTTACACTATTTGTCACTTTCTTTCTACTGATCTTGATTAGTTCAAAATAATCAAAATATTTATGAAGGTATACACAACATTTTTGTCTTTCTCTAATTCCTCAGATGAGTCTTTCCTTGATTACTATTCCTTTATCTCTTTAACATAGGTTATAGATAATTGAAACAAATATAATATTTTTCCACTCTGCACTCCTGCCAAAAGTTCTAAAACTAACTTTGGTGTACTTATATTAACTGGTATCCATGACATTTGACCACTTGAAGCAGTCTCTTGGAAAATTATTTTTTTAAATGTTGTTTTACTTATTTATTTTATATCCCCCTTCCAAAAACTAGTAGTCATTGTAGAATATATTCTTGGGATTTTTATCTGATGAATTTATTTGTATCTTTGTAAAGAAATTCCTTTTGAATACATTCCTTAACACTAAAAAGTCTATGATCTAGCCAGTAATATCCAAATATATTGTTTATTCCCTTGAAGAAATGGTACAAGTATGAAATAAATATTTATCAACATCTCTAACGTCTGTCTAATGCAAAAAAAATCAAACTCGGTAAAGTCTATAGTAAATTTGCACGTTGAATTTATGTTTTTGACCAGAGGAACCAAAGTTCCTGTTCATTATTTCCGTTAATTCTGTGAGAACAAGAAGGAATAAAGCACAATGTTACAAAGGAGCACGGTGTGATCCTGGCAGTGAGGAAGCAGAATCACTGAAAACCTCTCTCATTTCTGCCTTCTCCACCTTCACTGGTTAACTCCACTCTCCCTGGCCCTGACTTGTGTCCAGCAAGATTCTGTGACCCACCAGACAAGTTTTGATGCCTTCTACAAGCCAACCCTTCTGTTAAAGCACAGATATTTCTCTAACAATTTTTAATCCGCTAATTTGTGAACTTCAAAGGACTTTCTCTACATCTGAATAATGAAGCTTCTAAGCCACTGAAGTATAATTAACACATCTAAAAGGTATATTTCCGTTATGTGAGACTCATGCCCACGACACATTTTTATTTCCAGAGGAATGTTCACCAAACCTGACATGACCGGTGGAATATTACCCCGCTTCCCAACTCCTACACCTGGTCATCCACAAGCATGAAACCCAGAATACCTCTAGGGTCACATAGATTTTCCCATAGTTTCAAGGACAATATAGTATCAAATCTGAAGTAGAAAATTCAGTGCACTGTGAAATATGCTTGAATAAATATGAACAACCAGCAGGAGTCAGCTGGCTCAAAAGTAAGGGAAGCGGAAGGAAAAACAGCTTTAGTCTTAATGAGTTTTTCAAAAGCCTTCAAGGCACAGTCCAAAGCAGTGCACCTAATAATCAACTGTCCAAGTTCTTCTACTTCCTTCTGGAAAATGCTATAATCCAGACACGAAAAAATCTTCCCATAAATCAGGGTATAATCCAGACATATAGAACAACCTATGTAGCCTGAAACAAAAGTTTTAATTATTTTCCCCTGATAAACGTTAGCACCCAAGATATAGTCAGTAAGTGTTGAATTGAAAAAGAGAGAGAAAATCTTTGTAATTTGAAAATTTCGGCAGACTATCAACTTTAATTTTATCTTATATACTTACCTCAACAAAAAAATGAAGACAAAACAGATCTCAGAAAGCAGGATCTTCAGATAATTCCTGTATTGTTTAAAAATCTTTCCGTTTTGATGCTCTTCGGTTATTATTAAGACATAATTATGGTTAGAGCTCCTCCAGCAGAAATGTCAGCTCTCAGTGACCACTTTATACTTTCATGACTTAAGTGTTCAGTTCATTTATCTAGGGAATTCCACCTTGGAATCCCCATGGCCTGAAGAAAAATGGAATATTAGAAATTTGGTCCACAGTAAAATTAAAGGAAAACAAAGAAATATTTATGCAACCAAGTACACCTGAGGAATTCTTTAAAGGAGAATCAATATTTACAGGCAGTAGAATGTCTATAAGTTACCTCTAAAACTAGTATCAGTGAACCAGGCATAGATATTAACACATTAAATAAGCATGGTTTAAAATTCTCTTGTGAAGCATATTCACAATGAAAAAACTTAAGTGAGAAACCATGCACCTGCATTCCCATTTTAATGAAGTCTCAGGTAAAATAAGTGTCTTGACTAATGTCACCCTGTTGATTGTGGAGTCAAGACTCAAATCCAGATCTGCCTGATTTCAGAGACCATGTCATTCGACACTATACTGTGCTGTCTCCCTATTATGTCATTGTCGCACATTAACGGGGGTTGGCAGGATTATGTACCTTTTAAATTTCATAATCAATGTGACAAATATCTCATGCCACATTTATAGCAAGACTGTGAGGTAAAAGTGTGATATTCTTTTGTCTTAGATTAAAAATGAGAATTTATAGATGTGATTCACTTAAGGTTGGTAGCAAGCCAGAGGCAAGAATTCACATAATCCTAGGATTCTCTCTGAATGCCAGACATACTAAATGCCTGGAATGTTGCTCAGAAAAGAAAACTAAACAAATACAAAATTCAGTCTCATACACTCAATCATGGGCATTCAAAACTATAATAAAAATTTTTTTAAGACATGTTTTCAGCTGAAATAAATATGCAAACTTAGTTGTGAATGAAATTGCCATTAATCATTTCCTGTTTACTAAATATTATGCCAAGTTCTTCATGAAGCCTAATCTGGGGATCTTAAAAGTAGCTGAGAAATTTTGTGAGTTAATTGTTTAAAAATCTCAGAGGCACAGAGAGGATACAAAGCTAAGTGTGATTTTTAAAATCATGCTTATTCAAAGTAAAGGACCAAATGAGTAATTGATAATAGAAATTAGTTCCTAAAAAATTATCAAAATCTGTCTAAAAATTTTAATTGTAATTAAATTGTGATGAATGAAAGAACAGAGTGCACATATACCAGCTTTCAAGAAACTGTTATTATGGCTAGGGAGAGATCTTTCTGTCTGGAAGAATTAAAGTGAAAACAAACAATCATATGACAGAATTGCCATAGGGTACATTTGTATTAGGTAATTTGTAAAGTATTTTCACAGAGATGGGTTTGTGAGTCATTAACATAACTTCTTTTAAAATCTAATTTGGAATGTACATTAAATGATAAAAAAGTAGTTGAAAAGTAAAATAATTATTCACTATCAGTTATTGTTGAGCTACAAAATACATCTCAACAATCACTGATTTAAATAATTAATTGTCAAATTAAGTTAATTGGCACAGTCTCATAATCCACCCATTCAATTCTACAAGAAACAAAGGAGAAGTGGAAAGCCTAGTCAATAAACTAATTATTTGATTTCCATGATATTAAACAGATATTTTGACTCAGTTGGTATTGGATTGTGGAAGCAGCCCTAAACATGGGGCTCCATGCAGGCCTGTGCCTTTCAGAGCGAGAAATGTCACAGGGATGATTACTACCAAGAGTGATCAATGTGGGACTGGGCAACATGCGTTCATTCTTTTAGTCATTAATGTTTATTGACTATTTTCTGGTTGTTTACAAGAACAAAATGCTTTTGAATGTTAAAATCTTATACCTGACCTTGGAAGAATATTCACTATGTAGGCCAAACCTCTACTTTCATGATTTGAGGTCTTGACAATTTTGCCTGCTCAAAATTCTATTGGCTATTGAACTGAAAAGATGTCTGAAATTTCTTCTTTACATTATAATGGGCAGAATTGCAAGTTAAGATGCAAACGCATTACTTTAAAATATTTTTATATATCTACCTAGTTTATTCAATATGAACCCATATATGGTAAAAGAATTTCAAGAAGTACGATGAGTGTTAAATTGCTCTTTTTCCCAGCTTCTGAGAAGCAATCACTGTTAAATATTTTGTTTCGAATCTTTTGAAAAAGTTTTCTATGCATATATAGTATATCCCTTTTGAAATACAAAAGGATTCACACTATATATACTGTGGAATGTATTTTAAGAAATTTTTGGGAAATTTGGGAAACCAGAGAAGTGAAACATCAATCTCTGAAATTCCTACAAAGCATGATGTGAAACACTGCGTGCTTGAATGGGCTTCCAAATCAGAGTGGACCCATGGTAAAGGCATAAACAAATTTTAAATGTAAAGTCTACAGAGGAAAGATTAAAGCCCAACCAAACTGTATTCCAAGTAGCTATGCAGAAATAGACATAGAGGCTTAAGTGAAAGATTGCCCATAATGCAGCTGTAAACTTTGAAAGACAGGAACACCAATTATCAAGAAGGACAGAAATAAAGTTACACCATATCTTCCTACAAGGCCTGCAGACATTTCTCCTTCTCCAGATCAAAGAACCGTTGTTTCACTTGGATGGATGGTTCACACACTTCAGGAAACTCTTGACTTTGTGGATGCGCTGTGCTTACCTGATACTTGGTTTGTTAATATTTTTTTCCTAGGGTAATTGGTCTGTTTAATTAAAAAAAATAATTTCTAAAGTTAGCTTTGGAAATAAATATTTTCCTTGAAATGAATCGATTTTATTTTGTACTTCAAGTTCATTTTTGAAAAAATACATATAAAATTCTTTTAAATTTCTTGTGTGCCTGTGGTGATTTTTTCATCCCCAATTGCCATACTGTGAAATTTGTTTTCTTTATTTAAAAATATGAGCTAACATTTTAAAAAATATTGGCTAAATATTTCAATTGCCATATTTGCTTCAAAGAAATTATCTTAGAGTTATTCGATTCTACTATAAATTTGGTTTTTAATTCATGAATATTTACTTTTCTATATATTATTTTCTGCCACTTTGATTAGGTTTTATGTATTATTCATCACATAAATTCTAAAGTTGAAAAAATAATTATAATATTAGGTTGATTCTTATTTGGTTATGTTAAAAGTATAAGAGTTATAAAATTTTCTCTGAGCAATATTTTAGCTATAATCTAAACCTTCTAATGACTACTATTATCATTATTATTATAATCTAGATTACTTAAAACTTTAAATTGCATTTCACTTGACTTAAATTTGTAAGAGAATATTTTCTTATTATTGATTCCATTTTATCTCCTCTCTTACCACATCAATCATACTTTTTAAAAGATTTTTAGTAGTTGCCCTAGAGTTAGCAATATACATTTTAACTAAGCTATTTCTTTAATATAAGCTAAAATTACAATCATAAAAACCATTTATTAACATGAGAAAAGAAATAATGTTTCAAGGGATTGCAAATTCCTCGATTATTTGCCTCTGAAACTTTTATTTCTCTTTCACTTTTGAAGGATAATTTCACTGGATATAGAATTCTAGGTCAATGGGGTTTCTTCTTTCAATCAATTGAATATTTCACTCCACTCTTCTTACTTTCAGGGTCTCTAACAAGAGGCCTGCTAAAATTTTTATCCTGTTCCTCTATAGGTAAGATATCCCCCACAACTTTGGTTTCTTTTAAGATTTTTTCTTTGTTTTTTGATCTGCAGTTTGTATTTGATATGCCTATATGTTGGGGGTTTGTTTTGTATTTATCATTCTGGGTCTTCTCTGGGCTCCCTGGATCTAGGTTCTTTTATTATTCTTTGACAATTCTCAGCCATTATTACTTCAAATATTTCTTCCTCTCTGTTCTCTTTTTCTTCTCCTTCTGTTATCACACATACACATATATAATATACAATGGGAAAAAGACAATATCTTCAATAAATGCTGTTGTAAAAACTGTACAGACACCTGGAAAAGAATAAAAGTGGACCATTATCTTACATCATACAAGAAAATTAACTAAAATGAATTAAAGACTTGAATTTAATATCTGAAACCATAAAACTCCTAGAAGAAAACGTAGGTGGTTAAGCTTCTAGACATTGGTCTTGGTGATGACTTTTTGGATCTGACTCTAAATGTTGGACAACAAAAGAAAAAATAAGCAAATGGGACTACATCAAACTAAAAGGCTTCTGCACAATGAAGGAAACCAGCAACAAAATTAAAAGGCAGTCTATTGAATGGGCAAGATATTTTCAAATCATATATCTGATAAAGGGTTAATATCCAAAATATATAAAGAACTTATACAACTCAATACAAAAAAAAACAAACAATCTGTTTAAAAAATGAGAAGAGAGGGGCTGGCCCCATGGCCGAATGGTTAGGTTCATGTGCTTCACTTTGGTGGCCCAGGGTTTCACCAGTTCGGATCCTGGGCGCGGATATGGCACCACTCGTCGAGCCATGCTGAGGTGGCATCCCACATGCCAAAACTAGAAGGACCCACAACTAAAAATATACAACTGTGTACCAGGGGGCTTTGGGGAGAAAAAGGAAAAATAAAATCTTTAAATAAAAAATGAGAAGAGGATCTGAATAGACATTTTTCCAAAGGAGACATATGGATTGGCAAAAGATGCTCAGCATTACTAAGCATAAGGGAAATGTAATAGAAATCACAATGAGATATCACCTCACGCCTTCAGAATGGCTATTATCAAAAAGACAAGAAATAACAGTTGTTTACAGGGATGTGGAGAAAAGAGAACCCTTGTGTACTATTGGTGGGAATGGAAATAGGTGCAGACACTATGGAAAACAGTATGAAGTTTCATCAAAAAATTAAAAACAGAACTACCATATGATCTGGCAACTCCACTTCTGGATATTTGTTCAAAGAAAATAAAACACTAATTCAAAAATATATAGGCACCCCATGTTCACTGCAGCATTATGTACAATAGCCAAGATATGGAAAAAACCTAAGTGTTCATTGAGAGATGAATGGATAAAGAAGATGTGGTATATATACACAACACAATCATAAAAAAATAATGAAGTCTTGCCATTTGCAACAACATGGATAGACCTTTAGGGTATTATGCTAAGTGATAAGTCAGACAGAGAAAGACAAGTACTGCATGATTTTACCTATATGTGGAATCTAAAACACAAAAATTGAACAAACAAAATAAAAACAAAAGAACAAACAAAATAAAACAAAACTCATAGATATGTAGAAAAGATTACCGGTTTCCACAGGGGAGAGGGGTTGGGGGTTGGATGAAATGGATGAAAGAGATCAAGAAGTACAAACTTCCAGTTACAAAATAAATGTCATGAGGATGTAATGTGCAGCATAGCGACTATAATCAATAATATTGTATTGCATATTTGGAAGTTGCCAAGAGAGTAAATCTTAAAAGTTTTCATTACAAGAAAAAAATTTCGGCAACTTTCTATGGCAACTTTCTAGACCTATTGTGATCATTTCGCAGTGTATACAAATATCAACTAATTATCTCATACATCTGAAAGTAATATAATATTATATGTCAATTATACTTCAATAAAATAAATAAATACAAAAAATTTTAAAAATAAAGTTAAAGAAAGAAAGAAAATATTCTCCAATGACATATGTTGACACATACACTTGCCGCTATTATTAAGAACAGTAAGAGAAGGATGCATTACAAGATTGATCATTGTTACCTCCAAGAATAGATGAGATTGGGAGAGGACAGATGAAGGGGGCCTTCAATATTTGCTCCAAATACATCTAATGAATTGCTTGAACCTTATTAAATTACACTGTATCCAAATGGTATTTGTTTAATAAAGCAGGGAATTAAAAAGTATCTTTCCATTCTCTTTTTATCACTTAGAGAAATGCCTGTAATATTGTTTATACTTAAACCATTAATTTTCAGGGTTCTTCTCAAGGAAGCAATGAAAATGTTGAGACCTACTGTTCCTCTGAAATCCCAGGAAGCAGAACCTTTAAGTGATGAGCACAGTTGCAACATGCCAATGATGAGCTGGTTGTCACCTGCCCATCTACATAACTCACCAAACTTCTGCTGGGACTAGAACTGACTTCTTAGTTCACTTTATGACATGATAGATAAGACAAAAAGGAAGAAATTTATATCCTCCTAACAAACAGAATATACATGTTTTACACCTCCTTTTCTTACATTTAATAATCTTTTTAGTTGTACTTAACTCATGTAAGCAAGAAAAGTGCGCACTATTACACGATGCATTCAATTCAGGGAAAGTAGGAAGCTAAGGATCCCTGAGGAGCATGACAGGGAAAGTCATTCCAAACACAGAAAGTTTCCAAGCCCAGAGACGACTCTTCTCAGCGCATATTTACCACACTGAGGAGAATGTCCTCCCTCCAACACTGGTCGTGGCAGGAAATTAATTGGACATCCTTTCAGACTTTGTGTAGAATCTAGAGTAAGCTCTCTCAGTCAGTGAAGAAGGACATGGTTTCAGAGATTATCTCTATAGAATAGGTATATCCCAAATGGTGTACTTTTGAACTTTCACTTTTAATGCCTCCCTTCTATTTTAAGACTAAATTGTTTGTTTTTTCCATAGCATTCTTTTATACCACATCTGGAGCTTACAGTTCTGACTAGCTTATTTATTTAGTGTGCTTATAGGAAGTTTATGGGTTTTCTCACCCAACTAATGCTTGGGACTTCTGGGCTCCAAACAGCAGCTTCACAACGCTCACAAAAAACACTGCCTTTCTACAATCTTAGAAGTTCCTTCTGATGCCCAATTTGGGGAAGATTGGTTTTCATAGGCTGTCCAACTTATGCTTATGTTTTCTAATTATTTGTGGATTTTATGTGTTCTACCATTTGATCAAAGTAGTAAATGCAGAAAACCTCAGTCATTAACATTAATAGGCCTAAGTGCAGTCCAATAAAGACAAGCAATGAAGTTAAAATGATTTTAATATAAACAGGAACAGCTTTTCCTATTGTTATTAGCCTTCTACATTTGTTTGTGTATGGGATACCTCTTCATAGGATAAAATGTCTTATTTTAGAAATCTTTTTTATTTTCTTAGTCATATCAAAACCAGAAGCCATCTCTAGTAGGGAACTGTACTGGAGGCGTGGGAGGCAGACAGACCTTAGCTTATATGGTAGTTCTGTTACTATCTAGCTTATGACTTGGAAAAATCGAGCTTTCTCACCCACGAAATGGCAATACTCATTGTGATTATTGAAATAATGTTTGTAAAGTGTTTAGCACAGCAACTGTCATATAATAAGTACTAGTCAACTTTTTAATCATTCAGTTTCTAGCCTGAAAAAGGTAAAGGAGAAATAGATGGAGAGATTAAGAGAGAGAAAGAGAGAAAGGAGGAAGGAAGGATTTAACTTTCCAGCTTAGTGAAAAAAAATGTTTTTCCACAGAAATAAATATAAATAATGTAGATGAATAGTTTGAGAACAAGTAAACTTAGAGTTTACATTTTCTCTCATGAAGGACAGTCGGGAGCAAAAGGAGTTTCATATGTCTGTCATATAAGATAGTCTCAAAAAAGAAATCCCTTTTGCCTACAAGGGGCAATGGCCAGTGAATGTATGGAGCACATATTGGTCGTTAATTACCAGCCCTACTAATAGGCTTCATTCCTAAAGGTAAGAACTATTTATAACTATTTGTCTTGAGCAATGATGATGAATCTAAAAATGAGTTAATCTCTCTGTGTTTCTCAATCGCTTGAAGCTGCTAAGGGTGAAACCTGAGCCTGTGCAGGTACATGGACCCACTCCTCAATCCTCCAGCATCTAGTTCCATAATTATCTCTCTTATTTTTGCTCCCCATAATCTATTTCTTTTTCTGTGTCTCTTTTTCCTTTGTTGTCATTTTATCCAAGTGCTTTTCATTCATGTTGTTTATATCCTTCCAGTCTTATTCTCATAGTTAAAAGTATATTACAAGATACATAAAATATTCTTCAAAATGTTGGTATCTTTGTTCAAATGTTATGTGAAATGTCTTGAATTTTTCACCCCCTTTCTCTCTGAAAATTAGGATGACACAAATGAAAAGTAATGTCTATGTCTTGGTTATTCTATTCCTACTGACACAATATGAAAAAGCATGCCAGCTTTATTTTTATCAGAAGAATTCACTGTTCCCACGGTTTCCTGAAAACCATCAAAATTATTTAGCACTTTCTATATACATAATGGATAACATTTATTTAGCACTTACTATATGTCCCAGAATTTTCTGATGTTTTCTTGTTTCAACTCATTTAGTCCTCAAAACAATCATATGAGGTAATGATTCTTAATATCTGTCTTTAAAAGCTGAAGAAACTGATGCAGTGGACATTTCAGTAACTCACCTGGAACACACCGCTGGTAAGCGGAAGGTCTGGGGATGTAAACAGTTTGGCTACTGTGTCTGTGCTCTTAAACACAGGATTACCCTGTGTATTGGAAATGGCTCTTATATAATGTTCTTATTCCCTCAATTAATTTTGATATATTTGTTTTTAAATTAGATAAACAATGAATATTACCTCTACAAATACAGTAAATCAAGTTGAAGATAAAGAAACAAGCATAGGATTATTTATCTCACTTCCTATAGAAATTTGGGGCAAAATCCAAACATTACTCATGCCAAATGCCATTTGAAAACACCCAAATAAAAAAGATTTTTCTCTATAAATGTTTCCTTGACTTATTGATATCTTTACATACTAGTTAATGTAGACTTAATAATCTTTTTAAAATTTCTTATGAATGTTACGAATGCTTCTACTTACTTAATCAGTCCCTTATTCTTAAACAGTTTGTATTACAAGAAATGTTGATAAGTGAAGTAAACGAACATTACATATTTCGTCTATTTGTCTGTTTGTTCCTCTCAATTAATTCCAAGACATAGGATTACTGAGTCACGTGTAAAATATTTTTTGCTTCTGTTACTCAACTGCCCTCTGGAATGACTGTGCCACTCACATTCCCATCCGCTGAGAGTGAGAAGTCCTGCTTCCCGAATCCCACAGCAACAACAAGTTTGTTCACTCTACTGGGGAAAAAAATACAAAAGTGGAATCTGTGCTTTCTGAATTTGGAGTAACTGTAGAAAGTTCTCTTCAACATCAAGTTTTAAAAATTAATTCATACATATTTTATCACAATGTTATAATTTCACTTTTACATTTAAGCCTTCTAATCATCCAGAACTTACTCTGCTGTAAGATGTATGGTAAGATACAATTTTCTGTTTCCAGTGTTGAGCTGCATGTTTAACAGCTGTTGAACTCTTGAATTTACTAAATAACTCTTACTATTGTACATAATTGTAATGCCTTCTTTATCATTACTAAAATCCCTAGTTTTTATCTCATTCTCAATTGGGTTTTTGTTACATTTATCTGTTCAACTTTACTCATATTAATTATTGTTTAATTAGTATACATTTACTATATATTCCTTTATAGAAAGAAATATTTTTTATAGAAAGCATTCTCTTCTCTCCCCCAGTTTCCATTTTGTTTCCTTTTCAAAATTTCCCTGGTCTTTGAAATGGACTTTTGGATCACTTTGTAATGTTCCAAAAGATTTCCACTGGACTTTTAATGAGCACTGCAGTTATTCCTCAGAATAGTTCAGTGTGAATTGATATTTTTATAACTTTAGTCTTCTTTTTTTCAGTCGTCATGCTTTCATCTCCCACTTCAATCAGGGTTTCAAGTATTTCAGAAAAGTTTGTTTTCAATAGAATGCATACATTGCAGATTTGTTTCATTCATAAATGAGGACTCTTTTTATCATTTTAACAGGGTATTACTAATTTTACTATATTTATTTAAATAATATTACTAGATTGAATATTTTCCATTTAATTGTTTTAAGTTTTTGAGATGGAAAGTTTATGATTTATGAATGATTGTAGTCTTGACACCTTCCTTTCAATAGTATTACTTAATTTAATCCTCTTTTCTATAGTACATGATTGAAACATAGTCCTGCAGGCTTCCTTCTTTATGTTCTTGATTTTGATGTTTCATCTATAATAAGATGTTGACTTCTGGCTTAAAAATTCTATTAAATTATAATATTAAAATATTTCTTATTTCTTGCTATTTTACTAAGAGTTTTTTTCAGGAATCAATTTTGAAATTTATTCAGTGACTGTTTACTATATGTGTTCCCTAAAATTTTTGTGGAAATGCTCTCTAAAATCAAATGTTGCTCTTCTTTTCTCAGGTTTTTATGTAATATGCTATGGGATCAAGAATTTTCTCTTGATAGACCCATTCAAAGGCTTTAAGTAAGAAAGCCATGTCATCATGTTTGATCTCTAGATAGACAGATCTGAAAACAGATTATAGAACAGACTAGACTTGGAGAAGAATGGTGCAGAGAGCTCATTAAGTTTCTTCTTCTATTTTCAAGATGGGAAAATATGTAGACTAAGAGTAAAAGACAAAATGATAATGGAAATTAGGAAGGAACTGAATTGAGAAATATTTGAGTAAAAATTGTGAAACTGGAGATAGAAATTAAAGGACAGAGAAGAAATTCACACAGATGTCTATACTGGGCACTTGGGAGAATGGTAATGATATTTATTAGGGCATTGGAGTAGATTAAAATATTATGAATTCTGTTTTGACTTGAAGGTGGAGGTGGCGTTTACATTTGTGTATATCCTATACAGCTTTGGCTATATTACTCTGGAATCCAGGGATAAAGCTACCTATTCAGAATTCAATATGTAGGTACTAGTTAAAATGAGTAAACTGATACTGAATAAAAAAATAAATACCTAGCACAGAACTCTGAGTCACACCAAAAATTGAGGATGAGCAGAGGAAGAATGATCACTGTGTTAGTGAAAGGTATAGAGAAATCAGAAAGGTAGAATAATTAGGGGAGGGCTGTCATAGAAACGGTCTGAATGCATTCAACCAATTAACAATTGAGTTATAGTGGATCAAACAAGTTAGAGTTTAATTTTCTCACATTACAACAATAAATCTAAAGGAAGATTGTTATTGGCTTTGCTCAAGTAACTCAACTGCATTGTTTTATCATATGGGCTTTAGAACTTCATGGTTGCTGCACTTTTAGTCATATATTTAGCATTAAATGCAGGAAAAAATGGACCATGAAAAGAACCTTCCCTACATCAAGCTCTGTCTTTTCATTTGGGAAAGTCCTCCAGACATGACATGAGTTTATATCTCATTGAACATTTCTCGGTCACATGCCCCATCTTAGACTAATTCACGGCCAAAGAAAATGGGATTAAAGTAACTGGTTTAGAAATATCATATACCATGCTCTAGACTTGGGATAGAGCTATTCTCTTCTAAAATTTAGAGCTTTCATCCTACTACCTGAACAAATGAAATTTCTGTTGTCAAGAAGAAGGGAGATTAGCTTTCTAAAAGCCAAGAAGCCAAGGGCAGAGGGAGTCACAGAAATAAGGACATGACAAAGAATATCATATGCTGCAGAGAGACCAAGGAAAATGGTGATTGAAAGTGAATTATTGCATGATGTATTCAGAATCCAGGGTTTCTTTCTATGAATAAAGTATCTTGGAAACTGAATTGTTGGGCTTATTGATGAACAAAAAGTGAGGATTGCCAATGAAGGGTTAGAGAGAGAAAGGAAAATTAGAAAGTGACCCAAGATTCAGAGATTTGATTTTTTTAAAAAGAAGTCAACTATATTAATAAGTAAAGGGAATCAAAAAAGTTGAAGAAAGTTTAATTGAAGGATCCTTGGGGGAAGATCCAGTGTATACTTGAAGGTGCTGGCCTTGAAGAGCATAGTGCCATGGTTAGGAGCATGGATTACGGTGTTCTACAGCTCTGGATAAAAGTCCTGGCTCTGACACTTGGTCCCCCTAGGACTCAGTTTCTTCTTTAGTAAAATGAGCCTAATAAAACAGTATTTCTATATAGAATTCTGTGTGGCTTAAATGAGATAACACAAAGCTTTGCATGGAGGACGCATCAATAAATATCATCTATTAATATTATGCATTTGTTAGATTAGATTAATATAAAAATTGTTTAATATGTTTTACTTATTAACAGTATTTGTATCCAAAATTTTTATTGACTACAGAGGTCTATGTATCCATAATGATAACGTGTCATGAGTCAAACATAAAAAATCACAATCTGCGAAGTTGACTTCCATGGTAAATTGTACAAACAAAAACAAAAACAAAACACACATACAGGTGATGCACAGTGAAAAGCATTAAACAATTTTGGCCTGGATATCTCTGTTTGATCAGTGAAATAAGAAGTTCAGCTAAGGAGAATTTGCAAATTAGTGTCAGAATATTAATATGAAAGTGACAGAAATGGTTGAGATTATTCAGATGGGAGACCACCTAGGTAAGTGGTCAGGAAAAACATCTAAAATCCTTCACAGGCAAGGCAAAACAAAACAAAACAAAACAAAACAAAACAGGAAGTTCTAAAAGTGGAATAAGAAGAAAAGTAATCCCTTTTACCTCCATCTAAAATATTCATAATTGCTTTTTCTTTTTAGGTAATCATTCCCCTGATGACCATAATGTTTCTATATTATTTATTTTTTTGCTTATCCAATTAAATGATTTCCAACTCTGAGATATATAACCCAAAGAGCAAACTAGCAGGATAAATAGGAAATCTATTTTCATACCACTGATCTGACTTTTCATTATTTTCTATCCTCAGGTGACTTGAAAATCAGCTCTTCTGCCTAAGTGAATGGATGGACTAAATGATTCTGTGATTTCTGAGTTTGTGTTGCTGGGACTCTCTAGTTCTTGGGAAACTAAAGTTTTTCTTATGTTGATATTCTCCTTGATCTATTTAAGGATCATCCTGGGGAATATCTTCATTTTGTTTTTGGTAATTTTTTATTCTCACTTACAATCTCCTATGTACTTCCTGCTTGCCAACCTGTCCTTCATTGATGTGGGGGGGTTGCTTCCTGCACAATCCTCAAGATTATCACAGACCACTTAAATGAATACAAGACCATTTATTTCCAAGGTTGTATGACACAGATAGGCTTCATCCACATCATGGGAGGAGTGGAGATGGTGTTACTCAGAGCCATAGCATTTGACAGGTACACGGCAGTCTGTAAGCCTCTTCACTACTTGAACGTCATGAATCCTAAAATATGTGGTTCATTTGTAATCACTAGCTGGGTAACTGGAGTGATCCATGCTATGTCTCAGTTTGCTTTTGTTGTAAACTTGCCTTTTTGTGGTCCTAATAAAGTCGACAGCTTTTATTGTGACTTTTCCAGGATCACTAAACTTGTGTGCACAGATGGAGCCAAGTTTGAGTTTATTGTTGCTGTTAACAGTGGCTTTATGAGCATAGGCACCTTCTTCATGCTAATCCTTTCCTATATCTTCATTTTTGTCACCGTCTGGAAATGTTCTTCAGAAGACTTATCCAAAGAATTTGTCACTTTGTCAGCTCATATCAATGTTGTAGTTCTTTTTTTCACTCCATGCATGTTTCTCTATATGATGTTTCCCCATATCATCAATTGATCAATACCTGTTCATTGCTGACTTTGCTATCACCCCTATCTCAAATCCTGCTATTTATACATTAAAGAACAAAGACATAAAGATAGTTATAAAAAGATTGAGCAAAGGGGGACATTATGGCAGATTCTGCTGACTCGATCTAACTTTGGAGCTCTAAAACTATACATCTATCTGCCTTTTGCACATCTGCACTTAGGCATCTGATATTTAAAATAGACAGAACTGGATGCATCATCTACCTCACTGAAAAAAATTCTACCACTTCTTTAGAACATTTACTCATTACCTTCGCTACCATTGGAAATGTGACTATACTGTGTAAGGATATTATTTTATTTATGATTTTAGCAGACAGAATCAATATATACTAAATACTATTTTATGATAGAAATTGTGATCATTTTCACAATCAGAAAGGATATAACAAATCCTTTTGCTTCTCATAAGGCTTGCAAATAAACTGCAAACTTGCTTTAGTTCATGTGAGGAATCATGGCATCAAATGGCACATATGTAGGACTAATATCTTTATTTAGTTACTCAAGTGGGTTCCCTCAGAAGACTCAAAGACAAAATTTGATTGCAGGTAGTTTATTTGGAAGCTGTTTTTTGAAGCATCAGTAAGGGAGGAGAAGTGATACTGAGAAGGGAAATATGCTTATGTTTGTAAACATAGCCAGAGTGCAAGCCTACTGTGGTCCTCCAGAAGACTATAGATTCTGTGACTTAGAATAGTCCCAACTGAAGGGGAAGTTATTTGGAGTACTTCCTCAGTTTTAGAGGGTGCATTAACTCCTTGGCATGTCCAGGCTTTCCCACAGCAAATATTGTGTATGCATGGTGGGAAGTCAGAGATAAGCAGGGAGATAGACTTTCTGGTACTGACAGTAAAGAACCATCTCCAAGAAGGGTAGACTTTAAAGTAGTCTCACAACATTGCTTTGTTACTTAGAGAACTGCTAACTAAACTTTTAATGGACACAGTAATTGTAAGTGAGCACAGAGAATTCTGTGATATAAAATATTTCTCTGCTTTCCACAAATCCCATAAAACCAGCGGTTCAAGGTGGGCCATTCAGCCATGGTCATGGCTGACTAGCCTATGAATCAGTTACCGCAGCAGAACATAATTTGCCACTCACACAAAGCATCTGATTTCTGCTGGGACAGAAGTGCCATCTTAATTCTGTTAGAAAAACTATAGCTAGAGACCAAAATAAAGTAAGATTTTTCTCATCCTGACGAAAAAATCAAATGAACCAAAAGACATTCTAAGATTCTACTTTACAAACAACTCTAGAAGTGTCATAATTGAATTCACTTTGTATCTTTGGCTCTGATTTTGAAGATAGGCATATTCTTAGAGGATGCTTTCAGTTTAGGGAAACTCAGAAACTAAGAGTTCTCAAAGAACATAGCATGGATAGTCTGTCTTTGAGCCTTGCTCTATCCCAAACACAGAGCTCTAAAGTTTCCCACTCCAGAAGCTAATCTCCGCAGTAAAGATATTCCACACTGAGGACAATACTATCCCGTAAATACTTGTCTAAATTGAAAGTATATTGTTTGTCTCACTGTGTTCTGACTGTATTTCAGGCCCAAGTTAGAATTGGAGTCAGCTTTATCTATGAAGAAGAGTCTGGTCACAGATAATGATGTTTCTAAAATAAGAAATATCATACTCTATAATAAATTCTTACTTCTCCCTTACTTCTCATCCTCTTTCACATTTAAACCAAGTTTCTCAGTATTTCAATATCAACTTCCCATATAACCAATTGGAATTTTCTGGAAGTTTATGAAATTTGCAGAAACATCAAGGGTTCCTTCTCAGTGAGTCCTGGAATTTCTGGACTCTCTAGAGCATAGGACCTTCCTACAACAGAAGGGACGCCTTCTCTACAGTCTTATAATTCCATAGATATTGAGATTCAGGAACGACTGTTCTCACTTCATGATCCAAAATTCGCCTATAGTAAGAGATGGCCCTTGGTAATGATTTATAATTTTGATTAATTGAGATATCCAAACAGGAAATTCGTTGCTAATGATATTGATTGCTAACAGTTTATGTCAGGAAGAAATTGAATAAACCATATGGACAGATCCTCCAGAATGGTCTGAAAATCAGTTATTTTCCATGGAAATGGAATTAAGATTCTACAACTTAATGGAATCAGAATGGCACCATAGAAGTTGGAGTCAGAGGGCCTTAGTCGTCCACCCTAGTCATGCTGCTTCCCAGTTCTATGGCCTCCTTTAAGACAAGCTAAGATACCACTTCTCAACATAAGATCCATTTCATGTGGTTGTTTATGAAGATTAGGTGAGACAACGTGAATGGAAGCTGGCATGTGAAGTATATTTAGTTCTCTTTCCCTGATTTTTCTTTTCGATAGCCACATACTTTTACTCTCTCCCTAAGGAGAATTTTGTCTCGAATATTTGAAGATATAAATATAAACTCTTGGAATCTAAAGATTCACTTCTTCAGTCTTAAATATATTGTGCTTTTTAAAATTAATTACAATAGTACTCTTTATCTGATTATGAATATAAATTAATTTCATAGTATTGTTAATACTCTGTCAACATAAAATATTAGCAACACCTTTCAAGGAATGTAGTAAGGGGAGTAGCAGGCACGGGCTTTGGTGTAATACATAGCACTTAGGCTCTCCTTCATCTGAAGAGTCCAGGAGTGAATAGGTTATACCCTAGGAATATGTTCAATAAATTCTTTTGATGTCACTAAAGAAAATTGGCTCCTTTTGTCATCTGATATTTTCTAATTCCAATCTCGTTTTCCAAACGTTGCCATCTACAAGCACTGTTGAAGGCAGAAAACTTTTACACACTATGAGGGTGAGAGCAGACTAAGTTAGGGAAAACTTTTAATCAACTTCTACACTCACTAATGATAAGTACGTTTATGGAATGGATATTGGCCATCCATTCACCTTTTTGAAAGGATTATTAAGAAGACGTATGTTATTAAGTGTACAATTAGGGGCTGGCCCAGTGGCACAGTGGTTAAGGCACACATTCTGTTTCGGCGGCCCAGGGTTTGCCAGTTCAGATCCCTGGTGCGGACATGGCACCGCTTGGCACACCATGCTGTGGTAGGTGTCCCACATATAAAGTAGAGGAAGATGGGCATGGATGTTAGCTCAGGGCCAGTCTTCCTCAGCAAAAAAGAGGATTGGCAGTAGTTAGCTCAGGGCTAATCTTCCACACACACAAAAAAAAAAATCACATTAAACTGTACAATTAATCTTATGACCCCAAATTCTTACTTTTAGTTATTTACTGAAGTGAAATGAAAAAGTTGACACATTAACCTATACAAGAATGTTCATATAGCTTTACTCTTAATTACTAAAAATCTGAAACACCCTTAACATGTAAACTGTGGAGTACATAAATGATATGGTGCATCCACACTAACTAATAAAAGGAAAAAACTTAATACATGCAAGAAAATGGATGAATCTCAAATGCAGAGTGAAAAAAGCCAGACGCAATAGGTAACATAATATATGATTCCATTTTTATGGCCTCTTGGAAAAAGGAAAAGTACGGGGACGAAAAAGAGATCAATAGTTCCTAAAACAGGGGTATGGTGTGTGACAAACTATAAGTACCACAGGAGAATTTGATACGAAATAGGACTGTAGGGTATCTTGGTGTGATGGTCACCCAAATGTATATGTGTAACTACAGAACTGAGCACATAAAAGCTTTAATTTTACTACATGTAAGTTATATAAATAAAAATGAGCAAATAATAAATTACAAAAGCATTAGTAAAGTGAAAGACTTTATTGCATTACAAACATTTTTATTGAGCCTCCTAGAAATCATATACTCTCTTGTAAATGTATCTAAATCATTTTGTCCTCTGTAAATGGATCTGTCATCATGATTATAAGAGATGGAGCCTGAAAAGTGTGCAGTAGCACCAAGCAAGTGAAGGAGAATTAAAAATTTACATTTCCCAACTGAGATGGTTACGAGCTTTAGACTTCTGGGGACAAAATGACTGGTAGAGCAATAAATTCATTTAAATATTTGAGATCTAGAAGTTAAAGATATAAAACTTTGAGAGGGAGAAAATGACACAGTAAAGAGAGAGAAGAGGGGCAGGGGAGGAAAGGGACAAGAGAAAATAAAGAAATAGGGATTCAATAACAGCCTTTCACATCAAATTTAATTAAAATTAAAACTGCAACAAAAATAGAAAGAAAAAATGTTCTAATTACATATGGTGATATATACACATTACTATTAATAGTAAGAGAAAGATGCACTAGAAGCTTGATGGTTGTTACCTCCAAGAATGGATGAGATTGGGAGAAGGCAGATGAATGGGGCCATCAATATTTCTCCCAATACATCTAATGAATTGCTTTAATCTTATAAATTAGACTCAATTAAATATTAAATACAAATATTATTTCTTTAATAAAATAGTGAATTAAACAGTATCCTTCCATTATCTTTTCATTACTTAGGGAAATGCCTATAATATGGCTAACACTCAAAATGTTAGTTTTCAGGACTCTGCTCAAGGAAGCACAGAGACATAATGTTCCTCTGAAATCCTCAGAAGCAGAAGTTGATGTAGATCCTTAAGTTATGAGCACAGTTGCAACATACCAATGATGAACTGGCTGTCACCTATCCATCTATAAAACTCATTAAACTTTTGCTGGGACATGAACTAACATTTTAGTTCACTTTAGGATATGATAGATACAGAGCAAAAGGAAGAAAGTTATATCCTAACAAATAGAATTATTATTTAATTAAAACGCCTTTCTCTTACATTTGTAGTTGTCTTTCACTGGACTCAGTTGATTCTAGCTTTGAAAAGGGTGGATTATTCCATGACACACTCAATGCCCAACTTTCCCTCAGGGAAATGTGGAAGCTAAAGATCCCCAAGGAGCATGATAGGGAAAGTCTTTTCAAATACTTGGGTCGATTTAGAACACACAGACAGAAAGTTTCCAAGCCCAGAGATTACTCCTTACTGTGTATATATGCCACACTGAGGAGGACACACTCCCACAACACTGGTCATGGCAAAAAATTAATTGAACTTCATTTCAGACTTCGGGTAAAATCTAGAGTAAGCCCTCTCAGTCACTGAAAAAAGATCTGGTTTCAGAGGTCATCTGTGTGGGGTAAGTATAGCCTTACACATGATTTTTGAACTTTCATTTTTAATGCCTTCCCCCCATTCTAAGACTAAATTGTGTTTCATTTCCCTTCTCTGTAGTATTTTTTCCATAACTACCTATGGTGCTTAGAGTTCTGAATGTATTATTTATTTAACGTGTTTACAGAAAAGATTGTGGGTTTTCCTCCCAAATAATCCCTGGGATTTCTGGATTCCTAACAGTAGTTTTGTATACTCACAAAAAGTACTGCTTTTCTACAATCTTAGACGTTCCCAGATTCTCAGGCTGGGGAGAATTGATTCTCACAGATCCTCTAACTTGTCCTGATAATTTCTAATTCCTTTTGGCTTTTACTTGTGCTAACATTTGATCAAAAGAGTAAATGGAGAAAAGCCTCGGCCAAAATTTAATATGGCAGGAGTGCGCCAAGTGGCATAGCGGTTAAGTTCACCCTCTGCTTTAGTAGCTTGGGGTTTGCGGGTTTGGATCCCAGGTGCAAGGCGACACACTGCTCATCAAGCCATGCTATTGTGGCATCCCACATACAAAAAAGAGCAAGATTGGCACAGACGTAAGCTCAGGAACAATCTTCCTCACCAAAACCCCGCTCCCCAAAAACATTAATGGGGCAAAGTACATACAATTTGAAGACAAACAGTGAAACTGAATTGATTTTAACGTAAACCTAAACATTTTTTTCCTGTTGTTTTTGGCCATTTACATTTGTTTATGTCTGGGTTACCTCCTTCTACAGTAAAATGTCTTATTTCAGAAATCTTATTTATTTACTTAGTCTTGTCAAAATCAAGATTCCTACCAGAAGTCATTTCTAGGAAGGAAAGTTATACTGGATGCTTTGGAGTCACACAGAACTCAATTTATATTCCAGTTCTCTTACTTTTTAGCTATGACTTGGGAAATTCAAGCTGTCTCATCTGCAAAATAATAATAAATGTGATCATTAGAATAGATTATGTGTATATATGTGTACATAATTTATTAGGTCTATATTGTGTTCTTATAAAAATAATAAAATAAAATTATAGAATTCTCTTGAGACAATTGTCATGAGAACATAATTAATAGATTGATTTTCATTAAACACATAATAAAATCTTACTTTTTCTGAGAAAAATACCGAGAAGGAAAAAGAGGTAAACCCAATAGAAAAATGTGCAGAAAAGGAGAGAGCATGCAGTTTAAAGAGAAAGAAAGGCAAATAGTCCTTAAATACAGGGAAAAATTCTTAATCTCACAATAAGAAATTAAAATTACATTCAGATGCCATTTCTCATCCCATATTAACAAAACATTGTGTTGACAAGACTGTGGAAAAGCAGGCAATTTTTTACATTGCTGGTGGAAATGCAAAATATTTTAAGCCACATGGAAGAAATATCTAACTATATAGATAAACGTTTTTAAAGTGTATAACATAGACTTGGTATGTAATAAGTGCCAGTTAGTCAACTTTATAATCTCTCAGTTTCCAGCCTGAAAAGAGTAATAAGATAATGGAGAGAGAGAGATGAAGAGAGACAAAAGAAGAACAAATGGAAGTAAAGAAAGAAATGAAAGAACCAAGGAGGAAGGAAGCACACAAGGAAGGAAGGAAGGAATGTAGCTTAATATTTGACATTGGTCAGGCCAAGGAATACATGATTTTGTGGAAATATCCTCTCCTGAGGACATTCAAAATGTGGGGAAATATATAATACTAGAAATGTATAGTCAGCATCTGAGGTCTCTTTTGGAACATAAACATCTTGTATCAAGTCATTTGGTGAACAGATTTCCTAGAGTTTGTAAAGACTGGTTCAAATCAGTCTGCTCATACATATCCACTTAGCAATATATTTATTTCTAAGAAGCATGTTTTGTATCAGAAATGTAGCTTTAGATTCTTGCATGGATAGAGCCTGGTAAAGTAAAGAACTTTCAGGTACATTTTAGAGCTATGCTTTTTTCCCTACAGAAGAAGTACACTCAAGTCTTGGAGAAATTGTGTGTGGAATACATCACTACTGATGTTTTTAATCAGAATATTCATTTTTGAAACCCAGAAGATTATACTTATGATGAGTAAAGTTCTTGACCTGCCCTTCTATGCTTAGCCTCCTTTCTTAGCCACAATGCTATGCCCACCTGTAAATTCAAGAAAATTTTATTTTCAACTTTGAGTTTAGTACAAAGCCAAGATTTCAATTTTGCGCATAAGTAGCACTTATCTGCTCTCTGGCATCTGAACATTAAGTTATTCTTTCCTTTCTAGAAGTTCTCAGTTCATCTCTTTCTTTGGATCTCATTAGAACATATTGTACCAAATGGAAGAAGCAAACCAATCTGTGGTGACTGAGTTTATTTTTCGTGGGCTTTGTAATTCAAGGGAGCTCCAGACCTTCCTTTTAATGCCATTTTCTATACTCTACATGATGACTGTTGTGGGCAACCTCCTTGTTGTGTCATTAATCATCACTGACCCTCATCTCCATTCCCCAATGTACTTCCTCTTAGCCAATCTCTCATTTGTTGACTTCTGCCTTTCCTCAGTAACCACCCCTAAACTGACCACAGACTTCCTCACGGAAAATAAGACCATCTCTTTTGGGGGCTGCATGAGCCAGATCCTCTGTGTGCATATCTTTGCAGGGGGTGAGATGGTGCTGCTTGTGTCAATGGCTTATGACCGCTATGTGGCCATTTGCAAGCCACTCCGTTACTTCAGCATCATGAACAGACAAAAGTGCATCCTGCTGGTTTTGATATCTTGGATCATTGGCTTTGTGCATGCCATGAGTCAACTGGCTATGATTTTAGAGCTGCCCTTCTGTGGACCCAGAATAGTGGACAGCTTTTTTTGTGATATCCCTTTGGTGATCAAACTGGCCTGCATGGATACTCATACTCTGGGGATATTGATAAATGCCGACAGTGGGGTCTTGGCAACAAGTTGCTTCATTCTCTTGCTGATCTCCTACACCTATATCCTAGTAACTGTCCGCCTTCACTCTAAGGATGGGGCTTCTAAGGCTCTCTCCACCTGTACTTCCCACATCACAGTGGTGGTGCTCTTCTTTGGGCCCTGCATCTTCATCTATTTGTGGCCACTCAGTGTCACTTCGGTGGACAAGTTTCTTGCTGTGTTTTACACAGTGATCACACCTCTCCTGAATCCAGCCATTTATACACTGAGAAATAAAGAGATTAAGAATGCCATAAAGAGACTGGTAAATCAAAATGTGGATTCAAGGGATAATTTTTAGAGGTCTTATGTAATCAGAAAATTCACGGTATGTGCCCCAATTTGGCCACATTTGACCTGTAAACTGAACTGGAAATATGACCTGTTCATATCTATAAGCTGTAAGTGTTCCCAGATGTTGATTTGTGTTTAATTCATTACGAAAATTTGTTCAAAACCCCAACACTTATATTCTTACCACCTGGATAAGATAATAATTTGCATAAATATACTTTGTAGATGTTCAAAGATTATCAGATAATAACAATAACGATAATTATAAAAACAATGATAATTGCTACCACTTGTTAAACACTACCTATGTTCCCAACACCATGCTCAGCATTTTAGCTAGTTTACGTATTACTTACAAAATCACTTTGAGTTAATTATCATTATTCTCACTTCCAAAAATACATGATTTATCAACTGTAACTCTAACATAGCTAGAAAAGATACTAAAGGTATCTGAGTGGTCTGGATCCACTTAGAAAACAAAAAGATAAAACTATCACAATACTATCACCCTTGTACTTCACTGCATAAACCCTATTGTTCAAGTTTTCAAGTTAACTAACCATTGATCTAAGGGTAATTTAATTCAACGGGTTAAAGGTAATGATTCAAGGGTTTCCCTTGAAATTTTTTCCCTAAATTCACAGGGAGAAGTGTGTACAATCCCTTGAAACATTATTTATTTTCTCTTATTAATAAATGATCTTTATGGTTTTAATTTTAGCTGATATGAAATAAATAAGAAAGGAGAGCTGTAAGAATGGGGAAGGAGAAGGATGCGTTGTTTCAAAGCAACAGAAATACGGAGTGATGAGAAGAAAGCCAACAGAAACCATCAGTAAAAACAATACAATAATTTTATAGAAAATCTCTCAAAATCTTCTCCAAATTAAATTAAAATAGATAAACAAGCCAACCTGGGGAAAAATTGACAAAAGCTTTGAAGAGGTATTTATTTTACTGAAGAGAAAGTACTAACAGACACTCCACCTCATTAGTAATCAGGAAAATGAAACTTAAGATCATAAAGAAATATCATTTGACACCTGCTAAAATGGTTAAAAAATGACATATGACAATAACAATTACAGTTGAGAATGTGTATTAATAAAAATTTATGCCCTGCTGGTTGGTGTACATTGATTTAACCATTCTGAAAAACGATTTAGCATTGTATTGTAAAGCCGAACAAGTGAATATGTCAGCAACCGGCTGCTAACTGTTCCCTAGCGTCCAAATGCCTCTTCTTCCTTTTGCTAACAGAATACCCCCAAGTTTTAGTTGGACCTACGGCCACCCAGCTACAGAGGAGATTTCCTAGTCTCTGCAGATAGGTGTGGCTAAATGAATAAGCTCTGGCAACAGACTGCGAGAAGTGGTTTCTGCAACTTGCAAGCCATCTTTTCAAAAACATCAGCTCCAGATTCTTTTCCCCCTGTCCCAGTGGCTGGGGCAGAGGACAACTGAAGCAGCTGCTTTTGACTCAGTAATGGAAGCCACATGTTGAGAGGAAGGGAGACGCTGCTCCAGCCAGGAGATGGATAGACTCTAAGAGGAGCCTACATAACAAAAAATAGTATTGATAGTGTCCTATTTACCATTGTACCATTCGTCATTTGTGCTTTTTTCTTCATAATTTACTTATATTGTTTTGTACACTTCAAATATTGTATAATGAAAAATTAAGGAAAAATAAAGGAAAGATACTGTGTTTTGCCTTCTGCAAATTAAAAAAATAAAAACTAAATTTAGAAAACACTACACAATTGCCTATTCATTCACTGCAGGTTTCAGTTAGGCAGTGTGGTTCTGGGCTATTTACCAAATCAATTTCTGCTTTCTAAAGAAGTTGTCACCTGAAACCCTCCCCCCGATATATATGTATATCACATATATCTCATACTTAGATAGCAAAATATATACAGAAGGAAAATGCATACGGTTTGTTTTCATTGTTAGTAGAGTTACATCAGGGAAGATCAGTGATGTCAGCATCATGTGATCTTTTTAAATGAAATTGCCTGTGAAATACTCCATGTTTTAAACCTCTGGATGATGTATATAATTTTATGAATAAAATTATATTGACACACTTTTACAGTTTCTTAATTTCTAGTTTATTTCTGTGTACAAAAGAAGAAATTCATGATTTCTTGGTCTTAACCCTATACAAATATCTAAAAAGTTAAAAATGGCATACCAATCTTTCTCTCTATACCAATAAATTAAAGCGCCCATGATAACATAACTGATCTAAAAATATATATATAAACAATTATAGTTATAGTTTTTAATTTCTTAAAATATAAAAAAACAAGAAGTGTAAATTATATTGAGTCGTTTCTCCAAATCAGATGATCACGGCAGCATCACTCAGATCTGTCTTCAAACATATATGGAGACATATCACGGCTTTGTGGAATATTTTAATGTGAAATTATCTCAGCTATGTTAATTGATATAAATCTTTACTTTTAGAAGCCACCATTTATTCATAAGTGATTTGAAGACTGTGTGTAACCTCCTTTTACACCTCTCCATGGAAGAATGTAACAAGAATACAGCATCCTCATTCAGTCCTTGCCAGACCATTTAATTAGTTCTAGTAAACTACAAAATGAGGTCCCACTGTCCATCTGGTTTCTTAGGATATGAATTTCATTTAACTCACCATCAAATCACACAATTCACTTCTAAGTGATCTATGTTTCAAAAAGAATCACAATGGAAAATTTAAAAAAGAAACATCTTGAACTGAAAAATAAAAACACAATACATACATCAATAGAATGCAGCTACAACCTGTTTATAGGGACTTTATTATATATGCACATAGTTTTAAAAAAGAAAAGATGACTATCAATGATCCAAGTATTCATTTCAAGAAAATTAACCTAAAGAAAGTAGAAGGAAGAACATAATAAGAGCAAAAAGTAATGAAATAAAAAAGTTAAAGTCAAAAGAATCACAAAACCAAAGTTAGTTATTTTAAGACACTAACAAAATTGTTAATACATGAGCAAACTGATCAAGAAGAAGGGAAAAGGCACAAATAATCAATGAAAAATCATCTCTACAGATGGCACAATCTTAAAAATATTAAAATATGATATTATGTACAACATTATACCAATAAATTAAAAAACTTACATGAAATGGGAAAATTCCTATAAAAAACAAGATACTAAAGCAAGAACATCTGAATCATCCGGTGTATCTATTAAACAAGTTGAACCTGCAACTAAACCCTTTTCTGTCCTAGTTATTACTGTCTCTCAGCTCAAAACTCACCCTTCTATGCTCTGCTTTTTCATGCTAGAACTCTGCAAACCACATTTCTGTTTTCCCATCTGTCTCCATTTCATGCTCTATCAGTAGAGCATGCTACAGGAAGACTACAAGGTTAGAGAAAGAGCAAGGGACTCCTTTCTGATTGCTCCTTAAGGGCCTTTCCACTCATTGCTGTGCCTCTGTGAGTATTATCACAGCCACTACAGTAATAGTTCCTACCTATGGCAGGAGGTGAATCCAGGTTGCAGTTTTTCCAACAGGCTCATCATGCTTCTTCAGAGATAACATCACCAGCATAGTGGCATCCTATGTTCAAAAATCTGGGTCTCAGACCTTCATGCCTCTCTTCTGAGTTCAGAGGAATAAGCGGTAGCTAACACACACTCCTCCAAAAAAGGGAGTCTCAGCTCTGTAGGACTCCTTTTCTAAATCATTAAAATTCAATAATTCCAAATTCTGACCTTTGTTCCCCGCCTACCCAAGGGTGGTAGCTTCTTCCTACAGTTGTTACCTCCATGGTAATATAAAATTTTCTTTATATACTTTCAAATATCTAGTTAACAGCTTTATACCTGGTTAATTTTTATATTAAACTCTGTACAAATGACGTATTTCCTCTTTTCTGACTGATCCCTCACTGATACAGCTTTCCACAGAGAGAAATGCAGGTCTAAGTGGCTTTCCTGGTGAATACTGCAAAACATTTAAGAGAAAAAGAAACATCTTTTATGTACACTCCTCTTGAGAAGAGAAAAAGAAGGAACACCTTTCTCTTTTTAGCTAATTAGAGTTGGATTATCAAAAATATTGCGTAGTGTCAAAATTTATTAATAATTCAAAGGATACAGGCAGCTGCAAGACAGAGGTCAAGCATGGAGAATTCTGAGAGCGCCAACGTGGGTCAAAAGATTTTTCACGCTATTGTAGGGTGCACTCTGAACCACACAGGACAAACGAAGACTCAACGCTAACAATGCAGGTGTAGCATCGCTTACAGAAAGGGAGATTATTTTGGCCATCACACATCTTCAACTTTTACTCTGTTAATTATGTAGCTCATTGACATTTTCCAGCTGACTCCATCCGATAAATCCATAACTTACAGGGTGATTTACTTTTAGCAACCTAGAAAGATTAAGTGTATCCTGCTAAAAGGGCACATCTTCCTTAGATGAAGACTCCTCATTGTCTTTCTAACACTAAATACCATCAAGAAGTCCAATAAGCGTGCTTGCAAGGGACTTGACCAGGTCATTTCCGTATTTCCTTCTATAGTTTCTCTTCCTCTAAAATGCCCAAAAGGTAGAGAGAATGGGTTTCAGAACAGGTATTAACTTTTTTTTTCCCAATTCGTTTATAAAGCCAGCATAAATTTGACATGAGAAACAGATAAACACATAGGGAAAAAATTATAGGTCACTCACTCTCATGAATATGGATGCAAAAATCCAAAACAAAACAATAACAAAGACAAGGGAACAATATATAAGAAGAATAATATATTCCAAGAAATTAATTTTATATTTGAAGTGTAAGCCTGATTTAATAATTGGGAATCAATCACCAAGTTAAGAAAAAGGAGAAAAATTATACAAATATGTCAACAGATATAGCAAGAGCATTTGATAAAATCCAATACATCTTCATGATAAAATTCTTAAAAATGCACCTTTAGAATGAAAATTACTCAATCTGATAAAAGACATCTACAAAATATCTCTAGAACAAGTTACATTTAATGATGAAATATAGGAAGCTCCCCCCTCCCCACAAGATTGGGAATCAGAAAAACATGCTTCTTCTCAACACTAGTGTTTGGCATTTGTTGGAAGTCCTGGCCAGTTAAATAAGGCAAGACAACTAAATAAAATGAATAAAAAGATAGAAATAAACTGTTATTCTTCATAGATAATATTTTTCTTTAAAAGTTACATATCCTTTCTATGGACTCTTCAAGTCTAGGACATTCTATTTATTCATAATAATTCATAATTTTTTATTATTCATAATAATATTTAATATACAGTATTGCCCTGGTTGCTCCCAGCCCATGATTGATAACAGTGAGTGGACCAGAGCCAGGATATTCCTGCCCAATGTGAATTTCCTCTAATGGACAGTCTTTGCTCTGGAGCTCCACATCAACCCAGCTGAGAATTTCTCATAGCTTCACTGCGGTCTGAGGCTGCTCCATCCAATCTTCCCTCCTTCCCACTCTTCTTTCACAGGAGCCACACTGGCACTTTGTTATGAAGGCTTTCCTACCTGCTACTGCTCCCACTCCCTTTCATAGATATTTCCCTCAAGAAATATCTTACAATTTTGTCATGGTCCCTGTTTCACAGAGTGCCAGAACTGACACTAACACATGATTTTGAGCACTAAAGCATCTGTGATAAAAATAATAAGGAAAGTGCCAGAATTTAAGAGTTATCACCAAAAATTGTGTGATCAAGCAGCAAACAAGTTTGCCTCAGACACCAAACCATCTCTGTGACCCTCATTATAATGATATGATGGTAGAACATATTCTGAGTTATTTATTGTCCTGGGAAAATTGATACTATAGAATTAGGAACAAAAGGTACATTGGGATTTTTATTTAGTAATAATATATGAATCAAAATGTTCATGTTTCTAAACCATTGACCACAGAAAACTGATCAATTCTCCTCAGGCTTTGGTCAGGTAAGTAAAGATAATAAATTATGTAGCTGAATCTTCACATTGCCTCACTTTTCTTTGTAGTCTATATTGCCAAGATGAGGAGGAGAACAGGTAGTCAATAGAGACTGGACCCTTAATTATTTAATACTGAATTTATTGCACTCTCACTCTACAATTAGACCTGGCCAGAAACAATACTTGTATATGGGTTCAATTTTGCAAAGAAAAGAACCTCAGGCTCTTGTAAGTTGTTTCTGTACTGTTTTCTTGTCTTGATTTTTCCTCTTCTACACAGTTCATGGTTCATACACTGTACTGCATTCTCATTATTTTCAGACTCATTATATTGTAATTAACCCACTATTTTTCTAGCTTTATGTATAGGCACTTGGCCAATATATTTACCGTAAAAAGTTTTGCCATTTTGGTCAAAAATGGCTAATACCATGGAGCTAATAGTTCAAGAAAATAGATTCACCTTAATTACATAGCTTTTCTGTCCTTGAAACAGGATTTAAATCATTTCTTCACAAAAGGGATCCCAAGCAACAGCAGTACAGATGGAAATCAAAGCAATCCTGCAGTGAAGTCTTAGATAGGATAGATACTCAGTCTCCTCATTAAATGGTTTGTGAAGTCTGTGAAAAATGCCTTCAGTATATTTAACTCATGAACAAATGCTACCTTTTTTCCAAAAAACCAAAATTCCTTTGTCTTTTGAATTCCCTATAGAATAATTTTAGCTAATAAAACTCCAAATGAAGTTTTTAAATCTATATTTGCATTATTCTTGAAGCTCTCATATGTTTTTTAAAATACCAATTCATTATTTCACAAAATTCTAAGTGGGGTTAGCAATTAAGGATGTGTTCCAGTATTTGGTCTATAACATGATATTAATGTCAAACAGATATAGTCAGTGACTCTGATAACTTCCAATAATTCTATAAACATCTACAATCTCAAAATTGAAAAAAATATTGTCAGAAACATACAATTACTGTTCATCATGCCAAATTGTTCAATTTCTCCATTACTGAATTCTGCATCTTGTAATACTTGACCCTTGGGAAAACTCCATGTTCACGATTGACCTAATTTTTATAGAAAACCAATAACGCAAATGATATTAGTCATTAATACTCACTTATACTATTTGTTTTTATTCCTAATGTTAAACACTATTTATAACTATGCGTCTTAAACAGTAATGATGAATCGAAAAAGGAGTTAATCTCTCTCTGTTTCTCAATCCCTTGAAGCTGCCATAAGTGAAATCTGAGCTTGTGCAGGTACTGGAAGCCCAGTCTTTAATTCTCCAGCATCTTGTTTCATAATTATCACCCTTTTTTTTGGCTTCCACAATTTATTTGTCACCCTTTATCTTTGTTAACTCACTTTATTTGAATCACTTTTACTCATATTGTTTTATTTCCTTTGGGTGTATTCTCAGAGTTAAACTGTATTAGGAGACAAAATATTTGTTGAAGTATCTTTGTTAAAGTAGTACATGAAATATATTGGATCTTCAATGCCCTTTTTCTCTGAACATTAGGATCATAAAAATAAAAAGCAATGTCTGTCTCTACTATTCATTTCCTACTGACACAACATGAAAAAGCATGCTAGCCTTCTTTCTGCCATATTTATTCAATCACCATTACCAATATGAAAAACTCTATGTTTCCTGAAAATCGTCAAAATTATCATAACAGATAATGATTATTTAGCACTTACTATATGCCCCAGCAACTTCTTGTGTTTTCGTGATTCAACTCATTTAGTCCTCAAAACAATCATTTGAGGAAGTGACTCTTAGTATCTATCTTTGAAAGATGAAGAAACTGACTTACTGGGCAGTTCAGTAACTCATCCAGAACACAGATCTGGTAAATGGAGGGTCTGGGGATGCAAAGAGTTTGGCCCCTGTGTCTGTGCCCTTAAAAACATCGTTACACTGTATATAGTAAATGGCTCCTATATAATATTCCTATTCATTCGATTAATTTTTATACATTTGTTTTTAAGTTAGAAAAACAAATATTACCTCTACAAATATAGTAAGTCAAGTTGAGAATGAGGAAACAAACACAAAATTATTTAAAAGTCCACCGCCTGTTAAAATTTTGGTTAAATTCTAAACCTTACTCTTGCACAACACCATTTGACTCCCCTCAAAATGAAAAGATTTTTCCTGTATAAATGTCTCCTTAACTTGTTGATATCTTTCCATGCTAGATTTAGTGATCATTTTAAGCCTACTTTCTATGAACATATCCACTTAATTAATCAGTCCCTTATTCTTCAATAGTTAATACGTTTTCAGTTAGTTTGTATCATATAAAATGCTGATAAGTAAGGTAAAAGACATTATGAATAGATTTTGTGCATTTGCCTATTTATTTTCTTTCAGAGTAATTCCAATAGGATTACTGTGTACAGTTAAGAGATTTTTTATTTTTTTTAATCAATTGCTCTCTGAAATGACTGTACCACTTTACATTCCCACAAGCTGGGAATGAGAAGCACTGCTCCCCCAATCCTACAGCAACAAGTTTAACGACTCTGTTGAGGAATAAATAGAAAAATAGAATGTAGTCTCTAAATTTGTAGTAATTTTAGAAAAATCTCCTCAATACCAAGTTTTAAAAATTAATTCATACATACTTTATTTAAATTTTATAATTCTACTTTTACATTTAAGCCTTTTAATTATCCAGAACTTATTTTGCTGTAAGATGTATGGTAAGATACAATTTTATGTTTCCAGTGTTGGACTACATGTTTAACAACTATCGAATACTTTGAATTTATTGAATAACTCTCCATTTTCCTACACATTTGCAATGTCTTTTCATCATATACTAAATTCTTTAATTTTTATCTAACTCATAACTATATTTTGTTACATTTATCTGTCCAACTTTAGTTAAGTTAATCAGTTTAATAGGTATAGGTTTATGATACATTCCAATAACTTTAATAGAAAACATTCTCTTTTCTCCTCAACCTGCCATTTTGTTTCCCTTCCAAAATTTCTCTCGACTTTGAAATGGACTTTTGGATCACATTGCAATGTTCCAAAAGATTTCTACTGGACTTTTAATCAGCAATTGCATAGATTATTTCAGTGAGAATTGATGTTTTTATAACCTTGAGTTTTCTTTTCTCTATTAGCATTGTTTCATCTCTATTTCTTTCAGGGTTACAAATATATCAGAAAAGTTTATGTTCTTTTAATGGAATGTATACATTGCACAGTTGTTTCATTTTTAAATGAGATCTCTTTTATCATATTTTAACAGGTTATTATTGGCACTATATTTATTAAAATGAGATTGTTTAAGAGAGTTAATATTTGTCATAAGTTTTTAATTTGCAAATGAGTATAGTTCTTCTACCTTCACTTTAATGGTATTACTTGATTTAATCTTCTTGTCTATCACACATGATTGAAACGTAGTGCTATAGGCTTCCTTCTTTATGCTCTTGATTTTAATGTTTCATCTATAATCAGATATTAAGTGTTGCTTTAAAAATTCTATTAAAAGCATTATGTTTAAAATAATTCTTAATCATTCTTATTTTACTAAGAGTTTTTATCATGAATCAATTTTGAAATTTAGTTAGTAATTGTTTGGTATATGAATCCCCTAAAATTTTCATGGAAATACCCTCTGAAATCAAATATTGCTCATCTCCTCTCAGTGTATTATGTGACATGCTGTGGGATTTCAAAAATTTACTATTTATAGAATCATCAAAAGCTTTAAGTAGGAATGCCATTTGACTTTTATTAGACATATCTGGACTCAGAGTATAGAATGAGTTGGAGTTGTGGACCATTCAGGAGCATTTTCAACTGTAAATATGGGAAAATATGTAGATAACAGGGAAAAAAAAGTGACAACAAAAATGAAGAGGAGGGAAGTGAATTGAGAAATATTTGAAAGTACAAATTGCTCAGCTAGAGACCCAAAGTGAAGTACGGACAAGAGTGCCACGCAGGTATCTATATTGGGCATCTGGAGAATGGCAATAATATTTATTAAAGCATTGGAGTGGATTATAATATTATGAGTTCAGTTTTGACATGTTGACTTAAAGATGGAGGTGGGACTTCCATTTGTGTATACCACATACAGCTTTGGCTATATTACTCTGGGAGTCTAGTGATAAGTCTACAGATAAAGACGTGAACATGTAGATACTACAAGGTACAAGAAGGGAGACCATTCTTGGCTTTGAGTAAGTGACACAGCATGCATTTTGGATCTTAAGTTCTTTCTAACTTTTCACTATTACTTTTAGTATATGGGCTTTAAAAATTCATGGTTGCTTCACTTTTAAGAATTATGGTAGCATCAAATGCAGGAAAAATGGACCTGGGAAATCCATCTCCACATGAAGATTTGTCCTTATATTTGGAAAAGAAAGGCCTCCACAGATAACATTGGTACATCTCATTGAACAATTCTGGGCTACGTGCCCCATCTAACACCAATTCATGGTCATGGAAAGTGAGATTGTAGAAATTGGCTTAGAAAAATCATTTGACATGTTCTCAGGCTGAGACAGGGCTAGTCTCTCCAAAAATTAGAGATTTCAACCTACTACCTGAACAGTAGATTTTCTGTCAGCAAGAAGTGGGAAGGAAATGGCTTAATGGAAGGCAAGAAGCCAAGGACAGAGGTAGTCCAAAAACAAGGGCTTAATTAATAGTATCAAATCCTACAGGGAGATCAAGGTAAATGATGACTGAAAAGTGATTATTATAAGATGTATGCAGAATTCAGAGTTTCTTTCTATAAAGCAGGAATCTGTGGATACAAGTTTTAGCTTATGAATAAACAAAAAGAGAAGGTAAGCTTGCCAATGAAGAGTTGGAGACAGGAGTAATTTAAAGGGGATACAAGATTTAGAGATTTGACTTTTTTTTTTTTTTTTTAAAGTTCACTCTGGTAATAGGTCAGGGAAAATAAAAAGTTGAAGAAGGTTAATTGAATAATTCTTCAGGAAGATCCAAGGTATACTTGAAAGGAATGGCCTTGAAAAGCATAGCACCATGGTTTAGAGCTTGGATTATGGAGTCCTACAGCTGTGGATATAAGTTTTCGCTCTGACATTTGATCTCTCTGAGACTCAGTTACTCCATTGGTAACATAAATCTAATAAAAAACTATCTTAAAGAATTTTATAAAGTTAAAGTGAGATTATATGGTTAGTACAGTGCCTTGCATAGAGGAATCACTTAGTAAATGTTATTTATTAATAGTACCTTTGTTTCATAAACATTTTCTAACTTACTAGCTGGGATTTATTCTCTTGTATCCAATATTTTATTTGATATAGGGGTCCATACATGCACCATGATAATAATGTTTCTTGAGCAAAACATATGGACAACTTGAGCACCTGATTTGCAAGGTAAATTTTACAAACAAAAGCAAAACCAAAATACACTTACAAGGTGAAGCAAGGTAAAACATATTAAACAATTTTGGCCTACAGATCTCTATTTGACCAGTGAAATAGGAAATTCTACTAAGGAGAATTTCCAAGTTGGTATGAGAACATTACTGTGATGGTGACAGAAATGTCTGAGATGATTTGGTTGGGAGGACATCTAAGTACGTGGTCAGAAAAAAAGACTAAAAATCCTTGAGAGGCAAAACAAAATTATCATCTGATAATGGAATAAGAATGGATGTAACCCCACTGGAGGAAAAGCACTTCCATCTAAAATATTCAAGTTTTATTTTTCTTTTTAGACCACTTTGCTGATTGCTGTAATTCTATTTATTAATTTTTTAACCTAAGTAAATTATTTCTCACTCAAGGATATGAACCCACAGAACAAATTAGTAAGAATAAAAGGAAGTCTACTTTTGTGCCACTGATTCTGACTTTCCAGCATTTTCTGTCCTCAGGTGATTTAAAAATCTGCTTTCCCCCTCAAATCAGTGGATGGAATAAATGAGTCTGCTCTTTCTGAGTTTGTGTTGCTAGACTCTCCAGTTCTTGGGAAACTAAAGTTTTTCTCTTGTTGGTAGTCTCCTTGATCTATTTAGGGATCATTCTGGGAATTGTCTTCATTTTGTTTTTGGTAATATTTTATTCTCACTTACATTCTCCTATGAACTCCCTGCTCGCCAACCTGTCCCTCATTGATGTGGGCCTTTCATATACAATAGTCCACAAGATGATCACAGACCTTCTAAATGAATACAAGGCCATTTCTTCCCAAGGTTGTATGACACAGATATGCTTTATCCACATCACGGGAGGAGTAGAGATGGTGTTACTCATAGCCATTTGACAGGTGCACAGCATTTGTAAGCTTCTCCACTACTTGAACATTAGGAACTCTAAAATATGGGTTTCATTTGTAATCACTGGCTAGGTAACTGGGGTGATCCATGCTATGTCTCAGTTTGCTTTTGTTGTAAACTTGCCTTTTTGTGGCCCTAATAAAGTAGACAGCTTTTATTGTGACTTTTGCAGGATAATAAAACTTGCATGCACAGATGGACCCAAGTTTGAATTTATTGTTGCTGCCAACAGTGGCTTTAAGACTATGGGTACCTTCTTCCTGCTAATCCTTTACTATATCTTTATTTTGCTCACCATCTGGAAACTTTCTTCAGGAGGCTTATTGAAGGCATTTGTCACTTTGTTGGCTCACATCACTGTGGTTGTTCTTTTTTTCACTCCATGCATGTTTCTCTCTGTATGACCTTTCCTCACATCATCAATTGACAAATACGTGTTCACCGCTGACTTTGTTATCACCCTGGTCTTGAATTCTGTCACCTATACATTAAGGAACAAAGACATAAAGGTAGCCATAAAAAGATTGAGCAAATGGGAACATTATATCAGATTTTGCTGATTAGATATGATTCTGGAGTTCTAAAATTGTACATTCATAATCCTTTTGGATATCTCCTCTTAGACATCTGAAATTTAACATGGCCAGATTTGGACATATCATCTACCTCATTAAATGGTTTTCTATTATTTCTGCTGAGCATTTTCTCATTACCTTCGCTATCGTGAGAAATGAGAATTCACCATGATATGAGTTATTTTATCAAACAGAATTTTCTAGTAAATAATATTTAATTGAAATTTTAATCATCTTGAAAATATAAAGGATATAATTACATCTCTTATGCTCCCCATAAGGTTTGCAAATGAAATGCAAACTTACTTTGTCAAATGTCAGGAATCATCACATGGAATATATGTAGGACTAGTAGTTCCAATTAGTTGTTCAGGTTGTGTTCCCTCAGAAGAAGACTTGATGACAATATTTGATTGCAAGTAGTTTATTTGGAAGATGACATTTGGAAACATCATTAAGAGAGTGGGAAAATGAAACAGAGAAGTGAAGGATGCCTATGTGGATAAACATAACTGGGGTATAAGCTTACTATGATCATCTGGGGCACTCTACAAATTCTGTGGTTTAGAATTGTCCCAACTGAAGGGAAAGGAAGCTGGAGTACCTTTTTATTTTTAGAGAGTGAGAGCCAGAGACAAGCCATCAGATAGACTTTCAGGTGCTAGCAGTGGAATACCATCTCCTTGTTAGGAAACAATAAGTGCCAAGATAATTCACCTTTTAAAGACACTTCATCCCTACTTCACTTCATCTTGTCAAAGATTCTTTAAAGTTATGGCTGTTTTCAATTTCATAAAGGAAAAACTTAAAACAGGAGGGACAAATACAGCAGCATTGTTGCTTCTAATTGATAGTCACATTGTCTTCTATTACCCGTTCTAAATCCCCTTCATAGTCACAGTTCCTCTGCTGATCTATGTTGCTTGCCCAGTGAGGTAACCCTGTTCATTCATTAGTAGTTTGAACCCATGGTCAAAATGTTCTTGCCAATCTATTGTTATTATAATTGTTCTTCTATTGTTATCATGAATCGTGGAGGCACCAAGCAGTACCTCAGTGGATCCCTAGTTTCAGACAAATTTTTCACTGCATCATTAATTAGGAAGCAGCAACTCTATCTTTATCCAATATGGGATAAAAATGAGGTAATTCATTCTTCTGAATGCTGGTCTTCTAAATTGAGGAACCCCAAATCAGAGGAAAGTAGCTAAAATTTTTAGGTTGTCAGAATCCATACTATGTCTCCAAAAAGAAGTATTCTTCCCACTCCAGCAGATCCTGAAATTTCAGGGACAGAAAGCAGAAACTATGCAAGAAGTTCACTGAGATTCACGATAAGAGGTACTTACTATTATCTTCTCTATCTCTTTGGTTTGCAGAACCATGTATTTTATCTATAGGGCGTATAGCACCATCTCTCAAGGCCATTGGTTCAAATCATATATCTTGAAGCGCAGCCCCCAACTCTGAAGGGTGTCATCTTCAAGCTGGTGCCTCAGTTGCAACTTTAACAGGCTATTCCAATGTTCTATCAGATCAACAGCTTCCAGATGTGTAATAAATGATAGAATCAATGGGTTGCCTAGTTATGTGTGCTTTGTGCACTTTCTTTGCTATAAAGTGAGTACCCTTGGTCTAAGGAAATATTCTGCAAGACTTCATGTTGGAACTCAGACACCATGAACCTTGTATAGTGGTGCTGGCCAAAGCAGCGAAAGTAGGAAAGATAATCCGTACTCAGAAGACGTGTTATCCCACTAGGGACAAATCTTTGTCTCCTCCAGGTGAGAAAGGGTCCAATGTCAGTCACCACCCTCAAAAGATTGATTTCAGTTCTCAAAGGTGATAACATTTCAAGGATCTACCTGTGCTGCTGACAGGTCAAACATTCTACAGTGGCAGTAGAAAAAAAAGCCTGGGGAAAAAAAAGCCCACTCTGTAGACCCTATACATAGCCTTCTTTCCACCATGATATCTTTTTCATTTTCATAGACCCATTGTGCAAACATTAGGTTGGCTGAGGAGAGGTTATCAGCCATTTATTCTTTCACTTATCCAGTTAAATACTTTATACATAGTAAATAATTCTTTAAGTTAAATTATCATTGTTCAAGTAAGTTGTGTGATTACTGTTTCCTTTCTGAAACCTGGCTAAGGCATTCCACTCCAATAAAAAAGAAAAATAAACAGTTAAATGGTTCCACTAGTGAATTCTTCAAATATTTAAGAAGAAAAAACACTCTTAAACAGCTTTAGAAATATATACAAAAGAAAAAACAGTTTATATGGCTGAGATAAAACAAGAGGTCTGAGTGTCACATCAAACATACAAGAATCAGAGTTCTTTCTCAGTTTCAAAGCTTTCTAATAATTCAAAAGATACCGATAAATGAAGACACAAGTGAAGCAGGAGTCTGAGACAGCCAACATAATTCCCCAGTTGCTTTCTTGTTGCACTATGATGCTATCTGACCCAGATATAAAATATGAGGTCTCCAATGAGGCATGAAGGATATCACTCACAAAAATGGAGTTACTTTGGTCATGAAATATCTCACTTTTTTATTCCAGTAATTACAGAGAAAATATTAAGATTTTTCTCTAGGTTGTGTCCCATGAAGCACAAACTCCAGGTTTAATTACCATAAACAAACTAGAACAAGGTATATTGGCTAGGAACATTCTATTATCTATCTTCTAATAAATACCACTAGAAAGAGATCCAGTTAGTACGCTTTCACCAAGAGACCAAATCATTTCTTGCTATTATTACCATTAATTCTCCTCCCCCTCCTTTGCACCCCTATCTCCCTCTCTCTTTCTTTTTCCCTCCCCCTTCCCACTCTCTTACTCTTCCTTTCTCTTTCTCTTGATTACCAGAAACCTTTCCTTCCAATAACCAGAATATTTTTAAAGGACAATAACATTATAAAAATGGAATATTATAAAACAATTTGTATATCTCTTATCTAATACCCATTCTCAATAAGTTTCATAGCAAAAGCCTTAGCAAAGTAGGCATAACAGATGCATTGGATTGAATAGTGTTCCCCCCAAATTCATGTCCACCCAAACCTCAAAATGTGACCTTATTTGGAAATAGAGTCTTTGTAGATGTGACTAAGGTAAGGAACAAGAGGAGATTATACTGAACTAGAGTGGACCTGAAATCCAATGCATGTCCTTATAAGAGACAGAAAAGGATGGACAGAGACTCAAGAAATGAGACTATGTGAAGACAGAGGTAGAGATTGTAATTGCACTGTCACAAACCAAGGAATGCCAGAAGCCACCAGGAGCTGGAAGAGGCAGAGAAAAATTCTCCGCTAGAACCTTCAGTGGGAGCATGACCCTGTCAATAGTATGATTTTGGATATCTGGCTTCCAGAACTTTGAAAGAGTAAATACCAGGGTCTTTTTTAAGCCATCAAGTTTGTGGCAATTTATTATAGCAGCCCTAGAAAACTAATATAGAAGGAAACTAATTCTGATAAACAGTATTTACACAACTATAGCATGCATTGCAGGTAATGTGAAATTTTGAGAGTTTTCTTCCTGAGATCAGAAATATGTCCACACTCTTCCTATAATTACTTCTATTTTACATTTTAATGAAGGGCTTCCTCTGTAAAATAAGGCAAAAATATTAAATAAAATATGTAAATATTGAAAGTTATAAATAAAACTGATGTTCTTCATAGACAACATCATCATGTACAAGTTAGTTATCTTTCCCACAGACTCCTCTAACATATTCTGCCTCTTCATAATAGTACTTGGTATGCTATTGCCTGTTTCGCTTCTGTTTCTTTCAATAGATGGTAATATACATGAGTGCAGGAATTGTTGCGGAGTACAACACAATAAAAAACGGACCTCAATTCATATGTTAACTTTTTACTTACAGGGGGAGGGGGCCAGGGAGAGTTGCATCATTCCATAGATGCAGAGTTACAAAAATGAATAAATTCTAGAGATCTACTATACAACATTGTAGCTATAGTTAAGAATATTGTATTGTACACAAAAATTTGTTAGGAGAGTAGATCTCAAGGGAAGTGTTCTTACCACAACTTAAAAAAAATCTGCATCTTTGAAGTCCTTGATGGTAGTACTAATCTACAATTTCTCCTGAAATTAAGTATTACTTTGGTTTATTATTTTGGTTGATTGATTAGGTCTTATTTGCTTCCACTTGGCTTTTGTTACCATAATAGCTTTCACTTCATGGCTCAGAAAATCAATCTGGAAATTCTGCCAAATTGTTAGTGTATCTATCCCAAGTCTGCATCTCAAACTATGGGTATAACCAAAGAATGGATTTAGAGAACCATGTAGTCCACTGTGACATAAACACAGACAAAATTACACTGGCCACCTGAACTCCATGGACTCCTGTTTCCGAATAATGGTTCAGAGTAGCATTTTGTTTCTACAGAAATTAGTGACAGTTTAGAATTAGATGTCTAATAACTCCCCCTAAATTCTGATTATTTTAGAGTCTCTTTGGAGAATGATGGGAAAAATATCTACAGAATAAAATAGTGGCTGTGTAGAAGGGTCCTTCCTCAAGAGGACCCAGCCTTCCCTTCACTCAAGGAGCTTTAGGTTGGTAAACTAGATTAAGTTTAAGAATTGTTTGAGGGGCCATAATTCTCTATTGTAATGATTCAAGTAAGATTTCTGTTCACCACACCTAGAGCATTTCTGCTTATACAGATCAGGTGAAACTTTAGTAATATGCTCATCTTTCAGTTCTAGAAACACTGTGATTATGTAACCAATGCCAAAATCTCAGTGGCTCAGACAACTCTAATTGCTGCTTAGGCTCTGGTGCTCACTTGAGTAACTACAACTATCTTGTCTTTGCTATTAAGTACCACCATTTGGTACTTGCCACCCAGGAATCCTTTTACATTCAAAGAGATCAGTGCAATGGCATCAGTCCCCACTCTCTTTCGGGTGTAGAAGGAATAGTCATCACAGAGCTACTCAAAGATATCAGAGCTTTCCTTGAGAATCTATTTCTCACAGTCTTGATGAAGGGAAAGTTTTTTGGACCCCCCAGGATGGTTGCACAGGTCTTACATGACAAATGATAAATGTCTTATACGATATATCCATTTTAGCATTCCAATCTTTATAACATTTGAATACCTTCCTCAACAGTATAACAAGGAAATTCTAAAGTGTCAAATTAATTTTGTGTAGTCTGCCTTTGGGGACAGGTTTCAGTAAACCAACAAGGCATATCGTTATAGCTGACCCCAGCCCCTCGAACTAACACATTGATTCAAGAATCTCTGCCTAATGAATTGATGTAAAATTTTTTCCTTGATGTGACTTTATATTCTTTACATTCTCAACCCACATCCATAGAATTCAATCCCACACATGCTCCCCAGATTCCTGTTAATATTGATAGGCAAAAAAGGAAAAAAATGCAATTTTGACCTCCTTAAGAGTCATACTGTGTATCTCACCCTACGTAGTAACTTTATGCTTGAATGTAGTTACTGTTACAGAGCAATGATAGGTGATGCAAGTGGGTTCTGAGAATGATCAGCAATCCTTTGCAAGGTAACTATCTTAAGGGAGGCCATTACATATTCTTTAGGCAAGAGACTAATTTCGTCAGACAGAGATGGAAGGGCTGTTTCTACTGACGAAGAAGGTTCAGTGCCTGGCATATAATAGTGCTTAATAAATATGCACTGAGTGAATGAATAAAATTTATTAAGTATTAAGTATTTTCTCTTTACCCATGCTGTATACATTATACATTTATAGATTTAATTTTGCAAAGAAAACCTCACCAGTTCCTTACATTTTTTCTATAATGTTGTCTTGAATAAATTATTCTCTCCTGTGCAATGTATACATCGTGTATTCCATTTTATTTTAATCTTTTTTTCTCATATTCATAAGCTTTTATAGAGAACTGGTCAATGTATTTACGATTTAAAAGCCCAGGAGTGAGAGCTAGAAGCTAATACTTCGTTATGCTAATATTTAATAAAGTAGTATTTCTTTCTCTCCAAGAGAAATTAAGTGGTTTCTTTATACTAACAAGCCAAAAAACATTAGCTACACAGATGGAATTCAATGCAAACCTATCCTAAAGGCATAGGTTGTTCGCTCTGTTTATTCACTGGTTTGTGGTGGCTGAAAAATACCATCTTAGCACTTTTAACCAATGAACAAACTCTAAATTAAAAAAAAAAACTATTTCATCTATAACTAATTCAACACGAAACAATTTGTGGTTTTAAAATCCCAAGTGAGACAGAACAGTGAGTAAGGAGTCTAGCAACTCCTTTCTCTTAAAAGAAATGGTAAAATTGTACAATTCTATAAAACAACCATTTCAGGAACCTGAGTATTCACTAAAGGTAAACAACAAATTGCTAAGTTATTATTGAAGAAAAACTACTAAAATTTAGCTGGAAACAATAGGAGTCCATAGAGTTTTGCCTGCGGCTGTTCTCATCACTCTTCCAGCTCTATCGTTATGATAGTTTTACCAGGATAGAACAAACCACGAGAAGCAGAAGTTTCACTGTCGCTGTCACTACCAGAGAGGGCTGACTTGATTTGGAGCATGGAAAACACCCATCTCTCTGGGTGTCATCAGAAATATTAGTAATGCCTGTGGCAAACCAACGTAGAATGTCAACATCATGGCTAGCCCGAGCCTGTGATCCTGGTAGGAGCAAAAATCCAAATGTTAGACTAGCCAGAAATTAACAAGGAGATTCAAAGAATGAGACATCCATAGTGACCATTGATAAACTCTAGTATATACCTGGTGTATTAGATTCTTACTGCTGCTGTAAAGAATTACCACAAACTTAGTGGCTTAAAACAACACAAATTTACTATCTTACACTTTTGGAAGTCAGAAGTCTAAATGGATCAGCAGGGCTATGTTCCTTGTGGAGGCTCCAGGAGAAAATCTGTTCCTTGCTTTTTCCCACTACTGAAGGCCGTCTATATACCTTGGCTTATGGAACAATACCCCTCTGACTTCTGTTTCACTGGTCACTTCCCTTACTCTGACCCTCCTTCCTCTCTTCTAGAAGGATCCTTATGATTATATCGGGTTTACCCAGGCGATCCTGGACAATCTCCTCACCTTAAAGTTCATAAATTAATCATATCTTCAAAGTCCCTTTTCTCATGTGAGGTAACATATTTGCAGGTTTCAGGAATTAAGACATGGATGTCTTTGGGACTCTTATTTTGCCTACCATGCCTCGGAATCTAAAAAGTGGCACATATGCAAGGCTGTACAAATAATCAGAAGAGACAAAAGATGACCCTTGCTATTTACACATCCCTTCATAAACCCGATACCTTTCACAAAACACAAAAGACAAAAGAAAGAACTCTGCACAAAGTAAAAGCCAGGGCACACTTATAAACTGCATGAATTTTGAATACATTTCCCAATGGCATACAGATCCATTGGCAAAGAATGGGAGCCCTACTGGCTCAAGGAGTTTGAGCCTGACCTCGGACCAATAATCAGTTGAACATTAAACCATGCTGAAAAAGGAGGGACTCCCTAGGATGCCAGGCTTCAAAAAATAAAAACAATATTTAAAAAATACTGAGTAGGGGGCTGGCCCGGTGGCCGAGTGGTTAGGTTCGCGTGCTCTGCTGCAGGTGGCCCAGTGTTTCGTTGGTTCGAATCCTGGGCGCAGACATGATACTGCTCATCAGACCACGCTGAGGCAGCGTCCCACATGCCACAACTAGAAGGGCCCACAGCGAAGAATATACAACTATGCACCAGGGGGCTTTGGGGAGAAAAAGGAAAAAAATAAAATCTTTAAAAAAAAATACTGAGTAGAGATAACAGTGGTAACATATTGCAGAGAAGAGAAATCCTGCAGAATTAATCCAACAGGATACTAAACAAAAAATAAAATAATATAATAAAACATAGTAAGATAAGCAGCAAACAAACAACACCTAGGTATGGGAGGAATTGGAATCCATAGTCACTACAACATATTACCTAAAATGTTCAGTTTTTCAACAAATAATTTATGAGATATGCAAAGAAACAGTAAATAGATTCACATTAAGAAAACAGACAATAGAAACTGTCTCTGAAAGGGCCCAGATTTTAAACTTAGCAGACAAAACTTCAAATCAGAAATTATTAATATGTAAAAATAACTAAAGAAAACCAAGTTTAAAAACTACAAGAAAATATAAAAGGAATGAATCAACAAATAGAGGATATCAATACAGAGATAGAAATGATAAAAATAATTGAATTTAAATATAGGAATCAAAAGGGGCTGGACCCGTAGCCGAATGGTTAAGTTCGCGTGCTCTGCTGCCAGTGGCCCAGTGTTTCATTGGTTCGAATCCTGGGCGTGGACACGGCACTGCTCATCAAACCACGCTGAGGCAGCGTCCCACATGCCACAACTAGAAGGACCCACAACGAAGAATATACAACTATGTACCGGGGGGCTTTGGGGAGAAAAAGGAAAAAAATAAAATCTTTAAAAAAAATATAAGAGTCAAAAAATATAATAACTACATTTTTAACTCAATAGAAGGGCTCAAAAACAACTATGAAATGGCAGAATAAAAGATCAATAATTTGAAGACAGATTAACAGAAATTATTCAGCCTGAAGAACATAAAGAAAAAAAAGAATATAAATATGTAAATGAATAGAATCTCAGAGACCTGTGCAACACCATCAAGCACACCAATATATGTAAGGAGAATCCCAGAAAGAGAAGAGGGAGAGAAAGAGGTAGAAACATTATTTGAAAAAATAATGTTCAAAAACTTCCAAAACTGGATGAAAACTATATATCTACAGATCCAAAATTCAAGAAGCTCAATGAATTCCAAGTAGGATAAACATAAATATGAGTTTAGACCCTTACCTAATATCATACACAAAAATTAACACAAGATGGATCAAATATCTAAATATTAGAGCTGCAATCTAAAAATTAAAAAAAAAAAAATACGAGAAAGGCTTTTAACCATGAGTTAGGCCGAGTTCTTAGATAAGATGCCAAAAGCATGGTCCATAAATAAAACAATGAAAAGAAATAAACTGCTGATGCATGTTACATCACAGATGAATGCTGAAAATAGCGTAAATGAAAGAAGCCAGTCACAAAAGACTACATATTGTATGGTTTCATTTATATGATACGTCCAGAAAAGGCAAATCTATAGACACAGGAAAACAAATTACTTGTTGCCCGGATCTGGGAGCAGGAGTGGGGATTAACTACAAACAGGCACAAAGAATCTTTTTGGGGTGATAGAAATATTCTAACACTGAATTGTGATTGTGGTTACACAACTCCATAAATTTATTAAAAATCATTGAATTGTGCATTTAAATGGAAAAATTTTACAGTATATATATCAAACCTCCATAAAGCTGTTAAAAGATACTAAGTAAGATTTCCCAGTCTAACTTTGCACTACTTTTGAACCTCCCCTGGTTTGTTCAAATATGAATTCATTATTTCTCAAAATTCCAAGTGAGACAAGCAATTAAGGGTGTAAAGTGATAGTTTCCTTAGACTTGATATTGGAGCCAAACAGATATCATCGGTGGTCCATACAACTTGCAATGACTCAATGAATACCTACAGTAAACCTAAAATTCTCTAATTTTGAAAAAAAGAGTACATTATCAGAGCACAAAATAACTGACAATCACACTGAGCTGTTCAATTTCCCTGCAACTCTTTTCAGCAAATTGTGATTATTTACTCTTGGGAAAGCCAGTGTCCACAGAAGACCTGGTTTTCATTAGAAGCAATTATGGACCATATCCAGTCCTACTCTCCTGTCCTGCTAATTGACTTCCTTTCTAATAGTGTGAACCATTTATAGCTCCCTGTCTTTGGAAATGGTAGTGATTCAAAGAGTGTTAACTTTCTGCGTGTCTCAGTCTCTTGAAGCTGTTCCTGAGTGAAACCTGTGCCTGAACAGGTAACAGGTACATAGGATACCTGCTGTCCAATTCCCTAGCAACTGGTTACGTTGCTCCCTCCCCCTTTTATTACTTTTGTTTCCAAATCTTCTTTCCTCTTTCTGTCTCCAGTTTCCTTTTGCTCATGCTCTTTATCTGAATGATTTTCACTCATATTGTTTTGTATCCCTCTGGTCTCATTTTCATAATTTCAATTGTACGGTGAGGTGAATTTCTCTTCAAAGAGCACTTATCTTTATTAAATGCATATGTGAAAGGACTTCAATTTTCCATCCCTTTTCTCTCTGAAGTGAGATTGATGGAAATAAAAGTTATGTCTTGGCTATTTCATTCCAACTAAGTGCAATCTGGCAGAGCAAGCAATCTCTGTATTTGGAAAGACTTGAATGATGGAGTCTTAAAAATCACCACAATTATAAAAAACAAAACAAAATAATTGATTACTTATTATATGCCAGCGCATGCAGGCTCTGATGTTTTCCATGTATAACTCATTTTAATTCTTACAACAGCACTATGTGATAAGTGCTACTATCAGCCCTGTTTTACAGATGAGGAAATTGAGGGACAGAGAAGTGAAACAATGCACCCAAGAACACATAGCTCATAAATCAAGAAGATGGAGATGGAGAGCTGAACCCAGTTAGTCTGGCCCCAGAATCTGTGCTCTTAGTTACTACTTCATATTGCTAGTTAAGAAATTGCTCTTATATCATTTTTCCTATTTCCTCCACTAATTTCAAATTTTCTTTAGAAATTAGAAAACCCATAAATATTACCTGTAAAAACATGGAAAATAAGAGCTAATATTTAGTAAAAATATAAAATCACCTAAAATCTCACAAACTGGAGACATTGTGGCATAAAGTGTAAATATTTCCATATATATATTTACATTATATGTAGTATTTTGTGTTTTATAATCTTTGTTTTAACCTAATGACAAATTATATCTTTTCAGGTTAGTTTATCTGAAGTTCTAATTTATTTCATCCGCATCAAAACATCTTATGAACATAAATTAAAGTATATTTAAAAGTTATTTTCCTTATTCAGGTAGCAAGTTGCTTTTCACAAGGGCTTTGATCATGAAAACTGTACTGTTCTTTTGAATTACTGAATTTTTCCAAATACCTGGTGATGTCTTTCTGTTCATCAATATTTCTATAGCATACTTTTTGTTAATACTCCATTGTAATTTGAAGATATTGCCAGCTACTCTGTAGCACCCGTACCCATTTTGTTTGAGGTAAAAAAGAAGGGGGAAAATTTGTTGTTTTTCTAGTATTACTGCATTATATTTAGGATCTATTTGGAAATGTGGAGTGTTGAGCTTACTCTGAGAGGACAGTCACATGACAGGGAAGTCACTGACTTCCCGACTGGTTTCCGTTCTCCCATCAGGGTGCAGGTGTCAGTGAGTTCAACTCCCAAAGTCACTTGGAGAGTTACTCTCCACTACATCCCCCACAAGGGCTTCTGGGCCCCTGATTTTGCTTACCATGTCTTCTTGAACTTTCTACTATGAATGTTAGTGGAGATTATCTTTAATGGTACCTATATTGTGCCAGAAATTGTGCTAAGTATTGGAGTTTACACAGTTGGTTAAAAGCTCCTTTCTCAAAGAAATTATAGTTGAAAATGAAGAAATAACATACAAAAAATAATATACTTTAATTATGTACAAGATATAACAACAGTTCATAGAGAGAAACTATTTACTCTGCTTAGAGTCTTCAATGAGTACTTTAGAGTAGGTGGCATTTAATATCTATGTCTTGAAGGATAAAGGGAAGTAAGATTTGTGCCAGATAGTTTTATCCATATCATCTCAAATCCTCATAACATCAGGAAAATTAAGTTATAATTCTTTCATTTTATGGAGAAATAAATACCATTAGCATCACTTGGTAGCCTACCCTAGTGTATATAGCTCATAAATGGCAATGTTGGGATGACAAGTAAAATCTATCAGGCCTTAGAGCCAAAGATGGTTCTACTTTGTAATGACCAGGAATAACACAGATGACAGCACATGCAAAGGCAGAGAAATGGGAAAAAAAATACACTGAAGTGTTCAGTTCATAAAGGGTCTAATGTGATATGCTGTTAAATTTTAAAGATTCTCAATGACAGAACCAAATGTTTAAATAGGAGAATAATATGAACATATTTGATCCTTAGATAGAAAGATCTGAAAGCAGAGTACAGAAAGGACTAAACTTAGATAAGATTGGAGGCAGAGAGATCATTCAGAAGGCTTTTCAGTCATTAAGATGAAAAACTATGTAGAACTGAAATAATAATTGACCCTGGAAATGAGGAGGAGAAAACAAAATTGAGAAATATTCAGGAAGTATAATTTTCTATCTGGGATGTAAGGTGAAAAAGGAGACAAGGGTGCCACAAAGATTCCTGGATTGGGCATCTGAGAGAATGGTCGTGATATTTCTTAAGGTATTTAAAAGATTATAAAATCATGAATTCGGCCTTAGGCATTTTAACTTTGATATATTTGAGGAATGTCCACTTAAGTACTACAATATAGTCTTGGATATGTTGTGCTGGAGTCCCTGGCTAGAGCTATAGATATAGAAATCTTCAATAAGTGAGGAGTAGTTAAAACTATGAAGCTTGTTTGTAATGAAAAAATATCTTAGGATAGACTCCTGAGTCACATCAGCATAGATAAGCAGGGGAAAAAAAATCCATGTATCAGTGAAAGATACAAAAAAGAAGTTAGAAATGTAGGAGAAAAATTAAGAGAGCTCTGTAATACAAATAGTAGGAAGGCATTCAGCTTCAAGTAACACACCTTATTTACAATCTCTTAAATGAACTAGGTTTTATTTTTCTCACATTGTAAGCAGTCAGAAGGTAAACCTTTGCTGGCATCAGTTAAAGACCTAGACAAGTTTCCTTTTCTATCTGTTCATACTACCATTTTTAACATGTTGACTTCTAAAGCTCATGACAGCTGCACCTTTAGGCATCATATTAACATTGAATGCAGGAATAAAGGTGCCAGGAAAAGAGCATTCTCCACACTAAACTTTCCGTTTTAATCTGGGAATGAAAGCCTTCCACAAAAGACACTGTTCTATGTCTCATTAAGCAAATCTAGGTTGCACGCCCCTCTTAAATCAATCCATGGCCAAGTGACATTGGATTATCACGTTTTATCAGGCAGCCAGGATAAGGACCTACCTCTCCCAAAATTTAGGGATCTCTACCAAATATCTAAACAGATAGGTGTTCTGCTAGCAGGAAATGTGGATAGAAAAAGCTTTGGGATAGGCAACATACATAGAAGTCAATGACATAAAAAAATTTCAAAAACAGTGGATGATCAATAGTATCAAATTTGGAAAATAAATAAGATAAAGACCGAAAAGTGTTTATTATATGTGATATTTTAATAAAAGTACATTGTTGTGTGCTGAATCCCTAGTGACTTCTCTAAAAAGATTTTCTGGAGTGGAAGCTAGACTGTTTTGGCTTGTTTAATAAACGAAATGCATAAGTTAAAATCAACCTACCAGTAAAGGTTTGAGAAAGAAAGAGAAAATCAGGAGGAACCCCCTGCATCCCATCCTTGATAGATTTGATTTTTGAAGGAGAGATTCTATGTGTAACAGGTTAAGGGAAGTGAAAAGCTGAGATGAAGGAAAAATGTTAACTGATGCTTCTAGATCCTTGGGGAGATTCAGAGTAGACTCGGAGGTGCTGGCCTTGAAAAGCATAGAGCAGTGATTGGGAGTATCATTCTGAAGTCCTACGGCTCTTGATACAAGCCCTAGCTTTGCCACTTCATCTTTCTAAGGCTCACTTTCTTCATTTGTGAAATGGGGGTAATGAAACTGAATCTACCTTATGGAGTCCTTAGGAGATTTGCAAGAGATCAGGTACTTAACACAATGCCCTGAATGTAGGTGACACTCACTCAAATGTTATTTGTGATCACTATAATTGATTATTAATTATTATTTATCATCATTGTATTTACTATTCTTTACTCTCGAATATCCAATATTTTATTTTGTTTTTAGTTTGTCTTTAATCTATTTATTAAAATAGACCAAAGATGATATCATGTCATGAACCAAGCATTATCATGAAGTCCTGTGCACCTGAGTTCCAATTAAATTCTAAAAACCCAAGGTATGTAGTGATGGGATATCTTCAAGTACTTTTTTCCTGGTGATCTCTATAAGCCCAGTCAAGTAAGAGAATGTTAATGGGCTAAGAAAGATGCAAGTAAGAGACTATAGAATTTGTGTGAAAGTATTAATAGTGGTATGACAGGAGAGAGGACGTTTATTTGATGTGAGAACATTTAGGGCAATGGTCAGGAAAATGATCCAGAAACTTTTGAGAAAAATTTGAAAGAAATTTTACAATGGGAGGAAAATTAAAGAAACTCCATTTGGCTTTATTTACAGTCACATTTTCCCTCAGATATCCACTTTATATAATAAATTTGTTGCTAACCTTATTTTTTCCAAAATCTTCTATTTTCTTCCCTCAGTCAGTTATATCTAACTTAATTAGCAAGGCAAATAAGGAGTCTATGTTGTGCCTGTTATACTTACTCTTCTTAATTTTTATCCTCAGGTCACTTGAAAATCAGTTCTTCTGTCCCAGCGAATGGGTGGACTAAATGACTCTGTGGTCACTGAGTTTGTGTTACTGGCTCTTTCTTGTTCTTGGGAGAAAAAATTTTTTCTCATTTTGATATGTTTTTTGCTCTACTTAGGAGTCATCGTGGGGAACGTTTTAATTTTGTTTTTGGTAATTTTTGATTCTCACTTACATTCTCCTATGTACTTCCTGCTGGCGAACCTGTCTCTCATTGATGTGGGCCTTTCCTCTACCACAGTCCCCAAGATAATCACAGACCTTTTATATGAATGCACACTAATTTCTTTCAAAAGTTGTATGACACAGATATGCTTCATCCACATCATAGGAGGAGTGGAGATGGTGTTACTCATAGCCATGGCATTTGACAGGTGCACAGCCATCTGTAAGCCTCTTCACTACTTGAACATCATGAATCCTAAAATATGTATTTTATTTGTAATCACTGGCTGGGTAACAGGGGTGATCCATGCTATGTCTCAGTTTTTATTTGTTAGGAACTTGCCTTTTTGTGGGCCTAATAAAGTGGACAGCTTTTATTGTGACTTTCCTAAGATCATAAAACTTGCATGTACAAATGGAGCCAAGCTTGAGTTTATTGTTACTGCCAACAGTGGCTTTATGAGCATGGGCACCTTCATCCTGCTAATCCTTTCCTATTCCTTCATTTTGGTCACTGTCTGGAAACGTTCCTCAGGAGACTTATCCAAGGCATTTGTCACTTTGTCATCTCACATCATTGTGGTGTTCTTGTTTTTCACTCCATGCATGTTTCTGTATGTGTGGCCTTCTCCCCCACCATCACTTGATAAAAACCTGTTCATTGTTGACTTTGCTATCACCCCTGTCTTGAATCCTACCATCTATACATTACGGAACAAAGACATAAAGGTAGCAATAAAAAGATTGTGCAAAAAGATATCTTATTCCAGATTTTGTTGACCACATTTTTTTTGGAGCTGTAAAATTGTACATTCAACCGCATGCTGGTCCGTCTCCATTTAGGCACCTCAAATTTAATATATCCAGAGCAAATTCATCATCTGTCATCCTAAACCTACTACTACTTCACATGGAGTATAGTCCATTACCATTACCAACATGGGAAATGTAAATCCAACATATTAAGCATTGATATTCTTACTGAGAACAGCATGGTCTGACAAAGAAAATTTTCTTTTTGACTTTATAGTTATTTTGCAAATAAAAGGATGTAATAACATCATTTCTACTATTCATAATGTCTAAAAAAAACCCTGTAAATTTGTTGTGACCAATGTAAAGAATCATCACATTGAATTGTTATATATGTAGATCAAATGGCTTTACTATTATTTTAAAAAAGACCCAAAGACAAAATCTGAGTGCAAGTAGTTTATTTGGAAGAGAGTCACAGAAGACACTGGTTCAGAAGTGGGGGTTTGAGATAGGGAAGGGAAGAATGTCAATAGAGAGAGCATTAATTGGTATCCAACTATTGTGGACAACTGGGGTGCCGTCCTGCTGTGGCCTTCTAGGAGAGTGTATAGATTCTATGACTTACAGTTGTCCCACATGAGAGGCAAGGAAGCTGTGTATTTCTGTACTGGTGCAGCTCTGAGGCACTAACTCCATGGCAGTTCCAGGCTTCCCCACATAGTGGGTTGAGTACTTTTGAAATCCAAAGAAAAATCCTCAGACAGAAGGTCTCTGGAGCTTATGGCATAAAACAATCTACATTCTTGGGAATATTAAGTGCAGAGCGATACGTGTGAGGCACCAAGATTGTTAGATACACTCCAGATCTTTCCATGCTTAAAGGCAGTCATACTCCGCGTAAGTTCTCTCCATCATTGGTTCTTCAAATACGTGTGTTAACGCAACAAGTATTAATTGGTCTTTTCATGACACACGTTCCCAGGATGGTATTCTTCATATTCCTCCTCCACAACCCAATCTAGAATCCCCTCACATCTATCCAGTACTTCTGCTGATCTAGATCACTTGCCCAGATCCACATCCTCACACCTGAGCAGTCTGACTCCATGATCACCACGCTCCTGTCAGGCTGTAATTGCTGCAATCACTTGTTTAATGTTATCATCAATCACAGTTGATGCAAGTGCAGCAGCAACTCTACTTCTTCATGAAAATGAAGATTAATTATCCCTTGCATGATAGTAAATTCTTTCTTTGTCCGTTGATCAACAAACACAAGGAAACCAAAATGATCAGGGAGCTACTGAAACTTTAGGTTTATTGAAATGCTTACTCTGTCTGCAGGAGACGAATTTTCCCCACCTGAGCAGAGGTCAAAGTTGTAGGTCCAGCTCAAATTCTCTAAGGAAGTGATGGCGAATGGAGCTGCTCTCACTATTCACCACTGGTTTCCAGATCTATGCATTCTGGGACATAATACATTATAATGTCCATTGGTTCAAAGTATATATCGCGCGTTAAAACACAAAGTGTCATTCCCAAATTGGCATTTACTTCCACTTTTACTTGCAACTTTAAAAGACTATCAGACTGATAGTTTATGCTTGATACAGTGCATTGCAGCACCAGTGGATCACTCCGGTGTGTACCTATTGTTGTCCTTTCTTTGCTGTAAAGATATTCCTTTGTCCTGAGCAATGTTACTAAGGACGTTAGGAATTTTATGTGTCTTTGGATCATTAATGGCCAAGGTACTGCTGTAAAGATAGTCAAAGCCATATCTGGAAAACACACTTACCCTGGTAAGAACAATTTTCTGTTCTTTCAGCATAGAAGAGGTACATGTAAGCAACTTTCATTCAAATTACTGATTAAATGCCTCAAAAGATGAAATTGTGTCAAGAGTTGAGCACCAATGTGTGCTTCTGAAAGGTCAAACATTCAACAGTAGTTGTAGTTAGAACTGCCTTAATGAGAAGAGACCATGTGAAAAGAACCCATGGAAAGACTTCCTCCCTGCCATTCACAACTAGTTCATTCACAGGCCCATTTTACAAGAAAGAATCGATGGAATGAATTCATCCTGCCTTTTACAACTTTATTCACGGTCCCGTTGTGCAAGCACTCGAGTGGCTAAGCCAAGTCATCAACTCTGCTATTTAACACTATTCTTGGAGTACAGTAAGATAAGGAACATAAATAAGAAGTATACATGTCTTTATTGCTGCTTTCTTCTGCCTAAAAGAGCAATTATATCACATCTCAGCAAGGCCCACATATAATGAACCACTATCTGTTTTAAGCGACAATCCCAAAATAGTGCAGAAATTATAAAATTGACCCCTTGAGAGGATAGATGTCATAGACTAGAGTCATTTGATGATTCCAAGCAAAGTAATAGGTTGATTGCTAGGATAAGCAATATGGTATGAAATGGAGGAAATAAATGAAACATCATCTCTAGAAACTAATAAATTAGCAAGTAGGAAAGAGTTGAGGTAGGAAATATGTGCTGTTGAATGTACACTCATAATAACAAAGATACAATGATTAGAATAGTAAAGAAAGCACAAATGAGATCTTTTATCCTATGATAAAGGTGGATTCTCAAAACAGAAGTGAACAAATCCATATGATTACAAGCATTTGAACAAACAAAAATGTTGGATTCCACACATACACAGAAAATTAGATACGTATATTTCAAGATAAATTTGTTGGATCAAAATATTTTAAAATCACATCATACAACAGCTTTTAAAAATGTAGGTGAAATTTATATACTTATGGCATAAAATATGCAATTTTAAGCAAAGTAACACAAGCAGAAAATATGAAAAGAGAAAAGGTTATATTTTACTAAACTAACTTTAAAGTCATCAAAAACAAAAATAAAGACTTCCCATTTCTAGTTTCCTGTGTAAGGAGCTTGGGAGCCACTACTCCTTCCTAACAACAAGTAAAGAGTGGAACGGACTGGAAAATCACGAACTCTTCTTAGATCAATAAGAGAGGGGAGGACACAGGGCAAACTGCTGCCCCCAAGATTAGAGAGACAGACGGGCAAATACAGGTCGTCATGGCTTATTGGAGCAGAGACAAACGACAGAAACTGCCACAGGAACTACTGCTGGGATAGGAAAACCTGAACCAAGACTGACAACTACTGGAGGCTTAGTGTGGACAACTCTGAGAGTTAAAAAACTGTCCCAGGAGACTCAGCCATAGGAGGTCCCAACAATTTTGTGAGATTTACTTCCGGGAGCTTGACCAGATTCCCACAGTAAATATGTGAGAAAAATCCCCTCAGGCTTCCAGCAGAGCAAGGGGAAAAGGAATCATTGTGAAATATACTAGAGCACTCTGTTCTTAAAAGCCCTGACCTCAGGGGAAATGAGTGAAACAGAACCTAAACTGCTGAGGTATAATCAGAGCCAAACTGAACTGGGGAAGGGAGATACCCAATTCCACCCCACTCTAGCCATCCTGTCCCACTCAAGGTCGGGGAAGAAAAAACCTTAGAAACCCTTCTGAAATTCACAGTCCAGAGTCATAGGCTAACGAAAATATGGAGAGCTAATCATAAGACGATAGAACAGTTCTTCTCTGCCCACATTTCACCATATTAGCAAACATCTATTTACAGAAGTTCCTTTTTTTAAAACTTTTTATTGAGATTATGATAGTTTACAACCTTGTGAAATTTCACTTGTACATTATTGTTTGTCACTCGTGTTGTAGGTGCACCACTTTGCCCTTTGTGCTCACCCCCCACCTCTCCTTTCCCCTGGTAGCCACTAATCTGTTCTCTTTGTCTACATGTTTAACTTCAACGTATGAGTGGAGTCATACAGATATTGTCTTTCTCTATCTGGCTTATTTCACTTAACATAATATCCTCAAGGTCCATCCTTGCTGTTGTGAATAGGACGATTTTATCCATTTTTATGGCTGAGTAGTATTCCATTGTATATATATACACCATATTTTCTTTATCCAATCATCAGTTGATGGGCACTTAGGTTGCTTCCATGTCTTGGCTATTGTAAATAATGCTGCAATGAACATAAGGGTGCATGGGATTTTTGCAATTGCTGATTTCAAGTTCCTTGGATAGACCCAGTAGCGGGATGGCTGGGTCATATAGTATTTCTATTTTTTACTTTTTTAGAAATCATGCTGTTTTCCACAGTGGCTGCACCAGTTTGCATTCCCACCAGCAGTGTATGATGGTTCCTTTTTCTCCACAACCTCTCCAACATTTGTTACTTTTTGTTTTGGTTATTTTTGCCAAATGGGTGTAAGGTTATTCTAATGGGTGTAAGGTGATATCTTAGTGTAGTTTTGATTTGCATTTCCCTGATGATCAGCGATGATGAGCATCTTTTCATGTGCCTATTGGCCATCCGCATATCTTCTTTGGAGAAATGTCTGTTCATGTCCCCTACCCATTTTTTGATTGAGTTGTTTGATTTTTTGTTGTTGAGTTTTGTGAGTTCTTTATATAGTATAGAGATTAACCCATTGTAGGATATGTGATTTGAAAATATTCTTTCCCAATTGGTGAGTTTTTTTTTGTTTCAATCCTGTTTTCCCTTGCCTTGAAGAAGCTCTTTAGTCTGATGAAGTCCCATTTGTTTATTCTTTCTATTGTTTCCCTTGTCTGAGAAGACATGGTGTCCGAAAACATCCTTTTAATACTGATGTCAAAGAGTGTACTGCCTATACTTTCTTCTAGAAGCCTTATGGTTTCAGGTTTTATCTTTAGGTCTTTGATCCCTTCTGAGTTTATTTTTATGAATGGTGAAAAAGAGTGGTCAACTTTCATTCTTTTACATGTGGCTGTCCAGTTTTCCCAGCACCATTTGTTGAAGAGACTTTCTTTTCTCCATTGTATGCCCTCAGCTCCTTTGTCAGAGATTAGCTGTCCATAGATGTGTGGTTTCATTTCTGAGGTTTCAATTCTGTTCCATTGATCTGTGCACCTGTTTTTGTACCAGTTCCATGCTGTTTTGATTACTGTAGCTTTGTAGTATGTTTTGAAGTCAGGGATTGTGATGCCTCCAGCTTTGTTCTTTTTTCTCAGGATTGCTTTAGCAATTCAGGGTCTTTTGTTGCCCCATATGAATTTTAGGATTCTTTGTTCTAATTCTGTAAAGAATGTCATTGGGATTCTGATTGGGTTTGTGTTGAATCTCTAGATTGCTTTAGGTAGTATGGACATTTTAACTATGCTTATTTTTCCAATGTATGTGCATGGAATGTCTTTGCATCTCTTTATGTAATCATCAATTTCTTTCAGAAAAGTCTTGTAGTTTTTGTTGTATAGGTCTTTCACTTCCTTGGTTAAATTTACCCCAAGGTATTTTATTATTTTTGTTGTGATTGTGAATGGTATTCTGTTCTTGAGTTCTTTTTCTGTTAGTTCATTATTAGAGTATAGAAATGCTACTGATTTATGTAAGTTGATTTTATACCCTGTGATATTGCTGTAGTTGTTGATTATTTCAAATAGTTTTCCAATGGTTTCTTTGGAGTTTCTATACATAAGATCATGTCGTCTGCAAACAGGAAGAGTTTCACTTCTTCACTCCCTATTTGGATTCCTTTTATTCATTTATCTTGCCTAATGGCTCTGGCCAAAATCTCCAGTACTATGTTGAATAAGTGTGGTGATAGTGGGCATCCTTGTCTTGTTCCTGTTCTCGGAGGTTGGCGCTCAGTTCTTGCCCATTGAGTATGATGTTGGCTGTGGGTTTGTCATATACGGCCTTTATTATGTTGAGGTTATTTCCTTCTATCCCCATTTTGTTTTTATCGTAAATGGCTGTTGGATCTTGTCAAATGCTCTCTCTGCATCTATTGAGATGATCATGTGGTTTGTATTTCTCAATTTGTTAATGTGTGTATCGCGTTGATTGATTTGTGGATGTTGAACCGTCCCTGTGTCACTGGTATGAATTCCACTTGATCCTGATGTATGATCCTTTTGATGTATTACTGAATTCGGGTGGTCAAAATTTTGTTGAGAAACTTACATCTATGTTCATCAGTGATACTGGCCTGTAGTTCTCCTTTTTTGTGCTGTCCTTGCCAGGCTTTGGTATCAGAGTGATGTTGGCCTTGTAGAATGTGTTAGAAAGTCTTACATCCTCCCTAATTTTTGGTTAGCTGAAAAGGATAGGTATTAAATCCTCCCTGAATGTTTGGTAGAATTCCCCAGGAAAGCCATCTGGTCTTAGGGTTTTATTCTTTGGGATGCTTTTGATTGCTGTTTCAATCTCTTTCCTTGTGATTGGTCTGTTCAGATTGTCTGTTTCTTCTTGACTCAGCTTTAGGAGGTTGTAAGAGTCTAAGAATTTATCCATTTCCTCTAGGTTATCCATTTTGTTGGCATATAGGTTTTCATACTATTCTCTTATAATCCGTTGTATTTCTGTGGAGTCTGTTGTTATTTCTCCTCTTTCATTTCTGATTTTGTTTATTTGAGCTTTCTCTCTTTTTTTCTTTGTAAGTCTGGCTAGGGGTTTGTCAATTTTATTTATCTTCTCAAAGAACCAGCTCTTTGTTTCATTGATCCTTTCTACTGCCTCTTTTGTTTCAATAGCATTTATTTCTGCTCTGATTTTTATTATTTCTCTCCCTCTACTGACTTTGGGCTTTGTTTGTTCTTATTTTTCTAATTCAGTTAGGTGTAATTTGAGAATGCTTATTTGGGATTTTTCTTGTTTGTTAAGTTGTGCCTGTATTGCAGTGAATTTCCCTCTTAATACAGCTTTTGCTGCATCCCATATGAGTTGGTATGGCATGTAAACATTTTCATTTGTTTCCAGATATTTTTTGATTTCTTCTTTAATTTCTTAAATGATCCATTTGTTGTTCAATAGCATATTGTTTTGCATTTCCCTGATAGCTAATGATGTTGAGCATCTTTTCATATGCCTCTTGGCCATCTGTATATCTTCTTTGGAAAAATCTCTGTTCAGCTCTTTTGCCCATTTTCTAATTGGATTGTTGGTTTTTTTGTTATTGAGCTGTATTAGTTCTTTGTATATTTTGGATATTAACACCGTATCTGATATATGGTTTGCAAAAATCTTCTCCCAGTTGTTAGATTGTCTTTTTGTTTTGTTGATGGTTTCCTTTCCTGTGCAGAAGAATCTTTAGTTTGATGTAGTCCCATTTGTTCATTTTTCCTTTTGTTTCCCTTGCCCGATCAGACATGGGACTTGAAAATACGCTGCTCAGATTGATGTCAAAGAGCATACTGCCTATATTTTCTTCTAGAAGTTTCATGGTTTCGGGTCTTACATTCAAGTCTTTAATCCATTTTGAGTTGATTTTTGTACATGGTGTAAGGGAATGGTCTACTTTCATTCTTTTGCATGTGGCTGTCCAGTTTCCCCAACACCATTTATTGAAGAGACTCTTCTTTCTCCATCATATGCTCTTGGCTCTCTTGTTGAATATTAGCTCTCCATAAACGTGTGGGTTTACTTCTGGGCTTTCAATTCTGTTCCATTGATCTGTGTGTCTGTTTTTGTGCCAGTACCATGCTGTTTTGCATACTATGGCTTTGTAGTATTTTTTGAAATCAGGGAGGGTAGTACCTTCAGCTTTGTTCTTTTTTCTCAGGAATCCTTTTGCTATTCAGGATCTTTTGTTGTTCCATATAAATTTTAGGATTCTTTATTCTACTTCTGTAAAAAATGTTGTTGGAACTTTGATAGGGATTGTGTTGACTCTATAGATTGCTTTAGGAAGTATGGACATTTTAACGATGTTAATTCTTCCAAGCCAAGAGCGTGGAATATCTTTCCATTTCTTTGTGTCTTCTTCGATTTCTTTCAACAATGCTTTATAGTTTTTGGTGTACAGATCTTTCACCTCTTTGGTTAAGTTTATTCCTAAGTATTTTATTCTTTTTGTTGCAATTGTAAATGGGATTGTATTCTTAATTTCTCTTTTTGCTACTTTGTTGTTAGTTTATAGAAGCACAATCGATTTTTGTCCATTGATTTTTGTATCCCGTGACTTGACTGTATTCCTTTATTGTTTCTAAAAGTTTTTTAGTGGAATCTTTAGGGTTTTCTAGATATAAAATCATGTCATCTGCAAAGGGTGACAGTTTCACTTCTTCTTTTCCAGTGTGGATCCTTTTTATTTCCTTTTCTTGCCTGATTGCTCTGGCTAGGACTTACACTACTATGTTAAATAAGTGACAGTGGGCATCCTTGTCTTGTTCCTGTTCTTAGAGGGATAGCTTTCAGTTTTTCTCCATTGAGAATGATATTTGCTGTGGGTTTGTCATATATGGGCTTCATGATGTTGAGGTATTTTCCTTCTATACCCATTTCATTCAGAGTTTTTATCATAAATGGATGCTGTATCTTGTCAAATGCTTTCTCTGCATCTATTGAGATGATCTTGTGATTTTTATTCTTCATTTTGTTAATGTGATGTATCACGTTGATAGATTTGCGGATGTTGAACCATCCCTGGATCCCTGGAGTGAAACCCACTTGATCATGATGTATGATCTTTTTAATGTCTTGTTGTATTTGATTTGCTAGTATTTTGTTGAGGATTTTTGCATCAATGTTCATCAGTGATATTGGCCTGTAATTTTCCTTTTTTGTGTTGTCCTTGTCTGGTTTCAGTATCAGGATAATGTTGGCTTCATAGATGAGTTAGGAAGCCTCCCCTGTTATTCAATTTTTTGGAAGAGCTTGAGAAGGATAGGTATTAAGCCTCCTTTGAACGATTGGTAGAATTCACCAGGGAAGCCATCCTGTCCTGGACTTTTATTTTTCAGGAGGTTTTTGATTGCTGTTTTGATCTCCTTACTGGTGATCAGTCTAGTCAAATTCTCTACTTCTTCTTGGTCCAGTTTTGGAAGGTTGTATGTTTCTGAGGATTTACCCATTTCTTTTAGATTATCCAATTTGTTGCTGTATAGCTTTTCATAGTATTCTCTTGTTATCTTTTGTATTTCTGTGGTGTCCATTGTAATCTCTCCCTTTCATTTCTGATTTTATTTATTTGAGTTTTCTCTCTTTTTTTTGTGGTGAGTCTAGCTAAGGGTTTGTCAATTTTGTTTATCTTTTCAAAGAACCACCTCTTGGTTTCATTAATTTTTCTATTTCTTTAAAGTCTCTATATTGTTTATTTCTGCTCTGATTTTTATTATTTCCTTTCTTCTGCTGATTTTGTGCTTTCTTTCTTCTTCTTTTTCCAATAACTTTGGAAGCACTTTTAGATTGTCTATTTGAGGTTTTTCTTCTTTGTTGAGGTAAGCCTGAATTGCTATAAACTTCCCTCTTAGAACCGCTTTTGCTGTATCCCGTGGATTTTGGCATGTCATATTTTCATTTTCATTTGTCTCCAGGAATTTTTTGATTTCTCCTTTGATTTCTTCGTTGACCCAATCGTTGTTCAGTAGCATTTTGTTTAATCTCCACATTTTTGTGGCTTTTCTGGTTTTCTTCCTGTATTTGATTTCTAGTTTCAGACCTTTGTGGTTAGAAAAGATGCATGGTATTATTTCAATCTTCTTAAATTTATTGAGACTTGTTTTGTAGCCTAATATGTGATCAGTCCTGGAGAATGTTCCATGAGAATTAGAAAAGAATGTGTGTTCTGTGGTTTTTGGATGGAATGTTCTGTATATATCTACTAAGTTCATCTGGTCTAATGTGTCCTTTAAGGTGAGTGTTTCCTGATTGATCTTCTGTTTGGATGATGTATCCATTGGTGTAAGTGGAGTGTTAAAGTCCTCTACTATTATTGTGTTACTGTCTATTTCTCTTTTTATGTCTGTTAATAATTGCTTATATATTTAGGTGCTCCTATCTTAGGTGCAGAGATATTTACAAGTGTTATATTTTCTTGTTGGATTGTTCCCTTTATTATTATGTAGTGCCCATCTTTGTCTCTTGTTACAGTTTTTGTTTTAAAGTCTATTTTGTCTGATATAAATATTGCTACCCCTGCTTTCTTTTCTTTGCCATTTGCATGGAATATCTTTTTCCATCCTTTCACTTTCAGTTTGTGAGTGTCTTTAGGTCTGAAGTGTGTCTCTTGTATGCAGCATATACATGGGTCTTGTTTTTTTTATCCAATTGGCCACCCTATGGCATTTGACTGGAGCATTTAGTCCATTGATGTTTAAAGTAGCTATTGATAAATATGTATTTATTGCAATTTTGTTGCTTTTCTTTTTTTCTGGGTGTTTTAGTAGTTCTTCTTTGTTCCTTTCTTTTTCTCTTGCTGTCTTCCCTTGTGGTTCTATGGCTATCTTTAGTAATATGTTTGATTTCTTTTGTTTTACTTTTTTTTTCTTGCTTATTGTATGTTTCTGATTTGTGATTACCATGAGGATCCTATTTAATATTCTATGTATATAACAGTCTATATTGAGTTAATAGACTCTTTAGCTTGACCTCTTTCTAAAAGCTCTACTTTTTCACTCCCCTCCTCCCACATTTTATGTTTTCTAAATCATATATAGCCTCTTGTTTAGTGTGTGTCTATCCATTACCCTCTTATTATTGAAATAGGTGATTTTTGTACATTTGTCTTTTAACCTTTATATGATCTTCACAGGTAGTTGATCTGCTACCTTTACTATATTTTTACCTTTACAAGTGATTTTATTGCCTGGGTTTTTTGTTGTTGTTTTTTTTTTTTTTGATAATTTTTTTTTAATGTCTATTTGTGGTCATTGCTTTTCCACTTAAATAAGTCCCTTCAGCATTTCTTGTAGAACTTGTTTATATGTGATAAACTTCTTTAATTTTTGCTTGTCTGGGGAGCTCTTTATCTCTGCTTCCATTCTGAACGACAACATTGATGGATAGAGTATTCTTGGCTGTAGGTTTTTTCCTTTTAGCACTTTAAATATGAAGTGCCATTCTCTTCTTGCCTGAAGGGTCTCAACTGAGAAGTCTGTTGATAGCCTAATGGGCTTCCCTTTGTATGTCCCTTGTGGCCTTTCTATTGTTGCTTTTAGGATTCTTTCTTTTCTTTAATTTTGGACATTTTAATTATAATGTGTCTTGTTGTGGGCCTCTTTGGGTTTATCTTGTCTGGAGCTCTCTGTACTTTCTGCTCTTGGATGTCTGTTTCCTTCCTGAGGTTAGGAAAATTTTCATCTATTATTTCTTCAAACAAATTTTCTGCCATTTGTCTCTCTCTTCTCCTTCTGGGACACCTATAAACCAAATGTTAGCATGCTCGATATTATCCCAGAGTTCCCTTAGACTGTTCTCACTCTGTCTAATTATTTTTTCTGTTCTTCTTAGGTTATTTCCTCTCGTCTTTTATGTAGCTCACTGATCCGTTATTCTGCATCCTATACTCTGCTATTGAGTCCCTCTAGTGAATTTTTCATTTCCAGTATTGTATTCTTCATTTCTGCATGTTTTTTAAAAATATCTTCCAGTTCTTTGCTGATGATCTCACTGTGTTCATCCAGTCTTCTCCCAATATCTGTGAGCATCCTCATGATATTTTATTTGAACTCTTTGTTGAGTAGGTCTCTTGTTTTTGTTTCACTTAGTCCTTTTTCTGGGGTTTTGTCCTGTTCCCTTGCTTGGAATGTATTCCTTTGTCTCCTCACTATGCCTCTTTCTCTGTGCTTATTTCTATGTATCAGGTGAGTTGGCTATGTCTCCTGATCTAGGAGAAATGGCCTTATGTATGAGATGCCTTATGATGCCCAGCACTGTGCCTCCTTCTTGTCACCAGTCCAGAAGTTCCAGGAGTAACCCCTTTGTGGGCTACTTGTGTCTTTCTGCTGTGCCAGTGTCGCCTCCACTGCAGGTACACAGGGAGTCTAGTCTTTCCTTCCCTGGCCAGATGTTTGTGAAGCCAGTTTGGGGAGCTTCAGCACCGTTGGCTACAAAGTCTATCAGCACACTCCTATTGCAGTTTTCCTCTTAATTGGGTTGGTACCCAGTGTAGCTGGTTGCTAGGCTCAGGGGCTCACAGTTGTGATAGGCCTCAGGCCTACAAGCTGTTGTCAGTTCTCTTAGGAGTACAGCTGAGTGGGGCTGGTCCTAGGCAGGGGGCACTCAATTGTTTCAGGCTTTGGAAGGTGGGGCTGATCCTTTTCATGGCTATTTGTGAAGCACAGGTCTTCTGCCACTGAAAAGCCTCACCTCCACAGGACCACACACTCCATCAACACAGTCCTGGTCCATGCAAACTTCTCAACCCCCTGGAGCATACCCCAATGCCATACTGCAGAGGCCCCCATCTCTCCACCAATGCCCCCCACAGTTCACCTGGTCCTCACAGAGGCCCTGCCCCACAGAGGCAGACACCTTTGCTTGCCTGTAGAGGATCAAGGCACCCAATCAATGCAGGCTGAAAAGTAGCCTGAGGGCTTGCTGTTAGGTTGGGCCAGTCCCTAGGGTGGGTTGCCTGCCCTGGCTGAACTGGATTACATCTGTGGCCTAGTGGGTGTGGCAGACCCCTGGGCTTACAGGCCAAGGTGTGAACGTCAGTGGTGCCCACTGGAGTCTGTGTCAGCACACCTGGACCAGTTCAGAACAATGGCCCCCACCAATGTCTTAGTTTCTGGAGAGGTCTCTCCTGGCACCAAGATACCCCCAGAGCCCACCAGGTGAGCCTCATTTCACCAAAGGACTGTCAGCTTCTCTCTGGTGATTTTAGGTTGCTGCAATGAGAGAGTTCTTACATGGGCCCTTAAGACCCAGGTCTTTTCGGCTATTGACTGATAGCTTTTGTGGGGGTATCCTCGCTGCAGTTAATAGCCAATGAATCCAGACAGTAAGATCCTAGTTTCAGTTGCGCTGAGTCTGAAGGATGCTTATAGCAGTATCAGCCCCTGCTCCTGAGCTCTCTCCTCCAGTGAGGGCTACATACCTTAGGGTGTCTCCTGCTTGGCCATCTGAGAAGCTCTGCTGCTCCCAAAGGTGGCTTTTTTCCTCTCCAGCAGGAATTTCTGCCTCTTCTGCTGAGTCAGGACCATCCCTTGTTATGGGGTTTCTTTTTATCCAGTTTTCAGTTTTCAATCTGGGGTAATTTTTCCAAAAATAGTTGTAACCTGATTGTGTTCGTGGGAGGAGACGAGTTCAAAGTCTGCTTATGCCGCCCTCTTGACAACAATTTCTGCCCATTTTCTGATGGCCTCTTATTTCCTTAGTCTAAACTGATTCAGTCCCTTTCCTCTTCCCCTCCTATTATTATTTTCATATCTTATTCCAACTTGTGTTGCGAGTTTGTTGTTAAAGTGACAAGATCATTTTTGTTTTTGGTGTTTTCCTTCTCTTTATCCTAATGCTATAGTTGAATATCCTCTTCTGATTCTATTTCTCTCCTTACTCTGTGTTTTGTGACCCCTTTCTCCCTTTGTTTCTCTTTTCAGGTATGAGGGCCTTCTGGAAGATTTCTTGTATGGGGGGATCTCATGGCTACAAAGTCCCTTAGCTTTTGTTTTTCTGGGAAAGATTTAATTTCTCCCTCAGATCTGAAGGATGGTTTTGCTTTGACAAAGCTAGGAGATCTGAAAGCTTTCTCCACACACATTTCCCTCTCATTCTCTAGATTTGGGAAATTCTCTGCTATTATTTCTTTGACCATGCTTTCTGCTCCATTCTCCTTATCTTCACCTTCTTGAATACTATAATTCTTATGTTGCCTTTCCTCATTGAGTCAGATATTTCTCAGAGACTTTCTTCATTTCTTTTTCATCTCAGTTCTCTCTCCCCTTCTGTCTGGAGCAATTCAATATGTCTATCTTTGATTATGCTGATATGCTCCTCTATGGTGTCTACACAAGCATTCAGGGAATCCATATTTTGTTTTATCTCTCCAATTGTGTCTTTCATCTCTAGTATTTCTGATTGACTCTTCTTTATAGTTTTGATCTCTCTTGTGAAGTAGCTCCTGAACTCATTGAATTGTTTCTCTATACACTCTTTTACCTCATTGAGTTTTTTGATGATAGCTATTTTGAATTTATTGTCATTTGGTTTACTTTTTTCTGAGTCCTCAGGACTGAATTGTGGGTATTTATTTTCTCTCTGTTCTGGAGATTTGATCAACTGTGTGACGCTGGAAGATTGAGCTTTTCTCATTGTGATATTATTTGGTTGCAGTTACAGTCTATTGCCTCTGGATGGGGGTTGAGAGCTGCGTCTTCTCAGCCCTCCGCCTTAAGCAGAGATGGTGCAGCATGGCAGGGTGTGGGGGGGGGGGGCAGTTTCTCCTGCGTGCAGTCTGTGGTTTGCCAATAAGCTCTGGCTATCTGGTCTCCTGGGGTCTTGGCTTGATGAAGCCACCCCATGCAAAAGCTTTTGCCCTGTTAGAGGGCTTCCCTCTAGGCTGAAATGGCCTAGGGGGTCCTGGGTGATCTTGTAGATGTGCAACCCCTCCACTGCTCCTTCCTTCATGGAGCCTCCCATGGCAGCGACCCCAGTCTTAGGGGAGGGAACGACTTTCTCTCTTACTGCATTCCAGCTCCTCTGAGGGGGGCTCCAGCCTCTCTGCCCTCTGTCATCTGCCTGCCATGACTTTCCTTGGATTCCTGTGCTATTAGGATATCTTCTGTTGGAATATTGTTGCTCCTTCATGTTGTATGTTGGAGGGGAGAGAGTCCTGGGCAAGCTCCCACTGCCATGATGCTGATGTCACTCTACAGCAGTTCCTTTTGCCCCATACACCATATACACCTATCAATAAAAAATTTCAAGGCATACCAAAAGGCAAAAACACAATTTGAAGATACAAAGCAAGCACCAGAACTAGACATGGCAGGGATATTGGAATTATAAAACAAGGAATTTAAGACAACTATTATTAATAGCTAAGAGATCTAACTGATGAAGGAGACAGCAGTCAAGAATAGATATACAATATAAGCAGAGAGCTATAAATGCTGAGAAAGAAGAAAAAAAGAAATGCTTCTTTTGATCTTTGAAAATATCAAAAACACGGTAACAGAAATGAAGAGTGTCTTTGATGGGCTTGTCAGTAGATTGGACATGGATGAGGAAAGTCTCTCTGACCTAGATGACATATCAATAGAATCCTTGAAAACCAAAATGAGAAGAGAAGAAAGAACAAAAAAAACCCAGCACTGAATATTTAAGGACTGTGGGACAACTAAAAAAGGTGTAAAATATAAATAATGGGAATAACAGAATGAGAAGAAAGAAAGAAGAGAACAGAAGAAATATTTGAAACAATAATGACTGAGAATTTCCCTCAAACTAATGTCAAATACCAAACCTCAGATCCAGAAAGCTCAGAAAATACCAAACAAGATAAATGCCAAAGACATATTATTTTAAAATTGCAGAAAGCCAAAGCTAAAGAACAAATCCTGAAAGAAGACAGAAAAAACATACCTTATCTATAGAGTAACAAAGATAAGAATTATACCCAACTTTTCCTCAGAAACCATGCAAGCAAGAAGAGAGTAGAGTGAAACAAAATATTGAGGAAAAAACCCCACCAGAATCCTGTACCCTGCAAAATTATTTTTAAAAGTGGAAGAGAAATAGAGACTTCCTCATACAAACAAAAATGGAGGGAATTTGTTGCCAGTGGACCTTCCTTGAGATAAATGATTAAAAAAGTTCTTTAAAAGAGCAATAGCAAAATATAGGTCAGAAACTCAGATCTACATGGAGAAGGAAGAGCATAGAACAAGGAATAAATGAAGGTAAAATAGAAACATTTATTTTCCTTACTCTTGATTAATCTAACAGACAACACTTTAAAATAAAATAGCAACCATGTATTAATCATTTATGCTTATGTTTATGTTTATATCTTATGTGTATATGTATATATATATGTTTATGTATAAGTGAAATGAATGACAGTAATGATACAAGAAATGGGAGGAAGGAATTAGGCTTTTATGTTATTATTGGTACTCACACTACCTTTGAAGTGGTATAGTGTTATTTGAAAGTGGACTTGGAGTAGTTGTAAATGTATATTGCACACTCTAGGATAACAACTAAAAAAATAAATAAATAAGTATAAATGATATGCTAAGAAAGAAGAGAAAATAGAATCATATACAATTTTCAGTTAAATCCACAGAAGGCAGAAAAAAATGGAAGATGAAGAACAAAGGCAAAAAATGCAAAACAGTAATGAATATGGTAGGTATTAATCCACTATGTAAATAATCATTTTGAATGACAGTAGTCTAAATGTACCACTTAAAAGACAGAGATTGTCAGAGTGGATCAACAAACATGATCCAACTACATGTTGTCTACAAGAAATCCACTTTAAATATAAAGACACATAGATTAAAAATAAACGGATGGAGAAAACCGTACCATACTAACACATATCAAAAGAAAGCAGCAGTAGCTATATTAAATTCAGACAGAGCAGACTTCAAAGTAAGGAAAGTTATCAGGGATAAGAAGGGCATTATGTAATGATAAAGGGGTCAATTCTTTACTGTACCTATACGTATGCAGTAAGGAAATAAATACACAACCTAACTTTATACTTCAAAGAAGTAGAAACAAAGCCCAAATTTAGCAGAAGGAAGAAAATTACAGAGATCAGAGCAGAAATAATAAAACAGAGATCAGAAAAACATTAGAAAAGATCAACAGAATAAGGGTTTTTTTTTCCACCCAGTTTTATTGAGAAGTAATTGGCATACATCATTGTACAATTTTAAGGTATAGGGCATGATGGTTTGATTTACATATATTGTAAAATGATTACCACAACAGGTTTTGTTGATATCCAGCATCTCATCCAAACAAATAAAAAGAAAACAAAAAAAATTCTCCTGCCATGAGAACTCTTAGGATTTACACTCTTAACAACTTTCCTATATATTATAAGCAGTGCCAACCATGTCGTGCAATATAACCCAGTACTTACTTGTCTTGTAACTGAAGTTTCACCTTTTAACCACCTTCTTCCAATTCCTCCTCCACTCAACCCCAACCTCTCATAACCATAAATCTGATATCTTTTTCTATGAGTTTGGTGTTTTTGTTTATTTAGATTCCACATTTAAGTGAGATCATACAGTATTTGCCTTTCTCTGTCTGACTTATTTCACTTAGCATAATGCCTGCAAGGTCCACCCATGTTGTAACTAATAGTAGGATTTCCTAATTTTTTATGGCAGAGCAATATTCCATTGTGTGTGTATATATGCATATTTTCTTTCTCTATTCCATCCATATATACATTTTCTTTATTCATTCTTCTGTTGATGGACACTTAGGTTATTTCCATGTCTTAGCTACCGTAAATAATGCTGCCGTGAGCATGGGGACACAGATATCTTTTTGAGTTAGTGTTTTTGTTTCCTTTGAATATATTCCCAGAAGTAGAATTGCTGGATCATATGATAGTTCTATTTTTAATTTTTTGAGGAACCTCCGCATTGTTTTCCATAGTGGTTGTACCATTTTACAGCCCCACCAACGGTGCACAAGGGTGCCCTTTTCTCCACATCCACTCCAGCATTTGTTATCTCTTGTTATTTTGATGATAGTCACTCTAGCAAGTGTGAGGTGACATCTCATTGTGGTTTTACTTTGCATTTCCTTAATGACAAATGATGTTAAACATCCTTTCATGTACCCGTTGGCCATTTGTATATCTTCTTTGGGAAAATGTCTATTCAGGTCTTTAGCCAATTTTTTAATTGGAGTATTTGTTTTTTTGCTGTTGAGTTGCATGGGTTCTTTATATGTTTCGCATACTAACTCCTTATCAGATTTATGGTTTGCAAATATTTTTTCCCATTTCATACATTGCCATTTCACTTTGTTGATGGTTTCTTTTGCTGTGTAGGAAGATTTTCATTTGTTGTAGTCCCTCTTGTTTGTTTTTTATTTTGTTGCTTGTGGTTTAGGTGTGATTTCCAAAAAATCCATCACCAAGACCAATGTCAAGGAGCTTTTTTCCTATGTTTTCTTCTAGAAGCTTCATGGTTTCAGGTCTAACATTTAGGTCATTAACTCATTTTGAGTTAATTTTTGTGAGTGGTGTAGGATAGGAGTCTAGTTCCATTTTATTTTTACATGTGAATATTGAATTTTCCAGGCATCATTTATTGAAGAGACTGTCTTTTATCCACTGAGTATTTTTGTCTCTCTTGTCAAATACAATGACATACTAAAAACATATATGCTTGGCCTTTTTTCGGGCCTCTTAACTCTGTTCCACTGGTCTATTTGTCAGTTTTTATGCCAGCTCTATACTGTTTTAATTACTATAGCTTTATAGTATAACTTGAAGTCAGGAAGTGTGATGCCTCCTTTTTTGTTCTTCTTTCTTTGCATTTCTTTGACTATTCAGGGTCTTTTGTGGTTCCATATACATTTTTGGAGTGTTTTTTCTATTTCTGTAAAAATTGCCATGAAATCTTGATAGGGATTACATTGAATCCATAGATGGCTTTTGGTAGTATTGACATTTTAACAATGTTAGCTCTCCCAATACATTAACATGGGGTATCTTTGATTTATTTGTTTCTTCTTTTTCTTTCATCAATATCTTGTAGTTTTCAGAGTAGAAATCTTTCACTTCCTTGGTTAACTTTATTCCTAAGTGTTTTGTTGTTTTGGATGCTATTGTAAATGAGATTTATCTCTTTTTCAGAAATGCTGTTAGTGTTCAGCAATGTTACTGATTTTTGTGTGCTGATCTTGTATCCTGCAATTTTATTGAATTTGTTGATTAGTTCCAATCATTTTTTTGTTGAGTATTTAGGATTTTGTATACATAAAATAATATCATCTGTGAATAGAGACAATTTTACTTCCTTTACAATTCTGATGAGTATTGATATTTGGTATTAGGATAATGCTGGACTTATGGAATGAGTTTAGGAGTGTTCCCTCCTCATTTCTTGGAAGAGTTTAAGGAGGATTAATGTACTCTTTTAATATATATATATTTTAACAAAAGGCCATACATATTCACTTTGCATTGGGCCCCACAATTATTTAACCATTTCCAATTGCAGGTAATGTATTTGGAGGCATGACCTACAGAACTTCACAAGCTTACTTCTCAACCTTCATCTGCATCTTTACTCCTAAATATATGGGAAGATGATGAAATGGATGTGAATGATGCTTTTATCATATCCTCTTTTTCTGCTTAACTTTCTCGATCTATGGTAAGATCATCAAACTTCTAATGTAACAGGCCGAAGAGTAAATATTTTAGATTTTGTGGGCCATATAGTATCTGTTGCAACTACTCACCTCTGCTTGTTGTAGTACAAAAGCAGCTATAGACAATACATAAACAAATGATTGTGGCTGTGTTCCAATAAAACTTTATTTGAGAAAGAGATTGATGTCCACATTTGGCCCATGGGTCATAATTTGCCAACTCCTGATCCTACAGTAACATTTTTTTGCTCAATAATTTAGCATGACCCCATACCCCTTATATCCAGTCAGAATTCAATAATTTTTAAGGAAAGAATAGTTACACCAAGATATTTATTTGTTTATTTATTCATTCAACATATTTCAGTGTTATGTGATAAATTTTGGAATAGTTAACAGAAAAAAAGTGTTAAATGGGAAAAAAGTCAAGAATGCTTATGGGAATACCCCCCTTGCATAAGGCCTCTTTCTTGTTTCTGGAAAAAATATTGATACTTGGGTCTCATTCTTCCCACTCCATGAATGAGGGCATCTGCAGCAATTGGATGACTTCTTACTGTTACCGAACTCAGTAAATGTAAGGAGGCTCATAGTTCCACATTTCCTGTCCTAAATGGTATTTGTTTCCCACCTATGCAGTGCATTATCTCATACAATATACAGGGTAGATTCTTACATATTCCTTCTTTTTTTTACCTCTCATCATCAAGTAACTCTTCTGATATTTTTTTCTCTTGGGAAAGTTAACATGACTCATAGACCTGGTTCCAAGGTGAAATTAATAAAAGGTTGGTTATTAGGGATCTTAGAAAAATCAATGGGCCACTAACCCCTTAGTTAATTAGTGCTACTAATTAACTGTATTCTCACTAGGAAAAAACATATATTTTTGTTGGAGGTGATTATACTACAAAGCAGAAATCAAGATTATTGAGTTTCTACAAATGCTGCTGCACACCCTAGAATAGTACAGATAGGTTAGAAAAATGCTCCTAATATTGAGGAATATTGTAGGAATCTCTCTCTTGTTTTATTTCCTTCAACTCTGCCTTTCTTTGCCACTTGTATACTTTCCTTCTGTCTCCAGTTACTCCATCATTTGTACACTACATTATATTATGCCTGAAGGAGATATTTCTGAAAGAGCCTACATTTATGATGTCTCTCTTTGGTAAGTTGCTATCTCAAGGATCTTGTATCTCTGATCACTTTCGGCATCATCTTATAGGAGACTTCACATTTCCCATTGTGGGGACCAAGTATGTCCATGTCTTGCCCATTCCACTCCCACCCATGCTCCTAATGGATTAAACCAATGGAAATGACTCTCTTGCTCTCATATAGGAAATTCTGGGGTCAATCAGTGCCCTCTACTTGATATGTTTGACAAAGCATTTGATGGCATTAGCCAGTGACTGGGTCAAGAATTAAAGAAAGAATGATAAGAATGAACATGGCTTAATAGAACTGGTGTCCACCAGTTCTAAAATGGATCTCTATTACAAGTGAGCTAAGGTGGTTAACAGTAGAGATTAAAAGAATAATTAGTGAATATGTACATTGGTGAATATGACATTGGCAAAATGAGCTTTGAACAGCTTTGCTTAGTTGTGTTTCAGTCTTAGGATGGGTATAATTGCTCTCTGGGCCGCTTAGAGGAGAGGAAATTTTAAATCAGTGAAGTCAGGAGGCCTGAATTCTATCTGATTTTCTGAATTACCTACCTGAAAGGGTTCCCATTTTCTGAATTTTAAAGCCCAAATGTCCAGCAGGGGTAGCAACCAACTCTTATGGGACTCTGCCTCCAGATAATTTCTAATTCTTCATTGTTTTCTAAGAAATCAAAAGAACTAGATATTTTTTAACTGGCTTGAATACACTCTTCCCTCATGTTCCAAGGATAAACTCAGTATTTCAGTATTAACTAACTAAATGTTAGAACCAATTCTTAAGAAGTCTTGAACAAAAAATGGAATTCTATTTAAACAGGGTCATCACCACAATATAGAGTATGCAGAGTTACTAGTAAGTCTTGTTTCACTATATATTTTTAGCTTTTCTCTTTAGACAGATTTCTTCAGTCAGTCTTATCTGCTTTAGAAAATATAAGGGAATATTAGAAAGAACAAAATCTGCTGGCAAGCTAAAGGGGTGACTTATATTAGTGCTTTTCCACTGTTTTCAGTGTATGACTTGCTGGTTCCAAATAACAGACAAGCCAGGATTATGTAAAATGCCATCCGGTTACCAATCATTTATATTCCTTGACTCAAAACTCATTCACATGTATTCATTTTTCTCTAAATAAGGAAGCGTGTACATTTATGGTTAAAATTTGGCATAAAACAGCCAGGTTTTCTTCACCTTACATCCAATTATTGTCATTCACTGATCCAGAAATGGTAGTTTAACCGAGGCCAGTAAAACTATGAAACTACTGTCTCCCCCAAATGATAATCTACCTCTAGCTATCACATATATGCATACTGCACTCCCTCCATAAATCCCACGGTGTCCTTATATTTCCTTTCCTTGCACCTCCTTCTCTCTTGTCACTTTCCTTTCATTTCCTTTTCATAATTTTTATTATAAACAATTGATCAATATGGAAAATACAAAATACAGGTGGTAAATCATTTTAATATTAAAATTACCTAAAATGTCATTATCTAGAGTGATCTCCTTGAAATGTTTATGTATATACTTATATGTTTTTGCAGCGTATACATATAAAGAGCACATCAGCTAAGACATATTCCTTTATAAACAATTTTTTGTAGTGCTGTGATTTTCTTACTTTCTCTCTACCTTTTGTGTATCTGTTACACAAAATATACCTTCTTCTCAAGTCTACATGAAACATTTACCAAATTTTATCATTTATTTGTTCTCAAAGAAAGCATCACTGTCACAAAGTAGAAGTATTGTAAAAAGTATTTTTTGCTAACAATGCAATAAAACTAGAAGTTGAAAACAAAGTTGAGAAACAAAGGGCACAACTATTTTGGAGTTTAGAAATCTTCTCTTAAACAACACTAGCATGAAAGTGGAAATACAGGAAAAAAACTAATTTTCTGAATAGTAATAATAAATCAGTACATACTAAGATATATGAGATTTACTTAATGCAATTATCAAAGGAAAATATATAGCCTAACCACATAGATTGATTAAAAAATGAAAGAATTAAAGAAATATATTAAATTGTCAACTCAAAATTTTAAAAAGAAACAAAAAGAGGAAACTAAGAGAAACTATAAGAAAAAATAAAGAAGATAAAAGAAGAAATTAATAAAACAAAGATCCAAAAAAAGTCAAATCAGTAAACCAAAAATCTTGTTTTTTTAAAAAAATCTACAAAGTGTACAAATCATTAGATAGTTTAATCACAGATAAAAAAGGATTAAGCACAAAATAAATAAGGAATACTAACAGGAAGTAATGATTGATAAGCAACAAATAAAAACTTACTAAAACCAATGTTGTACACATCTGTGAAAATAAATTTGAAAGCTATGTAAAATAGATAATTTACTAGGAAAATTAATTTCACCACTATTGATTCCTGTACAACTAAAACACTTAAAAAGATCAATTTCCATAAGAAAAAATTGATAAATTTATCAGTGAATTATAACACACAGACACACCATGTTTAAATGGTTTTGTGGAGAATTCTACCAAACCTTTAGAAATATGATGGTTTCAATGAAAATATTTTTTTTCAAAAAATTGAAAATAAAAATGAATTACAAATAACTTTTAAGAAGCAAGTGTAGGGCTGGCCTTATGGTGTAGTGGTTAAATTTGGCATACTCTGCTTCAGTGGCACAGGTTCATGAGTTTGGATCCCAGGAGCTGACCTACACCACTCATCTGCCATGCTGTGGCAGGGACCCACATACTAAATAGAGGAAAATTGGCACAGACGTTAGCTCAGGGTGAATCTTTCTCAGCAGGAAAAAAAAAAAAAAAGAAGAAGAAACAAGTGTAACATTGTACCCAAATTAAATAAACATTACAAACTAATATTACTCATGAATATCAAGCCAAAAATTCTGAATAAAATATTAGTGAATTATATTCCATTTCTCATACCATGTGCAAGAATAAACTGGTACTAGATCTGAGATTTAAACATGAAACATTAAGATATACAAACATACGTAGAAAATACAGCTGAATTCCTAAAAACCCTGAGTGCAATGGAAATATTTCTAACTCTGACATTAAAGCCAGATATGATTTTTTTTTTAAAGATTTTATTTTTTCCTTTTTCTCCCCAAAACCCCCCGTACATAGTTGTGTATTCTTTGTTGTGGGTTCTTCTAGTTGTGGCATGTGGGACGCTGCCTCAGCGTGGTCTGATGAGCAGTGCCATGTCCGTGCCCAGGATTCGAACCAACGAAACACTGGGCCACCTGCAGCGGAGCGTGCGAACTTAACCACTCGGCCACGGGGCCAGCCCCCAAAGCCAGATATGATTTTTTAATGATGAATTAAAACAATAACAAACTTTTACAATGCAAAATATGAAAAAAAATCACCAAATGAAAATTCATAACATGAAAGAAAAACTAGGAACAAATATTCACAACATATATCACAGATAAAGGACTGATATTATTAATACATAAAGAACTCAAAGCCGAAGAGGAAGACCAGACACTTGATAGATTAAAAGTGAGCAGGAGTTGACATTAGTATAAATGGCTGAATAGGTAGCTCCAAGGGCCTTTTACTCTACAGAAATACTGGAAAAGTTAAGCAAAAACTATCAGAATCAACCTTGTCAGAGCTATAAATAATAGCCAAAGGCTTACAGCAACAAGTGATTGCTAATAAAGAAAAAAGCAACTTGAAATGGTGAGATAGCTTTGTAGTATTTTTATTTGTCCTTCCCTTAGAGCTCCCTACCCCCAGCTCTGCATCAGTCTCAAAGATGGTGGCCCGTTTTCCCGGTGTGAGAGCCCAGTCCTTGGATCCAGAGGGAGCAGAGAAGACCTCATTCTCAAAGAATTTTGTTTGTTTCTTCTAACCTGTCTGAGGGCCACCTGAAGGACTAATGCAAAGCTCTTATTTTATTTTATTTTGTTGTCTGATTAAGAACTCACTCAAGGAGATAGAGGGGCAGGCATTCCTCAAAAACATTGGAAGGCAAATGAATAACCCACAGCCATCTGGGGCAAAATGCGACAATTCAGGCAAACTATACATCCCTGAAAGATTGGGAGGAAAAACGAGAGCGAGTTCCTTGGGGAAATGAAGGGGTTTAAAATAGCCCATTTATACTAGGGAGTTGATAAAGCCATATGCTTGCCCAGGGCAGAACATATGCTCAGAAAATGTCTGAGAAGACCATAAGCTTTCACCTCCGGCTAATTGCTAGATTCATGCAAGCAGAAAATAAAGGGTAATGCAAGCTTTTATATGGTTTAAGTGTTGAAAGTGTGCAACAGCACATAACCAACCAGCAAAGATGGGAAGAGGTTTTTTCCTTTTAATTTTTTTCTTTTCAAAAATTTTCCTCTGTATTATTCTTATTTTTTTCTTTTTTGGTTCTTGGTGTTCAAGAAAATCTCTTTCAAATCACTAACTGAACACATGTTAAAGGAATAGAAACTTCAGAGACCAAACATAGCAAACAATACAGAAATGAAAATATTAGTTTAGAAGTCATTAAACAACCAAAAAAAAAAAAAATCCAAGTACATCCCACAGCAATTAAAAAAAAAATACCTTGAGGAGGAGGAAGAATCTGATTTCCAGAGTTACCACATCATAATATTCAAAATGTTCAGTTTTCAAAAAAAATTAAGAAGTATGCAAATAAAAAAGAAAGTATGGCCTATGCACAGAAGAAATAAACAGAAACTATCCCAGAGAAAGCACAGACAATGGACTAACTAGACAAAAACTTTAAACAAACTGCTTCAAATAAACTCAAAGAGCTAAAGAAAACCAAGAGAACAATGGATGAACAAATCAATAAAGATACAGAAATTATAAAAAGGAGCTAAACTGGAGCTGAAAAGTACAGTAACTTAAACAAAAGGTGCTAGGACGACTGGATGTCCAAATGCAATAGAATTGAACCCCTACTTCACACCATTTGTAAAACTTAATTCAAATTGCATTAATGACTTAAACATAAAAGCTAAAGCCATAAAACTCTTAGAAGAAAATACAGGAATAAATCATGGCCTTGTGCTCAGAAGGAGTTCTTAGAAATGACACCAAAAGCAGAAACAACAACATCAAAATAGATCTCCATCAAAATTATAAGCTTTTGTGTAATAAAGGGTGTTATTAAGTAAGTGAAAATAAAACCTAAAAACCTAAAGAACAGGAGATATATTTACAAGTAATATATCTGATAAGGCTTTAGCATCTGGAATATATAAAGAACAATTACAATGCAGAAATAAAAAAAGATAAACAACCCAATTAAAAAATGGACAAAGGACTTGAATAGATCTTTCTTCAAAGAAGATATACAAATGGCCTAGAAGCACTTGAAAAGAGGCTCAATATCATTAGTTATTAGGGAAATGCACATCAAAACCACAAGATATTACTTTATATCCACCGTGAGGCCATAATAAAAAAAAAAGGGAAAATCATCAGTTGGCAAGGATGTGGTGAAATTGGAACACTTATACACTGCTGATGGGAATGTAAAGTGATGCAGCCACTTTGGAAACACTTTCAGTTTCTCAAAGTGTTAACAACATATAGTTAGCATATGACCCAGCAATTTCACTCCTGGTATTTACCCACAAGAACTGAAAACAGCTACTCAAAAATTTAAGCACATGTGTTCATAGCAGTACTATTCACAATAGCCAAAAGGTGGAAATTACCCAAATATACATCAACAGAGAAATGTATAAACAAAATGTGGTATATCCATACAATAGAATATTTTTCAAACATAAAAAGGAATAAAATACTGACACATGCTACAATGTACATGAACCTCAAAAATATACTGAATGTAAAAAGCCGGATATAAAAAGCTACATATTGTGTGATTCCATTTATGTGAAATATTCAGAATAGGTAAATCCATAGACCCAAAGAGCAGATTGGTAGTTGCCAGGGCCTTGGGGAAAAGAAGGAATGGAGAGTAACTGCTTAGTGGTGTGTGGTTTCCATTTAGGATGATTAAAATGTTTTGGAACCAGAGAGGGTGATTGTGAAACATTGCAAATGTACTAACTGCCACTGAATTGTTCACTTTAAAATGATGAACTTTACATTATGTAAATTTAACCTCAATTTTAAAAAGGCGAAATATATAAACACTCTGAAAACAGATAAAAATATATTCCTTAAACATAGAGAAAATGTTCAGCTTCACCAATAATAAGATAATGGCAAATTAAAACCACAATGAGATACCATCTCTCACACATAAGATTGGTTAAAATGCTAAAGCTCTTGTCAAGATTGTGGAGAAACAGTAAGGTGTATGTGGGAATGCAAAATAGTTCAACCTCTATGGAAGGGAATTTGGCAATATCCAACAATATTACATATGCATTAGTTTTCAACTCAACACTGTTAGGAATTCAACAATTCCACTGTTAGGAATTTACCCTGGAGGTACACCACCAAAGCTACAAAAATACATATGCAGTATTATTGTTATTGTAAAATATTGGAAACTACATGAATGTGCAAATATTGGAGATATAGGTTTAATGAGCCATGAAACATACACACAATGGAGTATGATGCAACTATAAAAAATTGAGAAAAGTTCTGTGACCAATAGGGAATGATTTCATAAGTGAAAAATACACATGGAAAAAGAGAAGGCATAATGCTCAAGTTTTGTGTAAGAAATAAAGAGAAATAAAACATATTTTGTTCAAAAAAGAGATGTAGCAAACATGTACCAGAATCTGATAGTTTATGTTATCTATGAGAGGTGGGAGGAAATGTGGTGGAAGGGATATAAGAGAGTGAGGCATTCCTCTAAGAATGCATAAGTTTGAATTTAGTCTTGTTACTCTTTTACATATTCAAAAATTAAAATTAATTTAACAAAGATAAGTTGTTAAAAGGCCCTGAAACTGAAAGCAAAGAGAAACAAATGAACCCAAATATATTTCAAATAGATGGCATAGCCGAACTGAAGGGTAAAAATAAGAACTAATCCAATCAACTATTTTTTTATTTTTCTTCTTTTATTTATTTTTATTTTTATTTTTTCCAATTAAGTTCTAAAGATAATGACTTGACTATACACCATTCACTTAAAAAATGAAATTTTTGTCTTCTTAACAATTACAGTACTTTTCTTTTTTATTGTGGTATGGATATAGTAATTCTGAAACAATTTTGTGTGCACTGTGAGATTAAGCAAATAGATAAACATATTTATGTTGTTAGGACCCAGTCTTGTCACTGAGAGAATGAAAAAAGAGAGATAAAATATGGAAAAGAAGAAGGCAAAAACAAGCCCACTGAATTGGATAGAATTGTTATGTAATCTCTCTCTCTCTCTCCTTTTCTCCCATACACGCATATACAAAGTGCAAAGAACAAGTACAAATAGCACTGTTGCTAATAATGGAAGTAGACTAAACTCAAAGAGCTAAAGACAACCCAAGAGAATTATGGATGACTAAAGCCAGAAGAACATCTAGTGGCTGAAGTGCACAAAGGTGGAGGGAAAGTCTGATGCTGTACCACACACAACTGGAACATAAAATATGAGAAGCATGAACCAAGGTAAACTGCAAATTATAAAGCAAGAAATGGAACACTTAAATATTGATGTGCTTGATGTTAGCAAACCAAGTGGACTGGAATGGAACACTTTCAGCCAGACAACTACAAAATGTTCTACTCTGGAAATAAACTCAGAAGAAATGGAGTAGCTCTAATACTGAGGCAAGATGTAGCACAGGAAATTAAGGCCTATAATACAAGGTAAGACCAAATAATACCAATCAGTCTTCTGAGAAAACCTACTAGCATAAACATCATCCAAGTCTGTGCTCCAGCTACAGATGCTGAAGAAGATGGAATTGAGTTTTTATACAAGTATCCAATAAGTATACAAGTATTGATCATACACCAAAACAAGACATCATGATAATTAAAGGTAACTGGAATGCAAAATTAGGAAATAAAGCAGAATCAAACATCATCAGAAAACTTGGACTAGGGGTCAGGAAAGAAGCAGAAGACCACCTCATGGATTTATGCAAAGTCAACAATCTGTCCATTTCAAATAAGTGCTTCAAGTAACCAAACAGACGACTGTATATGTACATAGGCATCATCAGATGGCCAATATAGTAGTCAAATAGACTATGTAATTGGAAACAGCAGATGGAGAAGCTGTATTCCTTCTGCCAAAACAAGACAGAGCAAAGTGTGGTCCTGATCACAAACTGTTAATATCAAATATCAGAGTAGAGCTGAAGGAGAGCACTAAAAAATCATAGTGCCAAAAATAATGTAAACAATATTCTCAAAGAATTTAAAGTCCACATAAAAACAGATGTGCATTGTTAAACTTAGTTGACTGAGAACCAGAACTATGGACTGAAACCATAAATATTATTAAGGAAGAATGTGAAAAGACAATACCTGAAGTAAAAGAAAAGAAAAATTGAGATGGATGACAGAAGAAATTCTAAAAATTCTTAAGGGCAGGCAAGAAGCAAAAGTAAAAGTCAACAAAAGTAAGGTTAGAATCCTGAGTGCAATTTCCCAGAAACTATCATGTTGCTAGAGATAAAGAGAACTACTTTAATGGCCAATGCAAAGAGATAAAAGAAAAAAATATATATAAAAGGAAAAACAAGAAAGCAAGAAGTCTCTTCCAGAAGATTCAAGAAATTAAAGGAAAATTTAGACTTAGATTAGAAATGCTATGTGACCAACAGGGAAGACCCTATCCAATCAGGGGAAAATAAAGGGAAGGTGGAAACAGTATACTGAAGGTCTATACAGAAGAGAAAAAAGGATGATGAGTTCCTTTGAAAAAGATGCATATGAAGAAGAACCCGTAATTCTAGAAAGCAAAGTGAAAGCTGCTCTAAAAGAACTGGAAAGAAATATGTCACCAGAGTAGATGGGACATCGGGAATTATTTCAAGCTACAGAGACTGAATCTGTCAAAATCCTAAGAAGAATATGCCAACAAATATGTAAAACAAAACAATGGCCTACAGTTTGGAAACACTCAATATATGTCCCAATCTCCAAGAAAGGAGATTCCAAGGAGTGCAGTAATTAGAGGACCATTCCTCTAATTTCCCATGCAAGTAAAGTGATACCAATGGTGCTGCAACAAAGGCTTTTACCTTATATGGAGCAAGAAATGTCTGATGTCAAAGCTGGATTTCAAAAAGGGGGAGGCACACAAGAGCTAATTGCAATTATTCATTGGCTACCGGAGTGCTCCAAAGAATTTCAGAAGATGTTAGATTATGTTTTATAGACTACTGTAAAGCCTTTGACTGCATGGATTATGAAAAGTTGTGGGCTGCTCTGAAAGAAATGAGCATGACTCAGCACTTGATTGTCCTCATGAGTGACCTGTATTGTGGACCAGAAACCACTGTCAGGACAGAATATGGAGAGACAGAATGGTTTCCTATAGGCAAAGGTATCAGATGAGGGTGTATTTTATCTCCCTATCTGTTTAATCTGTATGCAGAAGATACTATATGAAAAACTGGGCTAAACCCACATGAAGGAAGAGTGAAATTAGTAGAAGAAATATCAGAAATCTATGTTATGCAGACGACATCATCTTCCTAGCAGAAAGCAGCAATGACTTGACATGACTTCTGACAAAAGTGAAAGAAGAAAATCCCAAAGCACGATGGCATTTGAACATCAAGAAGACAAAAATCAGGGGGCCTATTCCATGGCATAGTGGTTAATTTTGGCACACTCTGTTTCAGCTGCCCAAGTTCATGGTTTTGGATCCTGGGCGTGGACTTACACCATTCATCAGCCATGCTGTGGTGGTGACCCACATACAAAATAGAGGAAGTATGGCCAAGATGTTAGCTCAGGGCTAATCTCACTAAAAGCAAAAAAGAGGAACATTGGCAACAGATATTAGATTAGCCTTGGGTGAGTCTTCCTCACCTCCCCAAACAAAAGCCATTTGAAAAGGAAAGGACTAAAATCATGACTACAGAAGAACCGCACAACGTTAACATAGACAATGAAGATATTGAAATTGTTAAAGACTTTGTTTATTGTGGCTCAGTTATCAATTTAAATGGAGTCTGCAGCCAAGACATGAAGAGAAGATTGAGAGTTGGAAGGGAAGCAATAAAAGAATTAGGAAAGATCATCAAGTGTAAGGAAGTGTCATTAAAAACTAAGGCCAAGATTATCCACACTCTCATATTCCCAATTACTGTGTAAGGGTCTGAAAGCTGGACACTGAAGAAGGCTGACAGGAAAAAAAATGATTCATTTGAAATGCGGTGTTAGAGGAGAGCTCTATGGATACTCTGGGGTGCCAGAGAGATGAACAAGTGGGTCCTAGAGCAAATTGAACCTGAACTATCACTGGAGGCAAAAATGATAAAACTGAGGCTGTCCTTCTTTGGGCATCTCATGAGAGTCAGGATTCTTTGGAAAAGACAATAATAGTGGGAAAAGCAGAACACAGTAGGAAAAGAGGAAGATGAAATATGACATGGATTGACTCCAAAAAGGAAGGCATAGGCATGAGTCTACAGGAGCTTAGTAGGACTGTTGATGACAGGACATTGTGAACATCACTTCATAATGTTGCCAGGAACTGGAACCGACTTGATAGCACATGAGAACAATACACACACGGGCACACACACATATTTATATATATATATAAAGAGAGAAAGAACATTAATAGCTGCTAATCACAGAGGGGAAAGTTGTAATTATGCTTCCTGATCATTTGTCATCTTACCAAAAACGGGATCAAACACGAATTTGGTCAAACTTCTGGATGCAGCTGCCATTTGGATAAAATACAACAGTCAGTGAAAATGTTGAACTGGATTGAGAATCTGCAACCTGGAAAATTTGGAGTGTGGGAAATCAAGTGTCAAAGGCCCAAGTTTTTCAATAAATAAGTTATAAGGAAAAGAAAAAGGTTGGAAGGAAATTTTTATGTTAGAAGAGGTTTGAAAGACATGTCAAATGAAAAAAAATCAGCAAGACAACTATAGTGTCTTGGGATGCACATTTGGAAGATAAAGCTGTAAAAAAATGCAAGGAATCCTTACTATAACAGATTATACAGTAAGGTTGTGATTAGGACAAGTCATAGAGAACATTTCTGGGATGAGACACCTGACATATTTCTAAATCTTGACCTGGGTGATGATTACTTTATAAAAATTAATTACTCCATAAATTTGTTTTGTGCCATTTTCTGTATCATGTTTTATTTTTCCATTAAAAATAATAAATAAATCAAAGTGAAAGCATGGTGAACGAATGTCAGCACAAAACCTCCAACCTATAACTACCCTTGTCTGGAGACCTATATCCAACTACCATTGACAGAGGCGACTCCCATCAGTGCACATGTATTTTTAATACTGAAACACAACGAGCAGAGGAAATTTTGCTCCTCTGCTTTAGGGCATAAAACAACTGCAGCTTCAGGGATTCAAAACAGCTCTGAAAGTTTCTGTCTGTTGCATAATTCTCCTCTGTGCAAAGAGTTACACAAAATGCTGCCATTGTAAATGCAGTTAACTAACAGCACTAATTGTGCTTGGATAGTGACCAAGTGGGACTTCAGAGACTTGGTGTTGCCAGCCAGAAATCAATCTATTATGGGAATTGTCCCCTAGAATCATTTTGGTTTTCCCAGGGTAACTAACGGAAAGAGTAGTTAATGGGTCACTTGGGGGTGACATCTCTTTCTGTAAATTACCATTTTCTTCTCCTACTGAGATTTTTTATTTTGGCCATGAAGCCAAAAGAAAGCCCTTGAATAACAAAGAAAGTAGATGATAATTGAGTACAGATAATAGGGAAGGGAAAACAGCATCAACAATTGCAGCACTGCAATCATCCTCAGCCTTTGAATACTTGCTTCTCACAGTAAGCTTAAGGAGGTTCTGGCAGACCAATTCATTCTAGGTATTCTAGCTTTGAGTTTAAATTTGTAGTCAACCAAACAAAGCGAACTGTTACAGTCATTCCCAGACATCTGAGCTAACATATTGAATACAGAATCATTGCTTAGTACAATAATATCATTAAATGTGGCCCAAGTCAACGTTATATTCCTTCCATCCTTGTCCAACCCCCTTAGGATCCATTCCCATATATATGTTATAGATTTCTGTTGATATAAATATGTAAAATCTTGCAATTCTTTCAGTGTGTTTTACATCTTCTCATGAATCCCACTTTGTCCCTGACTTATTGGAGCTTTCTGGAACTAAAGTCTGGTTACAGGACTGGGAGCAATGTGAAGGAGCAGGAATTGAGGATTATCCGTACTCCCCTGTATGGCAACCAACTCAGAAGAGACATTACAGTTTCTTCAGATAAGCACAGACAAATCTCTTTAGATAAAGAATCTACCAGTAAAGGAGGATTGGGAGAATGTAGGGATTGATTTACTTTGGAACCTGCCAATATTCCTCATCTTATTTTCAATGTTTCAGCCCTTCTCAATCAATCCCATAACCTTAATTTAAGGGACAGTATGAAATTGTGAGTTCAGTTTACCTTGTAACTCAGTCGTCCACATATTCGAATTTTAGTTCCCCCAGAAGACATGATCCTGTAGTTACAAAAGTTAAAAGTTTCTGTCAGGGCAGTAATAGAGGCTTTCTGGTCCCTTGCTTGGTCTTGAGATGGGAACTTAAAGCCTTAAACTCATCATTCTGTTTCCTCAAGATGTCCCATGCACCTATAAACAACCAATCAAACTCATTAGACTCCTTATTTTTACTAAAATATTCTGACAGCAATTACTTGATCATCCGAAGCCTTACCTTCTATGGACACTCAACTGTGAGTGTCTATAGGTGATAATTGATGTAACTGTTTTGCCATTGCATGCTAAGGACTATCAGTATCCATTTTATTGCTGACAACAGGGTCATTAATACTTTTAAGTCTACCTTGATCAGAAAACTAATTCCAGATAATATAAAACAACTTTAGAGAATTCATTTTTTATTGAGGTGTAATCAACATATAATATTATACTAGTTTTGGGTGTACATTCTAATGATTTGGTATTTGCATATATTGCAAAATGATCACCACAATAAGTCTAGTTAACATCCATCACCACACACGGTTACAATCTTTTGTCTTGTGGTGAGAACTTTTAAGATCCATTGTCTTAGTAACTTTTAAACATACAATACAGTATTATTAACATTTTGCCCACCATCCACCCTCCCAGTCCCTGTCTCTGGCAACCACTAATTTGTCCTCTGTATTTATGAGTTCATTTCTTGGTTTATTTGTTTATTAGAGTCCACATATAAGTGAGATCATACAGTATTTGTCTTTTCTGTTTGACTTATTTCATTTAGATAATGTCCTCAAAGTCCATTCATGTTGCCACAAATGGCAAGATTTCCTTTTTTATGGCTGAATAATATTCCATTGCATACATACACCACATTTTCTTTATCCATTGGTGACATCATTCATTGATGGACACCAACACTGTTGTTTATTCTATGTCTTGGCTATTGTGAATAATACTGTAATGAACATGGGGGTTCACATATTTTTTTGATTTAGTGTTTTCATTTCCTTCAGATAAATACATACAAGTGGAATTGCTGGATCATATGCAATTAATTTTTTGAGGAACTTCCATACTCCTTTCCATAGTGGCTGCACAATTTACATTCACATCAGCAAAGCACAAAGTTTCCCCTTCCTCCACATTCTCACTAACTCTTGTTATCTTTTGCCTTTTTGATGATAACCATTCTTACAAGTATAACATGATATCTTATTGTGGTTTTGATTTGCATTTCACTGATGATTAGTGATGTTGAGCATCTTTTCATGTACTTCTTGGTCATCTGTATGTTTTCTTTGGGAAAATATTCAGATTCTCTGTTCTTCTTTTCCTTTTTTTTGGTGAGGCAGTTTGGCCCTGAACTAACATCTGTTGTCAATCTCCTTCTTTTTGAGGAAGATTGTCCCTGAGCTAACATCTGTGCCAACCTTCCTCTGTTTTATATGTGGGGCCCCACTACAGCATTGCTTTTTTTTTTTTTTTTTTTAAAGATTGGCACCTGAGCTAACAACTGTTGCCAATCTTTTTTTTTTTCTGCTTTATTTCCCAAACCCCCTCGGTACATAGTTGTATATCTTAGTTGCAGGTCCTTCTAGTTGTGGGATGTGGGGCACCGCCTCAATGTGGCCTGAAGAGTGTTGCCATGTCCGCACCCAGGATCCGAACCCTGGGCTGCCGCTGCGGAGCACGTGAACTTAACCACTCGGCCACAGAGCTGGTCCCCACAGCACTGCTTGATGAGTGGTGTTTAGGTCCACACCCAGGATCCAAACCCGCATACCCTGGGCTTCTGAAGTGGAGTGTTTGAACTTAACCACTGTGCCACCGAGCCAGCCCCTCCATTTTTAAACCAGATTGTTTGGGGTTTTTTGCTGCTGAGTTCTATGAGATCTTTATAAATTATAAATATTAACCCCTTATCAAATATATGACTTGCAAATATTTTCTCCCATTCCAGAGGTTACCTTTTCATTTTCTTGATTTTTCCTTTTGCTATAAAGAAGCTTTTTAGTTTGATACAGTTCCACATATTTAATTTTTCTTTTGTTGCTTGTACTTTTGGTATCATATGCAGGAAATTTCTGCCAAGACCACTGTCAAGGAGATTCTCCCCTATGTTTTCTTCTAAGAGTTTTATAGCTTCAGTCTTACATTTAAGTCTTTAATTTATTTTGAGCTAATTTTTGTACATGATGTAAGATAGGAATCCAATATCATCTTTCTGCATGTGGTTCTCCAGCTTTTCCATCACCATACGTTGAAGAGACTGTGATAATTTTCTTTATTTAGTTGAAAACAAAGTTAGACCCAAAGCTAGCATACATAGAATAATGTTGATCTGTCAGAACCTCCTTAGTTTACAGTGGAAAAAGGTATTCAAAGGCCAAGAAAGATTGCAATATTGCTCACTCATTTCCTTCCATGTTCCCCATGAAAATCCAGAGGACACTTCTTTAATAAAGGTTGTAAGAAATAAGTTCATGAAAGGAGTTCTAGCATTCTGGCAAAGCTCTATGATTGCTATTTGCTTTAGACCAGGAAAGACAGCACTGCTTTTGATCTTGGCTCTCTGAATTCAATGAGGATGATGAATTGCTGGAGTGGCAGTGTCCAAGTGGCAGCATTTAATAGCCAGACATAAAGTGGATGTCGTTACCATAACTGGTAAGAGAACCAAAGCAGTAATTAAAACAGTTTGACCTGACACTTTTGGCAGTGGATAATTAATCATGGTGTCTCTAGAACTGAAATAAGTGGGAAGCCTATTAAAGTCTTATTTGATTTGGATAAGCAGAAAATCTCTATGTCTGGTGATCAGAAATGTGGCAAATAATAACAGAGATTCACAACATCTCAACAATGTCCAGACCTGGGCCAGTTAGCAAATGCAGAGCCCTTTGCAAAAAAAAAAAAAGGACCCTGGGTCTCCTTGAAGAAGGACCACAGTACATGGCAAAACAATGTATACTGTAAATATTTCTCATAGTTTTCCTCAAAGTTATGATTGTTTACCAGAGTGATTGCACATTGGAGAAAGAGAAATAACCAGACTCTTGGAGAATTACTGGACAATAGCTCATAATTTATGTGAATTCCTGGAGACTTGAAATACTACTGTGGTCCACCAGTCAGAGACGGGCCTGACAGAGTTCAAGTGGTGAATGAAATTTTCCTTGATTGTGTCTCAGAGTGGGCCCAGTGGGCCCCAACCCATCTGTGGTTATTGCAGGAGTTCTAGAATTCATAGTTGGAATAGAATACTCAGCAAATGGAATGTTCTCTGACACGTTGGATATGAGCTATTATAGTATCAGTAGCCTAGTATAAGCCACTAGAACTGTCTCTACACACCAAAAGAGGAAACCAGGAACAATACCAAATTCCTGGAGCAATTTTTGAGACTAGTGATGCCATTGTAGAATTGAAAAATGAAGGGTTGGTGATTACTACCATATTCTTATTCACCTATTAGCTTGTGCAGAAGACAAATGGATCTTGGAGAAAGTTAAATAGGTGGTGACTTAATTGCAGCTTCTGTTCCAGATGAATTTAATTGCCCTGATACCAGGTATACAACTATTAATCTGTCCAATGTTTTTTTCTCTATACCTGTTAGCAAGGATCATCATAAGCAGTTTGCTTTTAGCAGCCAGAGTCAAAGATAAACCTTCACTGTCCTATCTCAGCATTCCAAGTCCTGTGTAATAATCTAGTTTGCAGGGAACTTCATTACTTCTCCATTACAAAGTACATCATGATGGCTCATTATATTGTAAATATGTCAATTGGATCTGCTAAGCAGGAAGTAGCAACCACTCTAGATTCCTTGGCAAGACATATATGTGTGCCATAGGGTGGAAAATAAATCACAAAAGTATTCAGGAGCTTGTCACGTCAGTGAAATTCCTAGGTGTACTGTGGTCTGAGGATGACCAAGATATCTTGTGCAAAGTAGACAAGTAGCTGCATCATATACTACTGTATAAAACACTAAGAAATAAGCACAATTCTCTGTGTCACTTAATATTTTGGCAGTAACATGTGTCTCATTTTTGGCAAGAGAATTCAATATAATAACCACGTAACCCAAAAGATTTCCAATTTTGAATAAGGCCTGGAATCAGAGAAGGCTCTACAGCAGCCCCAGACTGCCTTGAAAGCTGCTCTGACACTTGGTCCATATGATTCAGCAAATGCTATAAAGCATCTATGACATAAAGGGACACTGAATGGTGCCCTTGGAAGGTCTCTTTAGGAGAATCAAAACTCCAGACCTAAAGAGGGAGCATATATTTGCCATCTTCTGCAGACACTAAATCTACTTTTCAATACTAATCTACTTTTATATACTAATATATATTTGAGAAAGAACTTTTGACTTCCCTTCTGGGCCTCAGTAGAGAGTGAACACTTGAATAAGTGTCACAAAGATGCTGTGCAGCCTGAGCTTCACATCATAAACTTGGCATTGTGATCCATCAAGCTATAAAATTGAATGTGCACAGCAGTTCTCCATAATCATGTGGAAGTGGCACATACAATATTGGTACTTATCCCTTACAACTAACATCTTACATCAAAATATTTAACATCTCTGGATCTCAGACACAAATATTAGTAGCTTTGGTTTTCATCCTCACAACTGAAAACATCTCCCTCCAAATTTAAGATAGAGAATAAGCTAATACAATACTAATAGTTCTTTCTCTAATTATTATTTTGAGTGTCTCATCAATTTATTTTTCCCCCATCCAGCACAGACCCATAGAGATTATGTTCTCTCTTTTACAAAGCATTCTTTACACACCACTTAATCATGGTGGCATTATCATACCAGATTCTATCCCTAGTGTTAAAATAATCAAGCACCCATAAATCACCACCAAGGGAGCATCCTACAGTTAAAAGTTTCCCAGTTACGGTTGTTTAGATTTACTTAGAAATAACTTAAGCAAAAATAAAAATACATATATTTTTAATTTAAGTAATCTCCCAAATAAACATTATTCCTAGCGACATATGGTTAAATTTGGGTACATCAAATTTGAAAACGGTATCAGAAAGTTCTTATACTTGGTGATTATTGAGAACAACAGAAGGTGCAGTTTAAGTTATACCTAAACTGCCTCTGTATCTATCTCAACTTCTAGTGATCCTTCCTACCATGAAGTTGAGCACTGTTTACCAACTGAGTTTTTTGCTTGTGATCTTTTAATTAGTAGACTTTATTTTTTATAGCAGTGTTAGTAAAAAGTGGGCAGCAAGTACAGAGTTCCCATGTAATCCGCCAACATACACACAACCCCAAACTCCCCCATCATCAACATCTCATGCTAGGTTTTGTTACAGTCAATGAAAAATATTGACATATCATTACTAACCGAAGTTCATAGCTTACATTAGGGTTCACTCTTGGTGTAGATTCTATAGCTTTTGACAAAGGTATAATGACATGTATACCCTTATAGCATCATACAGAATAGTTATACTGCCTGAAAAATGCCCTGTGCTCTACCTATTGATCTCTCTTTCCTTCTGCCCAACCACTGATCTTTTTCCTATCTCCACAGTTTCGCTTTTTCCAGAATGTCATATAGTTGGAATCATGCAGTATGTAACCTTTTCAGATTAACTTATTACACTTGGTAATGCCTTTAGGGTTCTTCCATGTCTTTTCGTGGCTTGATAATTCATTTATTTCTAGCACTGAATAATACTCCATTGTATGGATATACCACAGTGTATTTATGTATCCATCTATCGAAGGGCATCTTGGTTGCCCAAAATGAAACCTTGATACTCTTTTTCATGATGGCTGTAGCAATTGACATTCTCACCAACAGTGTACAAGTGTTCTCCTTTACATTCTCACAAACACTCATTGTCTTTTGCCTTTTTGATAATAGCCATTCTAACAAGCGTGAAGTGATATCTCATTGTGGTTTTGATGTGCATTTCACCTACGGTTAGTGATATTGAGCACCTTTCACATACCTGTTAACCATTTGTGAGTCTTCTTTTGAGAATTGTCTATTCAAGTACTTTGCCCATTATTTAATCAGGTTATTTATTTTCATTTTGTTTAAATGTAGATGTTCCTTATATATTTAGATGGATATTAACCATTATTAGACGCTATGGTTTGTAAATATATTTTCTAATTCCATAAGTTGCTTCTTCAATCTGTTGATTGTTTTCTTTATTTTTTTTTTACTACAGAAGCTTTTGACTTTTATACAATCCCACTCATCTGTTTTTGCTTTTATTGCCTGTGCTTTTAGCGTCATATTAAAAAAATCATGGCTGAGACCAATGCAAAGAAGCTTTTCCCCTATGTCTTCTAATAGCAGTTTTAGAGTTTATATTTAAGTCTTTAATCCATTTTGAGTTTATTTTTATATATGCTGTGAGATAAGGATCCAATTTTATGTCTCTGCGTGTGATATCCAATTTTAGCAACATTATTTCTTGAAGAGACAACCCTTTCCCAATTGAGTATTCTTGGTGACTTTTCCAAAGGTTGGTCGACTATATATCTATGGATTTACTTTTGAGCTCGCTATTTTGATAAATTGGTCTATTCGTCTGTTTTTATGCCAATACCGTATTGCTTTATTATGGCTTTGTAATATTGTTTGAAATCAGGCAGTGTGGTGCCACTAGCTTTGTTCTTCTTGCTCAAGATTGCTTTGGCTATTCAGGATCTTCTGTGGTTCCATATGAATTTTAGGATTTTTTGTTCTATTTCTGTGAAAAAATGTCATTTTGATAGGGATTGCATTGAATCTGTAGATCACTTTGAAGATTGTGGACATTTTAACAACTTTAATTTTTCCAATCCATTAACAGAGGATACCTTTCTATTTACTTGTGTTTTCTTTAATTTCTTTCATGATCTTATAGTTTTTAATGTATAGATATCTCCTCTCCTTGGTTAAATTTATTCCTAAGTGTTTTGTGTTTTTCCATGCTATTGTAAATTATTATTATCTTAATTTTTTTCAAATAGTTCATTGTTACTGTGTGGAAATGCAACTGATTTTTGTATGCTGATTTTCTCGCAACTTCAATGAATTCTTTTATTACTTTTAACAGTTTTTTGGTGGAATCTTTAAGGTTTTCTCACATAACATCATGCCATCTGCAGAGACAATTTTATTTCTTCCTTCCTGATTTGGATGCACTTTTTAAATTTTCCTTACTAATTGCTTATTAATTGCTCTGGCTATTTCCATTACTATGTTGATTAATTGAGAGTGGGCATCCTTTTCTTTTTCCTGTTCTTAGAGGAAAATCTTTCAGCTTTTCACCATTAAGTATGATGTTAACTGTAGGCTTGTCATATATGCCCTTTACTATGTTGATGTATATTCCTTCTATACATAATTTGTTGACAGTCTTTATCATGGAAGGATATTATAATTGTTAAATGCTCTTACTGTATGTATTGAGATGATTGTATGAATCTTATCCTTCATTCTAATAATGTGATACATCACATTTATTAATTTGCATATGTTGTATCACCCTTTGCATCCTAGAGATAAAACCCACTTGATTATGGTGTATAATCAATTAATGTGCTGTTGAATTGATCCGCTAGTATTTTGTTGATGATTCGTGCATTTATGTTTGTCAAGAATATTGGCCTGTAGTTTTATTTTCTTGTAGTGTCATGGTCTAGCTTTGCTTTCAGGGTAATGCTGTCCTTCTAAAATGACTTTGGAAGTGCTCCTTCCTCTTTAATTTTATGGGAGAGTTTGAGAAGGATTGATGGTAATTCTTCTTTAAATGTTTGGTTGAATTGACCATGATGCAATTTGATCCTGGACTTTGTGGGAAAGTTGTTGATTACTGATTTAATCTCCTTACTCATTAGTGATTTATTCAGATTTGCTATTTCTTCATGATTCAGTCTTGGCAGGTCGTGTGTTTCTGGGGGTTTATCCATTTCTTCCAGGTGATCTAGTCTGTGAACACATAATTTTTCATAGTAATCAGTATGATTCTTTGTATTTCTGTGGTATCGTTTGTAATGTCTCTTCTTTCATTTATAATTTTATTTGTCTATTCCCCTTTATATTACTCTAGCAAAAGTTCTCTCTATTTTTTTAATCTTTTAAATAGAACAGCTTTTAGTTTTGTTGAGCTTTCTCTTATATTTCTACTCCCTCATTAATTTCTGGCCTAATCCTTATTATTTCTTACTTTCTTCTAACTTTGGGCTTAGTTTGTTCTTCTTTTCCTAGTTCTTTGAGATGTAAATTTAGATTGTTAATTTGAGGTCTTTCTTTCTTCTTAATGTAGGCATTTATCACTACAAACTTCCCCTTAGAACTGTTTATGTTGCATTCCATAAGTTTTGTTTTGTTGTGTTTCCTTTTTCCTTTTTTGTTTGTCTCAATTTATTTTATTTCCCTTTCGATTCCTTATTTCCTTATTTATTTATTTATGTGAGGAAGATTAGCCCTAAGTTAATAACTGTTGCCAATCTTCCTCTTTTTGCTTTAGGAAGACTGTCATTGAGCTAACATCTATGCCAATCTTCCTCTATTTTGTATGCAGGGTGCCATCTCAGCATGACTTGATGAGTGGAGCATAGATTCATATCCAGGATCTGAACCTGTGAACCCTGGGCACTGAAGCAGAGTGCACAAACTTAACCACTATTCCACTGGGCTGGCCCCTTTTTGATTAATTTTTATTTCCTTTTTGACTTCTTCTCTGATCAATTGCTATTTCAGATGTGTATTGTTTAATTTCCACATATTTCTGAATTTTCCAATCTTCCTTCTGTTACTGATTGCTAGTTTCACACTATTGTGGTCAGAAAAGATACTTGAAATTATTTCAATCTTATTTAATTTAATAAGACTTGTTTGGGGCTTAACATATGATCTGTCCTGGAGAATGATTTGTGTGCACTTGAAAAGACTGTGTATTGTGCTACAGCTGGATAGAAATTTCTGTACATGTCAGTTAGGTCCATTTGGTCTATACAATTGTTCAAATCCATTGTTTCATTGTTGATTTATATCTGAATGATCTATCCACCATTGAGAGTGGGGTATTGAAGTCCCCTACTATTATTGTATTTCTATCTATTTCTCCCTTTATATCTGTCAATATATGCTTTATAAATTTCTGGCCTCTGATGTTGGATGCACATTATTTACAATTGTTATATGCTCTTAATGAATTGACTCCTTTATTATAATATAATGACCTTCTTTGTCTCTTGTGACAATTTTTGATTTTAAGTCTATTCTGTCAAATAGAAAAATAGTCACTCCTGTGTTCTTTTTATTACCCTTTTCTATGGAATATCTTTTTCCATTCCTTCACTTTCAGCCTGTGTGTCTCCTTAAAGCCAAAGTGAATTTCTTATAGGCAGCATATAGGTGGATCTTGGTTCTTTTCCATTTGGTCATTCTGTATCTTTTGACAGGAGAATTTAATCCATTTACATTTAAAGTAGTTATAGATAGGTCAGAACTTATTATTACCATTTTGCTCGTTATTTTCTGACTGTTTTGTAGTTCCTTTCTTTCTTTCTCTCCTGTTATCTTCCATTCTGATTGGATGATTTTTTTTTGTAGTGGTAAGCTTTGATTCCTTCCTCTTTATATTTTGTATATCTGCTGCAGGTTTTTTATTTTTGTTTGTCATGAGGCTTACAGAACATATCTTACAGTGATAATAGAATATTTTTAGGTAATAACAACTTAACTTTGATCACATACAAAAATTATACACTTTTACTTCTCCCTCCCCCATGTATACACTTTATGTTATCAACTTCACAATTTACATCTTTTCATTTTATTATTGTAGTTAGCTATTTTTATTACTTTTGCCTTTTAAGGTTGAAAGTGATTTGTACACTACTATTAAAGTATTAGTATATTTTGTATTTCACTATATTTACCTTTACCAGTGAGTTGTATACATTAATATTTTTCGTCATGCTAATTAGAGAAAACTCAAGGCCCAGATGACTTTCTTGGTGAATTCTATCAAACATTTAAGAAAGAAATCGTATCAATTCTTAAAAAACTCCATAAATTTAAAATTAAGAAATACATTATAAAAGGCCAGCATTACCCTGATACTAAACTTGAAAAAACCATTTTACAAAATCCAACATCCATTCCTGATTTTGAAAACTTTCAGCAAACTTAATAGAAACAAACTTCCTCATCTTAATAAAAGGCATCTATGAAAAACTATGAAAATATATAGTTAGTATCACACTTAAAAATGAAAGACCGAATACTTTTCTCATAAGATAGGAACAAGTCAAGGACATCCACTCTAACCACTTCTCCTTAGCATTGTACCATTTGATCTAGTAAGTGCAATAATAAGGCAACAAAAATCAATAAAATGGTCCATAGTAGAATAAAAGAAGTAAAATATCTTTATTAGCTGACAGCATGAATATCTATGAAGAAAATCCTACTTAATCTATAAAAAATTAGTAGAAGTAATAGGTTTTGCAAGTTTGTAAAATACAGCGTCAATAAACAAAATAATCTTTTATATTTCTGTATATTAGCAATAGCAATTGTAAATTGAAATGAAAAACACCATTTAAAATGGCATCAAAAATTGAAATACTTAGGGATAAATCTCAAAGAGATATGCAAGACCTGTTCGCTGAAAGCTATATCACATTGCTGAAAGAAATTGAATGGGACTTGCATAGATAGGTATACTGTATTCATGGTTCACTCTTCACAAGACATAAATACATTCGTACGTTAAAAATTACGTTTCAGATATGATGATATTCAAATCAATATTTAATGCCTCAAAGTTCCTGAGTTTAAAATATCAAAGATAGAAACAAAAGGCTACACCATGGTTAGTGAGAAGTCTTTATCATATAATTTATGAGATCTTTCTGTAAGTCACTAACTGTTTGCATACTCTCTTCATTGCTGCCTTCATCTCTTTATTCCTGAATGTATAGATGACTGGATTCAGAAAAGGCGTGAGAACAGCATCAAGAATAGCAAGAAACTTGTCCATCTGTGAATTGGGGTGTGGCCATGTATAGACAAACATGGTTGGACCAAAGAACAAAAGGACCACGGTGATGTGAGCTGATAAAGTGGAGAGGGCCTTGGATGAACCACCTGAGGAATGCTTCCAAACAGTAAACAGGATGAAGATGTAGGAGATGAGAAGTATAAAGAAAGAACCAACACAGATAAACCCACTGTTGACAGTGACCATGAATTGCAATCTGTAGGTATCTGTACAGGCCAGTCTGAGGACATGAGGAAGGTCACAGTAAAAGCTGTCTAACACATTAGGACCACAGAAGGGTAGATTAACAATAAATGCTAGTTGGAACAGTGAGTGGCTGATACCAAGGGCCCAGGCAGCAGCCAGGAACAAAATGCACATTTGTGGGCTCATGATAGTCTGATAGTGGAGAGGCTTACATATGGCAACATATCTGTCAAAGGCCATGGCTATGAGTAGCACCATCTCCACACCACCAACGACATGGATGAAGAAGATCTGAGCAATGCAGCCTCCAAATGAAATGACTTTGCGCTTTCTGAAAAGGTCATAAATCATCTTGGGTGAGGTGACAGAGCAGGCTCCCAAGTCAATGAAGGAGAGACTGGCCAATAGGAAATACATGGGGGAATGTAAATGAGGATCAGTGGTCACAGAAAACACAATGAGGATGTTTCCAGTCAGGCTTGCCACATAGAGCACAGAGGAGAAAACCAGGAGGAGAAGCTGCATTTCCCATGAATGTGTGAGTCCCAGAAACACAAACTCAGACACAATAGAGTGATTCCCTCCATCCATTGATCCAACCAACTGGGCTGATGCTGAAATTATGAGAACTAAGAAAATGAGGAGGTAATTGTGATTATGGAGATGATAATACATCATAGAATTACTGATGTTTCATCATTCTCCTTAGGAATGACAAGCATATAGTTGTCCAGTTCCTCAAATATGAAAAAGCAAAAACCAAAAATCAACATAATGTTATCACAATGTGTGAGCTGCAACATATTTTACCAATTACCAACACTCTCGCTGCAATGTTCTGTTCTCAAATTAACAGATTAAGCAAGAACAAGATGGCTGAGCAAGCATTAGACTGTAAATCTAAAAAAGGTCTAGAATGAACTGAATATGATAATTAGTTTAAACTAAAACAAATGATTTCGACTCATTAGAGATGCATGAGGGTTCATGATGTTCATCAGCTGTTTAAATTACTTCTGATATTGGCTATTCCTCATTTCCAACATATTCCATTTCACCTTCGGTATATTCTCATAATCCACTTCTCCCCCAGTTTGCTTTCACAATTCGCTGACAGAAAGTAGGGATGAGAGGAAAACGATTAACAAATGGATTGTCACCTGGAGTGAGAGGTGCCTGAGACATGAGTTGTGACTGATTTAGGATAGGCCGAAGATTGAGACTATGAATAAAGAGATCAGGATATGTCAAATTAGAGAGCCTGCAAGTATAGTAGAACAGGGGAAGCATGTGGACTCTAATAAGGAATAGAACAACCACTACTTTCCACCATGCTTTATCATGTTCACTGCTATTCTAGGTGCCTCTTCTTCTCACCATATTTTTCATAATTACGAAGCCCTAAAATGGCTTCAAGACACAGTGAGACATTCATAAGGAGCCTATGCCACCTAGTTATTCAAAGCTTTCTTCAGGCCTAACAAATGTGTATTTGGGAGATTTCATCAGAGTTTCTGCCAAGACACATGCCTAAAGTCACCACCAAGAATATAAAATATCTCTTCGAACAAATTTTCTCTGTCCATACACAGGAACGTATTGAGGGGCAGCACTTGGAATAGTTGGGATATTAAGCTTTAATTCAACAGTGCCTCAGCCTCCCTTTGGTGTCACCTTTTATGTCTATTGGCATCCCCCAACCCTTTGAAGTACTCAGTACTGGCTGCAGGGTAACCTCTTCTGCTATTTGATGTTAGCCTGCTTACTGTGACTGAAATCCATTCAGATGTTTTACCTTCAGGGTAATTTGCATTTTATACTCTCGATTTATTATGATAAAATAAGAGAAATGTTAAACATTAAGAAGTCACATTTTAGGAGGGCAGATGAGCTTTCTTCTTGATCTTAAACCATAAATGATGTGACACTGTAGATTTAGTCCTTCAATATGGATTGTATTTATATGTGAAGTGGAGGGTGAGCAGAGAACAGTGTTATGTTTCTCTGTGTCCACATACCCACCTCAATCATTCCCTGTAATAGAGAGATGTTTCTGAAAACACTTAACAGAAGTTAATCACTTTAGGAGTTGACAAAATACAGTAGAACAGGTATACTGACACCATTCATTTTTGCAGCTGTGATCCAGACCTTCTCACACAGAGGACCATCTGTCTGATGCCTTCATTCATCCCAGACTGCAAAATTCCCAGAGGCTGTCACTGTGTCCTGACTCCAATTCTGGGTCACCATCGCTGGCATGAATCACCTTCTGTTCTCACCTACAAATAGTGAATATACTGTCACTTCCTGAGCCACTAGTCCATAGTCTTAGGGTGCACATTTTCTATTATCAGAAACCTGGGGCCTGGAGTAGGGGGCAGAAAACAACCGCTTATGCTGCTCATCAGGGCAGGAGAGTCAACACAGGAGAGGACTGATGGGATGAACATACATGGGAGGCAATGGAGGCACTGGTGAGGGGGCCAGGAAACCCACTAATTGTTGAAAAACATCCAAGTTCTTAGTGAAGAAAAGCTCATGTCCCAAGTGTTATGAGATGAGAATTCTCATGGAATTATATAAAGACCATTTACTCCAGCTGGTCATCATTCAGATGAAAAACATGAGCTCCAGCAAAGTAAACCGAGTTTCCAAGATTCACACAATTGGCAGCACGGGGGACCAGAACCTAGGTCTCTTGATTCCTATTCCAGAAAGACAAGCCCTAGAGAAAATAAGGGAGTAAAAAAACAAAAAAAGCCCCTCAAAATAGTGATTTTTCCTGGGTAAAACCAAACTAACCAGAGACATTCATACAAAGTATCCATTATTAATACTAAATTATTACATAGCAAGCTAACAATAAATAAATATTATATAAAATGTGTGCAAAATTAAAGATTACTTGACTGGTTCAAAGCAATTTATAGTTGAGAAACTGATTATTACTATTATGATTTGTATACTGATTCTTTGTATTTTGCTGGTTATGTAACTGGTCATCACAACTGTAAATAGCTTAACTTGATGTTTGTAAAAGACCCGTCCTTTTGGCCTTTCTAAACTTCATTATCCCCAAAAGTCAATTAAAATCACAATTACTTCTTGTAGCTTTGATTGGCAATTTTCCTTCATACTGATTTATTATCTTGCTAATTCCTATAAGTCAAAGGATTAAGAAAACAGTTGAAAACACATGAATTACACACATAAAAAATACAATCTAATGTGGTATGCATGTCAAGCGAAGAGTAAGATGAATACTTGGTGAGGTTTGGGGGGAAAAATTGCTGTAGATGACATTCAAGGGCAGAAGAAACCTAGCATCAGCAAAAGCATGTGGGGAAGGCTATGCCAGGGCCAAAGATATTGATCTGTCCCTTCTGGAATTAGTGAAAATTGAAAGGAAAAGAGAAGGAAAAGATATGTAATGTATGGGAAATACCTTGAATTATATAGTATGAAGGTACTCATTAATATTAACTATCATTATTCGTGTGTATATAGCCCATACCATATACCCAGGCACCTATGGAAAGTTAGTAGGTAGTTCCTGGTTGGGATGTTAGATTAGTAACTCCTGAATAGAGTAAGGTCATGCCTTCAGTTCAATAATCTTTATTATTCTTGATTCTCTCCTCTCTTGGTCATCTTTTCCAATAATTACAATATGCATAAGGGAAAATTTTTCATTTAAAAATTTATAATAGCTGTGAGTAGTAGTCTCCCAGTGAGTAGGCATCTAAGGCTTTACACCATACTACTTGGTGGAGATTAGATAGCATTTAATCTCTAAACCTACAGCCAACACTCAATTTATTTTGCTAAAGTCTAATGAATAATCTGAAATACAGAAAAAAATAAAGCAGAGAGATGGGAGAAAAGATGAAGTTTTAAAATATGGTAAAGGTGGGGAAAGGGGACATAAAGATATGCACAATGATAAAAGAAAGAAAAAAGAAGGCGTCAAAGAATAGAGAAGGAGCTGAACACAGTTCAGGTAGTATGAAATATGGTAGCCACTTGTTTCTGAGAATCCGAGTTAAAGATTTGAACATCAATCTCTCACCTTTAATTCATTGATTCAGGGCTGCTCCTGACTTTGACATTGGGTTGCACTTAAGGAAGGAGAGAAAAGGCAGATGCTTCTATTACCTGCCCTGTCAAACTCAAGAGTTTCTGTGAAAATCACACATGATAATGAATGGAAATATCGCCTTTTATGCAACATGATGATATACATGTGTAATTCTGTGTAAAGATTTTAACTGTTATTATCATTTGAGGAGTCTACCATATACTAAGCAGGAGAAGGAGGTATGAAGAACAACAGACAACAGGCACATGAAATTCTCCCTAGTGTGTTTCCTGTGTGTTCTGGCATCCCAGGAGGGTTCTCTGTCCAGTTGGCTTCTACTGCTGAAGGTCACAGTACAGCTATTTCCAAAGCTGTGGTTCTTCTACATGGTGGAGTTATCACCTGCTATATGCTCACATTCAAAAGTCCAGAAACCATTTCAAAATTTTCATTTCTATCATCTTCAACCCTAAAAATACAAAAATTCACAGGTTGACTTTCATATATTGTAATAGAACAGTTAATAGCTTGGGCTTTGACATCAATCAGGCTTATTTTTGAGTCTAGGCTCCACCACTTACTTGCTATGTGAGTATGACAAAGTTACTTAACCTCTCTGACCTTCAGTTTTCTCATAAATAACATGGAGATAATACCTTCCTTTCAGGCTATTATGAGAAGTAAATGACATAATATATATAAACATACCTAACCCTGTACCTAGGATATAGTATGGCACAATAAATGGTATCTGTTATATATTGGAGACTACACGAGTGACTTTCAAGTGTAAATATAATTCCTCAAATTTCTGGATTTGCCATTAGTCTAAAGTATTGAAATTAGACTTGATTTTAGGTATAGCTTTCATGTCTATACTTGCATCCAATCACTTACGTACATTTCTCAAATAACAATTTTCCTTCTAAGTGAAGGTACTAATCAAAGACTACCCGAGGGAGGCAGGAAGAAGCTTTGTGCTCTGATCAGGCTGTGCCCCTTCCACCAGTGCTATCCCCACAATCCGAAGCTATAAATTTCAATTCCCCACATAAGAAAATTAAGTTTTTCTGATCACTTCATATTACACTGGATATTTGCCTTGTCATTAGGGATAAGACAGAGGAGAGAAGGGAGAAAGGGCCAACATAGGTGCTTCAAGGGATTTCTGAAGCCTGTGCCCATCCAGGCGCCAATTTGTGTTGCTCTGCCAAAGCAAGGAAGCCAAAACACACAATACTAGCTGCTGAGCAAAGCAGACCTTTCTCCTAAACTGCCTTTTTCATGAGTCATATAGAATTTCTTCAGTTTTTACCTCCACTTTAATTGTACCAGTGGAGAAAGCAGATGCAGTTTAGTCATATTATAAAGTGAGATGGTTATTCAAGACCAAAGTCTTAGTTATGTCCTATTTCCATTCTTAACTTCTCATTTATTTATTTTGTTAATTTAAAATGGATGTGCTTAGTATGTGCTAGATTTCAAGATAGAACAATGTTGCACAAAGTCAGTCTTTGTCCAACATGTATAGAAAGATACATCAGGCATTGTATGATGCATGTCATAGAAGTGGAATAGACTCTCTAACCTATGAAAAGAGTGGAAAGAGACAACTATAGTGATGAGAAAAGGCAGCATAGCAGAGGTAGCATTTGTGTATAGCTTTAAGAGATGATAAATATTACAATACATAAACATAGGATCTAAAGAAGTCATTTTAAGTAGATGATAAAATCTGAAAGATAGGTAATTTTGGCATTCACTGGGTAATGGCAAAGCATGCGGATTGTCTACAGCATAAATATTGTTTTGGAGAACAGAAGAAAATAAAATGAGAAAGATGGTAGAGATTAGTTCTTATTTAACATTGGGAACTGATTTAGATATTTAAGAATTATTAAATAAATATAGGGAGTCAATGAAGGAGTGGGTGCAAGGAACTGATGATGAGGCCAGTAACTAGGGAAGATGCTCCACCTGTAAGTGTGATGGGTCAATCAGTGGAAAGAAACAATGGAGATAGGGAGTCCTCAAGATAATGATGAAATAAAGCAGATCTGGGGGGCTACAGAGCTGGACTAGGACTACACAGTTTTAGCTGTAGATGCAGAAAGCAGAAATACTGAGTAGTAAAAACCCAAAGGAATTGGTGACTGATTAAAGTTGGAGTGAACATGAAGAGAGTGAAGTCAAAGATGACACCACAATTTGAGCAAGAATGTTTCAGACAATGGTGGATCAATTTTTAAAAATAAGAAAGTTGGACATGGACTTTGTGAGGGTAGAGAAAACAGATGCTCACTTTTCTATTAGGCAATTGGACTTCAGATACTAATGAGATGTCCAGGTGGAAAAGTGAGACAGAATATATGGAAAGAAGTATAGATTCAAGGTGTAATTGCATAGTAATCCATAAAAGAGTAATAAGTAAATGTACAATAAGATCCCTGCGGGAGAGAGTATAGAGAAAAAATGAAAAATAAAATAAAATAATACAGACTGTTATACTGATATTGTGAAGGGAGGCAAAGGAGCCAACAAATTAAGCAGAAAAATCACAGAGGTTGGAGGACAACCAGCGTTGGGCCAGAGAAGACAACAGAGAAGAGCATATCAAGAATGAAGGAGGAAAACAGAGAAGAACGGGAGGAATAGAGAAATTTTGTGACAACTAAGAAAGTGGGATGATAGAGTGAAGAAGAAGAAACAGAAGAAAATTGATATCTCAATTTTCTTACATTTTCTACTTTGTAAATGGGCAGTTTTGGCCTGGTATCTCATAGACACACATTATAAATATTAATTGGGTTCATTAATCAATGAATAAAATAATAAATGATAGAGTTAACAAAGAATGAATTAGTGAAAAATCTCCAATAGGGGGTAGATGACTAAGTTTTTATAGAACCTACATGCCACTCTGTTGTGGCACACACCAGTAATGTTCAGCAGTTTGAAATCAATTGAAAAGAGTTAGGATGACAAGGACTGAGAAATGGAATGGCGGGTGAGACAGACGTTAACAAAAGGATGAAAGGTGTCTGGGGATCAGATAGACTGACCAGGTGGCCAGGCTGACCATAAATAACAGGCCAGAAAGAAAAGCATATGAGATAAAAAAAATAAAAAAAAAATAAGACTAAACAGTTGAGAAACATGAAAAGGAAGATAAGTAGCTATAAGATAAACTCTGAGTCTCCCCTGATATTCTTTTTAAAGCTTTATTCTCATTGTTTTAGTCCTAGGTGTGCACTTTCCCCTACTCATACCCTCAAGTACCCATACACAGTGACTGTCCTTCATGGGCCTGCTTTCTGCTCCGTCCTCCGTCTCTAGTCCCAGCACAACCTGCCATATAGAAGGCTGACATCACAGAGAGTTGTGGAAAGCTTAACTTTTGCATTCTTGGAACATCAAAACCTAGGCTTGTTGATTTATTCACTATAGATTTTATTTCTGTCCCTCCTACCTACCTGTTTTGCCAAGAAAACTGAGAGAACAGCATCATTAAAGATTCCAATAGATATAGTTCTCCCCAAATCAGCTGGATCCTATGCAGGATCATCGCAGACACACACAAATCGCTGTATAAAATAGTCAGGTAGCAGCTAATTACAGTCTTAAGGGGTAGTGGCGAAGTGATGCTGCAGAGATCTGGGATTGCCAGACTGAGATCATGTGGCCTGGGGAATTATCACCTATGGTTGTTTCAGTCTTCAGTCTTCCTAGTTTAGCCAAGCAGGGAAGCTGTTAATAAAGAGAAATGAGAGGCATTAAGTTTTCTTATGACAAAGAGATCTTTTGCTATTTTTTTAGAGCTACATTAAATCTTTATTTTATTTCTAAAGGTGAATTCCAGAGCAACATTAAAAAATTGTTCTTTAAAATTTTTAATCATTTGATCATGTATATGCTGATTACCACAATAATATTCAACTTAAACACAGAATATATTAAAAGCATGAAGAATAATGCAAGGAAATAAAACCATACAGTATTCCATGAAAAAAAGTTGAGAGATGTATAAGGAAATGAAATTTAAATTGACTTCGAAAATAACACTTTTTTTAAAAGATTTTTTTTTCCTTTTTCTCCCCAAAGCCGCCCGTACATAGTTGTATATTCTTTGTTGTGGGTCCTTCTAGTTGTGGCATGCGGGACACCGCCTCAGCATGGTCTGATGAGCAGTACCGTGTCCCCACCCAGGATTCGAAATGATGAAACACTGCAGCGGAGCGCACGAACTTAACCACTTGGCCACAGAGCCAGGCCCAAAAATAACATTTTTATACATATTCTATTGAATTTTCATATATAAATTATATCTCAAAGCTGGAAAAATAAAAATATTCCATTTTACTCAGAAGACTATTCCATTCTACACACATAAACATTTAACACATACATAATTTAACTTACCCAAGATTTCATAGCAACTAGTGGCACAGTCAAGACTTAAATTCCCATATTATTATGACAAGTTAAGGGGAATGGGGAGGAGATGTTGCTCATCAGAATGGAAAAGAAACAAAATACACCAAAGCTTGGCTGCCAGTAAAAGATTCAGCAAAGTCAGGAAGCTATGTATTCATAAAAAGCTATAGTAATTGACAGGCAGGAAAGATCACAGCTAGAGACAAACATTTGTAATTCATCCAAAATTTGAAGTCATAAAGGAAGATTTGCTTAAAGAATAACATGTAAAAACAAAAGTTAATAGAGGAAACATACCTGGCTACAAAAGGTCAAATACATAGTTTTTGTCATCATCCTTATTTTATTACTATTACTAACATTTTTTATGTATTATCTGCCTTTACAAAGCTTTTTTTCTGTGCAAACAACTGGAAACAAGGGGGAAATGAATATCAAAGAACTAAGTAAGAGCTGTCACTTTCATATGATACAGAGTGATCAAACTGGAAAAGACTAAGAAAAAGGCATGGATTTAGGTCTGAGATATCATTGGTGCCATTAAAGCAAGCAGGTGAAATCAAATGGTAGAAAGAGAACTAAGACTATAGTGAGGTAATGAATGATGACAAAGTGGAGAAAGGAAAATTAGAAATGACAATTTCAGTAACATAAGGGAAGAGGTTTTGGGGAAAAGCTGGGAAAATAAAGCAATATGCTATGTGTAGAAAATTTGTAGAGTGGCAGAAATCTATAAACAGTTTCCAATCAACTGTGAGACTCTTGTTGAAGACGGGCATTGTGAACTTGGACAAACGCTAGCTGAAATATTTTTGTGACAGCATTCAGGAATGCTCAGGAACTTAATACTTAGAATTTTAGAGTAGTATATTTGTTTGGCATAATAAGTGGTATATAAGAAATTATATGGTACCGAAAGAGACAGAGATCCATGGGGGCTAAAGGTCACATTGAAATTTTCTGAACAAACTACATGCTGGCCAATACAACAAGTGAAGCCAAAGATGAGTTGGCACAACGAGAAAATAGAATATAGATCAGATATTTTAAAAGCAGGGGCAATAATTGTAAGCTTTTGGTAACTACTCTATCTTTCTCCCATACCTTGATTCTCAAATCTGGCTTCCCATCAAAAATCATCTGCACTTTCTTTCCTGTGTCTTTCTCTATACGATTCCCCTGACCCTTCCTTCCTATGCAATTTCTGCTAAACATTTGGTTACATCCTTCCTCTCTGGAAGCATGGGAACCTGAGAAGGAAATTCTTCTTGTGGTAGAGGAGAGTCCACCAACACCGTTGCCCCTCTTTACCATCACCATCTACCTAATCTATCAAAAGATCAAGATGGTATCACGGTGAGAGAGTCAGAGAAGTTCCACAAACTAAATGTTCTCCTGTGCATGAGCTTTGCCCACATCCTTCCACCACCCTCTCTAGGATGAGAAGCTATATAAAACTGCCATTTGGAGAGAGGCAACTAATTAGCTATAGTAGAAGGTGGTGACCAAGTAATGTTTTAGAGTTCTGGGATTTTCAGATTGAGATCATCAGGTCAAGGGAATTGCCTCATAGAATTGTGAGGGAGGGAGAAAAGAAGTGTATAATTTATTATGAAAAATAAAGATTTATTATTTTATTTCTCACTTGCTTTTTATCTTTATTTTGTGATATGACCCAGGGGAATATTTAACAGAAAAAAAAAAGAATTTTCTAATATTTAAATGGAAAAAAGTACAAAACTTTCCTGAAAAAAAGTTTTAGAACTTAGAAATCTTCAAACACTTTGTCAACTAAGCTTCTTTGTGTATTCGAAGATACAAACAACAACTAAGATTAGCAAGCATAAGTAAATAACAGACAGAATAATGGAGAAGGATGTGAATACCTGGAGTAGAAACAGATTAGGAGAAGAGAGACAGAGTGGAAACAGAGACAGAGATGGAGAGATGTGTGCACAAACCCTTTACTTCATGTAAACACATTCATGTGTTTTGATCATAAAAGGTATAATTGGGAAAGATCACAGTTAATATTTGTTTTAGTTTAAGCTCCCCAAATCAGAACCTCAGATAAAGACTCGGGTACATAGCTTATTTGAGGTTACCTAGGAAGGAAGAGTAGAGAACAGTGAGAGTGAGACTTAGAAGCACGAAGAGCTAATGTCAGTTTATTCAAGGTCTCTGATGTAGGCAATTGGGGCATCAGGGGCTTGATTCTACCAGCATGTCTAAGAAGCTAGGCATTTATCCATTGGCCACTCTGCCAGTTAGGTTGATAGTTGTCTCTGGAGTATTACTGTCCTTATATTCTTCTTGCATTTGCTCTCTAGCTGACTAGGCCCCAGAGGCTTTGGAGAAGGCTCCAAGTCAGAAAATGAAAAGATGTGTGGAACTCTTGAGGTTAACACTATCACTACGAGTCCAAGCTTGCAACTGTCCAAGCAGCTGTAACTGAATATAGAGTTGGGCTGAATAGATGTTATGCACGATACCAAATGTTTTTGCTATAGTCCTCTACTTGAACTATTTAAATCTATTTATTCTCTGTATTATATCCACTCTATTTCTGCATCTTCAAGTACTCATAGCCTGCAATCTATAAAAATGACTACATGCAGAATGGCTAATGAACAGCCATCACTGATATTCATAATCTCCCTCCTTTACCACCCATTGTAGATATCCCTCATCTTTGATGAGCAATTTAGATGCTCTAAGTTGCTTGCATGCTGGGGTCACTGAGATTTTTCTCTCTAAGGATTCTGAGTCCTTGATTGCTTTGCCCTTTTCAGGCTGTGTGTGTTGCATTTTCTTAAACATGAAAGCACCAAAAGAAGCCCCCGTGAATGTTCTCAATTCCAAATATACTCCACCCATCTCTGACATGTAGGAGCAGCCATGGATAATTGTCATAGATTACACTGACCAGTATAATGAATCCCTTCTTTCTTGGCCCACCAACAAGAGAGTTACAAACAGCAGCAGTCATAGCTTCAGGTTTAATAGAATCTTTACTTGGCCCCTCATAGAAGCTTCCCCTACTCCCATTCTGGTAACCATAATTTATCTGACAGAACTTAAATTTGCAGAGGCAGCAAGAACAAATTCTGCAAGTGAATCACTGAAAATTATGAGTTGAACTTACTTTCTCTTCTTGGTTCTCAGACTGATGTAATTTTAGCTGCTGGGAGTGAAGCCTCTTTTATTGGCCACTGATTAAATGTGTGTAAAATTTTTTGGAGAACAGAGTCCCAAACTTGCAGTGTAGCCTCAAACCAATATCTTTACTTACTCCAGTGGCTCTCAAATGGGGGTGGTTCCCCCCACCCACCAGGGGATATTTGACACTGTCTGGAGACGTTGTTGGTTGTCACACTTGTCATGCCAGTAGCAGTAGGGTCTGCTACTGATATCTGCCAGGTGGAGGCCAAGAATGCTGCTAAACATTCTACACTGCATAGAATAGCTCCCCATGATAAAGAATTATTCAGCCCATAATGTCAATAATACCTAGGTTGAGGAACCATGGTTAGCCTTTAATGTTACATTCCTATATTCTGTCAAGTAGCCAGGAACCACATCTCTCATCTGTCTGTTGTCATACTGTGGCAGCTGCGTGTTGCTGTGATGCTGAAAGCTATGCCACTGGTATTTCAAAGACCTTCAGGGTCATCCATGGTGGAAAGTTTTCAGCAGAGCTTCTAGACTAAGACAGCCTGGGAAGAAGGACCTCAACACCCACTTTCAAATAAAATTGGCCATGAAAACCCTATGAATAGCAGTGGGGAATTGTCTTATAGAGCAGAGTAACACCAAAAGGTGAGGGGATGAAGCAAAAGACCTGGCAGAGTTCTGCTCTGCTGTGCACAGGGTCACAAGGTGTTGGAATCACTCGACTGTACTAACAACTTCTATCAAGTAAACTGCTTCCATGTATATGGTAGGACCAATGAATCCTGTGCTCACATGACTCTTGTTTCACTTCCTTGGGGTGGTAATTTTGTGCAGGGATTCCATGTTAGTAAATCAGGTATCCTGTAAGCATGAAGATAGTGGTGCAGACAGAGGCTATGCAAGAAAGGAAGACAAACCTACATTCAGGAAAAAATAAATCACAGAAAGAGCAAATCTTTGCACCTTCCAGAATGAAAGGAATTTGAGGTGATCAATTTCCTACTTGTTTCTGAGTGGTTTTCTCAAAGGGAGAAGTCATATTGAGGGCTTAGCATTGGCCTCTCATTGAGGCTGCACCGCCAGTGGCTCAGTGGCTTCACCAACCCTGGTAAGAGAGTGCCCTATTTTCTGTCTCATGCATAACCTCCATCCCTACCACTCTTTTCATGAGCACTTTGTGTAAGCACTGAGGTGAAGGGGAGAGCTGCCTGACATGTCCTGGATGACTCATTCTTTCTACCTGGCTGTTGGATGTCTCTGCTGTCGAGGGTCCTCTCCAGTGCACGTTGATTTGAGACATAAAGATCTGTATACTTTTGTGCTCACTCTCATAGGTCCATCCATATGCTGCCTCTTCAAACTTCCTTTTATTGTTTTGGTGAGGAAGATTGTCCCTGAGCTAACCTCTGTGCCAGTCTTCCTTTATTTTGTATGTGGGATGCAGTGACAGCATGGCTTGATGAGCGGTGTGTAGGTCTGCACCCAGGTTCTGAACCCGTGAACCCTAGGCTGCTGAAGCAGAGTGTGCAAACTTAATCACTACACCATTGGGCCAGCACCTCTTCAAACTTCTTTGACTCTGATTTTCTTATCTGGCTCCTTTTGGGCCCCTGACCAATTAGTGAAAACTTTTTGCAACAGTCATTAGTCTGTGAATGTCCTTATCTTGTTGATCAGGCTATTTCTCCCACCATATGAAAGTAGATAACTAAGTAGGTTTCGCCCAGCTCTTTGCTTTGTGAAGATTTTCTCCCCCACTACACTCTGTGGCCACTCTGGAGAGGAGTTGTAGTGCAGCAGTAGTACATTTCTTCCTTGCACTAGTATATATTTAGACAATCTGTGAAACAAGCCTAAGGTTCCTTTCCTCCTTTGTCAGTTGATTTATGAAACCTCACTTCCCACCATGAAGTCACAGGTATGAACTGTGGAAGATAGGTTGGTGCAATAATTCTACCTGAAATGCTTCTTAACATTCCAAATAACTTACAAGTCTATCAAGTGGCAACAAACTTAATATGTGGTAGAATTTAAGATGAGTGAGAAAAATTTGGCTAATAATTAACCTAAAGCTAATTACAAATATAGGCACTGTAAACCTGCAGAAACAATCAACAAAATATTTTATTAGGAATCATTAATTCTTATCCCTTTTTCTTATATAACTAAGAAAGATGAATAGTTGTACAGATGAAAATCAGTGTTAACATTATCAGCCCTTTGAACTTCATATTGAAGTTAGTTTGGATGAAGTTCTAAATTTTTTATATTTTCTTCCTATATAAAATAGTTGTCAGGCAATTGGTTAGCCATTTATTTGCTTCTTATGTGAAGTAGAATAAAGACAACCACTTCTTTTCCAGAACTCAGAAATTCTGCATTCTAAGCTCAGAAAATATTCTCAACCCAGGTTCTTTAGGAGATGAAGTCCAATTGCTGCTGCACATTACTTTGTGGAGTAAATCTTTTCTTGAAGGCTACAAATTAAAATTCGGTAAAATATATTTTATATCATAATTTCTTTTAATTATGTTTAGGGGATTCATGTTTGAAAAAATGGCAACAGAACAAAATAAAATTCATAATTAAAGGAACAATGTTAAATATTTTATAGAAATAGTTTTAAGAATGCTTATGGAAGTATTAAAATAAGTCACACAGTACTAACACTAAATCATATATGGCATCAGAACCTGTTGTGTAAGTTGGATTTACCCTACAGTGAGTTATGCTCTGAGTAATCTCCTGGTCTTTATGTTTAGCTCTTAACTTAGTATATTGCAGGTAACTAATACTCTTTAAATTCTTAATCTTTGTCCTGTGCACTCTTAAAAATCACTAATATCCAGCTAAGGCTGCTAGTCTGTTTCCTTAAAACAAAAACACATGCTAAACTCTGGCAAGGTGGACTTCCTTCAAATTTGAATCTTCTTTATCAGCCAGTATGTCCCAGTGGAGAATTATTAGCTTATAGTGTTAATCCTCAAAGCAATCTATGATCACTATTACATCTGTATTAGTTGCTTCGATTCAGTAATACAAAGCCGACTTCTGTCTTCTTGTTAGAAACTGAGTTACATATAGAGGGACTGGTTGGCCCAGGTACATAAAATTTTACTCACTTGATATTAACTTCAAAACAAAATTGAATTCATTTGTTACAACATATTCTTCTTAAATAAGACTAGTGCATCTTCTGGTGAGTGGTGTTTAAGATGATAATGGGTCCTCTTTATAGCAGTTTCTTAATAAAACAATGGATTTGTAGATAAATATATCACTCATGTCTTATTAGGGTAAGTTGCATTTGAGAGACGGGCTTTGGCTCTCATTTATATTTATGAACACCTTGTTCAGTCCCAAACATTTTCCTCAGAGCAGCCTTCATCTCCTTGTTCCTGAGGCTGTATATTATAGGATTGCACAGAGGTGTTATCACAGAATAAAACAAGGTAATGAATTTTTGCATTTTCACTGGGTGTCCTGATCCAGGACTAACATACATCACCATAACAGAGCCAAAAAACAGGATCACCACAGACAGATGAGAAGCACAAGTGGAGAAAGCTTTCTGTTTGCTAGCCTCTGAGGGCATCCGTAGTACAGCCAGGATCACCAGAGCGTAGGAGCAAAGGATAAAAAGAAAGGTGCCAATCATGAAAACATCATTGAAAGTAGAGTAGGTGATCTGAGTGATGGTGTCTTCAGAACAGGACAGCATCATCATCAATGGGACAGGGTCACACACAAAATGGTTGATGATATTTGGGCCACAATAGGGCAACTGTGAAATGAGAACAACTGGGGTTAGGAAGAGGATGAACCCACATGACCACCCAAAGATGACAAGACCAGTGTACAGTTGTTTAGTCATGGTGTGTGGGTAATGCAGAGGATGGCAGATAGCAAGGTACCTGTCAAAGGCCATGATGCAAAGGAAGAAGCACTCATCATACCCAAAAGAGAAGAAGAAGTAGAACTGTGTAAAACAACACACAAAGGAGATGGACTTGCTGGAGGACAGGAAGTTGACCAATGTGTTAGGGATGGTCGTGGTGACATAACATATTTCGAGGAGAGAGAAATTCCCCAAGAAGATGTACATGGGAGTGTGAAGGCGCCAGTCCCACCACACAGCACAGACAATGATTGCGTTCCCCATTATGGATAGGGTATAGGCTACGGAGAAGAGCCCGAAGCAGAGCAGCTGCATTTCTGGGCTCGAGGGAAAGCCCATGAGGATAAAGTGGCTGACGGAGCTGGTGGTTTCTCTGCCAGATGTATTCATTAGTCTGGAAGACATGGAGATGACATTGGTTACTGCACTTTAATGGAGTATGCTGGTTCTTCATGAAAACACCAAATTTTTAAAGGTTTTATTTTATAAAGTAGTAAACAGACTTTGCTTAAGCAACAAACTGTGACTTTCGAGACTCAGCCCCTGAACATATATTATTTTAAAAAGTCAGAATAATAGAAAAGAAGGAAAAAATGAATCAGAGACAAATTTTTACCTTTCGAAGGACACTAGACTAGATATTAGGAATGCTAACTTTTGTGATTCTACGTTACCTAGTCTACTCTTTCATCTACTTACCTGCACTACTGATACTACATTTCTGTGCACGCAAACTTCTTTCAACAGTACTATGAATACTTGATTCTTTATGATTTATAACAGATATAATAATAAAAAACTAAATCAAGATATTTTTTAAAAGTTTGTCTGAATGTAGTGCCATTACAGGACACAAATTAATGTCCATTTTCACTTTCAGTCCTCCAGCTTACTCATGGTGTTTTAAAGTGACAATAAAAAATTCCTCTATCATTCCAGGGTATATGGCCTTTTATGCTACTTCATGTATCTATACATGCTTCCTTTCATTTTTGGGCAAATGGATGCCCTATACACCATGAGAAAGAGACCTATACCTTGGCCTCTAAATTGCTCTGGCTAAATACTTTTCTATACTCCCATGTGCATATATGAACTAGATATGCTCATTATGGGAACTGATCTAAGGGACAGCAGCTGGTCTGAGTGACTGTGGCCAAGTTCACTATGCCTCTACTTGGTACCCATGGTCAAATTGGCTGCAAGAAAAATGGAAAGATAGATAGGTTTTACATTTTTGTGAGTGCTTCCATTCACAGCCCTTTTCCGCATGTTCCTTTTAGACAGATCTTTGGAATCTTTTTACATCTCACTAAGCCCCATCTAGGTCTTTCCTATCTTGGCAAATCTGAAACAAAGATCTTCTCTCTTCTTTCTCTCTCTGGCTACTTCCATCTCAAGTAGTTGTTATTGAATCAAAACTCAATTCTCCTGTCTCCTCAGGACCTTACTCTGACCTATTACATTTGACAAAGTAATTAATTCAAAATTATTTTTTAAACTTCTTTATTGTGTCAAGTGGTCTTCTAAGTGTTCGAGAAACAGCTGTGGATATAAAAATCTTACACTCACAGAGTTTATAATCAAGAGGTTAACTGTAAAAGTTTAATATATTTTTGTACTAATTTTGATTTATTTTTCCCTCCTGGAAATAATTTTGCATTTTATGTGGAATATTTAGTAAATCCAGGAAGTGTTTTCAAGGTGGGACTTCAAGATTCTGAGTCAGGGAAGTTTGCCTTGACATATTTTTGTATAGGGAGATAATATTAGGATTCCTAGGTCAGATCATGTAAAGGGCTGACTCTTTCATTTGATGAATTAAACGGCATCTAAATTGGAAAGACTACTACTCGTAGGTTCTCATTGCCCTAGGATTGTATGAATCTGGATGTAGTAAATCAAGCCAGCTAAATCCGTGGTTCTATAGGTTGTCTAAAACAGTTTGTTAATGTTTTTAGAGAAAAAATACAGTCATTCACACAGGGCTTTCGAGGAATCATGTCCCATAACACCTTGTTCTGAATATATTTTTATATTACAGTGGATCATCTTTTTGTCTTTTAGACATTCCAGTATCCTATTTACTCAGAACACTAGTCTCAGCAATCTCATTTAATTTATTTTACTTTGAGAAAGGTCATTGACAGAGGATTCATTTCAAATCATTGTTGATACTTACCCTGCTTGTTTTGGAGTATTACCCAGGGTTAGTAATTGTCCAGTGCTGGAGTTTAGAGTAAATCCTGTATCTACAACAAAAATAAGAACAAAACTCATACATGCTAAAACTTTTGTTACTTTAAAAAGAAATAATCCACATTAAACCAGGGCTCATTAATCTAATGGAACTGAAAGGCAATATATGAGCTTGGGAAAGAAGATATCTATGGAAAGGGGGATTTGACATATCTCCTCTACTCTCCAAGCAACAAAAATCATCAAAATACGTCCTTCTTCAGTAATTTATCAATTAATACACATCTTGGGGCCGTCCCGGTGGCTCGGTGGTTAAGTTTGCAAGTTCTGCTTCTTGGCTGCCCAGGGTTCGCCAGTTCAGATGCTAGGTGCTCACATGGCACCACTTGGCAAAAGCCATGCTGTAGTAGGGGTCCCAGGTATAAAGTAGAGGAAGATTGGCATGGATGTTAGCTCAGAGCCAGTCTTCCTCAGCAAAAAGAGGAGGATTGGCAGTAGTTAGCTCAGGGCCAATCTTCCTCAAAAAAAATATTAATATACATCTTCATGTGAAATCCTAAGCTGCTTGGTATATATCTCTTACCCCTCTTTTAAAGGGATATATGAACTAAGTAAAAAATATCCTCCAGAACTCAGAGAAACAAGAAGGAAATTCATATTTTTAGGCTATCTTTTTTGACAGCATTCAATTCTAATGAAATATTTTCGGTTTCCTCAAAAATAACAAAACATGGTTCCTATTAAATTATTAATGCAAAAAATTGCAGCACATGTGGCTCACATGTAATGCAGTTTCCATTCTGTCCTTGGATGAATGCTAAGAAGAAAGTCAGAGATGGAGAGATAAAATATTACTCCACAGAGCAAAAGGCATGTGACAAACTTCTAAGAAACTGAGTCATCCAGTTTGTAATCTCTCATGGATTACAAAGAATGAACCCTACAGTATGTCTTTTCACCAACTTCAAAGCACATGTTTACAGTTAAAATGAAAGCCAGAGGAAGGTATTATATATGGCTATTTCCTAGTTTCATGACCTTTTGGGATTTGGGGTTTTCTCTCTTGATGATTTGATCATATTTGTTCAAGAAAGGAGATAATTTTTGGATGTTTACTTACTTATAATCAAACATCAAGTCTTAGTATTCCCTAAAGAATAGTGAAGATGTAGAAGTTGATTTTAACTTTTCTTTTCTTCTCTCTTACCATTCATTATTTAAAGTTCCTGGGGAATAATTAAGTAATAATATGAATTGTCATGATAGCTACAATAGGAAGCTCTGCCATTGGATTCCTTATATTTATTTTGAAGAAGAAGAAGTCATTCCTTGCTCGTCAAATATCTGCCCTTGCATAGTTTGTTAGAGATACTTGAGTTGCATTTTATGTAGAGCAAAAAGAATTGGCAGTTCAAACTCATAGAAACGGAGAATAGAATGGTGATCTCCAGGGACAGGGGAATGAAGGAAATGGGGAGATGTTGGTCAAAGGGTACAGACTCCCAGCTATAATATGAATACGTTCTAATGTACAGCATGGTGACTACAGTTAACAATACTGCATTATATACTTGAAAGTTTCCAAGAAAATAGATCTTAAATGTCTACACAACCAAAAACCAAAAGCAGTTATGTGAGCTAACGGAGGTATTAACTATCCTTATTGTGGTAATCATTTCACAATACATACGTTTATCAAATCATCATGTTATACACCTGAAACTTACACAATGTTATATGTCAATTATATCTCAATAAAGCTTGAAAAAAAGAATTGGCAGTTCAAGAAATTTAACTAGTATTCAGTTATTCCACAAATATTTATTGAATACCTACCGTGTGCCAATCACTATTTCAGATCCTAGGGATATTGTAGAAAACAACTGCAAAAATCCTGTCTTCACAGTATCTACATTCTGTCGGAGGGAGAAGAAAACAAATAACATAAATGAGATAATTATGTAGTATATTGGAAAATAAAAATAAAAAAATAGCAGAGAGTTAGAAGAGAATGTTAGAATGAATGGGAGATTATGATTTTAAATAAAGTGGTAAGGAAAGCATCACAGAGAAGGTGACATTTAAACAGTGTCTTGAAGTGAGAAAACAAACTGTATGGATATATGGGGGAGTTGTGTTGCAGGCAAAAATTATAGTCAATCATGGGAACCAGAGGCAGAAGGAAGCATAAAATGCTGGAGAATCAGCAAAGAGGCCTACGTAGCTATAGCACTGTAAGCAATGGGGAAAGTAGCAGGACATGATGGCAGAGAGAAAACAGGTGAGGGCAGATCATTTAGGGTCTTGTAGGCTATTGTAAAGACTTTGGCTTTCACTGCAAGAAAGGGTCAGGGGAGGTGTTTGAGCAGAGAATAAAGTGATCTGGCTTAAGGGTTGTTTCTTTTTTTAATTTCAAAACATTGTACCTAAATGTATGCATATTGTAATTATATAGCTCACTGAATTATTAAAAGTGCACACCTGTTTAACCGCCACCTGACTAAAAGAATAGAACATTACTTAGCACCATAGAAGCCTCATTGTGGCCTTTCCTATTAATACTTCTCTATTCAAAATAACCTTTGTCTTTATTTCTAATATGGCCAGTTTAGAGGCTGGCCTGGTGGCATAGTTGTTAAGTTCCCACGCTCCACTTCTGTAGCCTGGGGTTTGCGGGTTAGGAAACTGGGTGCAGATGTAGCATTGCTTGTCAAGCCATGCTGTGGTGGCATCCCACACAAAATAGAGGAAGATTGGCACTGATGTTAGCTCGGTGGCAATCTTCCTCAAGCGAAAAAGAGGAAGATTGGTAACAGATGTCAGCTCGGGGTCCATCTTCCTCACAAAAAAAAAGAAGAGAAAAAAAATCCTTCAATTTGCCTGTTTTTGAAATGTGCATAAATGAAATCATAACAGTGTCTATTTTATGTTTGGAATTTTTCATTCATAATTAAATTTGTGAGATTTATCTGTGGTCTTTCATATACCCTTAGTTCATTTATTTTCATTGCTGTATAATATTCCATTGAGTAAATATATAGAGATAGTCACCCTATTGTTGTAGAGATATTTGGGTTGTTTCCAGTTTGGGGTTCTTACGAAAATGCTGCAATGAATAGTATTATGTATATCTCTTGGTGTATGCTTGCAAGAATTTATGTTGTATATATATGAAATTCCTGGGTCCTAGGAAATGCCTATGTTCAACTTTAACAGATAACGTCAAAGAGTATTCCAAAATGGTTGCCCAAATGTACATTCTCTTGGGTAGTACATGATAATCCTCGTCATTCTGTATTTTCTGCCAATATTTGGTTATGTCAGTTCTTTAAAAAATAATTTAGGAAAACACATCCTCTTCTATTTGGAAATACCCTTTTTTTGAAATGAGTTTTCAAGAGTCTTGCCCATTTTTCTATTGGGAATTTATCATAACTTTAAATATTTAAAAAATATATTCTGAAAACAAGCCTTTTGTCAGTTATATGCATTCTAAATATTTTCTCCCATTTATGTTGATTATTTTTCCAGTCTCATAATTTTTTTAATGGACAGAATTTCTTAATTTTAATATATTCAATTTACAAATCAAGTTCCTTTATGGTTAAGTCATTTTTGTTTAGTTCAAAGTCATGAAAACATTTGAATTTTATTTTTTCTCAGCTTTAATATGTTACCTTTCACATTTAAGATCTGCAATCATCCTGGGTTTAATTTCTGTGTATAGTTTGAAAAAGAGGTCAAATTTTATTTTTATACATGAAAATGCATTTGACCTAGACACTTAGACTTTTCTATTTTTTTTTTCTTTTTGGAAAAAATACCTTCATTCAACCCCTGGAATGAAGTCTTAATTTTATCATAAATTAAGTGTCCACATATGACAGATTGGCTTCTGGATTCTCTGTTTAATTCCATCTGTCTTTTTGTACCTATTGCACTAGTAAAACATTCTCTTAATGATCGTACCTTTTTAGTAAGTCTTGATAGCTAGTAACATAAATCCTCCCAACTTATTTCTCTTTAAACTCTTTTTGGTAGTCTTAGTTCATTGTATTTCCACGTAAACTTAGAATCCATTTGTCAATTTGCACTAATATTGCTGGAATTTTGATTGGGATTGCTTTGAGTGGGGAAAGTTATTGTCATTTACACAACAATTACTTTTACAATCCACAGACTTGGCATATTCTATCCATTAATTTGTCTTTTTGAATTTCTCTCAATAAACTTTTACAGTTTTCTGTATGGAAGACTTACTAAATATATTTTTTCTTATTTCCACTGAGCCCTTCTCCATTGTTTGCCAATGTTATAATATAGAGGCATGAGGGGGGCAGGTTGTAACATGGAAATCTGTAGCCAATTGAGGAGACTTTTGTAAAGCTTGTGAAGAGGCTTGTTGACTTCATTCTGAACTCGGCTAGTTTGAAGTCAATTTCTCACTACCTCCTCCTTTATTCCAGTTGAGGATCCTTTTAATAGATGAAGCAGTAAAATGAGAGCAGTGGGCAGGTCTAAGCTTCTTCCAAGACTGATCTCCATATCCTAAGTCCTTAGAGTTTCAGGGTCCTTTAACCCCTTTTCTGGTTCCTCACTGTCTGCCTGAGGTCCCCTTAGTTCATTGAAAATTTTTTTTCACAGTTTTATTGAGAAAGAATTGACAGGGATCAGTGTGTAAGTTTAAGGTGTACAGCATGATGGTTTCATTTACATATATTGTGAAATGATTACCATAGTAGGTTTGGTTAACATCTATCAGCTCACATAGATATGATAACAAGAAAAGAAAACAAAATTCTCCTTGTGGTAAGGACTCTTATGGATCTACTCTCTTCACAACTTTCCTATGTATCATACAGCAGTGTTAACTATGGTCATCATGTTGTACATACATTCCTAGTACTTATTTGTCTTATAACTGGAAGTTTGTACATTTTGACCATCTTCTTCCAATTACCTCCTCCCACTTTGGTAACCGCAAATCTGATTTCCTTTACTGTGAAGCTTTCTTTGTTTACATTTTTTTTGTATTCCACATGTAAGTGAGATCCTGCAGTATTTGGCTTTCTCTGTCTGACTTATTTCTCTTAGCATAATGTCTGTCCAAGATCCATCCATGTTGTCACAAATGGTAGGATTTGTTGTGCCTAAGATCATAAAGACAATCCCAAGCATATTCTGTTACGAGATGAAATCCAAGATGAAAATCCGGGAAGATTCCTGGATATATAGATTGAGAGGCCTGGAACGATATGGAGAAAGCTAAAGCTATGTCTAAGTAGTCCTTCTGCAGCCACCAGGCAAGGCAGTGGTAGCTGTGCAGCTGCCACCAATTCATAAGTTCCAGAAACAGTAGCAGGAGGCGAGCAATCCCAGGCTTGGCCACCAAGTGGTAGGTGGCAAGCCTTAACTCCAGATTGCACCAGGGACTTCCCAGGGCCTGGCAGCTGAGCACACAGAGGGTGGCTCTGCTGCTCTCCATGCTGGCAACCATAGCATCCATCCTGTCCTGTCCAATCCCTTTTTTCCCTTGTCTGAGAAGACATGGTATTTGAAAAGATCCTTTTAAGTTCAATGTCAAAGAGTGTACTACCTATATTATCTTCTGGGAGTTTTAAGGTCAGGACTTATGTCCAAGTCTTTGATCCATTTTGAGTTTATTTTTGTGTATGGCATGAGATAATGGTCTAATCTCATCCTTTTGCAAGTGGTTGTCCAGATTTCCCACCACCATTTATTGAAGAGACTATCTTTTCTCCATTGGAGATTCTAGGCACCTTTGTCCCTAGATATGTGGTTTTATTTCTGGGGTTTCAGTTCTGTTCCATTAATCTGTATGCCTGTTTTTGTTCCAGTACCATGCTATTTTGATTACTATAGCTTTGTAGTACATTTTCAAGTCCAGGGGTTGTGATGTCTCTAGCTTTGTTCTATTTTCTCAGAATTGCTTTAGTAAATCTGAGTCTTTGGTTGTCCCCATATGAATTTTAAGATTCTTTGTTCTATTTCCTTGAAAAATGCCATTGGGATTCTGCTTGGGATTGCATTGAATCTGTAGATTGCTTTGGGTAGTATGGACATCTTAACTATATTTATTCTTCTGATCCATGTGCATGGAATCTCTTTCCATTTTTTTATGTCATCATCTATTTCTTTCAATAACCTCTTATAGTTTTCATTGGATAAGTCCTTCACTTCCTTTGTTAAATTTATTCCTAGATATTTTATTCTTTTTGTTGTGATTGTAAGTGGAATTGTATTTTGACTTCTTTTTTTATAAGTTTGTTATTAGAGTATGGAAGTGCAGCTGATTTTTGTAAGTTGATTTTGTACCCTGCAACTTTACTGTAGTTGTGAATTATTTCTAATAGTTTTCCGATGGATTCTTTAGGGTTTTCTACATATAAGATTGATGTGGATTAAGGCTGCCCCAGCTAGAGAAGCCCAAGGTGACCTGGCCTACATGCCAAACTATATGACCCAGTGGACTTTTTTTATGGTATGAATTAGGACCGCCCCAGGGAGAGAAGCCCGGGGCATCCTCACCTACATGCTGATCTATATGCCCAGATTCGTATCTAAAGTTATATGACCTCACAATAACCAGACCCCATCTGCACTGAAATCATTTAATGACTTTTTACATCATCTTTTCTTTTTCCAGTAAAAATAAGTCATGTACCCATGCCTTATAAAATTAGCCCTAACCCTCAACTCAGGGCAGCAGCAGGAGCTCTGACTGCCCATAGGTCCTGTCCTCATGCAGCAGCAGCAGCAGGAGCTCTGACTGCCCATAGGTCCTGTCCTCATGCAGCAGCAGCAGCAGGAGCTCTGACTGCCCATGGGCCCTGTCCCCATGCTATTCCACACTATTCCCTAAATAAAAGAACACTACTGCCAGATCTTGAGAATCTAAGAAATCTTTCTTTAGACTCCTCGGCTCACCAACCCCGCATCAAGATCATGTTGTCTGCAAACAGTGAGAGTTTCACTTCTTCACTCCCTAATTGGCATTCCTTTTATTCCTTTCTCTTGCTTAGTTGCTCTCGGCAAAACCTCCAGTACAATATTGAATAAGAGTGATAATAGTGGGCATCCTTGTATTGTTCCTGTTCTCAGAGGTATGACGCTCAGTTTTTGCCCACTGAGTATGATGTTGGCTGTGAATTTGTCACATAGGGGCTTTATTATGTTGAGGTAATTTTCTTCTATCCCCATTTTGTTAAGAATTTTTACCATAAATGGCTGTTGGATCTTGTCAAATGCTTTTATGTGTCTACTGAGATGATCATGTGGTTTTTATTTAAAAGACTATTTCTTGAGCCCAGACTTCAGTACCTGACTGTGTCAAATAGCATACCCCATTATTCTTGGGCTTCCCTACTAGTATATAGGGAGATTTTAGGGTCTGGAATAGATCTCAGACAAAGAAGACACAATGACCTTGGGGCAGAGATCCTAGGAATACAGAACAATTCTGTGCTTTGGAGTTGTCCTTTGTCCTTAGGAAATCAGATTTGATGGTATTACCTGAGGCATCAATTAGATTGTCCACAAATGACAGTTCCTGATTTGGCCAGTTGAATTGTGGCAAGCTTTCCCTGAATGTTCCCCTTAAGCTCTGCCTAGCCCCTGCCAAGCTTGAGCCCTCTGGTCTCTCCTGGAGAGGACCAGGATCTCTGTGGAGGGGACATTCTCCTGTTTTGCTTTCTTCCTTGTCAGTTTCCACTACTTGTTCTTCCAACTTGTCCACAAACCTTACTTGGCACTGGGGCAGCTGTTTGTTTACCTTTAAGCAGAGGAAATGGAGGTCAGTGGAGACGGAGTTGAAATTTCTCAGGAAGGGCTCTTTCTCATATTCTCCTGCAGCAAAAGTGTAAAAGCCTTTCCTTCTGTGATTCTTTCCTCCACAATGGCCTCTGCCCTCTCTCACACACAAGTGTGACACCCCTGTTAAATTGAAGGTGGGATGTGCCAGGAAAAAGAGAAGAGTGCTTTGTTAACCTCTTACTTTCTCCCAAAACAGCACTGTTTTCTCTCTTTTCCCTCTTAACAACGTTTTATATTTGATGATTTCCTCTTTCCAGTCTGGTTTGGGGATTTCAGTTCTCACTACTTTTGTATCATATCCTCCTGATGTCTGAAAGAACAATTCCCTTCCCCATTTCCCAGGAGAGTTTTCTTTCTTCCTTTCAGTAACAGTGACCAAATATTTCTACCATTTCTGTTACCGAATCAGATTCCTTTTTGCTGATCACCCGGAAAGCCAAACACCAAGATGAAAATGATGTGGGCTCAGCAGGCCAAGGAGTTGAAAGAAAGATTTCTTGGACTTTCAAAGTCTTGTAGTTGTGCTCTTTTATTCAGAGAATAGCATGGGGACAGGACCCATGGGCAATGAAGAGCTGCAAGCATGGTGACAAGACCAATGGGCAGTGAAGAGCTGCAATGTGCTGATGGTAGGGCTAAATTTATAAGTTACTTTTACTAGACAAAGGAAAGATCATGTAAAAAGTCATTAAAATGGTATCAGTGCAGGTGGGGTTTGGTTATTGTGTGGCCATATAACATTAGATATGAATCAGGTCATATAGATTGGGATATAGGATAGGAGTCCTTGGTCTTCTCTCCCTGGGGCAGCCTTGACCCACATCAACAAGATTACAGGGGAGAGAGGGTTTAATCACAAGTTAGTCAAATGAGGAAACAGGAGAATGACTCTCAAATCTGCTTCCCTGAAAATAGGGAGTCAAAGATATTTATGGGGTAGGGGGCAAGGTGGTCTCAAATGTGGAGAAAGATGATTGGAGGTGAGGAGAGGTGAGGTGAGGTAATTGACAAGCTGTGCAAGCGTAGTCAGACTTCATGGCTCTTCGTAGGACGCATGTTCACAAAATGGTGGCATTAACATCATCTGAGGGTGGAATTTTTAGCCTCTTGATGTCAAAAGGTCACTTATCAGACATCTGCATGGGCCCAGTTAATACGTTGGTGGTCTCAACTGGCCTGAAGGGGACAATGGGTTCTAATTCCTGGAAAACAGCTCAAAGAGCCATTACCATGTGATCCAGGCTCCAGGGAGATGTTATCCATAGAAACCTAGTGGGAGTAAGACAGCATATTGCCTAAACAGCACACTTAACAATGCGTAGGTAAATAGCTAAAAGCTATAATCAGTAATTGCAAAAAGAAAAACAAAAAAAACTTTAGTTCCTAGCTACTTAATCATGAAGGGCTAACTGTTTGCTGGTTTCATTTCTACGTTTTTCCTCTCAGTCCTCCTAATAGTCTTAATATTAAGTTTCTCTGTAGCAAGAAGATTGCGGAGGAATCGATCATCTTAGTAGAAGGAACTTGACCTTCAAACTGAGGTTAGGAGTGCAGAGAAGGAAGAAGAAAGAGAAAAGTGGATTTCTATCTGAATGGCAGGATCTTTTCCAGAGGATATGAGCCATTGAGAAACTTCTGGGAGGGACATCACGAAATCAGAGCGAGGATGGGTTTTGTTGTTAGTATTTCAAAGAGAACAAGGATCTCCTACATTCTGATTTATATCATACTTGAATTGACTGAAACTCTTTTTGGACAATATTTTTTTCTGCCTCTGTTTTTGGAGTAACAATTATATAAGCTTGATTATGGAGTCACTAAAAGATTTCTCTCATCTTTTGTCCCAAGAATTCATTTTTTCAAGCGTCACATAAGGTGCTTTTGTTTGTTGAGGACCAGAGAAACATTTATATATGTTTTTTCACACAGGTTCAAGAGTTTTGACTAAAATCTTAGGCTTTATAGTGCCTCATTCTTTTTTTTGTTCTTATTAACACTTTTGTCTTTCAAAAATTTTCTATCCACTAAAAGTCTCTCTTGTTGTTTATTTGGATTTAAAGATTTGTTTGAGTATCAAGCTCCTAAAGAGGTAGCATTGAGAAAAAAGGCTATTTCTGAACTTTCATCATTATCTTCATTTTGTAATTCTATGCCCAGTACATTTTTGGCAGAGTGTGTTAGCTGCATACTTACTATACCTTTTTCTTATTCCCTAACTAATAGAACCTCAATTCTATTCTGGTGACAATGTGCCCAGCTTAAAAAAATTAAGTGTTGCAGTCTCTCTTATATGTAGGGGTTGTCATGTGACTTACTTCTGTTCAATCAAAGCTATAAGTGGAGTGTAAGTTAGCCTCTGTCTTGCTGTCTGAAGCTTCAGCTGCCATCTTCAGATAATAAGATAACTTTGAGAGTGAAAATATGTCTAAAAAGGGTTTATCAAAAAGCGAGGAGAGTCTGAGTCACTGATGGCATCTTGGAACTGCCTACCTCTGGACTGCCATGGATTGCCTAGCTCTAGAAGTTTATATGTGAGAAAAAAACTAAATCTTCATCTTGTATAAATTGCTGTTACTTGAGTTTCTATTATATGCAGCTGAATCTGAGTCTAATATATATGACAATTCTTGATCCCTGGATAGATCTGGAGTTTCCTTTTTGTTTCCTTCACTCAAGTGGGTGAAATATGTAGTATCTGAATTATTTAATAAAAAATAATTATTATTTCTTCCAATTCTGGATTTCTGGCTTCTTTCAAGGTAGTTGAATGATTGCTTTTTTTTTTTTTGTAAAGGCTCTGTTTTTATTAAGATGATTTAAACTATATATCTTGATAGATAAATGTCATGTGTTCTTTAAAAGAGGTGGACATTTCAAATAGATTGCTAAAAAGAAACAGAAATAGTAAAGGGTAGGTGTTCAAAGCATAATAATTGAAACTCTGTTTTCACGAAAATTAGTTCTTGTACTAGTGGTAAGCAGGGGGCTTAGGTGAGATATAGAAACATGTAGATGGGAAGCCCCTGTGGAAAATTTTCCTGTTTGGGAAGATACATTGGAGTTTCATTCAATTGTGTGATATGTCTCTCTATTTCATCTCCTCTTTCTGTTCCAAACATCTTGAACAAAATCTGCAAAGCCAGAATTTGCTGCCAAGAACCTCTATTTCCTTTAGAGAAAGGGCTGATTCTGAGTGAAATAGAAGCACTAGGGAGCCAAATTTACTCCTCTCCACAAAGTGACCCCCATGGAAAAGTATTTGAGAAGCTCTGGAAAGACATATATTATAAGACTTACCAAAGACAGTAGCATTGTCCTTTCCTAACATGTAAAGTAGAGGGAAAGCTTAGATAAGCAATATGTCTAGGAGAATTGCTGTAACTTATATATCCCTTTCTAAATATTAGTTTTTAAACTCATTCTTCATAAATTAAATGAGATATACATGTTTATCATGGAAAAATTGGGAAATAAACATATGTTAACATAAAAGAGGGAAAAAAGAATCTAAATTACCCATAATACCATTATTCTATATTTAAATAAGCTTATATAATAATTGTGTTTCATGATCTGCCTTTTTCACTCAGTAACACAACATTTTACCTATTAAATATTTTTTACATAAATTTTCCCATAATTTATGTAGCTATTTTCTGAAAACAGCAGAAAAGAAATCTCTTATAAGTGTATCTCCTTCATGCATTTCTCCTCTATAATAGTCATTTCTGAAGTAAGTCCAGCTTTTTGACCTGGATTGTCGTATAGTTATGAAGGTAATTGCATAGGTCATAGATGTAATTTCCAGGAGTGAAAATATGGCACAACAGAATTCTCGGTGATATCGAAGTAAGCAGAAGAGGTTCCTTCACTTACTTAAGTGGCCTTGGACAACATACTTGGCTTCTTTGGGTCTCATCTATGAAATAAGTACGAGAATATCTACCCTAACTATGTCACAGAATTTGTGTGGAAGGACTGAAAGACTGTATCAAAGTGTTTGGTAAATGATAAAGAGCTTTACAAAAGAAATATGATAATAATATTAACTGAAATCAATTATATACATACTTCGTATAAAATCCTATTCTGATTAACCTCATTTATTACTCACAGCCACTCTGTGACAAAAGTATCATCATTAGCTGTATTTTATAGATTGGGTTGTCATGAGTAGTAAATAAAGTGACAAATGTAAAGGACTTAGAACAGTGCCTGGCACAAAACAGGGGGCTCAAAATGTTCATTATTATTCCTTTTAATGTTGTCAATAAGAGAAGACCCCATAGTGGTGAATTTGCATCTAAACTTGTTAAAATAATAAATTCACTTTCTCTTTTCTTGTAATATTCTTTTCCTGTGTGCCCCATGACCTTATCTTTACTGAAATCTTGAATGTACATAATATTTGGTTTTATAAGTAAATTTTACTTTGGAGGGAGTTAGTTGTAATTGAGGGAGGTTCAATGTTTGGTCAGTTTACCAAGGGTTTCAAGGCAGCTAATAACAAAATGACTCATATCTTAAAGTAGAAAATGCTGACTCTCTCTTTTCATTTCCCCTGAGGAAACCACTAACCAGCACACTTATTGTTATATATCATCTTGCTGTGTTCTTTTGTAAGTTCAAATGCTCAAAAAAAAGAACACTATCTCCCTACTGCCATCCCTAACATTCTTTCTCTCATTCTCTCTCTCTTTAGGATAGCGTTTGGCTTTGAAAAAATATTGTATATGTTGTAGTGGTATGTCAAATAATTTAATACTATGTAAAGGGTTGTGAACCAATCATAGTGTTTGGGGTTGTAAGAAGAGATCATTGAAAATCTAGTTGCTGCACAAACATATTAACTGAGTAACTCAAGGTAGGAAATGCTGACTTTATGGTGGAAATATTTTCATCCTTAACTACCTGTTCTTCTTCAGCTCTTTGCTTATCTGATCTCAGGAAACTTAAAAGTCGTGCACCCTGGGAAAGGGGATAGAGTTAGAAAACATCCTCAATGGACTAGATTAGTGAGAGAAGATATGGCAGAATTCTGATCAGCGAGATTTACTAAGGAGCTTGACAGTGTCTCACATCCAAGGAACAAATAGTTGTCCTGCCTGGAATGTCCATTTCAAAACTCACAAAAGCATTTCTCTCCTTTGGACTGAGTAATCCATATCTTTCCTGGGAAATTTTTCTAAGATAAAAACCCTAAAGGCAAAAGGGCAAAAGGGGTGATTAGGCTCACATGTGAGGGGATGGACTTTGAATTAGTTTTTGGGTGGTGAACATGATGTAATCTACACAGAATTGGAAATATTTTACGATGTACATCTGAAAGCTATATAATGTTATAATCCAATGTTACTGCAATTGAAAAAAAAACATAAAGGGAAAATTGTTACGTGCATATGGTATTCTTCCATCCTAGATTTTCTGGGGCAGTTTTTTTTGGGTTAGGTGATGAATCCTAACTTAGGCTTGCAAAATATCTTTATGGAACATATTTATGAAGATTTTCTAGAGATATTAAGTTTTACAGTAAAATAATGGAAATAACTATAATGTCCAACAAAAGGATTGGTAACGGATGGAAGAAGGGTCTGAATCCCTGAGTACTTATTCTGCAAGTGGTCAATATTGGGTAGTGGTGGCATTCATTTTTCTCCTAATTCCCCTTCTGAAAATTCCCTTTCTTATATCCTTCACAAGTCAACTTAAAGCTACTTGGAAGGACAATCCTCTTTCTAGGAAGACATTCATCTCACTACATAAAAATTTTCATTCCATACCATATTAGTTGAATGAATATTATAGTTCCAAAAATACAATAATTATAAAAACTTTCTATAATATAGGAACAAGCTGATGTTATGTTAAATAAAGCACACATATAAATGAAAATAGTTGTGTTTCAATGATTAAATCCTAGGTGTTTTTCTTTAAAAATTTTCCTTAATGTTGTTTTAACATTGTTTCAGCAACAAATAACAACCATTATTTATTTTTTGAAATTAAGTAATTTATCTCCAGGTATACCATTTCCCTCTCAAGTCAGTAGGAGGAAATGTTCTATTATCTAAAATCCAATTAGCTTACCCATGAAGTTTTTGGTAACATTTCATTTAGGTTAAAATATTAGTACTCAGAATACTATAGTTCTGAATATTTTGATTGTTGGTGTTATATACAGAATTAAAATCTGCCCTTTAAAGGCTTAGAAAGGGGAATGTATAAAGAAAACAAGCATAGGCCTGGATATCATTAGGCTAGCATACTATTACTGTCCCATAGAAATTTTGGATAATTGCTCCTAAGGTTTTATTTACCAGGAGTGACCATATCACTAAAATAATAAAGTCAAACATGAAAAGAATCACAACCAGAAAAGAGCACATTTCCTTCTGTTATTTACAACCAACTAACTAAACAAACAAAATGGTACTATTATAATCTTATTCATCCCAGGACTATTAACCTAAATTATCAAATAGAACACAAGAACTTTTATCGTAGAAGAATCACAGGACTATCCCCAAAACCCCCAATTTGTACATTCCTTAGTTAATATACGGTCTAAGTGCCAAAGAAGAACCCAACAACTGCATTTATCTATATAATCCAGCCACTTTATGATTCAAAATGGCCCCATAGATGCTTAATTTCATAGGCTGATATAGTCAATTTCACTAGTCCCATATTTGAAGATTTGGATAACTATATAATTCTGATTGCTTTTTGTTAGCCTGTACTAACCTGATAATGGAGCGATCCTAGATTGTGTTGAAACTCCCCAGAAGTTTCCTTAGGGCTGCCTTTATCTCCTTATTCCGGAGGCTATAGATGAGGGGATTGAAGAAAGGAGTCACCATAGCATAGAACAAAGTTGCGACTTTCTGTATCCCAGCAGAATGGCCGAGTCCTGGGCTCACATACATGACCATTAGAGAGCCATAGAACAGTGATACCACAGCCAAATGAGACCCACAGGTAGAGAAGGCCTTATGTCTCCCAGTGGCTGAAGGCATACGCAACACAGCTAATAGAACAAGAGTATAGGACCCAAGAATGAAGAGGAAGTTACCAAAGATGACTAATGAGCTTAGAGTGTAGCAAAGCAATTGGATTCTTGGGGCAGAAACACACAACAATGCAAATAGTGGCCCTGGGTCACACACAACATGGTCAATAATATTTGGACCACAGAAGGACATCTGAGAGATGAGAACAATGGGGATCAGGAACCACAGAAATCCACAAACCCAGCAGATAATGACCAGTTTGGTACAGAGATGCCCAGTCATGATATTAGGGTAGTGCAAGGGACGGCAGATAGCAAGGTACCGATCAAAGGCCATGACGGCCAAAAGGAAGCATTCAGATGTTCCCAAAGAGAAAAAGAAATAAAACTGGAGGAAGCAGCCAGCAAAGGAGATGGTCTTTTCATCTGAGAGGAAGTTGACCAACATCTTGGGGACTGTAGAAGAGACATACCAGATCTCTAGAAAGGAGAAATTCCCCAGGAATATGTACATGGGGATGTGGAGTCGCCGGTCATACCATAGAGCACAAACAATGGCTCCATTCCCTGTTATAGTCAGAGCATATGTTGTGGTGAAGAGTGAGAAGAGGAGGATCAGAATCTTCCACTCACAAGAAAACCCTAGGAGTAAAAATTCTCTTACAAAAGCAAAGCTGGAATCTGGCTCAGAGACATTCATTGGGTCAGTAACCTGCAAAGTCAAGAGACATATTATCATCAGTTAGAACTAGTTTCAGATGTGCTCCTTTTTCAGCATGGAAAGGCAATGAGCATGGAGTCACTTTTCAAAAGAATCATCAGACAGAGAGAGTGGGAAGAGAATGTAGTCTACTTCTTGGCTATTTACTCTGAGTTTTGGGCATAGCAGGTGGCTGGCTGCACAGAAATAAACTTTTGCCTTCTTCTAGATGTCTCTCTTCCTATGTAACTATGATACAACTAGATAAAGTTAATCTCATTTGTAAGCTTGCTATTTTGTGGCAGGGATGATCTATGATAGTGTGGGGACCTGGATTTGGCCACCCCAAGGTATGTCTCTTTGGCATGATGATTATTTGAGGCTAGTTACTTTGCAGACAGGAAAGAAACTGAAAAGTAGAATTTACTTACCCTTTGTAAGAGACATTTACATTGTAAAGGAACTCTCCATCTGTAAAGATATCTCCCTGTCTGTACCAGGAAGAAGGGGAGATGACCTTATCTCTAGAAACTCTTAATCAATGGGGAAGGCAAGGACTTAAATCTGCATTTGTTTATTGTGCTTGTCTGGTAACCTCCTGTAACTGACTTCCCTCCCCCTCCCAACATTGGTATTTCCTTAAGGATTAAGCAACTTTCCCTAGGCTAGGAACTGATTGCGGCGCTCACCTGTGACCACTCAGCTGGAGACAACAGACCAGCCATCCTGCTGTGTTCACTGAGACAGCAGACCTACCTGCTGTTTCATCAATTGCTGTGCCAACAGAGCAGTCTGGCGACTATTGTAAAAGGGGCATTTCAATCCTATGTGAAACATCCTCTCTGGGGGTATATAACTACTCTGTGCACCCCACTTCTTCGGTGCCCTTTCTTCCTTCGGGAAGAAAGGCCCTGGGCCATGGTCCCCATAAAGCTTTGTTTAATTTTCTGTTGCTATTCTGTCTCATGTGAATTTAATTCGTTCTCCGGCCAGACGAGCCCACTTTGGATAGAGGAAATGTCTTCCTCCCCTACAACACATTCTGGATAGCATATAACACAAAAGTTAACACTTAATAAGTCTACTAGTTTCCTATCCTAAACCCATCTTACAGTGCAATAGACTCAGTAAAGAAGATTTTAATTTTACTATTTACAATTCACTTAAATATATTACTTAACATATCATTCAAATATGAAAAAGAAGTGGACATATTTTACAGCAACTTGGTAGTAATTATTTTAAAGCCATTATCTTTTCATTATTGTTGCTATTATTGTTAGTTTGAGCATCATAAAAATGTAATACCAAATGTTACTTACCAACACTGACTTTTAATATTGCAAATGTTGGAATGTCTTCAACAGAAAACAGTGGCTTTAACTTTTCCCTTAATTTTTCATCTGTACAGAAGTTTCCAAAGTAACAGCTAGGTATAGGACTTTACTTTTTGCAGCCTTTTTAAATAAAATTTTGAGATTGACTTGTATTATATGCGTGTTTAGAATTAAACATTTCCACTAGAAGATAGAAGTCAAATTCTTTCTTCTGTCATAATAAAACTTCTTTCATTCCGCAGTCTCATGGAAAAGACGTCAGTGATCCAAGTTTCCTGAATTTGTGTGTGTGTGTGTGTGTGTGTGTGTGTGTGTGTGTGTCTAATCTCCAGGGGTGTGAGTCCTAAAAGTTGTGAGGGCTTACATTTTGGGCACAACACAAAATTTTCAAAAGGAATTATTTTCCAATCTATTCTCCACACCAGTGCTCTGAGAAGTCCTTTAGAATGGTTTGATAGAAGCTATCTTTGTGTTTCTTTTAGTAATATTATCTTTTTTAAATGCTCCAAACCAGGAACATTAATAAGTCAACATTAATAAATTATGCACTGAAAGGGAATTGACACAGAGGTGTCATGACCCTGTGCAGTGCTGAAAAGATAAAGCTATTATAGTTTTGACAATGATCGAATCTCTAAAGGATGTGTTTGATAAACCATATACTCTGTCTCCAGCTGAATAAAGGGTTTTATTGCTCTACAAAAAATAAAAATGGATTTTCTCTATGACATGTTCTCCTGGGAGTTGGCCTCTATATCATTAGGAAAGTCCTTCCCCTCCAAGCCAATGGGTCTCTAAGAAGTTAATGATTACGTATTCTCTGAGGAATCAGTAAAGAGAAGTAACAACTTCTCCGAGACACTATTATTTACAAATAGCTTGCCTGACTGGAATATGGATTCCAAAAAGCTTCCAGAAAACAGTTTGAGGAACAATAAGACACAGTGTCTCACTGAAAGTTCTGACATGAAGTTTAAGAACATTTCTAATGTCTCTGTATATATTGGAGTATACAGAGGTAAAATGCAAAGAGCCCAATTGAGGTACAGCACATCGTATGACACTGACAACAAGAATTTGTAGAATTCAGAAATAACTTTCAGGACAGTGTGGCAGAATTCTTTAGATATGAGAGAACAGAGCAAGAAGTGTCAATATTTAAGCTAATTGACTGAAATACTTCAGAGGCACATGTGGCTTCCCAGTTAATATGAGATAAAGATTTGCTTTCATTGACTAATGTCCCTTCCACTTTAACGTGAGGCATTTGATTTCTACGTAGTATTACCAAAACACTCAGTTTGGAATGAATGCTCACACCGTACAGTGTAAAGTGATTGCGGACATCAAGAAGCTGTGTCCTAGCAACACTCGTCTGTGTGCTACAGACTGCTTCAGGAATATCTAAAAGTATACTCCTCGCTTTGAAAGACTAAGAGGGAATAAGATTATTTAGACGTTTATTACTTCCTAATCATATGTAGCCGCCCCTGACACAGGAAGGGTTAATAATCACTGGAAAAAGCTTGTCAAGAAACTGTGACCCAGAGGTGAGAAGGCCGGTTAGCCAATGACAGGTAAGACCCCCTGGGGGGGGGCAACCTAAGCCAGGCGGTGGCCACCCGGGGGCACAGATGGAGAAACGATATCCATATCAGGAGCAGGAGGGACCGTTGCCTAAGAGACCTTGCCTGCTCCGAGATAAAAATATAGAAGCACAGCAATAACATGATAATATCAAAACAGAGGCCAAGGGACGGCTCCTTGAGAAATCACTAAGAATTCTTGGCATTTGCTAATTACTTCATCCAGAACACCTGTGTATGTTTAACAGCTGTAAGCTATGTATATATTGAAATGCTGGTTATAATAAACTCAGAGTGGTCATCAGCCCTCTCTGCATCTATCCTGATGTATACATTGGATTGTGACACCGACATCATAATCCTTTAGTCCCTAGAAACTCCTAAAACATAGCCTTGATCTTATTGTTTGCTCAAAAACCATCAATGGTTTCATTCAAAAATTCTCAAGTTCTCCATAAATTGGGCTCAAATTACTTTTCCTGTCTTATCTTTCCCTACTCCCTTTTACAGGTAAATTGGACAGAATTTCATTCTCTGAATAGCTTTCATTTTCCTGTGCTTATTTCTCTGTGGTCATTTTCTCTATTTGGAATCCTCCTTTCCCCCATCTACACCTGCATGAACTCCATCTATCCTTCAAGATCTAGTTCAAACGATGTTTTTCCATAATGATTTCACTTATTCCCCTAACCAAAGCACCTTTTCCATCTCTGAATTTTATTTAGCCATCTTTGTATCTTTGTTATGATACTTATCTCAAGCTGCTTTACGTTACGCTTATTTGTGTACTTATCTTTTCTCTCCTTTCAGACTGTACGGTCTGTGAAGGCAGAGAACTGATGTTATTGAACTTTGAATTAATCAAGATAATAAAATATGTTGCATTTATTGGTCTTTATTAAGTATTTGTCGAATAAATGACATTCTTCTTTCTTATTTTATGTTTTATTATTTGTAAAATAAACATCTGGTGCAGCAAAGTAAAAAAAAGACCTCCCAGATGCTTGGCAATATTGCATTATATTTACAGATGCTAAAGAAATTCAGAGGAAGGCATAGATCTTTATAGGTCAAAACTCATTATGAGAGACTTCTTAGAAAGCCATTTGAAGACTTGGCTTGAACTGCAATGTGGAACAGTGCTACTCAAATTGTGACCAATGGACCAATGTACTTCTCAAATTGTTGTTACCTGTCAATGGCAAATACAGAAATTAAGAGTAAACATGACACATTTACAGAGACTAGCTTTATATCTGGTGAATATAATATTTTAAGTATTTATGTTTTTATATTTCATTTTCTAGTTATCAATTTTTATTTTACAAAACTATTAACTGCAATGAGTTGGAGAAAAAAACTGCTAATCCTTCACTTCAGTTAGTTTCAGAAGCAGTGATTTAGAGAACAAGTAGAATTTATACTGAAAGAGGAGGGCAGTCTAAGAGAAACTGTGTGTGGGGAACTTGGGGGGAAAGGGCCGTTAGGCTCTGGTGTGGATCTTGGGGCTGACAGGAGAGGGGACGAAGGCGACAGGAGTGGGTGGGAAGAAAGCCTTAGGATAAGGAAGCTATTTTGGTTGAACCAGAGAATGAAAGAGGAAGAAGCAGGTTCTTCATGTATTCTGGATATCAACCCCTTATCAGATACATGATTTTTAAATATTTTCTCCAGTTCTGTGGGTTGCCTTTTCACTCTGTTAATCGTGTCCTTTGATATACCAAAGTTTTTAATTTTGATAAAGTCCATTTATCTTCTTTTCCTTTTGTTGCCTGAGTTTTTGGTATCATACCCAAGAAATCACTGCTGAATCCAATGTCATGAAGATTTCTCCCTGTGTTTCTTCCAAGAGTTTTATAGTTTAGCTCTTATATTTAGGTCTTTGATCTATTTTGAATTAATTTCTTTTATATGGTGTAAGGTAAGGGTCGTACTTCTTTCTTCTGCATGCAGATATCCAGTTTTTCCGGTACCAATTGTTGAAAAAACTGCCCTGTCCTCCATTGAATGGTCTTGCTGCCCTTGCTAAAAATCATTTGACCATACACATGAGAGTTTATTTCTGAAATCTCTAGTCTATTCCATTGCTCTATGTCTGTCTTTACACCAGTTCCACACTGTTTTGATTATGTTTCAAAATCAGGAAGTGTGAAGTCTCCAACTTTGTTGTTTTTCGAGATTGTTTTTGTTATTTGAGGTCCCTTGAGAGTTCATATGCATTTCAGGTTGGATTTTGCTACTTCTGCAAACAATGCAGATAAGATTTTGATAGAGATTGCATTGAGCCCATCCTAAAATGCAACTGATTTTTGTGTTGATCCTGCAACTTTGCTAAATTTTTTTATTAGTAGTAATGGTTTTCTTGTGGAGTCTTTAGGGTTTTTTACATATAATATAATGTCATCATCAACAGAGATCATTTTACTTCTTTTCCAATTTGGATGTCTTTTTTTTCCAATTATTTTATTGAGGCCATAATGGTTTATAACATCTTGTAATTTCAAGTGTACATTACTATTTATTATTTTTTGTATAGACTACATCATGCTCAACAACAATAGTCTAATTTTTATCCATTAACATATGTATGTGCCCATTTACCCCTTTTACCCACCCCTGAACTCCCTTACCTCTGGTAAGTACTAATCTGTTCTTTTTATCCATCTCTTTCCTTATCTTTATATGAATGAAACCATGCAGTGTTTATCTTTCTCTGTCCGGCTTATTTCACTTAATTCATACCCTCAAGGTCTATCCATGTTCTTGCAAATAGAAGAATTTGGTCTTTTTTATGGCTGAGTAGTATTCCATTATATATATATATATATAGTTCCTCCATTGCTTCTTTATCGATTAATCAGTTAATGGGCACTTGGTTGCTTCCACATCTAGGCTATTGTGAATAATGCTACAGTGAAGATAAGGGTGCATAAGTCTCTTTGAATTGCTGATTTTAAGTTCTTTGGATAAATATCTAGTAGTGGGGTACCTGGATTGTATGCTATTTCTATTTTTAATTTTCTGAGAAATATCCATACTGTTTTGCATAGTCGCTGCATGAGTTTGCATTCCCACCAGCAATGTATGAGGGCTCCCTTTTCTCCACATCCTCTCCAACATTTGTTACTTTTTGTCTTGGTAATTATAGCCATTCTGACAGGAGTAAGGTCATATCTCATTGTAGTTTGATTTGCATTTCTCTAATAATTAGTGATGTTGAACATCTTTTCATGTGCCTGTTGGCCATCTGTATGTCTTCTTTGGAAAAATGTCTGTTCAAATCCTCTGCCCATATTTGATTGGGTTGTTTGTTTTTTTGTTGTTGAGTTGTATGTGTTCTTTAAATATTTTGGAAATTAACCCCTTGTCAGATATATAGTTTGCCAATATTTTCTCCCTGTTGGTGGGTTGTCTTTTTTTTTTTTTTATTCCTGGTTTCCTTTGCCTTGCAGAAGCTCTTTAGTCTGATGTAGTCTAATTTGGATGTCTTTTATTTCCTTTTCTTATGAAAGGAAAATTGTTCTGGCTAGAATTTCCAATACTATGTTTCATAGAAGTGGTGAAAGTGGACATCCTTGTCTTATTCCTGATCTTAAGGGAATAGATTTTAGTCTTTCACCATTGAGTGTGATGTTAGCTGAGTGAATTTCATATGTGGTCTTTATTACGCTTTCCATTCCTAATTTGTTGAGTTTTTTTTTTTTTTAATCATGAAAGGGTGTTTGTCAATGATTTATTGATCTATTTTTAAGTTCACCAATTCTTCTATTATCTTCATTCTGCTATTAAGCCCATGCAGTGATTTTTAAAAAATTTTTACTATTATATTTTTCAGTTCTAGATGTCTACTTGGTTCTTTTTTATATTTTCTAAATCTATGCTGAGATTTTATGTCTTTTCATTCATTATAAGCACATTTTCTTTTTGAACAGAGTTATAATAGATGCTTTAAAGTCTTTATATGATAATTATACCATCTGATGTTGGCCTCTTTTGATTACCCTATGAATGTATGATATTTCCCTGGTTCTTCATATGTCAAATATTTTGGATTTTATCTTTAATATTGCAAATATTGTAGGTAATGTAATGTTATGAAGACTCTGAACTATTTAATTTCCATGAATAGTTAAAAAGCTTTTGCTTTAGTGGTTAGTTAACTTGGCAGACTCAAATTGCAAACTCTTTCTTGCCCGTGGTGGGGGGCACCTCAAATCTTACTTCAATTCTTTTAAATTTAGTTTCAAGCTGCATTGAGTTTGAATGTGTGGTTCAGGGATCAGCTGGAGACTTAGGCAGAGATTTCACATGGATCTTGGGACTCTCCATCTCTTCTGCAGTCTCCTTTCAGGATTTCCTTCTCCTGCTCTGAAGGCTGCAGTTTCTCTGGGGTCTGTCTTCCTGCTCTGAGGTCAGACCTGAAAGACACTTGTTTCCTGTTGGAACCTTAGTTGCTCCATGCTGTCCTGTGACTATAACTTGTTCTCAGGTGAAAGCCTTAAAAATGTGAAACTCACCTCATGTCTGTCCCTTCTTCCAAGATTCCTTGAAAATTTGTAGTTGATTCTCTAGGCCTTCATGTAGTGGCTTTTTGGTATTTTTTCCAAAGATAATTGCTGCTATCTGAGATATGGTTGATGTATGAGGAATTTATTTTACACTGGAAGAAAAACTACATAGTTATTTTGTATACAACAGATAGATATAGATTTGTATATAGACATAGACATAGTTATGTTATATACTTGCATATAAAATTCAAACGTAATCAGCATTACCTTTATAAAGAAGCTGGGATAAATAGTGAATATATTGCTTACAGAATATCATCTAGAATTCTTTAATAGCCTGACAGAATAGGTAATCTATCACAATGTGTTTGCACAGAATAAACATGAAGTCCTATAATCATGGTAAACAGTACGAGTGTCTGTACACATTCCAGGAATGGAAAATATTGCTAAGGAATGCATGCAAAAGACACAAATTTTAATTGATGGCATATTGACTTTGGTTGCCAGAACAAGTGAGATTTCTGGCTTGTGCTAATAATACACTACATTGGTAAAGAGAAATTATAAACTCTGCTCTCCTGTGTACTACTCACAGTTCTGGAATCTTGGTTGAAAAGAAATGTAAAAAAAACTCTAGCAAAATTAGAGGAAATTATGAAGAGAATGAGACAACTTGAAATATATTATATGGGAATTTTTAAAAAATATATAAAACTAGAGATATTTGACTTTCAGAAGTGACACCTTGAGGTTAACAAGACCTCTGACTTAGAATATTTTAAATATTCTTAAGTGGAAAAGAAATTCAACTGTTATATATGGCCACAAATGGTGGAACCAAACCCAGTGGAAGGAAGGTCCAAGGAGTGTAACTTCCTATGGAGAAATACTCCCTGAGCCCTGTGGCCTGAGGTATGCTCCTATATAAATCTCTAATGCCTGGAGAGGCCAGCCTTCTATCTCACTATTATCCTCTGTTCCCATTACCCTGAAGGACTTTCAGTTTCCTGAACATTCTATGTTCTGCTTCGTCTCCAGGTTTTTGCACATTCCATATCTCTGCCTAGAACATTCTTCCTCTAATTCTTTATCTTGTCCTTCCTTCTTGTCCCTCTAGTTTCCTCTTGGTGCCACTTACACTGAAAGCCCGGAACAAGTGGCCTATGCATTCATTCTGTGTGACTCATAGCATTTGTACTTCCCTATCATAACATTTTCCTCATAACACAGAAATTATTTGCTTGTTTCTCTGTGTCACCCACTGGTTGTAAGCTCTATGAGGACAGACTTTAAATACATGACAGAGTTCAGTGCCTGACATCTACTAAAGCCTCCATCAATATTGTTTGAATAGATGATATCAAGACTTCAGAGATGGTTTTTAATAATCTCACCACTCTTCCTTCCTCTGGAGACTGTATATTGACAGAATTATCTGCACAAAGAACAACAGATCCATGGGAAATGGAGTGCCATTTTAAAAAATAGCTGGGCACATGGAAGATTATACTCATTGAAGAAGCTGGTTCAGGCATAGGACAGAAGGGTATTTTTAAATTTTCTCTTGAATCTAAGATGACTGGGTCTATAACTCAGATCTCGTGCTTAAAAACTCATCTAGGTGCAAGCCCAGATAAGCTGGAATAGAGGAAGGAAGAGTTTCGAGAGGAGAGGCCTGGTTCAGATGGAGATAGGAAGTGAAGGAGATATGATTGGCCCTTTTAAATCTGCTTTTACACGAAGGAGAAGAAGTGAAATAGAAGAGGTGACAGTCCTTCCATGAGTGGGTAATACCAGAGCTTCTTACCTCACGGGTAAAAGAAGTAAAAGACCAGGAGGAAAACTGGGTCCAGAATTTTAGAGATTACTATCCTACTTCCATAGTAAAGTATGACTACAATGTTTCAGGCTTTGACTAATCAAATTAGTAACTCCTCTTTCTTTGGGAATTAGCCATGAGAGTTTGGGAGAAGGTTGAAGAATATGGAGAGGACACTGAGTAGTCACTGCCTCTTAACAAGCAAACCAAAAAAGCATATTGTGTTATTGATTTACTTGTCCATTTCCTCCATGAATTATTTTTTGTATCTTAGATCTATTATCTCAGGACCTAGTTGGACATTTGAAACACTTTACAAAGTCTATAAATTGTGTTTAATTAATGAAGGACTGAATTATGTAGAAGTATTTTATTTTGGGGCAGAAATCAAATAACTTTCAAAACATGTAGTGGGTGACCTCTGAAGAAAGTGACTTTCCCTTCACTGGGGGGAATTCAATAGGTTAGGCAATCAATCATTGGGGTGAAGCAATAGATGTATAGCTGAATGGGATTATCTAGAAGTTTCTTTCCATTTTTGAGAACCTGTGACTGGATGACATGTAAACCTTGTTATTTGGTAAAGATGGCTCAACAATGATTATTCGTTATTTGGCAAATGCTATCCTGATTGTGGCCACTGTGCTTAGAAGGAAAAAATCCAAAACTGTACAGAGAGTTTTTCAATTATAAACATATTTTATGGCTGTGCAAAGGTGCCAAGGGGGGATGGTTTTGTCTTTGTATGACACCACAAGAACCAGACTGGGTGTGTGGGGCTTTAGGCTTGGAAAGGCCATGTTGCTGAAAAGCTATCTACTTCTGGAAGTATCTTAGTCCATTTAGGCTGCTGTAACAAAAATACTACAGACTGGGTGGAATATGAACAAGAGAAATCTTTTTTCACAGTTCTGGAAGCCGGGAAATCCAAGATCAAGGCACTAGCAGATTTAGAGTCTGGTGAGGACCAGCTTCCTGTTCATAGGTGGCTGTCTTATCGCTATCCATCTCACATGGTGGAAGGGGTGAGGGAGCACTCTGAGGTCTCCTTTCTAAGAGCACTAATCTCATTCATGATGGCTTCATTCTTATCACCCAATCACCCCTCAAAGGTCCCACATCTTAATACCATCCCATCCCACTGGGGATGAGGTTTCAACATATGAATTTTGAGGGAACATATACATTCAGTCTATAGCATGAAGGTTATAAGGATTCCAGGGCAAAAACATTTTCCTTGTTCAAAAATGGTCCTTTCCAGATTTAGCAGTGGAAACAACTCTGATTCACAAATAACAATAGTGAGTTTTTCTTTTGATATGTAACACCACTTCTACAAAGAACATGATACTATTAAATAGAACTGTGGCTTGCCACAGCGAGGAAAGAGTTCAATTTTGTAGCAACAGGATTATCAGAATGAATGCTGTAGAGTGGAGTATGGGGTGTATAATATTTTGTTACTTGATTTTCACAGTCTAAATGCTATGTAAAAAAGTGCAGATTTAGACACAAATAAGCCTGGTTACGCAACATTCTATAAGGGAGATTCCTTTCCTGGTTTTGTCACTCTGTGTATCAAGATCTTGATGTCAAAAGTTGAGTAAAATACATTTGGATATCTACCAAAAATTGCATTTCTCAACTGGGGTGTGCACATAAGACTGGTCTATAGACATTTTGTTACAAGATTGACATGCTCTAGATCCATCCTTTATCCTCTGAATTAGAATCTCCAGGGACAGGGTTCTGGCATGTCTAGTTTGGAAAAAACCTCCCACTGATTTTGATATATATTCCTAGTTGAGAATCAATGATCTATAGCAATACTTGAAGTGGGGAGGTTAATTAGGAATTTGAAGAAGACAGAGAACAGATTAGCTGTGAAAGACCCACCTATACATCAAAATAAGAAATATAATTATGATCTTAGACACAATGTGTTCAATAAACTGTATGTATTATACAAGAAACTATTTAAGTGGAAATTTGACATCAAGTTCTAGTTTCTTCTCATGAAATAAGAGGGTATAATAATAACATATAATAATATATTTTGTTCTGGGCTGCATTTATTTATTTATTTTACAATGTCTTAACTATACTAATAATTTTATGCATATCCTATGCTCCTCACATAAGGACAGTGGGTTTTTCTGTGTCGGAAATTCAGTTTTTCCAGTTTTCCATAACTCATGTTAAGATGCTCTTTGTCAGTTATATTGCTGAAAAAGCCTGCTTTTTCTTCAACACACTAATATTTCCACTTCATGATTCAGGAATGTCTATATTATTGGTATACTCTATACTCTTTCTCTCTCTCTCTTACCTGAGTGTACATTGTTTTGACTAGTTAATTCTTTGTTCTAATGCCCATGTTTTCAGCTACATTCTAGTAATTGGAAATTTTCTTTTGGACAGAAAATTAATTTCCAAAAGAACCTGTACTGAGAACAAATTCCCTGTGGACCAAAGCATGAAATATCATAATAACGAAAATATTTTAGTGTTCCCTCTTTGCTAGGCTCTCTAGTAAGCAAATTAATTCATTTCATCTTCACAACGGCATGATGAAGAAAATTCTATTATTATTTCTACTTTAAATATAAGGTAATGGAGGCATATATGAAGTCATGCAATTGGTGGAGGCCAGGATTTGAATTCAAGCAGTCTGGTTCTTATCACTACCACATGTTGATTATTAACTACAAAATTATTTGTAATTATCTGCTACCCAATCAATTTAGTAGCCTATGTAGTGAATGATTTTGGGCCTCTTGACCCACCTCTGATTTTAATTGCAGAGTTGGTGGGCAGTCCTTGGGGGGCTCAGAATCAGTCTGTTGGCAACCTGCCCACCTCAAGCCATGTCCATGTGTCTTTCTGCTTTCTTCCTAGGGACTTCTCTGAAGTCACAGTAGCTGGCTTGGTGCACTAGGCAATGCATTTTGGAAACATGAGGCATTAAGATCCCCATGTACAACCATGGTTAGATGATATGCCATAGCCCCATGCCATTCAGATGGACAATTCTCAGACGTTCCAGTGGAATCAAGTCCTCATTGATTACAGTAGCTTCTTCTCATTCCTCATTCCTAACTCCTAAAATCACTTCCTGATAAACTACCTGCACCAAGTCCTTGCCTCAGTTTCTTCTTTTGGGACAACCTCCTTTAAATCTGTTGGAAATGAATAATTTTAAACAACTTGTTACAAAAGGATTTATTACCTGACAGTTAAATTCACTCACTTTAACAGTAGAGAGATCGGTATTTTAAATTATTCACTTAATGCCACAACTAGAAGTCTGTATGTTTAGGCAATGTAAAATATTAAGGTCATAAGAGCTGAAAGGCAGGGTTTATATTTGAAGTGGGAGAAGAGTAATTGTGAAAGAGGATGTGTGAAATCAGACCATTTGAAACTTCAGCAACAGATGTATTCTTGGGTGCAGCAACTTTAGGAAAATGTACATATATAAGTTGAGGATTTGGAAGTTGAACTATCCATACTTGTGTATCTCTTGGAAAGTCTTCATGTATCCCAGAGGTATAAAAACCCAGTTTGAAGACTAATTCTCTAGAACACTGTGTGCACACACACACCCCAAACCCAAACCAAAACAAACAAAACTAAACACAGGGTATTTGGGGTATAAATGGAAGAAATCTATGTTCCAAGGAAAGTTGAGAAGGAGATCTGTTTTAAAAGGGCTTTGCCAAAAGTAATAGGAGGGGACTTTCATGGGGGAGTCTGCAATTTCTTTTAATTCTGATAAAGAACATGAAAATACAGAATTCACGAACATTCATTTTCAATGAATAATTATTGCATACTTTCTATGTGCTAAAAATTGTTTTAGCACTTTTATACCCATTATCTCACTAAAACCTCACACAAATTGTTCTCTAGGGTAGGAATTACCATTCTAATTTTAGTTGAAATTTACTGACATGCTAAATTCCCATAGTTGATTAATGGAAGAATCGATTTCTTATCCAGATACCTGATTTAAAGTCCCATATCCTTACAAAGATATCACAAGATTGAAAAAGAAATCTCGCTAAAAGTTGAACAGAAATACAAGGCTCCCCCCCACCACAAAATACACTTCTCTAGTACTTTGTTGACTGATGTTTTCCCTAACACTAATCCCTATCTGCCACAACCCTAGACTAAATTAGTGTGTTTTTCCTTTGTGTTTCTGTGACAAATTGTACATATAATGATTAAAACATTTATTGCATTTTATGGTGATTATTTCCTTACCTGCTTTTCTCCCCTACTAGACTGTTATTTAAGGAAAGAGACTGTGTCTGAATTATCTTCATAATTATCTTCATAATCCAGTATCAAGCACAGTGTTTAACATGGAGGAGGCAATCTGACTATTTATTGAATGAATAACTTTACAAATGAGTGAAGGTAAAAGGGTGGCCATTTCACCCATAAGACACTAAAGTAGATTATTCCACACTCCTCCTGGGCCTGCTGACAAAGACTTTTACAGAAATTTTAAACTTTCCCGAGAGCATTTTTCATTTCCTTATTCCTGAGACTGTAAATCAAGGGGTTGAAGAGTGGAGTCACCATTGCGTAGAATAAGGTCATGATCTTTGGCATCAAGGTAGAGTGGCTGGATCCTGGGCTTACATGCATCACCATTATGGTGCCATAGAATAGCAGCACCACAGCCAAATGGGACCCACAGGTTGAAAAGGCCTTATGCCGACTGGCTGCCACAGGCAACCGAAGCACAGCAAGTAGAACCAGGGCGTAGGAGATGAGGATGAAAAGGAAGCTAAGGAGGATGATGAGGGAGCTTAGGGTGTAGCTGGCAAGCTTGGATATGGGGGCAGGAGCACACGAAAGGGTCAGCAATGGGCCCGAGTCACATGCAAAGTGGTCAATTGCATTAGGGCCACAGAAAGGTAGTTGGGAGATGAGAATAACGGGCACTAGATACCAGAGAAAGCCACAAACCCAACAGGAAATCACTAGGTTGAAACAACTTTGTCCAGTCATAATTGTGGCATAATGCAGAGGATGACAGATGGCAAAGTATCGATCAAAGGCCATTGCTGAGAGAAAGAAGCACTCAGTGGAACCCATGGAAAAGAAAAAATATAACTGCAGGAAACAACCAGTGAAAGAGATGGCCTTGGTCTCTGAGAGGAAATTGACCAACATGTTTGGGACAGTGGAGTTGACATACCAGATCTCTAAAAATGCGAAGTTCCCCAGCAGGAGGTACATGGGGGTATGGAGATGCTGGTTCCAACACACAGCACAGATAATGGCTCCGTTTCCCATAAGAGTCAGGAAGTAGATGACGGAGAACAATATAAACAGGACGACCTGAATCTCCTTGCTGCAGGGAAAACCCAGAAGGATGAATTCACTCACTGACTCAGAATGGGATCCTGATCCAGAGATGTTCATTTAGTCTGTAAGCTGTGATGCAATGAGACATTATCACCATGAGACCAAATCCAAACTGAGCATAACATATAAGGCCCTTCATGAGCTGGTCTTTATCTACATATTTAACCTCATCTCTTTCCCTGTGTCCCCTTAAGTCCTGTGCCCCAGTAAGAATAGTTGCACTTCCACCAAATGACATGCTAGTCTCCTGTTCTCTCTAGCTAAGATGTCTGTTGCTTCCTCCTTCCTTCCTTCTTTCTTTTTCTATTTTCTTATCCTTTCTGGATCCCTTCAATTCTCTTTCTCATTCTTTTTACTTATTTATTGACTCACTTTTTCCCTCCTGCATAATGCACCTGCAATGTACACTGTTCAGTGATTGCTTCCCTCATTAGGTGTTGCTGGACTCCACCATCATGTACTAAGCCTTTGTTCCGCCACAGCATCCAAAGTATGTGTGTGTAAATTTACTGTACTATGTCCTATCATAACTGGTCACTTTTCTATCTCTTTACCAGTCTGTGAGCTTCGTGAAAGCAGAGGTTGTATTTTTCATCTTTATACTACTAATGCCTAGCATGGTGCAGTCTACTTCAGAAGCATGCCAACATATTTGCTGAATCAATACTAAACAAAAACATCACTATTTTTTAAGCTAGAAGGAATAAGAAGTAACATTCTAACAGCTACAGTATTTTTCTACATTAAAGAATTTACACCTTATTATTCATATTATGGATTTTTTTTTTTGTCTTCATTTACCTACTAGACTATAAACCTCTGGCAATAGAGGACAAATGTTAATCATCTTGGATTGTTTTTAGTATCTAATATGCTATCTTTTAGGCAACATGTACTTTGTAATTGCTTGAATAAATCATTATTTGTGTCTCCAGTCGACTCTTAATTCAGTTAACTTTTTACCTGGAAGCCTTAATCATTCCACATATGCAAGGAAATAACCATTCCATCAGACCTTGAAGCTGGGAGGGGACTGGAGGGGGTATATGAGAGCAAGGGCATGCCAAAAGAGGAGGTGGTAGGCCAATATGGTGTGAGATTAGAGTAGCCAAATGTACCTGTTTGCTTAGGACTGTTCCAATTTTAGCTTTGAAAGTCTTGTGATTCAGGAAACCTCTCAGCTCTGGGGAAACAGGGACGGTTGGTCACCCTATATGAGATCCTGAGGTTGACCCAGCATACCTCAAAAGTGCACATTCACTGGTCCCCTGGGTCCTATTGAAGTCCTTTCCTTTCTCTCAGTTGTCCAAAAAGAGAAAGAAAAGGGCCTCAATATGACCCATGAGCGTATTGAGAGGACACATGAAAGTCCTGAGAAGACACTTTGGAACAACAGCAAGCGGGTGCACGAACTACGTTCCAAGAACTGCTTGATGCCCTGTACAGCTGAGTATGAAAATCGTCCACCGAGGCCACACCCTGGATGTATAAGCAGTGTGGAAATACATGGCCAGGGTCCTAGGGTGTGTAGATGTACCTTTAATACTCTTTTTTCCTTCAGGACTGAATTACTCAGTAATTGCAGCACTTTTGGACCCCAAAGGTTTCCTTTGAGGAACCCTGCTTTTTGCTTGCTGCTCTTGAGTCTCCTCTAGGCCACTGCTACTTTAATTCAAATTTCTCTAAAGGTATTATTAGAAGAAAAAGACTCCATTAAGTCCTTGGAAAGGGGAAACAACTGGAGAAAGCAGCCAGTGAGATAGATTGACTTGGCATTTAAGAAGAAATAGGGGCTGGTATTCTGATCCAAATTGAGTTGATTATTTTCCAAATCATTTAATGATCTATTTCTGATGATCAATCCAATAAAGAAAATATATAGCAACCTGGGGAAAACAAAGACCTAAAATAGTTTAACTTGGTTTCCTTACTTAAGGTAAAGAAACACTGTACTTCACTTCTCCCAAGGAGCCTTCTGTATTGGTATAAGTACATTTGTGTCCAGCACTTCCTTCAGAACTCTGAATTTCTCCCTGCCAATAACTTGGTTTGGCCGGGTTTCCTGCCTGGGTCTGCTTCTCTCAGCTTGCAATGATATCATGGAATCTATTTCATTAGTTAAAAGTGTTACTGTAATTTTCCCAGCTCTGGCTACGTAAGAGTTAAGAAATCATATATCCATGGAAGTAAAAACAAAACAGGAAGAGCTAGCATTTCTGTAGTTTTAAAATGCATCTATGAAACATCAACAAACTAATTTTCTTTTCCTAATTCCATAACCTACTAGGACTTCCTCATGGCTGGTGATTGTTTATTGTAGCTTTTGTCTTCAATTCTGTGTCTCTCTGGAACCCTGTAAGGATGTGTAGATACAGCTCCTAAAATGGAACTAGGGAAGCAATACTTTTAATCTTGTTTAACATTATCTTCCATAGGTTATTAGTCATAATTGAACTCTTATTTTCAAAAGAGAGTACAATGTAACCTATTAGAGCTGTGAATAAGATAGAAAAATTAATGTGCTAGAAAACAAATTAATCTATACTTACCTTAATGACAAACACTGCAACTTTGCCCAGAATTGTAGCTATTTGAACCTTGTCCTTCAGATCTTTTACCAAGAACAGCAACAAAAAATTAGGATTATTTCTAATTCTAGAGATAAAAGACTGGGGACATGATGTGATTTTTGCATACCTGGGAGCTATGCCAGAGAGGAACCAGACCAGCTGTGTCCTTTCTTCTCAGCCTCAGTCTCAAGTGTTGATTCCCAGGACTCACGGAAAAACAACCTCCCTTTTGTACAATTAACTTGGCAATGACTGCCAGGAGCCTCATCAAGGGAGATGTCTGACAGATGACATAGATGAGACTTTGGGAGTAGTTTCTAATTTTTAATTTGGAAGAAATGATTCAAGTACCAGTTATATAAAAAAATTTAATTGAAAATGGAGTTCTGGAGAGTACTCTCTTCTCTATTTTTGGTCAGTTTCTCCATAGATTTGGCCCCTTGTGTACTTAAAAAAGTGATTTCTCATTTCAGTAGTCCTTTGGGCAGATTAGTCTCTCAGGCCAGCATCCACTTTTGCTTTCTGTGATTAGATGCCTTCAGGAGAGGAACTAGGAAACATAAGTAGTTATGTGAAATGAATATGTGGCTTTGTCTCCTGAACTCAAAGCTAATTATGACTTATCCTTTATTTCGTAAAACCAAGTTTCCTCTAAGGAAAGGTGACATATAGTCAATTCCCAGAGAGATGTAGAAAATTTAAAAAAATATACTTCTCTTTTGTAAGGAAGAAAAAAGGGACAACTTAAGAATATGAGACCTTTGTTTTTAGTGCATAAAATGAATCCATTATGGTACATTTTTGGTTTTCTTCATAATCAATGGTCTAATCTTATTAGCTCTGTACTGTCATAGCATGACGAGTTCTTTCTTAAGATTCTTGAAAATATTCCCAACGTTCTTCTAAGCTTGTGTGTATATGTGTGTATATATTATTTTTTGATGAGTATAAGGGGCGAAAATAATCATATTCCAAAAATATTCCCTCTAACATGTTTCCTACATATTTCTTTAATATCTTACCATCTGAATTACTTTTTAGAGAAATTCTGGAATCAGGTGTAGTAACACACAATAATATAATCAGTCTATTAACGTCTATTTCTATTCGGTAGTGAGAGGTTGATCAAAAAATATTTAAAATTTAAAGCATTTATAGGTCATTACAGTGCAATGTGGGGAGCTCTAAGCATCAAGAGTCAGTTTGGGGTGCCAGAACCACAATATGTCCACGTGATTGGGAATGGAGGTACAAAAGGTAGAATGAACAAGAACCAAAATACATTTTCCCTACTTAATAATTTTGTCTAGGTTCTTTCTATTTTAACTTCATCTGTAGTAGGCATGCCATAGGTTGCCAACCATTGGCTTTTATACTATCCCAGCTGGAAATATTTCCACATTGTAATGAAGTGAGGCAAGTATTTCCAAATTTTGTATATATTCTGGTGGGCAAATTTTCCATTCTGATGGAGATGGTTTTACAACATCAACTTTGCAAAGATGTCCATTCTATTTCACAAATTGGGAATTCACTGGAATTTTCTTCTGCCTTAGTGGACAGAAAGATTTGGCACGTAGATTTGTTTTCTATGATATTTAGATACATTTTAGCTGACATATTCCTTCTTCTTGCTGCTTGGGGAAGCTAACTGTTCCCCACCATAGGAGTTAGCAACCAGGAAGCATTTCTTCTCTTCTCTGTAAGAACTAGGGGGCAGCATGCTTTTTAACATCCAGCCTCCCAGCCCTAACAAAGTAGGAGAGAGTTAAGAACCTGAGCATATTTTTTTAAAGACTAGACCTCTGCTGTCCTACTCACTTTGGCTCATGAGGGAACCAAGAGCTTCTTCCATTCCATCATGGCAATTGATTTAAACTTCTCTATCATTTAACACCTTCATCCATTAACACCAGGTAGATGTATCAACATGCTGGTTAATGGATATGGAAATATTTTTTTGAGAAATGATAAGCAACCATCCCCAAAAAATACAATAACCCACATTAAAAATTCAGTGGCCCCACTTGGGGCCAGCTCCATGGCCTGGTGGTTAAGTTTGATGCGCTCTGCTCCACCAGCCTGCGTTCATCTCCTGGGTGCGGACCTACACCACTCATTTGCAGCCATGCTAAGGTGGGGACCCACATACAAAATAGAGGAAGACTGGTACAGATGTTAGTTCAGGGAAAGTCTTCCTCAATCAAAAAAGAGGAAGATTGGCAGGAGATGTCAGCTCAGGGCGAAACTTCCTCATGAAAACAAAAAAAATCAATGGACTGGTTTAACAGCAGATAGGAGACGAGGTAGGAAAATAAATTAACTAGAAACTACATCAGACGAATTTTTACATTAATGCATTCTGGATAGATAAAAAGAAGAGAAAAAGGAAAGAGAAGTTAAAAGTGAAGGTCTTACATTAATTGAAAATTATGGAGAAAAGAAGAGAGTCAGATAGAAGAAATATTTACAGAGATAATATATGAAAAAATTTATAGATTTGGTTAAGCACAAAAATCTACCACTTCAAGGAGTGAGCCCAACATATTCCAATCATATAAATAAAAGTAAATTCATACCTCTACAAGTTATACATAAGCAACAGAAATTAAAGAAAAAATAATAACTGAAAAGGAATGAGAAAAATATAAATTACCTTTCCAAAAAACAACATTAGGCAGAGAGCCGATTTATCAACAGTTGCATTGAAAACTGGAAGACATGCAATTGTATCTTGAATGTTCTGGGAATAGGAGGGAAACTGCCAAACCAGTCGTTCCAGCAGGAACAACATCTGTGAAACATAAGGCTGAACTAATAACATGATAAACAAAAGCTGCCTGGATAAGGGTGGAAAGTCTGCCCTTCCCAACTCTGATAAACATACAAACCTGTGTTTTGCTTCTTTATACATAATTACTAAAATATCTAAGCCTGAGAGTTCTTTTGTAAATGATGTATGCTTAGCTCATTATCTGAAGTCTGGGTCTGTTTCATCTGTCTACGGAGCTTGTTGGCTTTTAATGCATGGCACCTTGTTTCATTGTATATTGTGGTAGATAAAATGATGGCCCTCAAAGATGTCTGTGGCCTAATCCTCAAAATAACATATTCAGAACCTGTCAACCTGCTACATCACTTGGGGAAATAGACTTTGCAAATATGATTAAGATTAAGGACTTTCACCTGGGGAGAGTATCCTCGATTACTCAGGTGGGCTCAATGTAATCACATGCATCCTTAAAAACCGTGAGCCTGTCCTGGCTGCAGGAATAGGGATGGTAGTGTGAGGACTTGACTCGTCTCTGCGGGCTTTGAAGATGGAACAAATGAGCTACCAGCCAAGAAAAGCAGGCAGTCCTTCAAAACTGGAGAAGGTAAGGATACAGATTCTCCTCTAGAGCCTCCGGAGAGGAATGCAGCCCTGCCCACACCTTGATTTTTAGGCCAGTGAGAGCTTGTCAGACTTCTGACCTATGGAACTATAGATAATAAATTTATTTGTGCAAGTCACCAAATTTGTTACATTGCAGTAGTAATAGAAAAGTATACAGTTATCTTTGGCTTTGTCAGCACATTGCCCTTGAAAAGTTATTTGTGGGATTCTCTAAGACCTAGGAGGAAATGCCTTCATCCACAGAGGATTTGTGTTTCTGCCTGTTAGGCTCTTGAGGACACTATTTGTTAGGGGTATCCTTAAGCGAAGGCAAAGTCTGAGGTTCCCAGTATATGTACTAAGTTTGTCACCTTTGAGAGGGGCTCTGTGTGGCCCCAACTTCTCAAAGATCTTTTCCTCTCCTTTGTTTTCTCCCCCTCTGCTCATTGTCCTAGCAACCCACTGTACAATTCTCTAGAATTCAGATGGGAGGCAAGCTTAATTCTGTTTTCCACTTATCCTGAAGACATATCTCTTTGTGTCCCAGCTTAAGATGAAGAGTGTCTCCTATAAGGCTCCGCATCAAGGGAAGACCCTGGGCCTTAACTTCTGTCCCCTTAGCAAAACTTCTGAGATGAATCCCAAGTTTGCCATGATTGGGAATGCTGTCAGGGAAAACGATAGCTCGGTGCTCTGGTGTTTTGCTTACCTCTCTGGGGCCAGAATTACCCTAAGAATCCAGCATTGTAGTTTCCTTCTATCTTGTTAGTTTTTTGATGCTTTTTATTTATCTTTTCTTCCTGTTGGTAGTAGATCTAAACAATTCAGTTTTCTATTACTAGTAATTGAGATAGCCCCTGTCATTTCTACCTCTAAAAGAAAAAAACCCCATAATTTGTCTGTTTCTCTTCATTTCTGCTGCTTTCGCATTAATCCTTGCTTAAAAATATCTAAGTGGCCGGCCCGGTGGCATAGTGGGTAAGTTTGCATGCTTCACTTTGGCTGCCCGAGGTTCACTGGTTTGGATCCCAGGCATGGACTTGTACACTGCTCATCAAGCCATGCTGTGGAAGCATCCCATATACAAAATAGAGGAAAATTGGCATAGATGTTAGCTCAGGGACAATCTTCCTCATCAAAAAAAAAAAAAAAAGAGAAAAAGAAAAAAGAGAAAAAGAAATATATATATATTGAATCTTTCCATTTATGCCTATTGCCTTTGCCAGTACACTATTATTGGTTCCTTTTTGGAAGGCAGCCAGTTACCTGCTTTCCCATTTTCCCTGTCTGATCCTTCCAGAGTGATATTATAAAAATTTTTATGAAATAATTTCAGTAACTTTTAAAAAATTCTTTCAAATTCTTTCCACTCTTCTTAGAATAAAGCCAAAATTCCTCACCATGACCTGTAAGACTCTGCAGGATCTGACTTCTGGCTCCCTATTCAAATTCATACTCCCCCTTGTTCACTGTAGTTCAGTCACCACGCAGTCTAAAGTTAGCCCCTCTCAGTGGCTCTCAATCACATTATCTTGTTTTATTCATTCATACCAGTTATCAAAATCTGCAGTTATTTTGCACAGTGTCGTTTTTCCATGTTAACATGTTTACCCGGTGAGCAACAGTACCTCTTCTATCCTGTTCAAAACCATAATCACCTCAACAATTAGCACAGTGCCTTGCATGTATCTGCAGCTCAATAAATATTTGTTGAATTAAAACCTTGCTCTTTTGAGCCCATTTCCATAAGATGTTAATAGGCATTGGTGAAAGAAGTTTGATGTTGAAATAAATGTGGCAAATCCTAGTTTAAATAAAGTTTAATAGGTCTGGTTTTCTCTAGGGTATCTCAGAGCCTTTGCTATGTTAAGATGTATGGGGGATCTCCTAAATGAGATGGTATGGTGACGTGATTCTTAACTTATTTGAACCCAGAGGGTTTGTTTTCATTTTCATTGTTCTTTCAGAACAATTCTCAGGATTTGTGTTGTGTGGAATATAATTTGGAAAATGCTGTCCAATGCCATCATTTAGAAGCTTATAACATTGCCTTCATTTTGTTTTCTATAAAAGTTTTATATATGTACCCATCTTCTTAGTCCCAATTAGGAAGTATGTATCATGACTTTTTACATTCCTTGCATAGAGGTTGCTCAATAACTCTTTCCTGCTGATTACAATAAATTTACAAACATTAATATAATTAGATATTACTATATTAAGAAGTATTACCAAAAACTTAGAAATTAGACAGAATAGATGAGAACACTACATTAAAGAATAATCTAACAAGCCCAGCTAGTGAAACTGGCAGGATCTGCTTGTCTAAAAAGTAAGCCTTAAATCCAAGAGCAGCCCTTGGATCAAGAAACATCACAAAAAGCGTGCCTTTGAGAGTCTTTATGTCTCCTTGACTTGCCTGATTCCAGAGGTTCTATAACTAATCAGAAAAGACAGATGAGGTTCATTTTCAGAGTTGTCATGAGTCAGATTGCTGTCCATTTATCTGTCTAAATTGTCTTTATCTTTCAAAAGTTAGAAAGAGAATGCTTTGTAAACCAAGGGTGACTTATACTTGGAGACTGGGAAGACCCAGTTATACTGGGCAGTATATATTTCAGACAAGAATATGAAAGACCTGGCCTACTTTGGTGAGAAAGGGCATGGCAGTAATCTTGTCTCCAGGGCAAACCTGTGGCTGCCAAGTGCTTCTCCTATCAGAGACTGGAGTCCTGTCTGTGTGCCCAATATTTGCATCTGAAAGTCTGTGCAACCTTCAAAATGTGAAGTAGAGCAGTGAACTTGCAGGCGTCTCTCTTATGCTGAGGGCTCGAAATTCCAGAGTGAATGGGAGATAGAAGGGGCCAGAGCCATCTGTTCTGTACATTTTATGTCTCAATAATGGGTAAAAGCCTAGTTTTTTTTTTTTAAATAAATAAATATGCGTTCCCAGGAAATGGCTTCCTTGCGCTGTTCATTTTTGTTGATTTTATTTTTTTCTGTAGGAGTGTTCACAAGTTATCTGTGTTCATATTTTTCACCGATCATTGAATTTATAGACTGAAACTGAAAGTTCTCTGCATGTCCCTGAATGATAAAATATTTTATCCTCCTTATACGAGTGTCAAATATTTTCTTGCTCTAGGAGAAAACTCATAAATTAGATTTTAAAGCCTCTTCAATTTAGTACAGTTCCAGTTCTGATTGGCTACAGAGAATAAGTGCTCTCATAAATTTAAAATGAGGGAATTTCCAGAGAAGAAGGAAATTGAATTTCTAATAATTTAAATGTGCTAGACTTTTAAGGAAGAAAAACCCAAAAAGCTTCAAACAGAAACTGCTAGCCCAGAAGCGTTTACATGAAAGAATCCAAGTTCAGGTATTCAGAAGGAGCCCTTGAACAAATCGCAACAGGTTGGTCATTTTGGTTTAGAAAGAACTATGTTTTTCTTCACCATTTTATGACAGATTGGAATATAACACAAACATGCATTTTATTTTTTCTGACTTTGTTTTCACATAGAAAAACTGGTTAATCTGAATTTAATAAACTTCCTATACTGGTTTCATTGATGAGATGAGCTAACATTACTTCTGGATATATAGCATTATTAAAAACATAAAAATTATGTGTTCAACCAAACTGAATTTTATTTCTGATAAATGTTTCTGTTATCAACAGGAGTTGTGTTGCTCTGTAATGTATCATCTTATATGTAATTTCCAATATCCTTTGTTAGCTTTCATACCTTGGACTAACACTAAATTGAAAATTAATGAAAAATGTTTGGATACCTAGACAATGTTTAATAAAATAGAATGCAAAAGCATTGATTATCAGATATAGTTTTAACTTGCCTACTATTTTTATATATTGGAGAATGGCCATCAGATAAGTTTGATAGGCTGTTTAGCTACCTTTAGACCATATTAAGGCATATGTTTATTTTCACCTCTTTAAGAAACATGGAACAGGATGTGTGTGACTGCAGGAATTCATAAAATGTGTGGTAATTGCTGATCTGCTGAGATGCTTGTGTGTGACAGAAATTCTCAAGTATCAACCTCCTGTTTCTCTCTATGCTAGTGAGGAAATAGAAGTTCATTATTGTGTTAGTCCATTCGGGCTGCTATAACAAAAATGCCATAGATCGGGTGGCATATAAAAAGCAGAAATTTACTTTTCATAGTTCTGGAGGCTAGGAAGTCCAAGATCAAGGTGTAGCCAGATCTGGTTTTTGGAGGGCCCAATTCCTGGTTCAAAGATGTGTCCTCACAGGGAGGAAGGGGCAAGAGAGCTCCTTTTTTTTTTTTTTTTTTTTTTTTTAAATAATGGCACTAATCCCATTCATGAGGGCCCCACCCTCATGACCTATTCACCTCCCAAAGGCCTCACCTCCAAATACTATATAACACTGGGGGTTAGGTCTCAGTATATGAATTTTGAGGGATCACAAACATTCAATCTACAGCAATTACTTTGGTTAAAGTCTGTAATTAACACGGGCAGTTGAGATTCTACTAAATACACTGGTAGCAAGGAAATATAAATGTATACGCCAAATAGTGGACAAATTTTTGTTTATTAAGAACAAAGAAGATTATTTGTTTTAAAGTATAAATGTCTGGTTGTGCTAGGATGTGAAATAAAGTGATAAAGGACAAAACTTGAGATGAAAAAAGTTGAAGTTTGAAGGAAAGTGAACTTTATTTGTCTTAAAGTACCTGCAAATATTTTTTTCTAAGGATAAATTTTATCTTGGGTTAATTTTCTAGCTCTGTTCACTGAAAACCTCATAATGGTGGACTGTCAACTATTCTACTAAGAAATATTTCTTAGGGAAAAAAGGGTTTAATTGGTAAATTTGTCTGGAGTAAAAAGATGATGAATCACCTATTAATTCTTAGTGAGAAGCCATAGATTTGGGCATTCCTGAGAACAGTAACTCTAGTGACTAGACATGTCACTAGAGGGACCCTGGAAGCTATGTTGATGGAGCTGTGACAGGAGATACTGACTCCTATGGTGGTTGTATAGTCTAAGCCAAGGTGAATCCTACACCCTCCTCCGTATCTCACCTTTTTTCCCCTAAGGTGTCACTTTGCAGGGGAAGGGAAAAGTCTAACAACTGGACGGCTATGAGAACTCCTTCTGTAAAAGTGAAATTTCAAATACTATCCTGCTGGTGTGCTGTACCCCTGTCCTATCCTAACGTGAAATCTGAGTATATATGTGACCTTTTGATGCCATGTTAAAATATTGTTCAACAAGCTCACTTAAGAGTCATCTAACTCTAGGGAGGCGTAATTTTGTGTAACTTAGTACTTACTATTTATGGGATCTCAAACACGTACAATTATATAGTTAGATATACTAGAAACTGCTAAATTGTGTTAATTTTCTTCTTAATGTAGAAAAAAAGATAATCCCAAAGGTTAAGATTGTATTACCCTTTAGTATATTAACCAGTTTACATATAACTTAGAAATTTTATTTCAGTGTTCTTTTTTATACTCTGATTATATAGTCACATTTTTATATTCTCTTTTGGACTGGCTTCATCATCCTCCCGTTTCTTATTACAGAGTTAAATATAATTTTGGCATGTGTTCTTCATCTACTTGAGAATTATGCTTTATAACATTAAAAAATTATACTTTGACAGCAACAATTTATAAACAATTTTCAATTACTAATGACAACAGCTGTGTTTTCTGTATAAGATCCACAGATAGCCACCAATTCGATAAGCTGCTTGAGGTGTCATCAGGAGACTCAGTTGTTGTATTGAGGCTCTATAACACCTTGAAGGAAGTGTTTCCGCTTCTACAACTTCCGGTGATAACTTGGTATTTATAATTCAGCCTACCACACTCCAGAAATCACGTTGAGATAGTAACCAGAGAGAATCGTTTTACTCAGGTATAGACTGACACATAGAAAATTGATAGCAGAGATAAGTGCCAAATTATCAATCCAAAATAAGTAAAAGGTGTGTGCTGTGTTATGCAATAAGGTCTGACTGTTTCAGACTCTGCAAGGCCTAAGGCCAGCTTTCAAGTAAGAACTGAGATTCAGACAATCAAACAATAGCAGCCTAGGGAATCCCAGGGATCATTAGGCTGAGCAGTGGCATAAGGACCATAAAAGCCTGACACAGGCTGAGCCCTAGGGACAAGTCTTTCCAATCCATACAGCAGCTCTCAACTAGGGCTTGACTTATAAGGAAGCAAGTAGGGCACAGATTGGTCAAGTGAGATGATCATCTGAGAATTTCTCATTTTGCTGGCCTGAGACTATGAAGAAGGGGCTGGTGGGATAAATATTCTTTCCTTGAACCCACACAGCTCCTGACAAGCAATGATGTAAGTTTCTCAGATATGTTTAGTCAAAGTTCCACTCACCTCACTTGTTCCTCTTTCTGTCTCTGAAACTATTTTATACCTCCTGTTGTCCATACTCTTTTTCTCTTTATACTCTGGCATTTATCATTTTTAAATTTAAGAAATCATTTGAGTTTTGTTGCTCTATGTTTGTACACTTAGAAGCATTCACAAAACGATGAAATTCCTACAACCTCGGGATTCTAGGGCTGGTGGTGTCTTGGAAGGTGGTTACAAGTTTTGGATAAGATAGGATCAACTTTATATAATAGAAGACACCGGATTCATGGTAATATTGTTTTAAGATTACCTAATTCTACCATAGTCCCTCCTAGATCCTATTTTCAATTTCTTGAGTTATTTCAATTGCTTTATGCTAATCTTCTTCACTTCCCCCAAACACAATTTAAAATGCAATATTATAAACAAAGCCAAGGATATTTACAGCAGAAAGATGGGGTCCATTTCTTGGTGTTTCAGGAGAAATTAGAAAAGGCATCAGATGCCTCCAGAAGGAGTTCACATGGTGTTTATACTCCAACTAGCAAATCACTTTCCATCATTTGTGAGGTGAAGTTTTTTTCCTTGGAGAATCCTTTTAGTTCAACACAGACAAAAATAAACAGATAAAATAGTAAAATATAACATACTCTATTGTTTAAAAAAAACACACACACACAACTCCCATGAGGAAAACTTTACTCTCTTTTTTGGTATTTTCTGCATGGTCCTCTCTGGTTGCTGCTTAGACAAACTGAAGAGTAGCTGCTCAACTGTCCATAAAGAGCCCTTAATTATTTAAAGGGCTTAATTTTGTCCTCTTCCTTCCATGCTGCATTAGGCCCTTCTGTAAGGACTTTCATTTCTTATTAAACATTCTCAATGTGTTTGGCTCATTTTGTCAACTTAAAAACATTTTTATTGACTTCTGCAAATTCTTAGGTTATTCTTGGGATGCAAAGTATGGTAACACTTGATAGGGCCTGATCCTACAGCTAGGAGTGTGATAATGCAGCTAGCAATTTTGGATGTTGTTTCCCAGGCCCTGCAGGGGTTTGGCATGGGAAACTATGTTGTGGTGGAGGGTGGTTTTATGGATAGTCCTTCATGCTGATGGATACAATGCTGTTTTTCATTCTTCACAGAACATTCACAGGCTGAATTTCTTATTGTGATGAGAGACTTCAGAAATGTAGAAGTTGGAAGTGTTTCTACCAAGCATGGCAATTTTAATAACACTGAAAGCGAACTTTCCATGTCAGCTGGCATTATGTTTTCATATTATCTGAAGGCAGAAAATTTCTTAAGTCAGGAAGAAAATCTAAGAATATCCAGAATCCAGCCCTTACCTTAATTACAAGTCAAATAACTAAGACACACGGTGGCCTATTTTTGTCTCATGAAATTTAAAGATTTTGAAATTATTATTAGTCAAATCTTGTTACACTAATTTCCTAGGAAATATCCAAAAATATTTATTGTACTGAAGATTTCCAATATTAAATGTTACTTTAAAGAGGTAGATCATAGACTAGGGCTTAAAAATGTTTTGTAGCAATTTGAATTATAATATATTTTACACGTTCCTGTTTAATCTACTCTTCTGATTCATTTAAATTTAATATTATCTGTCTTAATACAGGCTTATCTTTTTTCTATATCCTGTGGAAACAATAAGTGCATAACAGATGATTGTCATTAGCATACTATGTCTTCACATTAGGAAGTAATCACGTTGCTTCTCAGCCATAAATTACAACAGTGCTTCAGATTCTGCTTTTGCATTTGTTTTTTTCTTCTTCCTAGTTTTCAGAAACCTCTTTTAAATCTTTTTATAACTTTGGTTGTTCTTTTTTAGTTTCCCTAAGATGAGGTTTGATATTAGATCCAGGATTTTAATAAGAGCTGGGCCTCTGCTAATTAGACATTTTAGATAACTGGAAAGAACATCAGAATGCCATCTCCATGTGGAAATTGACAATCCTTGGTATGTCCAAAGAAGACTGGAAAATTTCCAATGTATCCGAGCTCAAGTAGGGCTGCACATATTACAGCAAATGGTTGTCTGTCTTCTTTGATTTGTTTTGTTTTCCAAATAATTCTAGAAAGTGAGGTGGTTCCTTCCATTAGCTATGAGACTGTAGAATTAGATATACCTGGCTCTATAGGAAGATGAAGAGGTTGGTCATACATGTGTGTGACAGAGACATCCAAATTTCCTTGGGCCTCAAATCTCTCTCCCACTTGCTTATCTTGAGATAATGTATGGAGAGAAATTTCTTGGTATTAAGAATTTTTCTTTTTGAAATTCAAGTTATTTTCTGCATTGTCTGTGGAAATCCTTGACATTTAGTACCAATAACTATCAGATAGCAATCCCTGAATGATTTGAGGAAGCAGAGTGCAACATGGAATAGGCAACTGGGACTGGGGACAGAAAAATAGAAATTTTGTCTCATTTAATATTTTGCCTAGAGCTAGTTCTAGATTGAAAATATCCTAATCTACACAAAGAGACATCTGCTAATTCTTAACCATTTCAATGGAAGAAACGCATCAATGTTCCCTGATTTTTTATTTGTAATCCAAGACATTTCCATCCAATGTTGGGGATGAATGTAAGTGCAGAGCAGGAGAAAATGGATAAAACAATACCTTAGCTTATCCTTTATTTCTGTTAAATACACCTATGGTTGTTGAAAAGTCCAAAGGCAGCATACTTCAATTTCCATTTTTATTAAAATTTATTATTTTTTTGAAAGATTGGTACCTGAGCTAATAACTGTTGTCAATCTTTTTTATCCCCCTTTCTTTGCCCAAAGACCCCCAGCACATAGTTGTATATTATAGTCGTGAGAGCCTCTGGTTGTGTTATGTGGGATATGCCTGAGCATGGCCTGATGGGTGGTGCAACGTCTGCACCCAGGATCCAAACTGGCAAAACCCTGTGCCGTGGAAGTGGGTGCACGAACTTAATCACTCGGCCATGGGGCTGGCCCCCCAATTTCCCTCATAATCCTTTCCTACAAAATGGGTCATGGCGAGCCTCTTTCATACATGCCTCAATGATATGGATCATCGCCCTTGGTCTCTTCTTTTGGTGATTAGTGTGTTCCAGGTCCTATCCTACTCATCCTGAGTCTGATGCTTCCCTAAACATTAAAGGTAAAGTTTTTCTTTCTTATTTCTTTTACAACATCCCAACCTCTGTCACCTCAGATAATAATGACAAAGAACATGAGCTTCTTTTCAATCCTTCCTAAATAATTTGCTTCCCAATATGTACATTTATAATAACTGCTAATCTTTGTACAATATACCAGTTCATAGTACAAAGCATTTTTCCTTCAATATGATAAATTATTTTGCATTAAGCATTGTGATGTGAGTACAAAGATGAATAAAAAAATATTCCTTCACTGGTAGACACTTAGTCGTTTTTTTGTGTAAGTGTATAGTGCTCATAGACAGATTGCATTTGATTTTCAAAACATTAGGAGATACTATTATCTCTATATTAGATTGAATAAACAAAGAGTAAAAGTCAGATTTAATACCTTGCCTGAGGTCACTCCATTGGTGAGTGGTAGATTGGATCTAGATCCTTCATTCTGGAGCTCTTGTCCTTAAAGGATATAATTCTGTTTAATAAAAACTGGAATGATTCTCATGCTCTCATCACTTCATGCTCAGGTCACTGTCTCCCTTCCTAATTTGTTGTGAAGGTAACTTAAAAGCATTACAGGAACAAAGAGTTGGAAGTGATACAAAATGTTCCTTGTTCTGGCTATACAAGAATGTACATTTCCTACTTCACAGAACTTGCTTAAAATTTTTTCATCTTGAAATATGATTCTGTAAACACCAGACTCAAAATCTGATGACATAAATATATATATATGTATTTGAGCTTTCTCTAAGTTAAATCTCTCTTGTTTCAATTTAATTCTTCTTTCTCTAGGTCACTTGGTATTCTTGACTTGATGAAAAAAGACAATGGTTCTAAGGTGACAGAATTTGTTCTTCTGGGTCTGTCATCATCCTGGGAGCTACAGCTATTTCTCTTCTTAATATTTTTGTTGTTTTACATAGCTATTGTGCTGGGGAACCTCTTGATAGTGGTAACAGTGAGAGCTGATGCCCACCTGCTCCAGTCTCCTATGTACTATTTTTTGGGCCATCTGTCCTTCATTGACCTATGCCTGAGCTGTGTTACTGTGCCCAGGATGTTAGGGGATTTCCTACAGCAGGGTAAGATCATCTCTTTCTCAGGATGCCTGGCCCAGATCTACTTCCTGCACTTTCTGGGAGCCAGTGAGATGTTTCTGCTGACAGTCATGGCCTATGATAGGTATGTTGCCATATGTAATCCTCTGCATTACCTGATAGTCATGAATCGCCAGCTATGCCTTCAGTTGGTTTTTGCCTGCTGGTGTTGGGGTTTCATCCACTCTATAACACAGGTTGCACTGGTCATCCAGCTTCCCTTCTGTGGCCCCAATGAACTGGACAACTTCTACTGTGATGTCCCACAGGTCATCAAGCTAGCCTGCACGGACACATTCGTGGTAGAGGTGCTGATGGTCTCGAACAGTGGTCTGCTATCTCTTATTTGCTTCTTGGTCTTACTATTCTCTTATGCTGTCATCCTGATCACCCTGAGAACTTGCTTCCACCATGGCCAGAGCAAGGCACTCTCTACCTGTGCCTCCCACCTAATAGTGGTCAGCCTGATCTTTGTGCCGTGTGTATTCATCTACCTGAGGCCTTTCTGCAGCTTCTCCATGGATAAGGTATTCTCCATCTTTTACACAGTGATCACACCTATGTTAAACCCCCTCATCTACACACTCAGAAATGCTGATATGAAGACAGCTATGAAGAAGCTGAGAAAAAAGCATGTGGCATCCTTCTGCCACGTTAAAGGATGAACAGGAACAGAGATTTAGAAAACATACTCTCTTGAGGCATTCTTAACTCATCTGTACATCAGTACATGCATGAAAGCCAATTTGGTATAAAAGACAAGCCATCATAAACATCTCGCTGCATAGCTGGGAGGCATAGGTGGCTTTCTCAGGTATTAAATATTACACAGGGAACTCATGAATATTTACTGGTCCATGAATGATAACAGGAAGTAATTGAGCCCTAAGTTCAAGAGGACAACTTTGAAAATCAACTCTTCTATCCTTTTGTCTATACATGGTCTTCATTTATCCATTCATTTCACTTTTAAACTCTCTTCAAATGAAAGAAGATATTACATCTCCTTTTTGTACTGCTCCAGAGTTTTACAACTCCAAGTATCAGGAAGTTCTTTATGACATCTCATCAGTGTCTCTTCCGAAGCAGCATGGACCCCTTTTGTCCCATCTTTAATAACGCCTGAAAATAGCACTAATGACCCTATATATTAGAGTTCACTAGGAACTGTGTTTTATATTGTGCCATATTTGAGAAATGCACTTGTACTAAATTCACTTGAATGAACATATGCTGTTAGCAAAGTTTATGTGTGAAGGGATAGAAATCTGGGAATGCTGGGGTGATGGAAGCTCTTAGTGTTCTGCCATAGAGGCTTCTCTAGGAGAGGTGTTCCATTTCACCTGAAGTTTTCCTTTGAGTGGAATTATAGTGGGGCCAAGTTGATAAGCTGGCTCTTCAACTGATTATAATGTTTAAGAGCTCTAGACTCTAAAGAAAAAGACAAAAAAAGAAAATGAGTTGTGGTTTAAAGCATTCATAGTTATTACCTCTGAGTCTCAAAAGTGCTTTGCGGAGTAGGTAATGCTATTCAACTTGATTTTTACAAATGAACTCAGATTTGTTAAGTGTCTTGCCCAAGATCATGTAGGAAAAGTATAATCAACCAAGAAACGTAGTAATTTTAGATAATGATGATTAACCCAATATTTTTCTCCCCAGAAAGAGTATTTATCTTAATTAGATGGGCCAATTACTTAATTTCTACTATATCTATATAGGATCTCCAGAGCTAGAAGATGTGTGAAAATATTCACTGGAACATTTATATTTAAGGTTACTTATTTCTGACATAAGCACTCTTTGAAATTTTTAGGGCTATGGACAGGTGTTTATTCTATTTAATAAATGACAATATAATGATAGATTTTTAGCAATATTTTTGTATTTTCTCACTTTATTTCCTAATCAATTGCTATAGAGAGCCTTTTCTGATTACTTAGTTGAAAAATATACCTCAAGAAAAAGAAGTCTGAAATTCCACCTAATCTTAGGATTTGCTAGGTAATTTGCAATACCGCTGGCAATGTAAGAGCTTGGGCATCTTGTCATTTGGGTGTTCCAGCAAGCATCAATAGATCATCCAAATATCTAATTATAAAGTCTCCCAACCTCCACAAGATGAAAGTTAGTGCATTCTAAGATAATATATAAGCCCAGATCATTGGGAGAAGTAGAACAGAGAGGTCAGAAGTGTGGACTCTGGAGTCAGATAGCCTCATCATGGTCCAGCTCCATGACCTACCAGAAGGCAAGGGACTTAACCTCTTAATGCCCCTTTGTCTGTACAATGGGGGCAATAATAGTATCTGCCTCATTGGGTTCTCAGGAAAACTAAACAAAATAACACTTGTAAGGCTCTAATAAGCATGTCTACATATGGGCAGCACTCAATAAATATTGACTGCTTATGTTATCATTATTACCAATTGTTCTGTTAAATTAAGAAGGAAATAAGACTGAAAAAAATATTGTGTAATTGTTTGATCCTAGAGCTTGACAGGGCAGAAAGATGGACTAGAGCTCTGACTCCAGATTCCTGCTATACGATAGTAAAACGCCTAGTAACTCCCCCGTTCATATTGAAATTAGCCTCAACACAAGAAATTTCATGTTAGGTGATATATGCGTCCTCAAAATTATGTAAAAAATAACATTTTACCTACTTTTTAAAATGTCCTGATTGACATCATTCTTTCAAGTCTTTTACATCATTGTTTTTCATTTAAATGATTAAAGCAATTTTAGAATAGTTTTAAATTTTAAAAAAAGTCGCAAAGATAGTACAGAGTTTCTATATGCCTCATACCATTTTGCCTATTGTTAACATCCTACATTAGTATGGTACGTTTGTCACAACTAATGATGCAATACTGATACTTTATTATTAAGTAAACTCCACATTTTATTTAGATTTCCATAGTTTTTCCTTAACAAATAGGCTTACCCAAGTTATCTATTGTTGATTTATTATCATGCTAGTTGTTGATTTATTGTCATTATGCTCTTTATGTTCTCAAGAAGCTTTTTGTAATTACTCTATAAACAAACAAGCACTTTGTAAGCTTCTTTCACTTAGAGGAAATGATAAAATCTATGATGTAAGTATATAATGTAAGTGCTCACAGTACTGTCTGGTACCATTCTTTTTTTCTTTTTTTTTTTTGAGGAAGATTAGCCCTGAGCTAACTACTGCCAATCCTCCTCCTTTTGCTGAGGAAGACTGGGCCTGGGCTAACATCCAGGCCCATCTTCCTCTATTTTATACGTGGGACGCCTACCACAGCATGGCTTTTGCCAAGCAGTGCCATGTCCACACCTGGGATCTGAACTGGCGAAACCCGGGCCACCGAGAAGTGGAACACGTGAACTCCACCCCTGCACCACTGGTCTGGCCCCTGGTACCATTCTCTTGAGTGAAGAACTCTGACTTCCTATCCCTACCAATATTTCCTTCAAGTCTACAGTTTCTGATCTGTAAGTTCTATCCTGACCCAGACTCTGGTACAAATATTATCATGGGAATCTGTAGGGGTATGAGGTGGACATGGTGATAAGAAAATCTTGGATAATACCTAGGAGTCCCCATATTATAGATTTTGTTACAGTACCACTCTAGACCTTGGGCCCAGTTTCAGTGACTAATGATCCTAGTCCCTGCTTACTGCCCCAAGTTCTGTCCCATTGTATAGACCTCTGAACCATTTGTACTTTCCTCATACCTTTATGCCTCTGAACATGTTGCTTCCTCTGCTGCGATTGCTGATCCAATTTTTGCCTTCAATACTCAAATTAAGAGTCTTATCTTTTTGGAAGTCACCTCTGATCCCGTCCTTGCAGAGTTTTATCAGCTAATTTCATATGAATTCTCATGGCATGCTGTACTTATCTTTAGTGAGCATTTACCATTTTTATTACAATTTTATCCTCACTTGTTGGTTGCCCCATTATTCAGTGGTCTTTGTAACTAGAGTACTGAGCACAATGCCCAGCCAAGAATAAATGCTCAATAAATGTTTTTTTATTGAGATATAATTTACATAAAACATTGTGTAAGTTTAAGTTGTACAGTATGTTGACTTTATACATTTATATATTGCAATGTGATTACCACCATAGCTTTAGTTAACATGTATATCGTTTATGTAATTATCATTTCTTTTTTGTTATGAGAACATTTAAGATCTAGTCTCTTAGCAACTTTGAAGTATATAATATAGTGTTATTGACTATAATCACTATGTCGTGCATTAGATGTCCAGGACTTATCTTCTAGTGACAAGTTTGTACCCTTAAACAACATCTCCCCACTTCCCCCAGACCCAGTCCCTGGTAACTACCATTCTACATTCTGTTTTGATTTTGGCTTTTTCAGATTCAAGATATAAGAGATATCATACAATACTTGTATTTCCCTGTCCAACTAAATGTTATTTTGAAGGAAGGAAAGAAATGAAAAAAATAGAAAAAAGAAAGAACATAGGAAGGGAGGAAGGAACAAATGAAGGAATGAAAGAATGAACAGAACAAGACAAGGGAGGGAGAGAAAGAGAGAAGCATGTGACACGTCCTTCATCTCAAAAGGAATCTGAGTGGAGAAACCCCGTAAAAATAGGACTGCCTCAATTAACCATATCCGCGTCTAAGCATCTTCTTCACTTATAACACCTAGAGTCATAGAACAATAAACTGTTACCAACAACAACAAAAAGCACTTTTATGCTGCAACATCATAGTTCTTTTTACCTCAGAACATCGCTAGCCAAGGTGAATTCTATTTGGGTTCCTACATTTTTCTTACGTGTCATTCAAACACGCAATCCTAACATATTCAAACTTTAGGCCTGACCTGAAAGTCCACACTGTAATTTAGTGATAAACTTTATACTTGATTTCAGAGTTGTAATCCTTGACTCTAGTCCAGCATCCTAGACCTAAATCCCTTAGAAATTCACTCAGGTAATAATAGGGCTGAGGCAGTATCGTCACAGTGTCACTAAATTAAACATTTTGCTTGTCTACTTGAGCTTCAGCAAATTTTAAATTGAAGTAAAATATTTTAATAGTTTTATAAACAAATACACAATTTTGTCATTAGGCTACCGGAACAATATAGTGATACTGAGCATCATTAGGCT